>NC_083229.1:24577959-25251709 GCF_032191835.1 Heteronotia binoei | reverse complement strand
GTTTAAGATATTTGTATGCTACCTTTCTACCCAATTTAGGATCCTCAAGTCAGGGACTCTTGAGAGCTGTTCTTTCATACTTTGCATTGGATAAAGGAGAGAAGACACTCATTATTTCAAGCACCACAGCATATCATATGATATAAAGTGATTTTAAGCCCCATTTATTTCAATGGAAAAAACAGAAGCAAGTGCATATCTGACCAAGGGAGCATTGACTCTGGAAAGCTTATGCCCCCAAACTCTTATTGGTTTCTAAGATACTACTGGACTCAAATCTAGCTGGATTCGAATCTGCAGACCAACATGGCTACCCTCTGAAGCAAGTGCTTATTAGACCTAGTATTGAAATCAATGGGACTTTAGAGTTATTACGGTAAGCCACTTTAAATCATGAGGAAGGACGAAGTGTTTTAATCCATCAATTAACTAACAGTTTAACTTGGTACACTGAGCATTATGTAATGATCGCTACAAGCACAGAAAGCTTTAATGAGGGATTAGACAGATTCATGGAGGATACGTCTATCAGTGGCTACTAGTCATGATGACTCAAGGGAACCTCCACATTCAGAAGCAGTCAATCTCTGAATTCCAGAACCAGGAGACAATCTCAAGAGAAGGCCTTGGCCTCTATGACCCGTCGTTGGCCCTCCAGAAGAACTGGTTGGCCACAGGATGCAACAGGATGCTGGACTAGATGGACCAGTGGTCTGATCCAGCAGGGTTCTTCTTATGTTCTTGGCCTTGGCTCCTATGCCCTGTTATTGGCCTTCCAGAACTGTCGTATGAGACAGGATGGTGGACTAGATGGATCACTGGTCTGATCCAGCAGGTCTCTTCTTATGTTCTTATGAAGGCCTCAGCCTCTATGTCCTGTTGGCCCTCCAGAAGAACTCGATGGCCACTGTGTGAGACAGGGTGGTGGACTAGATGAACCACTGGTCTGATCCAGCAGCGCTCTTCTGACGTGATTATCAGGGTCTAGTGCTATGTTCAGTTCTGAGGCTGAAAATTTGCTACAAGATTATCTTTGCCCCATTATGTCATAAGAACTGTGTCTGGCTGCTGGTCTACTCCAACCAGTAACAACTTTCCAATGTCTTAGGCAGGATTCTCTCCCCTCCCCTGCTAACTTAGATCCTTGTAGGAAAGAAAATACAGATATCAAATATTTATAGAGACTTTGACAGGACTGGCTAAGATCCAGACCAGAAGCTTCCTAGGCTGTGTCGTTCTTAACAGCAAGTTTCTCAATGCTAATATTCAAGACCGGAGAGTCATATGGAAAAACTGCCTTGTGAAAGCACTTCTCAAATACTTGAGCACGTGATAACTTGTTATTTTTTCCCACACACGGTTAGTGAAATTGTCGTTCTCTCCCTGCCCCTTTGTTTTGGTTCTCTAATGGTGCAGACAGCTCACAAACCTATCTTCTGTGGATATTTCCCTGGTTTCCTTTGTCGGTGCAATGAAAGCACGCAAGCCTGTATGAGTCTGAACATTCGCTTTTCCTTTAAGAACCAGCTCAAACTGCTTTTGACCCAGTATTCACAAGGGAAAATGAACTTTCACGGCATCAGACTTTTCCCCAAGTATTTGTTGCTCAAGGCCGTTTCACAACTTTGTAAGCACTTTTTTGGGGAGGAAAAAAAATCAGCTTCCAAGTCCTGTTACCAGCATTCCCAGTCGCTAGGTACTCGGTTACTGTTGGTCAATTGCATTCTATCCATTTCCTCATGCTGTACAGAACAGATGTCTAATTACAGGGATTGGCCAGCAGACAGCCCGCAAACCACATACAAGTCCATAAGAAACTTTTATGTGGAACAATGACAGCCTGCATGAATCAGTCAAAATCCCTCACACAATTGCCCTGATTCTAGGCCACATAGCTGCATTCAATGGGATTCACAGCCTAGTCCTAAATAATTTTACGGGAAGCAAGCCCCCCCCCCAACAGAATTTGCTAGTAAATATGGGTAAAATGGTTCAAAATTTAAGGCTTCTAATAAAAGCAATTCAAATCCCATTGATTTCAGCTAACCTGAATCCAGACATGATGGAGGTGATGCTGGCTGATATGAGACTCTGGCGGGAACTGCCCTTGCCCGTTATGGGGGAAGATTAAATTTCATGACCTCAGGAAAGAGCCCTTACGGGTATTAGTGGATCTTTAACTTTTGTTAAACATGCAGTCAAAAAAAGAATGCTATGTTTAGAGTACAAATTATCTAACACACACACTCAATACACATATAATATAGAAGGTGTGAATGTGTGCATGTCTGTTTATGTGCGTGCGTGTGTGTGTGTGTGTAGTACCATCAAATTGCTTTCAGGACTCTCCGGCCCACCAGTGGGAGATGAGGGGCATGTTTGCCAGACCCAGTTTGGGGAATTCAAAGAGGAAAATGAAAGGAAATAGAGAAAGAGGAAGATGAGAAGGAAGAAGAAGAAAAAGAAGAAGAGGATGAGGAGATTGGATTTATACCCCACCCTTCACTACCCAAAGGAGTCTCAGAGCAGCTTACAACCTCCTTCCCTTCCCCTCCCTACAACAGACACCCTGTGAGGGAGGTGGGGCTGAGAGAGCTCTCCCAGAATTGCTCTTGAACAGAACACCTCTGTGAGAACTTGTGGCTGACTCAAGGTCACATCAGCAGGTGCATGTGGAGGAGTGGGGAATCAAACTCAGTTCTCCCAGATAAGAGTCCACGCATTTAAGCACTACACCAAGTTGGCTCTCCACTACAATGAGCTGGAGATTTGGGGATGGAGCCTGGGGAAGACAGGGACCTCTATAGGGTACAATGCCATTGAGTCCATGTTCCAAAGCATCCATTTTCTCCAGGGGAACTGATCTCTGTAGTCTGGAGATGAGCTGTAATTCTGGGGGATCCCTAGGTCCCACCTGGAGGTTGGCATCCCACTCTGACCTATGGCAATCATATGATGTAACATTCTCCCAAATGTCCTATTGTTAACTGCCTTGCTGAGATTTTGCAAACTGAGATTTTGCAAACCTTCCTTGATCAAGTCAAATCCATCTCAAGTTAGGTCTTCTTTTCCTGCTGCCTTCAACTTTTCCTAGCATTATTGTCCTTTCCCTAGAAGCTAAAATGACTAAACTGAGGCTATCATATTTTGGTCATATTATGAGAAGACAAGATAGCCTCAGTTTAGTCATTTTAGCTTCTAGGGAGAGTTCAAGTTTGATTTGATCTAGAAATACAGAACATGATGCAGTGTCAAACTATCTCCAACCCTTCTTCCCCTAATCACAAGCCAAACACCCGCAAACCACAAGCCAGACACCCATTACATAGGACGTCTGTGCACAAGCTCTTTCATATCCATTAGCTCAGCAGTTATTACAACAGCCCTGTGAGGCAGGCCTCAATTTTATGCTGGTATTGCCTACAAAGAGCTAAGGTTGCAGTTTGCTAAAGAACATAGCCGAGCACCGTGCTGGCAAATTCCTTTACAATCAGCTGCAAACGGGCTATGAGGATTGCAGTGTAAGAAATTAAAGAGTGAATTTAAGGGGAACAAAATGTGTTGTGGCAATTTGCCGCTCACTTCTCACACTTTAGTAAAGGAGCAGTTCTAAAGATAGATGGCATTAATACAAAAGATCAACAAACCTGTGATATGGTAATGCAAAATGAACACTCATGAGTCAAGAGATGCTAAACATTTAAAAACCCCTGGGGCTGTTCATTTCACTGAACAGCACACCTTACCATTGTCTTTACTGCAGTTTCAAGAAGTCAACAAGCACTGCCAAAAAAAGAACACTTCTCTGAACTTCAACAGATCGGTATCAGCAAAACTATCCAGACAATGAATGATATATCTTGACATTCCTTATCTAATCAATGTAAGATCAGTCAAAAGGAAACAGTTCAAAGCTCTTCAGCACAATTAATTGGCAGAAAAGCCTATCAATGGTTTCCAAGAGTTTCCTTTCCCCATTACATTCTAATTTCATATTAAAAGATGGAGTTCAGGGAGAGGAGAGAGCTCAGCAGGGATGTGTTGTCACTCTAGGACTTCCACTTCTCACAGACGCTATGGTGCACCATAGAGTCTGAAGCTGCCATTTGCTCCATCAGAACAGAACTCTGTAGTTTGGGAGAACAGTTGTAATTTCTCCTAGACACTATGGTATATCATAGAGTTCCCCAACTGAAGCTGCCATTTGCTCCAAGACAACTGACCTCTGTAGTCTAGAGATCAGTTACAATTCCTGGAGACTTCCAGGCCCCACTTGGAGGATGGCAACCCTCCCTATGACCTCACATTCCCTCTTGTTATGTACTGTCCGGACATGGCTACTTCCACCACACAGTCCACTGTTTGAGCAAACCAGCTCTTAGGAAAGGAAGGCCTTCTTTCAGCTTCCTGGAAATTTTAAGTGGAGTTGCTTATATTGCACTGAGAGCAAATATGGAGAACACACAGTTTGAGTGTTCATCTCAGGAAGGCAGGAAGAGAAAGGGAGAGAAAGAGAGAGAGAGAAAGAGAGAGAGAGAAAGAGAGAGAGAGAGAGAGAGAGAGAGAAAGAGAGAGAAAGAGTGAGAAAGAGAGAGAGAGAGAAAGAGAGTGAGAGAGAGAAAGAGAAAGAGAGAGAGAGAAAGAGAAAGAGAGAGAGAAAGAGAGAGAGAAGGAGAGAAAGAAAGAAAGAAAGAAAGAAAGAAAGAAAGAAAGAAAAAGAGAGAGAGAGAGAGAGAGAGAGAGAGAGAAAGAAAGAAAGAAAGAAAGAAAGAAAGAAAGAAAGAAAGAAAGAAAGAAAGAAAGAAAGAAAGAAAGAAAGAAAGAAAGAAAGAAAGAAAGAAAGAAAGAAAGACCCATTCACTAACAAAACTAGATATCGTTAACCCCTTTGATTAATTTTTTCCCATCTGGCAACAAAAGACAAAAAAATTTCTTTCTTTACTAAATGCCTAAAACCAAACAAGGTCAAAGGCCATCACAGGATTTCTGTAAATGTTCACTGGATGGATAATTCACTATCATGAGAGCCAAAGATAGCTAAGAGTAGAGGCCTGGGGGTTGCCTTAGAATGTGTCCTGTACCATGTGTCATCTTATAAGGAAATACTTTGGCCACGTAAACAACACTGCTAGGCATTCTTTGCTGTGCAGGGCCCTCACGGAGCAGCCCTAAGCTGGACAAACACAGTGCAGAGATCTAAATTCCACTCCAGCATACCTTCTGTGTTTTTCCTCTTTCCAGTTCCTTTTTACCACTGCCAGCTCTTGAAAGTTTCATGAAAACTTTATTAATAATTTGTTGTTCTTGTTGTTGTTGTTTTAAAAAAAATCATGTAGTTTTCAACAAGACACACACTCAAGACAATCACACCACCAGTATAAAAACCTCAGTAACTCTACCGGTCCCCTTTCATTTCTATGCAGCAACTATACCAATCCTCCCCAAAGGAAATGATTTCTGCACTTTGTTATCATTGGTGGTGGAAAATGTCATCAAATTGCAACCAACTTCAGCGACCTCAGTAGGACTTTTTAAGGCAAGAGACATTCAGAGGTGGTTTGCCATTGCCTGCTTCTATGCAGCACCCCTAGGTCTCCTTGGTGGTCTCACATCCAAATGTTAACCAGGGCGGACCCTGCTTAGCTTCCAAGATCTGACGAGAGAGGGTCAGCCTGGACCATCCGGGTCACAGTCTGGAAACACTACACATCCCGAGAGAAGACCATCTTGCCCAACTTCTGCAGTCCATGCCAGTGTTCCCTCTTAGCTGAGTTAGGGTGAGCTAGCTCACAGTTTTTTAGCCTCTGGTTCATGCATTTTTATCTTCGCTCATGAAAAATGGCCCCAGAGCAAACTAATTCATGCAGTAGTTCACAACTTTCATGCCAGCAGCTCACACAAAGTAGAATTTCTGCTCGCAAGACTCCACAGCTTAGAGGGATGGTGGCTCAGTGGTAGAGCATCTGCTTGGGAAGCAGAAGGTCCCAGGTTCAATCCCTGGCATCTCCAACTAAAAAGGGTTGAGGCAAGTAGGCCAGAGAAACCTCAGCTTGAGACCCTGGAGAGCCGTTGCCAGTCTGAGTAGACAATACTGACTTTGATGGACCAAGGGTCTGATTCAGTATAAGGCAGCTTCATATGTTCATATGTTCAAGGGAACATTGGTCCATACCACCCACGACAGCAAAGGAAGACATGTTTCCATACACCAGGGAGGAGGGGACTTAGGTCAGGGGTGTCCAACATGTGGCACAAGAGCCAAATCCAGTCCCTGGAGACCTCCTATCAGGCCCATGAACAACTCACTGTCATCTGCTTCCTACTCTCTCTCTTGCTTCCTTCTGCTACACCGCTTGCTTTGCCAGGCTTGCTCAATCACATAGGAGCTACAGAACAAAGCCTCTCTTTTCTCCACTGGCTTACAAGCACATGAAGCAACTTTTGTACAAAAGCTTGCAATGCCCAGCCTTTTCATGTTTTCCCCTGGGTCTTAGGCTCAAAGCACTGTCCTGTAATGAATGTCAATAAATCAAAAGTAGATTTAAAACTTACACACACCTAAACAACACCTGAACAGTATACTCAAGATTGCTACAGCACAAACACTGTTTCCAGATTTTGATGCAATAATTCAGAACAAGATGTGTCAGTTAATCTTTAATTGTGCTTACGTCCTTCATAAAGTTTAGATCTCCGCCATCTGGCATTACATTTTATGACACACATGGCCTGTCCCAACAAGGTCTCACTTATGTTGAATCCAGCCCTCATAAAAAATGAGTTTGACACCCCTGACTCAGGGGTCCCCCCCACCCACAATCATTTTCAAGCTACTGCAACATATGATTGACAAAAATATGTAAGGAAGAGAATTAATTATGTTTTTGCGTATTTATTCGCAAGTCTAACTATTCCCAGGTCTGAAAATTAAAATCTGCAGTTGAGCAATACAGATTACCTTTGTTTAAAGGCACCGGAGTGATCAGGCCAACTACGGCGAACAATAGGAGAGAGGGGGGGGGAAGCCCCCCACAAATGTATTTCTTTAAATGGAAGTTACAGAGACTCTATATATTCTGCTGCTTCCTGGATTTTAAACCAACATGCAGAGGAAAATGATGCAGGAAGTGGCGCTTGGGGCTGCTGCACACTCAGTGGCACAAGCATGGGCGCCCAGCTGCTTCTCTCTGCACCACTTCATTAACAATCCCTGCCTGTCATCAGGAAGGACAAAGGTGCCCCAAAGCTGCCACTAAACACACATGATCCCTTAAACCTCACAGATTAAAGATAATAATGACTTTGGAGCCCGAAGGATTTCAGGTGCTTCTAAAACACAATGCCATCCCACTCCTGGCAACAGAGAAGTTCAACCAGGGAGAGAAAGAGAGGATCAAACTAATCCGGGAGGAACCCTTTTGGGCATCTCCACAGACCTGACTGCTTCTTTAAAAGGTAAAGGTAGTCCTCTGTGAAAGCACCAGTCGTTTCCAACTCTGGGGTGACGTTGCATCATGATGTTTTAACGACAGCCTTTTTACAGCCTTCCCCAGTCATCTACACTTCCCCTCAGCAAGCTGGGTACTCATTTGACCAACCTCGGAAGGGTGGAAGGCTGAGTCAACCTCGAGCCAGCTACCTGAAACCAGCTTCCACCAGGATTGAACTCAGGTCATGAGCAGAGAGCTCAGACTGCAGTACTGCAGCTTTACCACTCTGCGCCACGGGGCTTCTTACTGTGGTGCAATTTGTAAAGTGTTTCCAATATATGAAGGAAACAGGATACAGGGAACCACACTGAGGATCCAACAGGACCAGCATGACTAACAGGACCAGCTGCCATAAAAAGTCCTAAGGGCTCAGGTCCAAAAGCTAAGAAGTACCTGAGGCAGGTGGGATGGGGAAGGCCACAGAGATGGTCAAAGCAGCATCCCCCTGCCCAGTCTGAGTGAACAGTAGCCTGTCTGAAAGTTTGACAGCGAGCAGTGGAACTGTGACAGGCTCCCCAGTGTCACCTGACTCCCAGGCACAAAACATTTTGGGCCAAGGTACCACTGTCCCAGTTCTGCCCTTGGCAAGAAGTTCTGGCCACACCGGAACCTAGGGGACACTGCCTGACCCAGTGCTGACCGCACAGCACCAGATACTTTGGATGCCTGAGGTGTTTTGTTCCTGCCCTTTTGTTTGGCACCACAGGCCTTTAGCAAATCAGCAATTCCCTCTGGCTTGCTATGGATTCCTTCTGGCCTCCACAAGTTCGCTACACAGTGTACTCTCCAGCATGGAGAGGGAGAAAGTCTCTTGTCAAAACGCCTAATCTTTGGCTCCCATAGGAAACAAAACTGCCATTCAGAGAGCTCAAAAGCTACAACATGTCCAGGCTGGTTTGTGATTGTTGCAGCTATGGAAAAGTACTTAAGAAAACAGCCTTTGCTCACGTCAGTCAACTTAACAGCAAAGGCCAAACTCTCTCCAAGGTTACACCCACATCGTCCGTTTATCCTCACCGACTGTACAGGAATTTGTCCACTAAAGCCATTCCCTTTGTGCTCTCTGATAGGGCAGAAATCCCTAGAAGATGCTTTACTTGCCAGAGGGAGCAATCCCAAACAGGTCTATGCAGAAGTCAGTCCCATTCTGAGAAATGGGACCTACGCTCCCACAGAAGTGTTCTTAGGACCGCAGCCAGAAGGATATAGCAGCTAATCAGATTCAGGTAAAGTATACTGTATGGGAAAATCCAAATGTGTGATTTTAAATTATGTGGTTTAAAACAAAACCCTGCACACATTTTAATCTGTGTGTTGTTTTTTGTGTCCCCCCCGCCCCCAATTCTCTGTGTGTTTTAATTGTGATGGTGGAAATTGCTGTAAAGTTACAACTGACTTCTGATGGCAAGCTAGGGTTTTCAAGGCAAGAGATGTTCAGAGGTGGTTTGCCATTGCCTGCCTCTGTGTAGGGACCCTGGTATTCCTTGGAGGTCTCCTATCCCAATACTAGCCAGAGCCGACCCTGCTTCACTGCAGTGAAGAGTTGGGGCTAGCCTGGGCTACCTGAGGCGATCTTTCAAGTGAATGAATGACTGAAAAGTCAGCTAGATGGTTTTTAAGGATTACATACTGCTGTGATCACTTTCCACTAAGGTTGCCAACAGGCCGGGTGGGGTGTGTGTGGAAATCTCCCCTCCCTTTTAATAGAGGCTTAATGTGTAGAAATGGGCAGCTGCAGCTTTTCACGGCATGGAGATAAACTAAATCACCAGATAAACAACATCTCAGGAAGTCTCTATAAAACGAGCAAAACTTTCTTCCTTCAGGCTGGTAATGACCCTACTTTCCACTGGGACAAGATACAAAGTTCAATGGCACACATAGCTATTTAATTCATTTATACCCCATCTTTCTTCCCAGTGGGATCCCAGACTTATAGCATTCTCCTCTCTTCAATTTTACCCTCACGACAACCCTGTGAGGTAGGGTTAGGCTGAGAATGTGTGGCTATAGTTTGGGATAGTGGTTAAGCACACTGACTCTTATTTGGGAGAACCAGGTTTGATTCTCCACATGCATCTGTTGGAGTGACCTTGGGTTAGTCACAAGCTCTCAGAGCTGTTCTCTCAAGAGCATGTGGGGAGGGGAAGGGAAAGAAGACCGTAAGCCGCTCTGAGACTCCTTCGAGTACTGAAGGGCGAGGTATAAATCCAGTCTCCTCCTCCCCACAGATTCGAGTCTAATACTTCTAAACACACCACACTGGTTCACAGTGCTAAGATGGACACTTCCAGTTCTGAGGTTGTCCCAAGACTGAGACCAAGTTAAAGCGATGACTCTGCACATTTTTTAAAAGTCTTCAGTCAATACATATCGCTTACTCCTTATTCCTTCCCACAGCAGAATCTCCAGAAGAACTGGTGTGTAGAAATCCCACGTAAAATTATTAGCATGTAGCAGGGTATTTTTTGAGCAGGAATGCAGTTCCGCTGGCTTGGCGTCAGGGGATGTGGCCTAATATCCAAATGAGTTCCTGCTGAGCTTTTTCTACAAAAAGTAATGTGTGAAACAATTGTGACATCAGGAGTGCGGCCTAATATGCAAATGAATACCTGCTGGGCATTTTCTACAAGAAAAGCCCTGGTATGCAGAAATTTTGCGTATATGGATTTACCTGATCTCATCAGATCTCAGATGGTTCAGCCCAGATTATTACGTAGATGAGGAGACCACCAACAAAGTCTTGCGGTGCTACACAGAGGCAGGCAATAGCAAACTACCTCCTTTCTTGCCTTGAAAAAAACAGCATAATTTTTTTTTACAAGATGAGACACAGATATTGAAGTTACTTCGTTTAGCTAGTATATAACAGTAAAAATCACAATCTAGTCATCCCACACTTTCTCCAAGGACTTTATCTTCACTGTACATGCATGAGGTAGGTTAAACTGAGAGAAACTGACTCACTGAAAGACACCCAGTAAGCTGAGTAAGAATCAGAATCCAGGTCTCCCTAATCCATGACTGGCTTTATCAGGGAAAAGTGGTGTTTAAATCACTGTGAATTTAATGGAACGTAAGCGATCTTCTTCACAGGTTGTGCTCACAGCCTATACATGGTCTGGTATTACAAGAATGCTGCCACTCTGAACTTTAAAAATGTTTCCATCCCTCATTATTTTGTGGAAGACTGAAACATCATGACAACTGCACATCCTCAGACAGCTCAGGAAGTACTAAAAAAACCCCTCCAAAACACATTACGTTTTCTAAACTAGTAAAATTTACAAGCCAACCTTCTTATTTTGACAGACAGAGAACCATTCTAAACATGCATACTTAGCAGTACACCCCATTCACTGAAACCTTATTTGTCTTTATAATGATGTAAACAGGGCCAATGTCAGCATTCCCTGAGGAGGAGCAGCTGTCGAGGGCCAAAAGCTCCAGGTGAGTCCTTCTGCCACTGATTCCACCACCTGCCCTTCCCCAGCCTGCTCAATTGGAAGTGCTTTGCTGCCAGAGCTCCTGGCTTCACACGATTCCCAGCATTAGCTATTGAGACACTCTACGTTGCTCAAACTGCCCAGCAGAGTCGGAGAAAAGGCCCACAGGGAGGGTTGAGCGTGGGAAGGTTTGTAAATGGGTATAGGAAAAATGCACAGGTGGGGGGCACATAAGTGGGTGGGACAGGAAGCAGAAGGAGGGCTTGGTATGCAGAGGAAGGAGGGGGAATCCTGGATATTCCGCACACACTCCAAAAACTGGGAGTCAGGCCTGGATGCAAATAGAACTGCAGGCTTTGTGACCCCGATCGATCCCTAAGTGTGGCCTACCTTGCAGGATTGTTTTGTGCATAAAATGAGGACTATGTATACCGTCTCAGGCTCTTTCAAGGACAGGCAGCATTAAAAGTTCATAAACACTTTAAAATCCATCGAAGTTCATCAAAACTAACTTTACCTCCACTGAACTTAAAGTAAAGGTAGTCCCTTGTGCAAGCACCGGTCGTTTTTGACTCTGGGGTGACGCTGCTTTCACAATGTTTTCACGGCAGACTTTTTCGGGTTGGTTTGCCATTGCCTTCCCCAGTCATCTACACTTTCCCCCCAGCAAGGTGGATACTCATTTTACCAACCTCGGAAGGATGGGCTGAGTCAACCTGGAGCCAACTACCTGAACCAGCTTCCGCTGGGATCGAACTGGCCTGGTTTTGTCTCAATCATCTGGAAAACCCTACATGGAACTGAAACACATTTTCAGTAGCACACCTGAAGTCTCTGTTGAACATCAGAGCTGCAGAGAGTGGTCCGCCGAGACACTTGCTGTTCCGGAGTGAGACTTGCAGCTGACACTAGGGAAAGCACAGTGGAAGGGCCTTTGGTCCCAGGTTCAATCCCCAACACCTCCAATTAAAAGGAGCAAGTAGTAGGTGATGTGAAAGACTTGACAGCAAAAGCCAATCTGAGCAGGCAATAAAATAAAGGTAGTCCCCTGTGCAAGCACCAGTCATTTCCATCTCTGGGATGATGTTGCTTTCACATTTTCACGGCAGACCTTTTACAGGGTGGTTTGTCATTGCCTTCCCCAGTCATCTACACTTTCCCCCCAGCAAGCTGGGGACTCATTTTACTGACCTCAGAAGGATGGAAGGCTGAGTCAACCTGGAGCCAGCTACCTGAACCCAGCTTCCACTGGGATCGAACTCAGGTCATGAGCAGAGCTTAGGACTGCAGTACTGCAGCTTTAACTCTCTGCACCACAGGGCTCTTCAAGCAGGCAATAGTGATCTTGATAAACCAATGGTCCGGCTCAATGTAAGGAAATATATATATATGTTCATGTATGGCACTTAAAACGTTTGCAAACTGCTATAATTGATCCAATAACAGACTGCATTTTATGTCTTTTGTAACTTTGGATGCCATCCACTGTTCTTTTCCAAACAGGTATCCTTATCTGAACAAACTCTTTTCCAAAAAACAAAAGAGGCGTTTGGGGGTGGTAGCTGTCTTCACAAATGCTAGCGAACAGAAAGAGGTCAAGAACCTCTTGTACAATGCACTTGAGTGCAAGCAAGTTATCACCAAGGGCATTTTCTCTCTCCACAAACACAGAACGGACGTCTGTTCCTTCATTTCCTAGAGGCTTGAAACGAACTTTGACAAAACACTGGGGAAAAAAACAGAAGAGCAGTGGGGGAAATCTTTTTTCCCCCTTTCAAATATAGCTTCAAAATCTTTTGTTTTTTGCTGTCAAGTCACCAATGACTTGTAGCAACCCTGCAGGGAAGGTGACCAAGCTGTGGCTCTCAAAGCCCCCACTGCCCAGTTGGCTGGCTTGGAGAAGGCATCTGTCTCTTTAAATCACTTCTCCAAGCCAAGCTAGACAATGGCTTGGAGAATGCATTTAAAGTTAAAGTTGCTTTCTTTCCACCTCCCTTTCCCTATTTATTTGCCTGCCTGCCTCCCTTCCTTTCTGCCCTCAAACATCTGATGTTCATGTCTTGCAGCTCTCAAACATCTGATGTTTATTCTATACGGTTCTTACATTAAACAAGTTTAGATACTTCTGCCTGTAGGGTTTTCAAGGCAAGAGATTTTCAGAGGTAGTTTGCCATAGCCTGCCTCTGTGTCACAACCCTGGTGGTCTCCCATCCAAATACTAACCAACCCTGCTTAGTTTCTGACAAGAAGTAGCTAAACTGGCCCAGTCAGGCCAAAATCTTCAGAACCTCAAAACTGGGGGCAGAGGATGATGATTTCGGGTCTTCTAGGCCTGTGGTAGACAGCTCCTGTCTTCAGCTCATTCGAAGTTGTTCCTCACAGAGTCCCAGAATTCTTGGGGCAAAGATGGAGAAACTATGGGACTGCTGTAAGCCAGAGCTGGGCACAAGTTTTTGGGGGGCTGGGCATGATACTCCCCTCCAGTGCTCCGCTTCACTGTGTCAGCCCCTTGCCCATCTAAACACACCCTCCCAGAGGAAGAAGTGGAGCGTGACCCTTTTCCATTCCTTTAAGCCACGTTAGCACCAGTGAGGAGTATGAAAGAGCTGTGTGCTCTTGCCACCCCAGCTTTCCTCTTGGAAAAGATGCTCGAAGGAATCAGGACAACGCTCTCTCTTGCACAGCAAAGGTGAAAACTGAAAGAGGCACAAAATAGTTGAAATCTGCTGCCTCTCCAAAGGAAATGGAGAGACTGTGAACATCATAAGGACACCTAAGATGACCTCTCACTCCTGGTGGGAGCGGATGGACCCAGTCGTCTTGGGCTGGCTGAATTTCTGCCAGGTTGTGGCTTTGGAAGATGCCTGTTCATGCCAACCATTGACACTGGCCCTGCTGTTTGACTTGGCTTCCTGCAGTGACTGTGTGTGTGTGTGCAGAGCTGTCAAATCACAGCCAATTTATGGCATCCCTGTAGTATTTTCAAGGCTAAAGATTGCCTGCCTGTGCCTAAGCGACCCCGGAATTCCTTGGTAGCAGGGGTGGAATTCTAGCAGGAGCTTCTTTGCATATTAGGCCACACACCCCTGATGTAGCCAATCCTCCAAGAGCTTACAAAAAAGAGCCCTGTAAGCTCTCGGAGGATTGGCTACATCAGGGGGTGTGGCCTAATATGCAAAGGAGCTCTTGCTAGAATTCCACCCCTGCTTGGTAGTCTCCCATCTAAATACTAACCAGAGCTGATACCCGCTTAGAGATTCTGAGATTTGATGAGATTCCGCTATCCAGGTCAGGACCGAAGAGACTGCTCCTGGTCATATATGAAGTTTCCAAATGGATCACCATGTTAGTCTGTGGCCCCAAAATTAAGTGAGAGTCCACTGGCCCCTTAAAGGCGAAGATAATTTATCCTGGCACAAGCTTTCATGAGTCAGAGCTGACACCATCAGATGCACAGCGATACCTCTGTGACTTCCTGCTGTATCTCCCTTTGCCCTGCATTCAATTTTACAGGCTGACTATCTATCCACAGTTGGAAGTGTCTCACCTCTGCGCTGAGTGGACTGATTACTCTTTGGATGGGATTTTATTTTGAGCCGGCCTCTCTTTGTATTACACATAACCTACCTGCCCCACCTTACGCACTTCCTTGTGTATATAAATTCACACTCCTATGCACTTGATAAAGAGAGCTCTGTGTCCTGAAAGCTGATGCGGGAATAAATTTGGTTAGTCTTTGAGGTACTGCCGGACTCATGTTTTATTTTTCAGTTCAAACCGAGGCAGATTCTGGGTAGAGCTTAGATGGGCAGCCTTGTCATTTACATACAGTCTTTAATCTCTGTGATTTTGGGGTTGAGGTGTGCTGCTGTATTTCTGATTTCCCACAACCTGTACAGTCTTTTCTCTCCACGTTTAAGGGACATCACCAACCACGGGGGAGGGGGGGGAGGATGTCCTGCCACTCTAAACAAAGTTTAACTATGTAGAAATAGGCACTGAATCTTCTCACAGAGAAGGAAATAAAAGTGATAAAGGTATGGGACCTGCACACCTTAGGAACCGCCTTTCCCCACAAGTTCCCCAGAGAGCACTTCGGTCAGGGTCACAAAATCTGCTCTCAATTCCTGGCCTTAAAGAGGCCAGGCTCATGACAACTAGAGGCAGGGCCTTTTCTGTTGTAGCCCCATGCTGGTGGAACGAGCTCCCTGAGGAGGTTAGGGCCCTGCAAGAGCTCGGACAGTTCGCAGGGCCTGTAAAATGGTGATCTTCCACCAGGCATTTGTAAATTAAGATCACAGGCTACAACAGATTCCGAAACAACTGGGCCACCTCTAGCATGAACCTAAGATCGGTCTTTCTATAGAACAGCCAGCTGGAACAATAAAATAGAAAAATTCAAAGATCGTCATAGCACTTGAAATGGGTTGACTTTTTATGTTTGTATATTTTAATGTGATTTTATATTCCATGCATTTACATGAATGTGTAAGCTGCCCTGAGCCTGCTTTCATAGGGAGGGCAGGATATAAATTGAAATAAATAAATAAATGAGTGTCTGTTAAAGGGGAAAGACATTTATTCTTCAGGCTGTTGGGTGATTAAGGGCACTTTTTCCCCGTTTAGAATGCTTCATCTATAAAAATTGTTAAAGCAGACTCAAAAGCTGATTTTAAATACAATTCTACACAATACAGGTTTTTTACTTTTATGCTCATATTTCAGGAGTGGCAAATGCAAAAGTTGAATTAAATTTATGAAAACTGCACAACTGAACTGTAGTCTTTTTAAAAAAAAAAAACCAACCAGTATTCAGATACAAGGGGTGGGGGCAAGTAATGAAGCAGCATATGCTTTTGTCAGAGAGCTCTGATCCTCCGACCCACTACTGAAACAGATTAGGTGGCAAAGTTCTAGTGGTCAGAAAGACAGAGGTGTGACTTTGGCTTATTTAACCACTTCAGTTTCATAGGGCAGTTTAAGCACAAGGTCGATTCTCTGCTAAGTACCCCTGATAGTCACAGAACCATAGAGTTGGAAGGGACCCCTGGGGTCATCAAGTCCAACCCCCTGCACCATGCAGTCTTGGTTGATGTGAATTTTTTAAAAATCTGCCACAGATTTTGCAAAATTCTTAATCCTGTTTTTTCTTGGATCTGTTTGAACATGTCTGGTTAGAGGCCCCTGAAATACCCCAAACTAACACTGAAGAGGTCTTTGCATAGTGCTTCTTCTGTTGTTCCAAATTCACACTGTCCCCCCCACCCACCCACCCCTGCTCCACAAAGTATGGTGATGCATTTACTTCACTATTTGCCATGTTTGCAGAAAATTTCCTCTACTGTAGTTCTTATTCCGGAAGATTTCTTTTAAAAAAATTACCCTGTTTCAAGTCCAACCCAGGTAAATTTGCACTGCTCACTCCCTCTCTTGCGCTCTTGATTTCATATCCCAGAGCAGCTGCCAGACTGGGCCACGAAGAATGAAGGCAAGGCCAGTGGAAGGAATACGTAATCCTTTCTACAATGCTGCTCTTTTCTGCTCACAACCAGGGTCTCCAAGCATTTGCCTCGCTTCTGCTACTGAAGGAAAGTACAGAAGAGCTGTGAGCGAATGCTGAAAAGGGGACAGGAACAAAGGCACTGTTCTAGATCTTGGTTTGAATGTTGGGTTAAGCCCCCTGAACCTGTTTTATGTGTCTGGACTCAGCCCAGGAATGGGTAAAATATAACAGAGAATGCTTGAGCGCATACACAGAGGGCCTCTCACCTATGCATTCGCCACAACAAGATTTCTACCTCCTGAGATTAGGAAACAGGGCAGGGGGGACAACTTCTAGTAATGTTTAAACACAGGCAAACGAAGCTGATTCGAACACAACCTCAGCAGATCTTGTGTATGCCTGAATTCAACCCTAGCCAGAAATGATAAGGAGGTTATAATACAGTCACTGACAGATTAGCTCACGAGCAGCTATTATTACAGAATAAAAGTTTGTTTTCTCTCTTCAACAATACTAAAATTGGAAGGGGGGGAGGTTAAGATGCAATTAAGTAGGAAAAGGAAAGGAAAGGTCCCCTGTGCAAGCACCAGTCGTTTCCGACTCTGGAGTGACGTTGCTTTCACGGCAGACTTTTTATGGGGTGGTTTGCCATTGCCTTCCCCAGTCATCTACACTTTCCCCCCAGCAAGCTGGGTACTCATTTTACCGACCTCGGAAGGATGGAAGGCTGAGTCAACCTGGAGCCGGCTACCTGAAAATCCAGCTTCCGCCGGGGATCGAACTCAGATCGTGAGCAGAGCTTAGGACTGACTTATGGAGTCTGCTGCTCCAAGTTGTGTCTAGGGCCACTAATGTTCAGTGGCAACAAAAGGAGACCAGACAAAGTAATTGAGGACAGGTCTATCCATAGGCACCAGCTCTTACAGGTAAAAATCAAACCTTCATGTTCAAAGGCAGTGCATCTCTGAATGTCACCTGCTGGGAATGGGGACAAGATAACGAGGCATTGCTTTCACTTCCCACTAGGGTTGCCAAGTCTGTGTTGGAAAATACCTGAAGACTTTGGGGGTGAAGCCAGGAGAGAGTGGAGTTTGGGGAGGGGAGGGGCCTCAGTGTAGTACAATGCCATAGAGTCCACCCTTCAAAGCAGCCATTTTCTCCAGGGGAGCTGATCTCTGCCAGCTGGAGGTCAATTGTAAAAGTGGGAGATCTCCAGGTCCCATCTGGAGGCTGACAACTCTACTTTCCCACCTGTGGGCTTCTGCAGAGATATCCAGTAGCTACTGCAAAAAGAAGGCACGGTACTAGATGGATCCTTGGTTTTCCCCAACAGGGTTCTTAATTAGAGGGAGGCATAGCATGTATTGGCAAGTGCTGGTTCCACTTCGGACCCAATCTACCCTACAATTCTCCACCTGCTGAAAACATAGCATAATCCACATACGTGCTTTGGCTGCAATCCTATGCATATTTACTTAGCAGTAAGTCCTACAGCTCTCTCGAGTCCATCTCACACATTACTGGGGGAACACCGTTTTTTCATCAGCCCCTTGCATGATTCCGCAGTAAAACCATATAGCGTGAAAGGAAAACACATGTCCGAAAACACACACTGCAGCATTTGCAGCGTCATTTCCCACATGAAACACCCTGAGTCACATAAGTCATTCTTTCAACCTTCTCCCCTCACCCTTGGCAAGTGTTAGAGTGACTTCCAAGTACACTGTAGGTAGCTACGGCCAAAGAAATTAAAGTTTCAAAGCCTGCAAGGTCCAAAGGTGCGAATGCCTTTAAGCCTATGCAAAGAACCCGTTCCCAGCAAAGCCACGAGTTCTTACACCAAAAGTCAGGCTCCCAGAAGCTTTTAAAAATAATTTTGGCAGGAGAAAGTGGGGGGGGGGGGGGGGAAGAGCGGGGAGATCAATTCCCTCCCCCCAAAGAAGCCCTTTAACCCCTTACCTTCCAGCAGGACTTCCTTGCCCGCCCTCTTGAGCGCCTGCACGGCTTCATCGTGGGTGGCGTCCCGCAGGTCTGTCCCGTTGACGGCCAGGATGGCATCCCCGACGTAGAGCGCCTGGGTCTGGTCGGCCGCCAGCCCCTTGAAGATCTTGCTGATGAGGATGGGCATCTTGTTCTCCTTGCCCCCCTTGATGCTGATGCCCAAGCCGCCCATCTCTTGCTTCAGCACCTTGACGCACCGCTTCTTGTTGGAGATGGCTTCGGGGACTTGCTCGGGCAGGTCGGTGAAAGCCGTGCGCACTCCGCCGCCCAGCCCCGGTTGAGGGCTGCCGCCGCTGCCCCCGGGCGGGGATTCGGGAGACCCGGGGCCGGCAAGGTTGCCAGCGGCGGCGCCCCCGAGGGGCACCGTCGCGGCTGCCCCTCGGGCGCAAAAGGTCCCATTGGCGTTGCCGCCGGCTGCCCCGAGGCCGTTGTAAGCGGGCCCCTCCTCGCTGCTCAGCACCAGCGCCTCGTCGCTCAAGTTGACCAGCACTCGGTGCCACCGGTCGCGCACCAAAACTTCCAGCGCGCCGCTCCGGAGCAGCCGCCCGCCGACGCCGCCTCCCCCTCCGGCCGCCGCTACCGCCATCTTTGGAGCATTTCTTAAAACGCCATGTGATTGTGTGGGGCGAGAGAGAAGGGGCAAAACTGCGCGCGGAGTGGGGGAAGCCGGCGAGGGCGCGCGTAAAAACGAGCGGCGCACTTTTGCTCCGCTCTGGAGAGGCTGGCGGGGAGGAGGAGACGGAGGAGGGGCAAGAGGCGAGCCCCGGAGCGCTTCCCAGCCCTGCGGCGTGGCGAGGGGAGGGGAGGAGCGTCGAGCTGGAGGACGAGGAGGAGGAGGGGTGCGGGGGGGGGGGGGAAAGTAAGGAACTCCGGGCCGAGAGAAGCGCAAGGTCGCCGGAGTTGGCCCTGGGCCGTTGCAAACAGTGGGATCTCTCCACGCGTGCCGGAGCCTCCGGGGCTGTCTGGGTGGAAAGCACTCCCAGCCCGCGTTGGGCAGGGCGCGCCCTGAGTTCGAGGCTTTGCCCGGGGGTGACCTTGGAAGGGGGCTTGGAAGCGGCGTCGGGGCACGGAGGACTTGGGAAGGAGCGAGGGTCGAGGCGAGGGGAGAACGGCGGTGGTTGGCCGGTTTGCCCGCCGCTGCCTCGGGACCATGGACTTCCTTGGTAGCCAAGTAGGAACCAGGGGCCGGCCCTGCTTCACTTCCGAGATCTGACAAGGTCGGGTTGGCCCAGCCCGTGGTGGGCAGATAGATATTTCTTTAAGACCCAGAATGCAGACCAGGCAAGTTTGCAACTCTAGGGGGCAGCTGGAGATCTCCCGCTGTTACAACTGATCTCCAGGTGGTAGATCAAAACGTTAGTCTGCCTGTAGCCGTAGAAAAGAGCAAGAGTCCAGCAGCACCTTAAAGACTAACATTTGTTATGCAAGGTATGAACTTCTATGACTCATTGCTCGCTTTTTCAGATATGCTAGACAGAGGTGGCAATGAAGTGACTTGTGAAAGCCTATCTCCTGCCCCAAATTTTGTTAGCCTTTTAAGGGGCTACTGGACTCCGAGTCCTGAGAGCCAGTTTGGTGTAGTGGTTAAGTGTGTGGACTCTTATCTGGGAGAACCGGGTTTGATTCCCCACTCCTCCACTTGCACCTGCTGGAATGGCCTTTGGTCAGCCACATTTATCGCAGGAGTTGTCCTTGAAAGGACAGCTTCTTTCACCTACCTCACAGGGTGTCTGTTGTGGGGGAGGAAGATAAAGGAGGTTGTGAGCGGCTCTGAGATTCAGAGCAGGATATAAATCCAATATCATCATCATCTCCAGGTGACAGAGATCAGTTCCCCTGGAGAAAATGGCTGCTTTGGAAGTTTAAATCATAGAGTCAAAGTCTAACGTAACAGAAAACTAGGGTTGCCAGCTCCAGGTTGGGAAATACCTGGAGATTTGGGGGAGCGGACCCTGAGGAGGGCAGAGTTTGGGGAGGGGAGGGGCTTCAGTGAGAAGAAATAGAAATGGAGACACCAGGGATTGAAACTGGGATCTTCTGCATACCAAACAGACTCTGTACCACTGAGCCGCAGCCCTTGCCTTCTGCTCATGCAGAAGGGCGACTTTGGATCCGCTCTGATGTCTGCATGTGCAAGGCTCTGCCTGTCCCCTACCAGCCTCCACTGTCTGGATTCCATTTCCCCTGAGCCACCAAATTCCGCCCTGGCTCCTTCCTGGGTTTTACAAACTTTGCCCGAGTCCCCCAGGTCATGCCCTGGCTCCACCCCTTCTGTAATCCAAGGTTAGCAGTCCTTGGTGAGTGTAAACAAGCTTGGTTGCTCAACGTTGGTGATGAATTTGATAGGCATTTAGCCCACATTCCTGGGCACAATTCTTCACTGGCCAGCCTGGTCTGGAAAAATAAATTTTAAAAAGTTCCCCAACTTATGCTAATGTACCAAATGATTTCATCAGAGATTCTTAATTAGGTTTGGTGGTGTGTGTGTGTTGCATTTCTCATGTTTAATTCAAATGTGGTGCCTGCATTCTGCTTTGAAATACAAATGAGTTTTATTTCCGCGTTCTCATATTAACAGTGTTCACAGGTGACATGTTCTAGATCAGGGGTATCCAAACTTGCTTAACGTAAGAGCCACGTAGAATAAACATCAGATATGCTTGAGAGCTTCAAGACATGAACATCAGATGCTGGAAGGAAGGAAGGAAAATATATGGGGGAGGCGGAAGTGGAAAGAAAGAAACTTTAACTATAAATGCATTCCCCCAAGCCAGCTGTTGGGGCAGTGGGGGCTTCAAGAGCCATACAATATGTGTGAAAGAGCCACATGTGGCTCCAGAGCCACAGTTTAGCCACCCCTGTTCTGGACTGTATATATGGCATCACTTGTGAAAATGGGATATGGGAAATAAGACTTTAAACAAAGGTCTCAGAGCTTAGCCCTTAAACCTGTTCTTGTTGTGGCTCTGATATCTGAGAAAAGATTGGTGTGGAAAGTGCCATCAAGTCGCATTCAATTTAGGACAACCTAGCAGGGTTTTCCAGGCAAGAGACCCTCAAAGGTGGTTTGCTAATGCCTGCCTCTGCATGACAGCTCCGGACTTCCCAGGAGGTCTCCCAACCCTGCTTAGCTTCCAAGGTCTTAAGATCAGGCTAGCCTGGGCCATTCTGGCTAGTGAAGTCCTAATTGTGCAAATTCATCCCTAAGAAGCAGAATACTGCAGTCACTCCAGCCTCAGTGTAGAGAACAGGGATGATCTTGATATTTGTTGATGTTGTGAGCCGCCCTGAGTCCGCTTGCGGAGAGGGCGGGATATAAATGTAAAGTAATAAATAATAAATAAATAAATAAATCTTGGGTGCAAAATAGGTAGCCAGCCTGAAGAAAGATATCCTGCCCCTTTAATAGAAGCTGGAAATGAGCAATTGAAGTTTTTTGTAGCATGCAAGTAAATGACACCACCTGGCAAATGACATCCTATTAAAGGATGTTATCAAAGGGATAGGCCATTTTCCCCCCCTCTAGGCTGATGGCAGATCTAGAGTAAAAGCACCTAAGACCAGCAACTGCTGCAAAGTCCATTTTTAAAACTAGGGGTGGGTGGGAATGGGGGTGAGAGCAACTGTGAATGGGGGGAGCAAGGATAACAAGGGCCTCTCTCGGGTAATTTTGTAGAAAAATTGGTGGCAGAGCTTGTTAGCATAATATTAGCATATTCCATGCCCCCCCCATCCAAAAGCAACTTGATGCAAGAAAGGAGAGCCCTGGGCGAGCGAGGCCTGCTTGGGCTGGCTAGAGATCCAGCCAGCCCAAGCAGGCCTTGCTCACCTGGGGCTCTCCTGGACCACCCACCCCTCAGTCAAAAGGCCAGAAGCCACCCGCCACCCAGAATCACATAAGAAGTGGAGAAAGGGTGGTGTGAGCTTCTCCAGGGGTTAATGAGGGCTGCTGGGGGCATGGCAAAGCCCCTGGTGGCTGGTTGGCTGCCCGCTCTCCTAATCCAGGGATTGTTATGCAGCTGCACCTACTATTCAACATACAAGGTAGGTGAGGAGGGAGAGGGGGAACCCTCAGAAAAGCTCCTGCTGAATCTGAGACCTGGCCTCTCTAATCTTCAAGAAAAGAAGAAGATGATATTGGAGCAGCTCACAATCTCCTTTATCTTCCTTCCCCACAACGGACACCCTGTGTGGTGGGTGGGGCTGGAGAGGGCTCTCACAGCAGCTCCCCTTTCAAGGACAACCTCTGCCAGGGCTATGGCTGACCCAAGGCCATGCTAGCAGGTGCAAGAGTGGGGAATCAAACCTGGTTCTCCCAGATAAAAGGCAGTATACCAGTAAAGAGAGCCAGTTTGGTGTAGTGGTTAAATGTGCAGACTCTTATCTGGGAGAACCAGGTTTGATTCCCCACTCCTCCACTTGCACCTGCTGGAATGGCCTTGGGTTAGCCATAGCTCTGGCAGAGGTTGTCCTTGAAAGGGCAGCTGCTGTGAGAGCCCTCTCAGTCCCACCTACCTCACAAGGTGTCAGTTGTGGGGGAGGAAGATAAAGGAGATTGTAAGCCGCTCTGAGTTTATGGTTCAGAGAGAAGGGCAAGGTATAAATGTGCAATTCTTCTATACAAATATTTTATTTACTCCATTTATAGTCTGCTTTTCTCACTGAGACTCAAGGTGGATTACAAAATTCTAAACAATTCACGGTGACAGCAAGGACTTTGGGGAAGGACTGCAGCTCAGTGGTAGAGCTTCTGCTTGGCAGGCAGAAGGTCCCAGGTTCAATCCCTGGCATCTCTAGTTAAAAGTATCAGGTAGGAGATGATGGGAAAGACTTCCGCCTGAGACACTGGAGAACCACTGCCAGTGTGAGTAGACAGTACTGACTTTGATGGACCAATGGTCTGATTCAGTATAAGGCCACTTCCACATGTTCATGTGATCTCCAGTAAACAATGTAGTAAATCTAGGATTGCAGAGCTGCGAAGCAATGGAAACAGCAAAAGTAACAGTTGGGAGGGGGTGTGCCCAGGCATGATATGCCATAATGCAGAAAGTGGACTGCAAAGGTACAATTAAAAAAGGTAGTCCCCTGTGCAAGCATCAGTTGTTTCCAACTCTGGGGTGATCTCGCATCACGACGTTTTCATGGCAGACTTTTTTACAGGGGGGGGTTGCGCCATGCAGTAAAAGGATATGAAACTGACACATGCTTATTAAATCTTAGATTCAGGTGGATAGCTGCTTTAGTCTGTAGGGGAACAAAATTCAAGTCTACTAGTACTTTTATGACCCTGATCTGGATAGCCCATCTCAACGGCTCTCAGAAGCTAAGCAGGGTCAGCCCTGGTTATTATTTGGATGGAAGACCTCCAAGGAATACCAGGGCTGTGATGTGGAGGCAGGCAATGACAACCCACCCCTGAACCTCTCTTGCCTTGAAAACCCTGCACGGTCACCATAAGTCCGCTGCGACTAGACAGCACTTAGCAGCAGCACCTTAAAGACCACCAAATTTTTCTAGGGTATGAGCTTTCATGACAAAGTGAGCTTTGACTCAAAGTGTATACTTTGGAAGATTCTGTTGGTCTCTACCAGTGCAATCCTGAGGAGAATTACTCAAAATGTATACTCTGGAAGATTCTATTGGTCTCTACCAGTGCAATCCTGAGGAGAATTACTCCAGAATTACTCAAAATGTATACTCTGGAAGATTCTGTTGGTCTCTACCAGTGCAATCCTGAGGAGAATTACTCCAGAATTACTCAAAATGTATACTCTGGAAGATTCTGTTTTTAAGGGGAAGGGGGAAGATTCTACCAGTGCAATCCTGAGGAGAATTACTCAAAATGTATACTCTGGAAGATTCTGTTTTTTAGGGGAAGGGGGAAGATTCTACCAGTGCAATCCTGAGGAGAATTAGTCTACATGAGTTGAAAAGAATGGGATAACTCTCTTAAGAGTGCATTGTCAGGTACTACTGGACTCAACATTTGATTTCATTTTACTGCTGTAACTTTTTAAATCCAACCTTTCCGTGTCAAAGTGGCTCAAGGCACTTTAAAAACAATTCCATAAAAAGCACAATCAAACACCCCACCATAAAACCAAGAATGCCTTGACTGTGTATGTGTTAAGTGCCACCAAGTCACTTCCCAAATTATGGCAACTCCATGAGCTAATGACCTATGGACGTAAGGGCCTCCAAAGCTCAGCTCTGGCAAACTGAGGGCTGTGGCTTTTGTGATTGAGTCAAGCTATCTCACAATGGGGCTTCCTCTTTCCCTGCTGCCTTCAGCCTTTCTTAGCGTTATTGCTCTTTGTAGTGACTCTTGTCTTATCAAAACGTGACCAAAGTACAATAGCCTCAGTTTAGTCATTTTAGCTTCTAGGGAGAGTTCAGGCTCCCTTAATTACCAGCAGCCAAATCCCATTAAAAGTGCTCTAGCAAACAACACTGACTAAATATTGAAAGGCAGATAATAGAGTGTGTATAGATCCAGTAATATTGGCCTTTGTCCCTTCAGTATACAGCATTGGTGAATCCTCCGTGTGATTCAAACACTATTGCTGTTCCTCTGGTTTTTAAAAGGTTGTTGCTCCTTCTGAAAATGACTGAGCTCCATGCTAAAATATTTTGGAACAGCCTTTAGGTGTTTAATTTCATTTGTATTTTTCCCCCTAACTACTTTCACCATTTTCCCTGCCTTTTATGGGTCTTACACACAAACACCCCTTCTCCAAGCAGTGAAGAAGTTCCAAGAGTAACACTTGGTTCGCTTTGGGGGAAAGAACACTTGAGATTCGGGGCAGTATGTGGTTTGCTCTATTTACACACTTAAAAATAGGGCACAGGTGAAAGCAAAGTACTCATAAAGGGCTGCAGATTCACTATTCAGTAAGAGGTCCTCAGAGAGAGAGAGATCATGCACCCCTAGTTGCCTCAACCAACTCACAGCAGTAGGCTCTCTGCTCCTAACTTCATCCTCTTCAACGATCAAAACTGTGCCTTCTTTTGCACACAAGTACATGCCTGCCCCTTCCTTTTGGCTAGGCAAGAGGTTAATCTTTTCTAAGCCCTGATGGGCAGTTGGCCAGAGTCAGAGAGAGAGATCATTGTTGGAGCAAGAATCTACATAAACCCAGTCTGACAGCTACAGTATGACAGCTGGTGATCTAGCTGCCAGGCTAGGTCACAGTGACCTGATCAGCAGACCGGCTTGAGCCGGCAGAAGCCAAGTGATGCAATCTGCTGAGTCAGCACGGCCAGGATTGGCTGCTTGGACTATATATGATCTGTGTGTGCATCACACAGGTCTCTCCCTGTGAGATGGTGGTTAGGCGAAGCACTTTGTCCGTGGAGGTGATATTGTATAGACTGCACAAGAGAGCACTTGTCGTGTATATATGTTAATACACCTTTTGGCACTAGTTGCACGCGTCTGCCTGATTTTCTTTCCTGAAGCCCTGTGTCGGGCAAGTCATCTCCCTCACTCTGCTACTCCCGCTCCGACAGGGTTATGGGCCCAGGGCGGTTCCGCTGCGCGGAGGAGAGAGTTGAGAGTTGAGCTGACTGTGAGTTTGGAAAGAGCCGGAGGCGAGGAACGCCGGTGAAGGACACAGAAGCACCACCGTTCTCTGTTTGAGAGCCAGAGGGACGTTGGCAGCCAGCTGTGAGGAGGAGTCGGCACGATGGCTCAGCAACAGCTTGGAGTAGCCGTTGAGAAGCTCACCTCAGCCAACTACGCGGTGTGGAGCCTGAGAATGCAACACTACCTCAAGCGTGAAGGGCAATGGCTGTTCGTGAGTAACCCCCCTGCTGACTTATCTCCTGCCGAGACTGTGTTATCGGATAAGGCACTGGCCAACATAGTGCTGTCTATAGGAGATGACCAGCTGGTTTATGTGCGAGGGAAGGACACTCCCAAGGCTGCCTGGGACGCGTTGAGTGCGGTGCATGTTAGCACCACTGCTGGTTCCCTCATGGCCTTGACAAGGAGGATGTTCCGCACCGTTATGCCGGCTGGAGGGTGTGTGAAAGATCACATCAAACGGCTAACGGACTGTTTCGTTGAGCTGGAGGCAAGAGGCAAGACTGTAGCTCCAGACGACAGAGTGTACATTTTGCTGTCGTCGTTGCCACCTGAGTACACTCCCCTGATAACTTCTCTGGAGACGGTGGACGTAGCGACCCTGACCATGGAATACGTCTGTGCCCACCTGCTTGACTTCCAAGAGAGAATTGCGGCCGTGAGCTGTCCGGGGGTGTCGGCCGGGCAGCGTGCTGTTATCGGTGTGTCCGGGAAGACAGCCAAGAATGAGCCAGCTTTTGCTGCTGGCTGGCGTCCGAAGGTGGAGGAAGTGGAGCCGACTGCGTTTGCAGTCCGTCGCTGCTATGGATGCGGGTCGTCGCAGCACCTGCTCCGAGCTTGCCCTGAGAGGGAGAAGAGGCGGGGGCGTGTGCGGCGAGAGCGGAGGACCGCCAGCCCGTGTGAGGAAGCAACCCGGCTGGTCACGTCTGCAGTAGAGAGCACAGGGTCTGCTTGGATTTTAGACTCCGGGGCAACGAGCCATCTCTGCTGCGAGAAGGAGTTGTTGAAAAACATTGACAGTCCTGAGCATAAGCATGTGAGATTGGCTGATGGGACCACTGCCAATTCTGTTTGCTCAGGCAATGTGGAATTTCCTGCACTGAAATGTATGTTGCAAAATGTGTTGTATGTACCCTCACTGCAGTCTAACCTGTTGAGTGTTAGCACACTGTTTGACCAGGGATACCAGGTGAGATTTGAGAAAACCTGCTGCAAAATCCTGGGAGGTGGGGGAAAGTTGCTTGTGACAGGAAAGAGGGAAGGTAAACTGTATGTGGTCCAGAGTGATTGTGCCCAGGTGGCTCAGGTGTCGAATGAGCCTGTGCACAATAATTGTATACATTTGCTCCATAGGAGACTTGGGCACTGCGGATTTAGGGCGTTAAAGAAAACCCTGGAGCTTGTGCCTAGTTTGAAAGTAAATCCTTGCAAATGTTACTTGGATTGCCAGGTCTGCAAGAAGACCAAAAGCAAGGCGTGTGCTGTTGCTAAAGAAAGCTCAAGGGAAAGCACACGAGCCCTGGAACTAGTCCATTTAGACGTTATTGGCCCATTGCCAAAGAGTCTGTCGGGGAGGAGATACTGCTTGGTGGCCACCGACGACCACACGAGGTACGCGTGGGTTTTCACCATGGTGCATAAGTCTGAGGTGTATAAGACATTCACCAAGTGGGTCAAAGCAGTGGAGAGACAATTAGGGGTTAATCTCCTAGCTGTACAAACCGACAGAGGGGGGGAATTCTTATCTAACCAGATGAAACGTTGGCTGGAGAACAAGGGCATTGCCCACCGTCTGACGAACCCGGCAACGCCCCGAGAAAATGGGCATGGGGCTGTATTGCAGAATGTGATGTATTGCATGTTAGAGGATGCACAACTGCCAATGTCCTATTGGGCAGAAACCATACATGCAGCTGTTTTTTTGCAAAATAGGGTTTGGTGTAATACTGTGAAAAATGTGCCTTACAGGTTACTGTTGAACAAGACCCCAGATTTGAGTTCTTTAAAAGTCTTTGGGTCACGGGCTCGGGTTGGCATCCACTCCACGAGTAGCGGGGAGGGGGATGTCCGGGCAGAGAGCCTAATTTTTCTGGGCTACAAGCCAAGGGCCAGGTGTTATCGTTTCTGCAATAGCAAAAGCAAGATAACACTTAATAAGAGTGCCCAGTTCAATGAAGAAAGCAGCTGGCCAAGGTTGCACTCCTTGCAGAAACAATTTGTCCTGCTGCCAAGTAGCGATAACGATGTTGGAGCGCAGCCCAGAACTCCAGCCCAGGAGGTGGCACCCAGTGGGGCTGGAGAAGGTGAGCCGAATGCTGGCACAGAGCCTGACGAGCAGAGTCAGGAGGCAGAGCCTCAAATGCAGGAACTGGAGGTAAAGTGTGAGAGTCAGGAGGTTCAACACCCAATTACAGGGGCAGAGCAACCAGCCCAGGAGGTGGGAACAGAGCAACCCGAAGAAGACAAAGCTGGTCCAAGCACAGGGCCACGGGTGTCTGCCAGGTCCACCAAAGGCCAACGTCCCGCTAGGTACAAGTGTCCCTATGTCACTCTGACTGTCAATCCAGACCCACCCGGATTTGAGGAAATGTTAAAAGAAAAGGCTAAGAAATGGAAAGCCTGGGTGGCAGAGTGCGAGGCAAGGGAGAAGGAGGCTGAAGCCAAGCGTCTGAAAGAGCTGGCTGAACAGGAACACGATGATGTGTTTTACAATCATGATGAGTTCCTGAACGAATTCCGGAAAGGGTTCCGAGCTACGTAAATATGAACTGTAATGTTGCTGGTGGACATGTATGTAAACTGTGTAAAGTGTTTTGGTGCACTGGGTTTAAATAGATTAGGAGGTGTGTTGGAGCAAGAATCTACATAAACCCAGTCTGACAGCTACAGTATGACAGCTGGTGATCTAGCTGCCAGGCTAGGTCACAGTGACCTGATCAGCAGACCGGCTTGAGCCGGCAGAAGCCAAGTGATGCAATCTGCTGAGTCAGCACGGCCAGGATTGGCTGCTTGGACTATATATGATCTGTGTGTGCATCACACAGGTCTCTCCCTGTGAGATGGTGGTTAGGCGAAGCACTTTGTCCGTGGAGGTGATATTGTATAGACTGCACAAGAGAGCACTTGTCGTGTATATATGTTAATACACCTTTTGGCACTAGTTGCACGCGTCTGCCTGATTTTCTTTCCTGAAGCCCTGTGTCGGGCAAGTCATCTCCCTCACTCTGCTACTCCCGCTCCGACAATCATGCACCCCTAGTTGCTTCAACCAACTCACAGCAGTAGGCTCTCTGCTCCTAACTTCATCCTCTTCAACGATCAAAACTGTGCCTTCTTTTGCACACAAATACATGCCTGCCGCTTCCTTTTGGCTAGGCAAGAGGTTAATCTTTTCTAAGCCCTGATGGGCACTTGGCCAGAGTCATTTCCTGAGGTTTAGGACTCATCATGGAGATATCTTCCATCATGAAGACACATTCCTAGTCCTTCTGTCATATATGAAACACTGAGCCACCATGATCAAAGGGCAGGCCCACAATACTAGTTATGCTCTGAGCATCTCACACTCCAATCGTATTCATAGTTACACCCTTCTAAGTCCATTTGAAGCTCTAGGGGAGAGTTGTGTGCTAGAGTATTTGCTTGGCATGCAGAAGTTCCTAGAGTCATTCCCCAGCATCTCCAGTTTAAAAGCTCAAGTAAAAGACTTTCATCTGGTGCTGTTGCCACCTGGTTATTTATTATTTTGCTTTTTTTTTTTAGGTTTATATCCTGCTCTACCCTGCAAACAGGCTCAGAGTGGCTTATAACATGGTTCAGTTTAAGGCAACTTCGTGTGTGATTGTTTGTGTTTCCAACGGATTAGGAGGGTATGGCTCTGCATAGGATTGTGCTGTCGGTTCTCTTATGCCAGGTCTATGACTATCTTCAATAATAACTCTCAATTTCATCAGGATTAGTGTTTATTGTAAGACAGGAGAGTACCACTGGCAAGGCCAGTGGCAAAATTAAGGCGGTTTTGCAGGTGGGTGAATATATATAGAAGCAGTTAGCCATTACATGCACACCTAACTTTCTGGCGCTAGATAAGTTCAAATAAATATTTTAAATAAATAATAAATACAATATTTCTCACAGAATTTTAGGGATTGCAGATATACAATTATTACTTGGGGTGAATTTATTCCATTAACACCCACAATCACAAACTGCTCTTTTTATCTTCCCTTTCCTCAGAAAGACTTGGAGGACCCTACATGGTCCTCCACTCCAATATTATCCTCACAACCACCTTGTGAGGTAGTTTAAAGAGTGTTTGGTCTCTCAGGTCCTATACTGAGCTTAAAGATAGAGTTGGGATTTGATCTCCCCACTCCTAATTTAACAACTCAGACCATTCCACCACAATGACACTTTCACAAAAATCAGCACTTCAAAATTGCAAGGCAATTGTTACTTTCTCCATATCCTGATTTTTACTCAAGCTTTCCAGTCATAATTTTTCTTTCTGCACCAAAGTTCCCTTTAAGCTGTGGAGTCTTGTGAGGAAAAATTCTACTTTGTGAGCTACTGGCATGAAATTTGTGAGCAACTGCGTAAATTAGTTTGCTCTGGGATCATTTGTCCTGAGCTAAGACAAAAATGTGTGAGCCAAATTATGAAACTTTATCCCTTTGTGCATGTTCATAAATGTTTCTGTTTTGCTTGGCTTGAGCAGTCCAAAGATTTTTAATGATTTTGACTGTCTTTTTTTTTAAAATCAGTATGATTTTCCATTCCCTTCAAGATTTTCCTGCGTCCTCTCCCCCTCCTCTCCCCCTCCCCCCCCACCTCAGCAAGTTCATTTTGTCCCACAGCTAGAATGACCAGGTCTGTGTTAGAAAATACCTGGAGACTTTGGGGGTGGATCCAGGGGAAGTCAAGGTTCAGAGAGGGGAGGGACTCAGCAGGGTACAATGCCATAGAGACCACTCTTCAAGGCAGCCATTTTCTCCAAGGCAGCTGATCTCTGCCAGCTGGAGATCAGTTCTAAAAGTGGGAGATCTCCAGGCCCCACCTGGATGCTGGCAACCCTAAAAGTCATGTACTTTACTAACGAGACGAATGGCTTACAGTGCAGTTCTAAGCACTGGCTTCAATAGATTTAGTCCATTGGCTTCAATAGATTTAGAACAGCATAACTCTGTTTAGGATTGTACTTTAAAATAGACTTGTGTATTAGGAGTGTATACCAAGACGCAGATCCTTTTGCTTAAGAATAATTCTTGTGCCTGAACAATCTTATCATTAGTATGCAATATAAGAACCAGAGTAAGTGTTCATAAAATACAGTCTTCCTCCCCTTGAATGTATGCCAAAACGAAGCCCTTTGTGTCTTGTCTCTTTCTACCAATCTCTTTGTATTGTCCTCTTAAAATCAAAAATGGCACCCCTTTGAGTCACAACGTTGAATCTGTGAGTGTGCCAGCCATTATACACACTGAGGTTAGAGGAAGGAGATTTTTGCTCTCTTTAAAGCAGCACCATTTTCAGCACAAACATAGGTATAAAATCATGGGCGAAACAGCATTATATAAATCTTGTTCACGGACATGAGTGCCTATTTGGTCCCTCTTCATATGTAATATATGCCACATACCTGTAAACATCAGTATAGCGTGGGATCTTCTCCCACATATATGCAAAATATACCAAACCTATGAAAAGCAAGACAGTACTTCCCATTTCTCCTCAGCAAACTGCAAAATATCACCAGAAAAGAAAGCACGTGTCGCATCTTCCAAAAAATCTTGGGAACAATAAGCGCAAGCCAACATTTTTTTAAAAATTATTAAGATTACAATGGTCTCTAGAGGCCTAATTGAAGCAGCACCATACTTCGTCTCCATATCCAGACCAAAAAAAGAGACCCCTTTTGATATTTCACTTAGCAGTTTAAGAAGGGCCTCGGGGTTCTACACCAATTATTATAATTTAAACCCATGCCCTTTTTTGTTGTTGCTGCAGACTACAGCTTTATGAATCTGAGACCATTTAGGATACGCAAGAAATACACCTGTTCTTTTTTTTCTATGTGTTGGCTCAGAACCATAACAGCTAGACATGCAAACTGGTGAAATGCAAATGCTAGAATTTCAGCTCTAAGGCAGCGCCAGATTAACAATTAGGCAAAGTAGTCACTGGCCTATGGGCCCCCATGCATTTAGGGGGCCAGTGCTGGCTCCCCTCTCCCTCGTTTCCCCCCTGCTTGCAGCCCTTTCAGCTTGCAACCAGCAACTGAGCTGCTCTTTGCCCAACTTGCCTGGTGCGGCTGCTGCTGGTGTTGCCAAGTTTGCCTCTCTTTGCTTCCCCCCCCATAGCTTTGTCAAAGGGGCTTTTCAAAAGGTGCCTGCAGGCTACAGCAGGGGCCATGGGTGGTGGGGCAGGCGCTCCAACTCTGAGATAATTTGTGAGGGGGCCCCCAAGATTTGTTTGGTTTTGGCCACTGTGTAACACAGTGTGTTGGACTGGATGGGCCATTGGCCTGATCCAGCATGGCTTCTTTTATATTCTTATGTTAAGATTTTTGTCAAGAGTCACTCCATCTTGTTCCTCTTACCAAATGTATCCAGCTATATAATACTGTGCTTGTGCTAGCTATGCCGCTTTGATGTAGTTGCTGCTTGTTGCTTATCTGGAGGGAGGATGGTATGTCTGGGAGCTGGCTAGTTGCTATGTAACCAAGGCCGCGAAGAGGAGGAGATGTGACCCAAGAACTGATAACGACACCTGTGTGATGATGAGAGCTTAATAGAAACCCCCACGCAAAACCCCCACTTTAGCTTGGCGCACTTTGGCTTGAATTATAACGGTCAGGGCAAAGGTTTATAAGTTGGAGGAGCAGGCGGGATTGTCAGTTCTGACAACGCATGTGTATGCTCATGAAGCTGCAATAAAGATCTTGAACTCTAGTCTTTTCCTTGGCTCTGGGCCTGATAATTTTGACTGCCTAGGGGCCTCCACAGGGTTTAATCCAGCACTGCTCTAAGGTTTGATCAGTCAGCTTTGCAATAAGGAGGTAAACTCTTAAGGGAGGTAAACTCTCCCTGGCCAACCTGGTTTCATCAGATCTCAGAAGCTAAGCTTGGTCAGTCCTTGGGTGGTAGACCACCCAGCAAGTCCAGGGTTGCTCTGCAGAGGCAGGCAATGACAAACCACCTCTGAACCTCTGTTGCCTCGGAAACCCCATGGAGTTGCCATATGTTGGCTGCAACACATCCACACACAAACACTCCAGCATCGCGACTGGCACATCTAGGAAGAATTTGCAGTCTCAAGTAAAAGCAGGCTTTCTGTCACAATACTAACACTCTCTGATTCTGGTGTTAAACCAGGGGTAGCCAAACTTGCTTAATGTAAGAGCCACATAGAATAAATGTCAGATGCTTTAGAGCCACAAGATATGAACGCCCTATGTTTGAGACCCGCAAGATGCATGGCCAGAAGAAGACTGTAGATTTATACCCCCCTTCTCTCTGAATCAGAGTCTCAAAGCAGCTTACAATCTCTTTTATCTTCTTCCCCCACAACAGACACCCTGTGAGGTAGGTGGGGCTGAGAGAGCTCTCCCAGAAGCTGCTCTTTCAAGGACAACTGCAAGAGCTATGGCTGACCCAAGGCCATTCCAGCAGGTGCATGTGCAGGAGTGGGGAGTCAAACCTGTTTCTTCCAAATAAAGAGTTCTTGCACTTAACCACTACACCAAACTGGCTCTCAAGGAAGGAAAGGAAAATAGGGGGAGAAGGAGAGCGGTGGAAAGAAAACAAATTTTAACTTTAAATGCATTCTCTACGCTGCTGACAGACTTAGCTTGGAGAAGTTATTTAAAGCGAGAAATGCTTTCTCTAAGCCAGCCGGTGGGTGGTGGGGGCTTCAAGAGCCGCATAATATGTGTGAAAAAGCCACAGTTTGGCCACTCCTGTGTTAAACCATAAGTTCTGGGGGTAGCTCCCTGAAAAGAGACCGCTATTTGATGTATTTGTATTTGCAACACAAAGGCCCAGTTTTCCCCTGTAGAATGGCATGGCAGGTTGCTTGTCATTCAGAGGGTCTTCTGTCGAGGTCCTTACAGGATTGGATGTGCTTAGGTTCAGCGGTAAAACTACATTCAGGGCATTTACTCAATGAGTGTTTACACTGCAGGATTTACTGCCAGGAATCGTAGTGATGGCCACAAGCAAAGATGGCTTCAAAAGGGAACTAGACAGATTCATGGAGGATAGGTCCATCAAGAGGAGGGAAGGAAGCATGGCATTATTGGGATATTTGATTCATACAACAGAGTTTTGCCCAGTTATAGAAGTGTGATACGGAGTGCAGAAAACAAATCTCCCAAGAAGTACATTGCAAAAAAGGTAAAATTACATTTATTCCAGTAAATCCAGTTAACATTCAGGTTGCAGTTGAAAGGACAGTGAGAAGAAGACTAATCTCTAAATACTTTTCCTATCACAAATGGCCAGCTTGTCTTGCATCACATGTGGGACTATTGAGGGCATGGTCTTTACAGGAGAGACTTGCAGATATGTGTTTCCATGGAAGGCCATGTGCAGAGTGTGAATGGACAAAGACAGGAGAGGTCAACGGGCAGCTCCCAGCTTAAGAAAGAGGCATTCCACCTATATACTTAGACCAATGTACTGCTTCCCAGGGTCCTGGCATGCTGACTCATTCACTCCCACAGGTGTAGTCAAATCTCATCAGATCTTGGAGGCTAAGCAAAGTTGGTACTTGAAAGGGAGACCACCAAGAAAGACTCTGGAGAGGAAGGCAATCGCAAACCACCTCCACTTCCCACTTGCCTTGAAAGCCCTTTGTTGGGGTTGCCAAACTGACTGTGATTTAACAGCACTTCACACACACACACACACACACACACGCACACACACACACAGATCCATCAAGAGCTACTAGACAGAAGGACTAAAAGTAAATGGGGATGGATGGTGGCTCAGTGATAGAGCATCTGCTTGGGAAGCAGAAGGTCCCAGGTTCAATCCCTGGCATCTCCAAAAAAGGGTCCAGGCAAATAGGTGTGAAAAGCCTCAGCTTGAGACCATGGAGAGCCGCTGCCAGTCTGAGAAGACAATGCTGACTTTGATGGACCAAGGCTCTGATTCAGTATAAGGCAGCTTCATATGTTCATATGTTCAACCTTCATAGAAGCCATAAACTTCTGAAGATTTGTGCTAGGAAGGAACATTAGCAGTGGCCTTGTTTGTTGGCCATCCAGGGCAATTTGTATAATAGAGAATGCTGGAGTATATGGACCATTTGTCTGGACCAGTAGAGCTTTTCTTGTGTTCTTATTTTGTGTCCCCTCAGACTTTTCTCTGGTTTGTATTCACAATATGGATTGAGCCACATTAAATGGTAGCAGCCCTAGAAGCTGAGCAATTGGAACAGCTGCAGCAAGTCTAGTTGTTTGGATGCAAGGCGGTACAACATCTGGACGAGCATTGTCTGAAAGCAGTTTCATTGGTTTTGACTCCAAAAACAACACTAAGGATTCTAGACCCAAGTCTAGATTATAGGTTCAGCTTAGCCCCCATTGGCTACTGGTGTCACCTGACAACTGCTGACCTATTAACTGCAGTGCCACCTTCCAGTCCTGGTGCATGGCAAAGTGTGACAAAGAGGAGGCCAACAGCATGCTCTTTTAACATAGATATTATGCTGATGCATTAGGAGGCAAGCTGAAATGTAGAATTTGTGGCCAGAGGATGTCATGATGGACACAGGAATAAACAGCTTTAAAAGGGAATCCTCCATTTTATCTTCACAACAACGGATGAGATTGGGGGTGGGGGTGGGGGTGGGAGAGATTGGCCCAAGGAAACCCAGTGAGCTTTTATGGTGCAGCAGAAATTCAAACCTGGATCTTTCCTATCATAGGTAGACACCCTAACTGCTACACCACACTGCCTTCCCCTTGGACGATTCTTGTGCACCTTTGTGTGTGTTACGTGTGCAGCTTTCTGATTATAATGTTAGACTTAAAGAGTAGGTGGATGTGGATGGTGTTGTGTGTGTGGACTAATGATGCTTTTATCTGTGTTCCTGCCTGGCTAATTGGAGCCTTTAGGTCTGAGCTTGGGGACTAGGGAACAATGGGCACTGGGATTCAAATCCCTGCTGCCCTGCTCCAATCACAGACCCCTGCTGGTTTAAATGATCTAATGGCGTCCTAGCGTGAGAACCTTGAACTGTATATAGTTGGCCCCGTTGGCCCAGTAAGCTGGTCTTAGAGTTCAGTCGTTACTATGCTGTACTGAATAAAGAAAGCTATGATCACGACAACCTTGTCTTCTTCTTGCGTTGAACCCGTCGTATTATAGATGGAGAGATGGTCTAGCTGTACAGGATCCTGATTTTACTACAGCGAATGGCAGGGAACAATTCTGTGGCAGTGAAAATTAAAATTAACTCAAAGTATTGTAATTTAAACTTCTGCCTTGGGCAGATTTTGTGTCTGAAGACAAAACAAGCCATCCTAAAAATAAAAAAGGGTTGTAACTGAAGTGTTGACATATCCTTAGCTACGATGACATTCCTCTCCTTCCCCACCAGCTTAATTTGTTCTTCTTGTCTATTTCAACACTCAATTGTTTCCCGGGGCATCAACACAACTAACATTCTGTTTCTGAGTAGCTTTGTGCTATTGTGAATACATGTTGTATCTGCTGATGCATTAGGAGGCAAGCTGATTTTAATGTCAAGAGCAAAGTTCCATGGTACCATCCATTGATGAATAAATTGGAGGCATTCAAAGGATAATAGAAGGGAACATAAGAAATTGATCCCACATGTTGCTGCTTCCTTGATCTCCATCTTAACAGCTTTATCTACACCAGGGGTCCCCAGTATTCATATCCATATGAATGGACACCAAGTTTTCTTAGAATGTGGGTGGGTCCTGATGAGGCTTTTGCCCAGCAAGACTTCTGATTGGCCACTGGAGATCTGATTGGCTAAGCAGGTTTTTGAAAATGTTGCTTTGGCAGCAGCTGCCGCCACAGCACAAGGATCTTCAGTGTGTGACTGAGAGGAAGCTGTGGCAGCCATTTTGTGGCTGCACCCACCATAATGTGTCAGAATTCCCCAGCAAACTCAGGAAGACTGGGGACCCCTGGTCTACATTATGGATTTGATTCCCCACTCCTGCACATGCAGTCGCTGGCATGACCTTGGGTCAGTCACAAGTTATCTCAAAGCTGTTCTCCCAAGAGCAGCTCTCGAAAGAGCTCTCTCAGCCCCACCTATCTCACAGGGTGTCTGTTATGGGGAGGGGTAGAGAAAGGAGATTGTAAGCCATTCTGAAACTGAAATTCGGAGTGAAGGGTGGGGTATAAATTCAATCCCTTCTTCTGGAGAGCCAGTTTGGTGTAGTGGCTAAGTGTACGGACTCTTGTCTGGGAGAACTGGGTTTGATTCCCCACTTCTCCACTTACAGCTGCTGGAATGGCCTTGGGTTAGTCATGCCTATCACAGGAGTTGTCCTTGAAAGCATAGCTGCTGTGAGAGCCCTCTCAGCCCCACCCACCTCACACGGTGTCTGTTATGGGGGGAAAAGATATAGGAGATTGTAAACTGCTCTGAGTCTCTGATTCAAAGAGAAGGGTGGGGTATAAATCTGCAGTCCTTCTTCTTCTTCTTCTTTTTCTTCTTCTTCTTATCACTCTAGCCGCCACCACTTTCTATGGCAGTTAATTCAACATGTTAATTACTCTTTGGGTGAAGACGTACTTCTTTTGATCTGTTCTATGCCTGCTACTCATTAATTTCACTGAGTGCTCACGAGTTCTTTTATTGTGTATTATTGTATTGTATTACTATTATCGCATTATAATAAAATAAGGTATTAAAATAAATATAAATAAATGTATTATAATAAAATAATAAAATAAATAAATGTATTGTCTTGTCATTGTATTGTTTATTATTATAGTGTGCAAGGTGGGGTTTTGAAGAAATACATAATGCAATTTCAGGTCATCAAGCTGCAGATCCCCTCATTCCCCAACAGGAGGCGATGGTAGCAATGGATCAGTCAGCCAATGGCTGTAACGGTACACTAGTGTTGGGTTCACTGATAGGCTGCATAAAGTGAAGGCTCAGAGCATGATCACACATCTGTGAAGGTCGTTCTCCTTTATATACACTGCCTTAAACTTACAGCTCTGTGGAACAGGCATGATTTGTACATCCTTAATAACATGAGAGCCCTGCTGTATTGGATCAGTGGTCCAGCTAGTCCAGTGTTCTGTCTTGAAGAAGGCTCAGCCAGGTTCCTCTGGGCAGCCCACGAACAGAATATATGAAAGCAACCGAATCTTCTTAGTTAATCTGTCCCCATTAAAAACCCTACAGGGTCGTTACAAGTTGGCAGTGACTTTTTTAAATTAAAAAAAATTCTTTATTGAAGTTGAGATTAGGATTACACAGGCAGGGTTGGCCATGGTTTGTACTTGGATGGGAAGGAAGTTTGGGGTTGCTAGACAGAGGCAGGCAATGGCAAACCACCTCTGCTTGTCTCTTGTCTCGAAAACCCTAGGTGGCCATACATCAGTGGTGACTTAACGGCACTTTCCACCACCACTGACATTGTATTAAAAGGAAAAATCAGAAACTGCACATGGGGAAGCTGCTACAAAACACTTATGCATCTTGTGTGTGTGTGCGCGCATGTTACTTAGGGTCACATTTCATGACACTGAGAACAGGAGCACATCTTCAGGAGTACAGTTCTGTTATGGTGAGGAAGGCTCTTGATGCAGTCAAGGGGAATGTCCAGGAACTCAGGTACTCCCCTAAACTGATTTAGCACTCTTCAAAGAACCACTGGCTTCAGAGGACTTAGAAGGGTGTAACTCTGATTAAGACATCATTGTCAGTGATCCAAGAACATCTGCAGTCCAGCTTCTGGGAGAGAAGGTAACTATGTCATTTGGAGTAGGATGCAAAGCAGCCTCAGGCTGTGAGGCTCTTGGTTTAGATCCTGGTCTTGAACGGGGAAACCCAAATACCCCTACAATTCACAGAGGCTGAAAGTATGCATATGGATATATGCGATCTTTTATACGATCTTTTCCAGAAACCAAGGCACAGGGACCATCTTACCTCTAATCTCTCTCTAGAAACAAATCTGTTTCATGATCCCTATAAAAATGAGCTAATTTAGTCACTAAAGCTACATTCCAGACACATTTCATCCAAGCAGGAATGACTAGAGGATTAACCTTTCCCCAGCTGTTGGTGATAGTTAACTCAGCAGCAGATAGTTACTGGATGTTGAATCTGGTCGTATTTTACATCAGTTCAGAGTTCACAGCAGAAAAGAGCAAGACTCCAGTAGCACCTCAAAGCAGCGGTGTTGAACTCATTTGTTATGCGGGTCGGATCAGACATAAATGAGACCTTGTCAGGCTGGGCCATGCCATTTTGGGCCGGACCATGTGTGTGCCTATTTAAGATTAGGTAGCTGAGATATAAGCTTTATAAAGGACACAGACAAATACAATTAAAGATTTTTTTAAAACTTAAAATAAAACATGCTTTAAACATTAGCACTTGTTGGTCTTAAATGTGCTTTCTTTGTACTTCTTCCATGGGATCCAGGGAACTGGGAAAAGGAAGCTCTGGCTCTTTCCTTCCTTTCCAGGAGACCAGGAGGGGGAAGAGCCTCAGCCAATAAAAGGAAAAGAGGCTTGGCTCAGTAGCTCTGCTGTGTGATTGAGAGAGCCTGGCAAAGCAAGCTCTCTCCCTCACCTCCTTCCTCCCCAAGGGAGGAGCCTTGGAGAAAATAGAGGCTTTGCTTTGTAGCTCCTGTGCAATTGAGCAAGCCTGGCAAAGCAAGCTGTGATGCAGAAGGAAGCAAGAGAGAGGGAGAAGAAAGCAGATGACAGTCAGTTGCTTGGGGGCCTGATAGGAGCCCTCCAGGGGCCTGATTCAGCCCCTGGGCCACATGTTTGACACACCTACCTTAAAGACTAACAAAATTTACGGCAGAGTAGGAGCTTTCATGAAGTATCTGAAGAAGGGAGCAGTGACTCACAAAAGCTTCTACCCTGCCACAGATTTTGTTAGCCTTTGTGTTCCTGGACACTCGCTCTTTTCTATTGCTACAGTCTTTTCTGTTGCTACCCATCTTGATCTACATCAGTTCACAGTTTTTAATTTTGATCCTTTATTAAGACTGCCCAGACAATGATTGGCAGACGTTGCTAATCACTGGTATTTCAGTGTGCCTAAAAATGAATTTCATTTTGTAGGAGATGTATTTCTAGCTGTTTTTGTTGTATTTAAAAATTGTGTGAAACGCCCATGGAAGAGCTAATTTACACATTCATTGCACAGCAATATAGATGTTCCACTGACTTATGTTTTCAGAAGGGCGGAAAGAATATAGTGGAATTTAATGTACAAAACTAGGGTTGCCCATCCCCAGGTGAGGGCAGGAGATCTCCTGGTTTGGAGGCCCTGCCCCTGCTTCAGGGTCATCAGAAAGCGGGGGGTGGGGGAGGAAGGGAAATGTCTGCTGGGCACTCCATTGTTCCCTATGGAGACTGATTAAATCAGGGTATAATAGAGAATTGATTCGTGGGTTTCTGGGGCTCTGGAGGGACTGTCTTTTGAGGTAGAGGCACCAAATTTGCAGCATAGCATCCAATGCCTCTTCCCAAAACACCCTCCAATTGGACCAGGGGTTCCAATTCTATGAGCCCCGAGGAAGGTGCCTCTGTCCTTCATTATTTCCAATGGAGGGAAGGCATTTAAAAGGTGTGTGGTCCCTTTAAATGTGATGGCTGGAACTCCCTTTGGAGTTCAATTATGCTTGTCACAATTATGCCTGCTCCTGGCTCCACCCCCAATGTCTCCAGGCTCCACCCCAAAAGTCCCCAGAAATTTCTTGAATTTCTTGAATTGGACTTGCAACCCTATACAAAACAGAAACTTGCAGTTCTCCTTGATGCTCAGATCACCAAGAGACCGCTGATTGCTCCATCCTAAACAGTTACACTGTTCTAAGCCAATTGACTTTAGTGGACTTAGAAGGGTATAGCTCTGCTTTGAACTGCTTTTTAAAATCACCTTCAACTCTCCTGCAAAATTAAAAAAAGGGTACTTGATTTCCTTTCTCAAAGCTAGCTTGATGAGTGCCGCTTAATGATGGCCCTTCACAGCATGGGCACAACATGAAAAATTTTGTAAAGGATGTGAACTCAGCAGGGATCTACTTGGTTTACTCAGTTTGTCTGTAACAGTGATGGCCAACTTCTGTATTCTCAGGGCCCAGTCTATTATTCAGAAGGGATACGGGGACTGGAGACATGTTTTGCCACACAAACTGAGCAAGTAGCCATGTGCCATACTGAAATTGGGGTTATCTGTCATTATCTGTCATTCAGGGCTTTGAGCATATAGCCCAGGGGTGTCAAACATGTGGTCCGGGGGCCAAATCAGGCCCCCAGCCGGAGGGCTCCTATCAGGCCCCTGAGCGACTGGCTGCCATCTGCTACCTTTTCCCTCTCTTTTGCTTCCTTCTGCATAACGACTTGCTTTGCCAGGCTTGCTCGATCGCACAGGAACTACAGAGCAAAGCCTCTCTTTTCTCCATTGGCTGAGGCTCCTTCCTTGGGGAAGAAGGGAGGGAGGGGGAGCTTGCTTTGCCAGGCTCTCTCAATCACACAGCAGAGTTTCTGAGCCAAGCCTCTTTTCCTTCTATTGGCTGAGGCTCCTCCCCTTCCTGGAAGGCGCTGCAAAGGACAGCAATGGTAAACTACCTCTGCTTCCACAAATTGCACTGACTGTGGACAGCTGTGTCAATCAGATATGAGCCAGTCTCTTGGCTTCTAACCACTCAGACACTTGCTGAACAGGTTTGCATTGGATTCCCACCCCCACCCCCCCAAAAAAATTATGCATGTGCAAAGACAGAGATCCAAACAGAACCTCCAATGCCACTAACAACAGTTTAGATGAACACTGAATAGCAGGACCTTTTCAAAACCGCAGTGTTTATAGATGATTTATGATTTTACATGATTTATGACTTTACATGATTAATGACTGATTCAATAGCCTGTTTAAACAACCCGAGCAGGCAAATGGCGCCGCAAAGGAAGGGAGTGGCGCGGTGCAAAGCCAGTTGTGCCGTTCTGCACGAGGAAATAGTTGAAGCAACCTACAGTACAAGCAGATGAACAATCCAACGAAAAACTCTGACTTCCCGGTGAACAGGATGTGAGTGGAACTGGCTGATGCTTGAGCATCCCTAGTACTTGGCCGCCCCTGGTTTAGATGCTGCAGCCTCTGGCATATAGACAGGAAACACCTCACCATTTCATTTTATTTGTTTTATCTCATTTCTCCCCAATGAAGACCCAAAACAGCTTCCATCATTCTCCCCTCCTCTGCTTTTTCCTGGCAATGGCCCCATGAGGTAGGTTAGGCTGAGAGTTTGTGAATGGCTAGGGTTGCCACCTCTGGGTTAGGAGATGTCTGCAGGGTTGTTTTTTTGGTGGGGTTGGGGTAGGAGCCTGAAGAGGGAAGGGACTTCAGTGGGCTATAGCACCACAGAGTCCACCTTCCAAAGCAGCCATTTTCTCCTGGCAAGCTGATGTCTGTCACCTGGAGAGCAGTCTTAATCCCAGGAGATCTCCAGTTACCATCTGGAGGTTGGCAACACTATGCCTGGCTTAAATTCACCCAATGAGCTTCCATGGCAGAACGAGGAATTGAACTGGTTCTCCCAGATCCTAGTCCATCAGTTTAATCCCTCTACCGCACTGGCTCTCATGTGCTGGCTTAGAGTAAATGCCTGAGAACCCAAAGGAGGGGTGGAGGTGCGACAAGAGAGAGTAGCTTTAGAACATAAGAGAAGCCATGTTGGATCAGGCCAATGGCCCATCCAGTCCAACATTCTGTGTCACACAGTGGCCAAAAAAATCCAAGTGCCATCAGGAGGGCCACCAGTGGGGCCAGGACTACTAGAAGCCCTCCCATTGTGCCCCCTCCCAAGCACCAATAAAATAGAACATCACTGCCCCAGACAGAGAATTCCAACAATACGCTGTGGCTAATAGCCACTGATGGACCTCTGCTCCATATGTTTATCCAATCCCCTCTTGAAGCTGGCTATGCTTTTAGCTGCCATCACCTCCTGTGGTAGTGAATTCCATGTGTTAATCACCCTTTGAGTGAAGAAATACTTCCTTTTACTAGTTCTAATCCGATGGCTCAGCAATTTCATTGAATGTCCATGAGTTTTCATATTGTGGGAAAGGGAGAAAAGTACTACTTTCTCTGCTATCTCTATCCCATGCAAAATCTTGTAAACCACTATCATGTCACCCCGCAGTCTATGTTTCTCCAAGCTAAAGAGCCCCAAGCCTTTTAACCTTCCTTCATAGGGAAAATGTTCCAATCCTTATATCATTCTAGTTGCCCTTTTCTGGACTTTTTTCAATGCTATAATATCATTTTTGTGGTGCAGTGACCAGAATTGTACACAGTACTCCAAATGAGGCTGCACCATCGATTTATACAGGGGCATTATGATACTGGCTGATTTGTTTTCAGTTCCCTTCCTAATAATTCCCAGCATGGCATTGGCCTTTTTTTTGCCTTTGCTTAATGCTGAATCCTATGGAATGACAGTCCGTTTCATCTACAAAGTGCAGAAGAGCCACCACTGCCCTTCAAAGAGCTCAACAAGATAAATAGGAGTGTGGCAATGAAAGAGGAATGAGTTTTCTCAGCATCCAAGCATTTCCAGTGGCAAGATTTCTTTCTGAACAATGACCCCCATTGAGGGTCTGTGTGCCCACGTTGTCTCTGCTGCTGCTCATCAGACTGGCATCACTTTTGAGCAGCTGCACCCTCTAATTGGGAAAGAAAAGGCTGCTGGGCTCATAAAAGGGGGCTCATCTTCACTGATGTGCGGAAAAACACTTTGGAGCAGAACTGGTTCATCTTCCCCAGCTCTTTTATCATTTTAAGAAAGGTCTCTTGGTTGCCACTGTGTCTAGGATGAGATTCCCCCCTTTATACAGCTGTTTTAAGACTTTCCATTAATCCAAGGGGAGGGGATGATCATATTTATCTCTGGATTTTTGCCTATTTTGGTCTCTGAAAAAGTCTCACATTGGAGAACCAGGGTGGTGTGATTGCTACAGTGCTGGACTTTGCTGGAAAGACCTGAGTTCAAATCCCTGCTCGTGAGAGACCTTGCACTTTACTTACTACTTTTTAAGCCTTCTCTAGCTCACCGGGAATTCTGACCTGAAAGGCCTGGGCTAGCCCGATATTGCCAGAGCTTGGAAGCTGAGCAGGGTTGGAGCCAGTTAGTACTTGGATGGGAGACCAGCAATGAAGTTCAGGCAGCCAACAGCAAACCACCTCTCAGTGTCACCTGCCTTAGAGACCCAAAAGAGTTGCCATAAATCAGCTGTGTCTTGGCGGCACTTTTCATGGCAGCTCCTAGGGCTGTTGTGAAGATAAAAAGGGGGAAAGGTCTACAGCCTTTGGAGAAAGGGCAGCTAAAAATATGATCAATGTTTGCTGCCCAAGCATCGATCATATTTTTAGCTGCCCTTTCTTCAAGGAGCTTTGCATTGAAACCTTTTCCTTTTTTTTTTTTTACCTCTGAGTAGGTACAGTGCCTTTCTGCCACCATTGAACAAAGTGTATGTAAGACTTTATGTATGTATGCATGCATGCACGCACATATGAAGCTACCTTATACTGAATCAGACCCTTGGTCCATCAAAGTCAACATTGTCTACTCAGACTGGCAGCAGCTCTCCAGGGTCTCAAGCTGAGGTTTTTCATGCATATTTGCCTGGACCCTTTTTTGGAGATGCCAGGGACTGAACCTGAGACCTTCTGCTTACCAAGCAGATGCTCTACCACTGAGCCACCGTCCCTTCCCATCTATGTATGCATGCAGGGCTTTTTTTTGTAGCAGGAACTCCAAGAACTTATAGGGCTCTTCTTACTGTGCCTACTGTAAGCTCTTGATGGATTGGCTACATCAGGGGGTGGAACCAAATATGCAAAGAAGTTCTTGCTACAAAAAAGCCCTGTATGCATGTATATATGCAGGCCTTTTTGGTAGAAAAGCCAAGCAGGAACTCATTTGCATGTTAGGCCACACCCCTGACATCACCATTGTTTCACACAGGACTTTTAAAAGAAAAAGCTCAACAGGAAGTCATTTGCGTATTAGGCCACACCCACTTATGCCAATCCAGTCAGAACTTCATTCCAGTGCATTCCTGCTCAAAAAAAGCCATGTACGTATGTATACCCAATTTAGAGTTCCCGAAGAGGCAAACAGTAAAACAACTATTAAAAAGTATTTAAAATGTATACCCACAACAAGTAACCCATGCACTAAACACATAAAAACACACAGACAAGAAGGAAGGCTGATACGAATTAATAAGCAAATGTTAAAAAAAAAAGAAAAGAGCAAGAGTTCAGGAGCACCTTACAGACTAACAAACTTTGTGGCAGGGTAGGAGCTTTTGTGAGTCACTGAGCATGCAACAACAGAGAGAAACGAATCTCTCGGAGGGAGGGAGCTCCAAAATTTCGGAGCCATGATTGTGAAGGCCCTTTCTCGGGTTGCCAGTGACCACCCATCTAGGCTCAGACAGCTGGGGCGTCCCAAGCAGGAATGGATGGTAGGTTCATATGGGAGTAGCAGGGCCAGTTCCAGATTTTGTGGGGGCCTAGGCAGAGAGTTCTCAGGGGTTCCCTCCCCTCCCACTCACCCATCTGACTCACTGCCTGCCTGTGCATCCCTCCCTCTCCTGCTCACAAGCCCTCCCATTGTCCATTCTCCCAGCCAGCCACATTGCCCACAGCCCTTTCCCTGATAGCACCAGGCAGTGTGTGCAGCGATACATCGGTGTCAAAAGACTCACATGTGGGAAGGAAGGGAAACGGCATGTGAAGGAGGAGGAGTAGCATCAGCAATGGGCCCCATGAGAAGCTCTGGGCCCTGGCAGCCACCCCACCTGAGGGTATGTTGATGCTGGTCCTGGGGAGTAGACTAGAGTTGCTAGCCTCCAGGTGAGACCTGATAGGGATGCCAGGCTCCAGGCGGGACCTGGGGATCCCCTAAAATGACATCTCATCTCCAGACTACAGAGATCAGTTCCCCTGGAGAACTGATCTCTGTATCAGTTCAAAAAATCCCCTCCAAAAAACCCTCCATCCCTGAATCTCCAGGAGTTTCCCAATCTGGGTCTAGCAACTCCCCTCCCCCATCCCCTGCCAGTGGACACGGGGGATCTGGCAACCCTACCTGGAGATCTCCCAGAATTACACCTGGTCTCCAGACAACAGAGAAGAAGAAGACTGCAGATCTATACCCTGCCCTTTTCCCTCTCAATTCCAAGGAGAAAGTGGCTGCTTTGGAGGGTAGGTTCTACGCACTGCACCCTGTTGAGGTTCCTCTCATCCTCATATCCCACCTTCACCAGGCTCCATCCCCCGAATCTCCAGGAATTTGCCAACCAAGAGTTGGCAACCTTGAACATTGGAGGTCCAGTAGAATCAGCTGTTTGCTTCGGAGACATGGTGGTATGCCTCCAGGTTCACACGCTGCAAAGTCCAATGACGTGGGGAGATACTAGCATTCAAGGGTTTTTTTTGTAGCAGGAACTCCTTTGCATTTTAGGCCACACACCCCTGATGTGGCCAATCCTCTAACAGCTTACATGGCTCTTAGTACAGGGCCTACTGTAAGCTCCAGGAGGATTGGCTACACCAGAGGGGTGTGGCCTAATATGCAAATGAGTTCCTGCTATTAAAAAAAGGCCCTGCCAAAGAATAGCAGCATCAGAAAGGGCAGCAGCAGATCTGCTTTTTCAAAGATCTCTCTTTGCTTCTTATATGAATTCCTGGTATTGATAGTAATGAAAGGCTAAGTCAGTCAGTAAAACAGTTCTTATGGTGGTTGCTGCTGTGTGCACCGCACCATCATAGCTGCATGAAAGGGTTCCCAATCCCCAGGTGGGGGCAGGGGATTCCCTGGTTTGGAGGCCCTCCCCCTGCTTCAGGGTCATCAGAAAGCAAGGGGGGGGGAAATGTCTGCTGGGCACTCCGTTATTCCCTAGGGAGACCAATTCGCATAGGGTATAATGAAGAATTGCTCTGAGGGTATCTGAGGTGGGCTGTTTTTTAAAGTAGAGGCATCAAATTTTCAGCATAGCATCTGGTGCCTCTCCCCAGAATATCTTCCAAGTTTCAAAAAGATTGGACCAGGGGGTCCAATTCTATGAGCCTCCAAAATAGCTGCCCCGATCCTTCATTATTTCCAGTGGTGGGAAGGCATTTAAAAGGAGCGCAGTCCCTGTAAATGTGATGGCCAGAACTCCCTTTGGAGTTCAGTTATGCTTGTCACACTCTTGCTCCTGGCTCCACCCCCAATGTATCCTGGCTCTATCCCCAAAGTCTCCTGGCTCCACCCCCAAAGTCCCCAGATATTTCCTGAATTGAACTTGGCAACCCTACTGCATGATGGCTACTCTTACAGCAGCTTACAGTATATACTCCTACAGTATAGCCATACATACCAATCTGGAGCTCCTTGGCCTGTGACATTTGGTAGCTGCAGATGCTGCATTTTGTGAAACGCTTCTGTGTCAAGCGACAGACATATCGCTGGCCGACCTTCTGGTTTTGACATGCGGCGCAGACGTCTCACCATTTTGAACCAGACAGCTGCGTGTGCAGGCTTTCTTCCTTCCGCACGTCCTTGTGTCCCCTGCCAGAAGACAGTGCAGCGGACATTTCTAACCAGGCTTCATACTACCGTCTGCCTCTTCCCTTGTTTTTGATTTGCAAAAGAATTAATCTGTCGGCCTCTTTGAAACTGTACATGGGTCTACAGGCCTGCGCGTTTCTTTTTGTTTCTGTGTGCAGCAATTCTGTTTCAAACATCTGCATAGTCCTGATTGCATCATGAAAAAAAGAGCAATGCACATCTAAATAAGTTTCCCAGAGAGCTTTAGTTATGAGCAGTATAGAAATTTTGGTGAGGATGATGATGGTGATGATGTGGAGGTACTAGGTGATTGCCTAGGGCACCAGACATCTGGGGGTCACCAATTTGGGTGCCCCCCCCGTATGACTCGTTGACATTATCAGTGTGGGGGGGGGGAGGCAGAAGTTAGCCTTGCCAAGTGTGCCAGACAGTTCAGGGCCAGTCTTTGGAGGTGCTACGTTCCAGATTTGCCTGGATATGATGGAGCTGTTTGCAATGAACAATCATTTTGTTGGTGGTAACAAGGAAGCTGTGATATCTGTTGGAAGCATGTCTGGCATTGCTTTAGTATTATGTTACCTGCAGATGGATAGCCATGTTAGCCTGAAGCAGAAGAGCAAGGTTCAAGTCCAGGATCACCTTAAAGACCCACAAGCCTCTCGGTTTGTAAATTTTTGAGAGTTAAAGCAGATGAAGGGAGTTTTTGAAAGCGTGTACCTTGGAACTCTTGGTCTTTAAGGTACTACTGGGCTTGACAGTTGCTCTTTAACATGGTTTTCTTCTAGTGTGCCTGTAGGCATACTGGGTTTTGAGATTCCTCAAACCTCTTTTAGGAAAGGCAGGATATAAAAGTTTTAATAAGAAAAATCACATGAAACTGTACAAAGACGTCTGGTTGGGTATGATTCTCAAAACAGATTTGATTGATGATCTTGAAGGAAATCTTGAGAAGAGACACATTGTCTGAGAAACTGGACCCTGAATCAATTTATAGGTTTCTGATAGGAGGAGGAGAGTTGGATTTGTAGCCCACCCTTCACTCAGAGTCACAGAGCGGCTTACAAACTCCTTCCCTTGCTCTCTTGACAACAGACATCCTGTGAGGCAGGTGGGGCTGAGAGAGCTCTGAGAGAACTGCTCATGAGAGAACAGCTCTGTGGCTGGCCCAAGGTCACCCAGCTGGCTTTATGTGGAGGAGTGGGAAATCAAACCCATTTCTCCCAGATTAGAGTCTGCCAGTCTAAACCACGAGACCAAACTGGTTCTACACCAGAGGGCTTTGAGTCCAGTAGCACCTCTGAGCAGGGGTTATATAGAAAAAGAGGTACCGGAGCTCATTAGCACAACTCATTTGCATAGGTCACACACTGACATCACCAGAAGATGTACTAAATTATATCAGCTCAGCAGCTACCTTAAAATGCTTCTTGAATTATAATTGGCATAATAAAACCTTATTTCCACCATACTTTTAAAGTTACTTTCTCCTATGTGGCCACAGTAGCCTGATGAAGATTTCCATCTGTCTGCTTTATATGTCTGGGTTATTTTCCCATTTTTGGTGGGGGGAAAATATTAGAAAGCTTGCCAAATCTTAGAGTTCAGCAAAATTCTCACAGGGGGTTTGAACACAGGAGCAAATATTTTTGGTGGGCGGGTAAGAAAGAAAGAACACAATAAAATTGAGAGGTTCCGGAGCTCTGCTCCTGTGAGTTCGTGCCCAAAATGAGGCCTGCTCTGAGACCAACAACATTTTTGAAGTGTAAGCTTTGATAAAGAAGGGGGCTTTGGCACTTGAAACGAATGAACAAAGCAGGAGTTAAATGCACCTTTAAGACCAACCAATTTTTATTTAGAACAGAAGCTTTCGTGTGCTCTTAAACACACTTCATCAGACAAGGAATCCAGCACAGTGAGCAAAGCCATACAGAGCTGAGCAGAGTCATACATAGCTGGTAGGCAGTGGCCCAGAATGCAACATGGTAGGCCATTGCTTACCAGCTATGTATGGCTTTGCTCAGCTATGTATGGCTTTGCTCACTGTGCTGGATTCCTCGTCTGATGAAGTGTGCATGAAAGCTTACGTTCTAAATAAAACTTGGTTGGTCTTAAAGGTGAACCTCGACTCCTTCTTTGTTCAGCTGCTTATGACAAACATGGCTGCCCTCTCGGATGTATCTTGAAACGAATGTCATGCTGGCAACTCAGGGAAGAGGCCAAGCCCTGCTTTGTGATCAGCCGTCCTCCTGATGCCAGACAGCGTGGGATGCTGTGGCAGCAGTGCAGAGGGCCCTTCATCTGTGTGGCTTCTCTCAACAACAAGGTAAGGGAGAAGGGCAGGCAAAACCTTTTAGCCAAGGTGTCTCGGCTAGAAGCCAGACATAAACACAACTCACGCAATTGGATTTACAGGCAACTAATTGCTGCTTGAAAGGTATTATCGTTATTGGGCCCTGCTGAAGCCGAGAAAGCTTTAATTTACCTCAGCCAAAAGCATTAGGAGAAGGGCATCCAGACCGATTTGCTTTTTAGCATAGCAAATAAATTCCACACAGCGTAAAGCCAACATTACAACAATAAATGATTCTTCGGCAGGAGTCATGACGGCGAAGACGTTGTTCCATCTTTGAAAAAAAAACACCCTTGTGTATAATTTTTGTTGCATAATTTCTTTGTGACTTCTATTGAACTGACAACTTGGATTTAGGGGGAAAATCGGTAACTGAAGACAGGACAGGTTTAATGGAGAAGAAGAGCAAAGTTTGGTTTTGTTTAGACAGGCCTCACTGATGAAGAAATCAAAGACACCATCAAGCAACTGAAAAACATGTCTCCCGGAAGGTATGGTTTCCCTAAGAAGTTTTGTAAAAAGTTATTGGTTTTTGTCTTGCCTCTTCAAAAATGACTGGTTGATCAGGCTCTACAAGATCTGGGGTTTTTGGAAACAAGCAAAAATACTTAGTACTATTAAAACTAGGTAAGGATTCTTTGCAGAGAGTGTGAGTTTGGTGTAGTGGTTAAGTGCGCGGACTCTTGTCTGGAAGAATTGGGTTTGATCCCCCACTCCTTCACTTGCAGCTGCTGGAATGGCCTTGGGTCAGCCATAGCTCTCGCAGGAATTGTCCTTGAAAGGGCAGCTGCTGTAAGAGCTCTCTCATCCCTTCCCACCTCACAAGGTGTCTGTTGTGGGGGAGGAAGATAAAGGAGATTGTAAGCCGCTCCGAGACTCTGAGCGAAGAGTGAGGTATAAATCCAATACCTTCTTCTTCTATAGATGAACATGTCGCCATAACCAGGAAATGAAGACAGTTTTTCTAAACTTTATAATATTTATTAAAGTGTATATCCACAAATTGCTGGTGGGATATATTCCCACGAGACTTTGGGAGCCAGTGAGGTAGGTAGGGCTGAGAGAACTCTGACAGAAGCTGCCCTTTCAAGGAAAGCTCTGCGAGAGCTATGACTGACCCAAGGCCATTCCAGCAGCTGCAAGTGCACAGACTCCTATCAAACTTGGTTCTCCCAGATAGGAGTCTGTGCACTTAACAACTATATCACACTGGCTCTGGGTGGTCAACAGGGAACTCATCATGTTAGAAATTAACACTGGGTGACTGGTTGCCTCCTCCAGAGGTTCAGCACTGTCTCTAACGGAGTTGGGCTGTGTCTGTGCTGCATCCGATACAGTTCCCAAGGGTTCCTCCATTCCCAGAAGTGGCTGGACACAGGCTGCTAGGGCTGGAGGAAGAGATCTATTCTGTGAACTCATTGAAGCCAGAGGTCATTGGCGTCAACCCATTCTCTATAGGTGCCTAATTATTATTCTTTACAGCACAGCACAATGGATTATCCACAGAATCAGTGGCCTTAGATGATGAAAAAGTCTTCGACTGCCTTGAATGGAAGTGCTGAAGGTTTTGGCCCAGCTTTTGAAGTGCTGAATGTTTTGGCCCAGTTGTTGTTGTTCAGTCGCAGTCAAGTCTGGCTCTTTGCGACCCCATGGACAAAGTCACACCAGGCTCTCCTGTCTTCCACCATCTTCCAAAGTCTGCTCAAATTTGTGCTTGTTACATCAGTAACGCTGTCCAGCCATCTCATCTTTTGCTGTCCCCTTCTTTTGCCTTCTGTCTTTCCCAGCATCAGGATCTTCTCCAGGGAGTGCTCCCTTCTCATTTGGTGGCCAAAGTATTTCAGCTTCAGTTTCAGCGTCTGACCTTCCAGGGAATAGTCGGGGTTGATTTTCCTTAGGACTGACTGATTTGATCTTCTTGCAGTCCAAGGGACTCTCAAGATTCTTCTCCAGCACCACATCTCAAAAGCATCTATTCTTCTGTGCTCGGCCTTGATAAAGAACATAAGATGTGACAGGGGTGGATGGAAAGAGCATAGCATTTGGATATTTAGTTAATATAGCAGAGTTTGCCCAGTCACAGATGCATGATACTGAGTGGAGTAAATAAATCTTCCAAGAAGTATATTACAAAAAAAGTAAAAAGTAATCTAGTGTTGCCAGGTCTGTGTTGGAAAATACGTGGACACTTTGGGGGTGGATCTAGGAGAGGGTGAGGTTTAGAGAGGGGAGGGGCCTCAATATGGTACAGTGCCATAGAGTCCACCCTTCAAAGTAGCTATTTTCTCTAGGGGAGCTGATCTCTGCCAGCTGTTAAAGTGGGAGATCTTCAGGTCCCACCTGAAGGCTGACAACCCTATTCAAGTAGATCCACTTCACATTCAGGTTGCATTCGGGGAGGGATGGTGGCTCAGTGGTAGAGCATCTGCTTGGCAAGCAGAAGGTCCCAGGTTCAATCCCTGGCATCTCCACAAAAGGGTCCAGGCAAATAGGTGTGAAAAACCTTAGCTTGGGACCCTGCAGAGCCGCTGCCAGTCTGAGAAGACAATACTGACTTTGATGGACCGAGGGTCTGATTCAGTATAAAGCAGCTTCATATGTTCATATTCAAAAGAAGAAAAAGAAGTCTAATCTAAAGAGTACTTTCCCTATCACAAATGTCCAGCTTGTCCAGCATCGTGTGTGGGGAGTATGAGGACATTGTATTTATAGGACAGACCTGTAGAGACGTGTATCAAGATGGGTAGCCATGTTAGCCTGTCTGCAACAGTAGAAAAAAGCAAGAGTCCAGGAGCACTTTAAAGACTAACAAAACAGGGGAGGAGCTTTTGTGAGTCACACTTCACTACTTCAGATACAGAGATATGTGTCTCCATGGAAGGCCATGTGAAGAGAGAGAGTGAGAGAGAGAGGAGGAGGAGAAGAAGTAGTCATCAGAGGGCAGCTCCCAGGTTGACAAAGAAAGGCATCCCATTTAAGGAGATAACACCTATGCACACTTAGAGTAATATAGCAACCCTTCCCCCCTCCCCATGTCCTGGCATGTTGAGTTGCTCACTCCAGCACATATACCTCTTTCTCTCTGCTTAGAGATACCTGGCAATAATTCCCCTCTTTAATTTATTCTTTCAGTTGCACTGTTGCATCAAATATCTCTGGAATCGATCTTAGGTTGTTTAAATGCACATAGCCTCTTTCTAAGCATTCTGCTTTTTCTCATTGACCTTTAGTAAAACTATCTTTTGTTTTGTTTACTGGATCTCTACAAAAGGTCTCTTGGTTTGAAGTTAGGAGATATGGCAATTAATTTTCTGGCTGAAAAAAATAAATAAATCAAAGAACTCACTTCACTAAGTCAAGTTCTCCTAAACTTAGGAAACCCCTTGTTCTAAGAGAGCCAGTTTGGTGTAGTGGTTAAATGTGCGGACTCTTATCTGGGAGAACCAGGTTTGATTCCCCACTCCTCCACTTGCACCTGCTGGAATGGCCTTGGGTCAGCCATAGCTCTGGCAGAGGTTGTCCTTGAAAGGGCAGCTGCTGTGAGAGCCCTCTCCAGCCCCACCCACCTCACAGGGTGTCTGTTGTGGGGGAGGGAGATAAAGCAGATTGTGAGCCGCTCTGAGATTCTGACATACGGAGTGGAGGGCGAGATATAAATCCAATATCTTCTTCTTCGTCTTCTAAGTATGGAATCTTCTGTTGAAGGAAGATTTCTTCCACTAGAAAAAAGAGACCAGCTGATGACTCCACACTTAGAAGGCAGGACCCATTGGATCTAACCCAGTGCATATCTACTCAAACAATTAAAGATGACCTGAATAAATGCTATGATAAAAATGAATGTTTTACCTAGGCACTATTTATTTAGTCACCCCAAGTGGAAAGAACGGTAATCACTAATGAACAGATATATACAGAATCATAAAGGATCAATGTTTAAAAACACTACATGACACAGAACTGTTTCTTGGTGAGGCTTGGCATAATGTGCTTCGCCATGATCTTATCATACAATGTCATTAAGAAATATACTATACAGCTGTGATCAGGGGTGGAATTCTAGCAGGAGCTCCTTTGCATATTAGGCCACATACCCCTGATGTAGCCAATCCTCCAAGAGCTTACAAAACAGAGCCTTGGAAGCTCTAGGAGGATTGGCTACATTGGGGGGTGGGGGGTGGCCTACTATGCAAAGGAGCTCCTGCTAGAATTCCACCCCTGGCTGTGATGGTGGAATGTGCCATCAAGGCGCATCCGACTTATGGCAACCCTGTAGGGTTTTCAAGGCAAGAGACGTTCAGAGGTGGGTTGCCATTGCCTGCCTCTGCGTAGAGACCCTGAACTTCCTTGGTGTTCTTCCATCCAAATACTAACCAGGGCCCACCCTGCTTAGCTATACAACTAGATGCCCTGGCTGCAGATTATGGTTGGCAATCCTCAGGTGGGGGCAGGGGATCCCCTGGTTTGGAGGCCCTTCCTGCATTTCAAGGTCATCTGAAAGCAGGGGGAGGGGAGGGAAATGTCTGCTGGGCAGTCATTATTCCCCATGGAGACTGATTCCCCTAGGGCAGGGGTGGGAACAGTGGCTCTCCAGAAGTTTTTTGCTACAACTCCCATCAGTAAGTAAGTAAGTAAAATTTTATTTGTATCCCACCCTCCCCCGCCAAGCAGGCTCAGGGCGGCTAACAGCATCCGAGAATAAACAATACAGTAATAAAAACATTAAATTAACATTAAAACCAATCAATACTTAGTTAAAACATTACTAAATCTGACAGTAACATTGTTGTTTGACACTATACCTGTCAGTTGGTATAATGATAACAGATCCCTGGACCGGACCATTCTGGCGTTTTCCTTTATTGTACACTTATTGTTCAGCCGTTCATAAACGCCAGTTTGAAGAGGGAGGTCTTGCAGGCCCTGCGGAACTGATCAAGGTTCTACAGGGCCCGCACCTCCTCTGGGAGCTGATTCCAAAGGTATGGAGCCGTGGTAGAAAAGGCCCGTGCGTGGGTAGTCTGAAGTTTAACTTCTTTTGGCCCAGGGATGGTCAATCTGTTTTTCCCTACTGACCTCAGTGCTCTCTGGGGCTCGTACAGGGAGAGACGGTCCCTCAGGTAGGTCGGTCCTCGGCCATCAGCCCCAGCCATTGGCCATGCTGGCTGGGGCTGATGGGAGTTGTAGGCAAAAAACATCTGGAGAGCCACTGTTCCCCACTCCTGCCCTTGGGTATAATGGAGAATTGATATGTAGATATCTGGAGCTCTGGGTGGGCTGTTTTTTGAGAGAGAGGCACTGAATTTGCAGCATCGCATCCAGTACCTCTCCTCAAAACTTCCGCCAGATTTCAAAAAGATTGGACCAGGGGGTCCAATTCTTTGAGCCCCAAAAGAAGGTGCCCCTATCCTTCATTATTTCCAATGGAGGGAAGGCATTTAAAAGGAGTGCGTTCCCTTTAAATGTGATGGCCAGAACTCCCTTTGGAGTTCAATTATGTTTGTCACAACCTTGTTCCTGGCTCCATCCCGATCTCCTGGCTCCACCCCCAAAGTACCCAGATATTTCTTGAATTGGACCTGGAAACTCTAATGCTAAGTAAAGACCTGGTGACCTCAGCCTTTCACATGGTTTATTTTTTGTTAATGCAATGCAAATGTGGAATATTGGAAGTCTGTCTTCTTTACAACACATTATTCACAACTATACCACAGAACAAATTATTCATTATAGGTCTTTATTCCAGCCAAACCCATGGATGAAAGTAGATGCAATTAAACTTATACTAAAGCTGTGATTAGCTGTACCACCTATAACTCCTTAATTATGGGGACTGATTATAGTAATCAACAAAGTGTAATCATTTGAAACGGGTTATAATTAAATACCTAGTGTCAGTGGGTGAACTGATGCTACTAGGCTCGCCTTCAGATTTAACTTAAATTACTTGAAGATGCTCATAGTTGAAAAAGAAAGGTTCATGGTTCTCCACGACTCACTTTCTCCTCCGATCTGCATAAGGATCCTGGAGCACCCTCTCACTTGGTTTGGAGCTCTTCAAGACAATGGCAGCACAGTATGGCTTCAACTTGGGCATTTTCGCACTCACGTTCAGCCGGCGCGACCCTCCTCTTCACCGCGCAGGATCTGCGCGGATTTCGCACTAAATGCCGCGGAGCAGCCGGAAGAGCCGGAAACTCCCGTCGCAAAAGCCGCGCAAACGGAAACTGCTTTTTGGCGGTTTACGTTTGAGCGGCTTTTGCGCCGGGAGTTTCCGCGCAGATCCTGCGTGGTGAAGAGGGGGGTCGCGCCGGCTGAACGTGAGTGCGAAAACGCCCCTTGTGCTTTTCTTCTGAAGCTATTAGATTGCAAGTTGGAGTAATTTGACCGAAGCTTAAGAATTCTCAAATTTTGTCATAATGAATCTCTCAGTTTCAAGGAATAAAATGAATTGAGCATCCACAAGTGTAAACATGATAAAGTAATTATGAAGATGTCCAAAATACAGGCTGAAGCAAATGTTGGACGGAAGGCTCTGGATTCTGCCCTGTTGGCAGAACGGTTCAGTTCCTGGCATCTCCAGTTAGAAGGATCAGGATGTAACTGAGGTGAAAGACCTCCTCCTGAGACCTGGGAAAGCTTCTATCAGTCAAAAGAGTCATTACTGGCCTTGATAGATCAATGGTCTAACTCATTGGTATGGACATGTGATGACAGGCAGGTTTAAGACACCCACATGATAAAGACCCAATCTGCAATTACCAAAGAAAGGCCTGTAATGATTGCCCTCACTGGCAAACTGTCCACAACATATTTTAAACTGCATGAGATACACAGGAAAAGGACATGTTCATACCAATGTTCCCTCTAAGCTTCAGAGTCTTGTGAGCAAAAACTCTATTTTGTGAGCTACTGGTATTAAAGTTGTGCGCTATTGGCATTAAAGTTGTGAGTTACTGCATAAATTATTGTGCTCTGGGGCCAATTTAATTGAGCTAAGACCAAAATGTGTGAGCTGGAGGCTAAAAATCTGTGAGCTAGCTACACCAACTCAGCTTAGAGGGAACACTGGCCATACATCCCTCCATCCATTGGGAAAATATCAGGAAGAGATGTTGCATTTTCAATGGGGCTTACACAGGTGATCTTTGCCATGGATGGTGCTCTCTCTTTTTTTTTTTGGAAACTTAATTTTATTTTAACCAACATCATAGTCAAAATACAAGCACAATATAGAAAAATAATTTAACTTTCTTTGCCTTTTTTTAAAACAGGGATCACAATTTCCTCCACTTTAGCAAGCGGCTTTCTGTTCCCCTTATAACATCTCCATTGCTCCAGGGCTGTTTGAATCAATAACTTAAATCTTATAATCCAGTTGAACCATGATAAGAACATAAGAAGAGCCCGCTGGATAAGACCAATGGTCCATCCAGTTCAGGATATTGTTCTGGAGGTCACAACCAATTCTTCTGGAGGTCCAAACCAACAGGGCATACAAGCCAAAGCCTTTCTTTGATGCTGCTGCTTTCTGGCACTGATATTCAGAAGTTTGCAGCCTCTGAGAGTCAGTTTGGTGTAGTGGTTAAGTGTACGGACTCTTATCTGAGAGAACTGAGTGTTGATTCCCCACTCCTTCACATGTACCTGCTGATGTGATCTTGAGTCAGTCACAAATTCTCACAGAGCTGTTCCTCTCAAGAGCAGTTTCTGTGAGTGCTCTCTCAGCTCCACCTACCTCACAGGGTATCTGTTGTGGGGAGGGGAAGGGAAAGGAGATTGTTAGACTGTTCTGAGACTCCAAGTGAAGGGCATGGTATAAATCCAATCTCTTCTTCTTCTTGTATATGGAAGTTCTCTTTACTTACCATGCCAGCAACTAATCACTGATAGACCTTGTCTTCACGAATCTATCTAATTACTATTTCCACTGTCAGTGAACTCAGCTATTTAATTATTGTTGTGTAAAGAGCTATTTCTTTTTGTCTACCCTGAACCTGTTTGCCAGCAACTTTACTGGGCTTTCCTGTTGTGACTTTCCTGTTCCTCCTGATGAAGCCCATGTATCGGGGTCTTTTCTTTTCTTTTCTTTCTTTCTTTCTTTCTTTCTTTCTTTCTTTCTTTCTTTCTTTCTTTCTTTCTTTCTTTCTTTCTTTCTTTCTTTCTTTCTTTCTTTCTTTCTTTCTTTCTTTCTTTCTTTCTTCCTTCCTTCCTTCCTTCCTTCCTTCCTTCCTTCCTTCCTTCCTTCCTTCCTTCCTTCCTTCCTTCCTTCCTTCCTTCCCTTTCCTCCCTTCTTTTCCCTTCCCTTTTCCTTTTTTTTGGCTATCATGTTGCAATTCCATAGGGTTTTCAGGCAAGAGACTAACAGAGGTGGTTTGCCTTTTCCAGCTTTTGTAAGAAGAAAAAAGCCCAGCAGGAACTCATTTGCATATTAGGCCACACCCCCTGATGCCAAGCCAGCTGGAACTGCGTTCCTGTGGGTTCTTGCTAAAAAAAAAAGCCCTGTCTCCATCCAAATATTAACCAGGGGGGCCTACCCTGCTCTTGAGATCTGATTAGATAGGGCTAGCATGAGCTTTCTACCTTACCTTTCCTTATTAAGTCTCCTCTGTAATAACAATTCCTGTGTAAGACTTAAGTATCTCCACTCCCCTAGCCACCCAATTCTATTAGATGAGTAGATATTTTCAGAGTCCTGATAAATCCTCTCTAAACAGGACTGAAATAATTTAAATAAACTTTTCCAAAACAAACACCTTTGATACCACAGTCTTTGCTCTTTTTTGGGTGGATAGAAGAAAAAGGCAAAATAAATACAATCTGATTTTGCAATCTCCAAACAGGTTAAAGGGTTAGTGTTAAATGAAAAAAACAGCCCATTGTATAGTGTTTATAAAACTATAAATGCTTCTTTGTGCTGAAGCATTTTCATAATTTTTTTGGTACTGGTTGCAGTTATTGTTTCTCTTAACCTCTTTTCATGATCAGGAATGTCAGCAATGTAATTCTCCTCTAGTGTGATCCAAACGCAATTGCTAGTTGTGTGTGGGAAAGAAGAACCGCCCCCCCCCCCTTCCCGTGACTACACTTGTTAAAAACAGAAGTTCAGTTGTGGCAACTTTTCTTGAGCACTCTCCATTCTCTTCAGAGAACACCAGTCCTTCTGAGTGTACTCAAAACATGTCTTTCTCCCACAGAAAAGTAATCAAGACTGACCTGGGACATACAACACTGTGTTTTCTGGATGCCGGTCTGTTTTCAGATGGTGCCATTTAAGGGGTGGTGGTAGGGAAGATTTTTAGAAAGGGGCGGTTGTGAGGTCCAAATCCCCATTGCTGGATGTGTTTAAGTATAAACTGCACGTACACCACCCCCCAACCCTGAGCAGTTTAGTGGTATTTTGTTGTGATTTTTAATGTCACAATTTCTTCAGCAATATAAAATTATCGAATCATCTGTCATGAATTTTTTGCAAGCAAAGGTGACACGCATGCTGAGCAGGGCTTTTTTTGTAGCAGAAACTCCTTTGCATATTAGGCCACACACCCCTGATGTAGTTAATCCTCCAAGAGCTTACAGGGCTCTTAGTATAGGGCCTACTGGAGCTCTTGGAAGATTGGCTACATCAGGGGTGCGTGGCCTAATATGCAAAGGAGTTCCTGCTACCAAAAAAGCCCTGATGTGGCGTAAATAGGCCCTTTTTATCATTGACATGAGCATGTAATTGTGGTGGCCCAAGATGTAGCTGGTGGTTGTAGAAAGTGATGTCAAGTCGCAGTTGACTTATGGCAACCCTGTAAGATCTTCCAGGCAAGAGACGTTCAGAGGTGGTTTGCCATTGCCTGCCTCTGTATAGCAACCCAGGGCTTCCTGGCTGGTCTCCCATCCAAGTACTAACCAGGGCTGACCCTGCTTAGCTTCCAAGATCTGACAAGATCGGACTAGTCTGTGCTCAGGGCTGGCCCTAGACTGTCTGGCAACCCAGCAAGGCTAACTTCTGGTGTCCTCCCCCCAATACTGATAAACTCACCAAGTCACATGGTGGATACCCAGTTTGGTGCTCCAGAAGGTGAGCGTGCTAGGCAAACACCTAGTTTGCCTACTGGCATGACCGGCCCTGCCTGAGCTATCCAGGTCATAGCAAAATACAGCTACTGGTATAAAAAATGGAGGTGGCATTTGTCCTCCCTAAATTTGAAACCAACGGGCGTTTTTATTATTTGGCTACTTACTAAAAACTGCAAGCGGTCTCCTGGTGAGCAATCTAATCCCAGCAAAAACTCTGTGTTTCAATCCAGTTCATTAGAAGGTCTAAGTGCCTTTCTGGATGGCATTCAGTTTTAGGACAGGGATGCTGGATTGTGTCGAGAGATGTACACCAACTGTGCATGTTGTGCTTTCCTCTGTAGCATAGCTAGATAAAACAGGGTATGGGCCAGTAGCAGATGTGATCAGGAGAATGTTCCCATTGACTCTGCAATAGGGTTGCCAAGTCCAATCCCAGAAATATCTGGGGACTTTGGGGCTGGAGCCAGGAGACTTTGGGGGTGGAGCCAGGAGACACTGGGGTGGAGCTAGGGGGAGGGGGAAACAGCGCCGGGGAGCGTGGCGAGCTGCGCAGCTGCCGCCTCTTCTCTGCTCGCCGTGGCTGCTCCTCCGAGATGGGCTCAGGCTGAGCCCATCTCGGAGGAGCAGCTGCAGTGGGGTGGGGTGGGGGGCGGCAGCGGCGCGGCGGCCTCACCCACTCCGCCTCCGCCCTCCCCTTCTCTGGTTTTGCCTCGCTGGTTTTGCCTGCGCTGCTGCCGCCTCTTGGCTGCTCCTCCGAGATGGGCTCAGCCTGGGCCCATCTCAGAGGAGCAGCTGCGGTGGGCGGGGAGGGGGCAGCAGCGGCGCGGCGGCCTCGCCTGCTCTGGGATGGGGCGGCTCGCCATGCTCCTTGGCGCCGTTTCCCCCCTCCCCCGCTTCCATTTTTTGGAGAGCAGGGAAGAGGCTGGAAATCCTGGGGTCCCCCGCCAGGGCGGGAGGGTTGGGAAGCCTACTCTGCAAGGATGCTCACTCTGGGTTTGGAAATACCTGAAGAATTTGGGGGGTGGAGCTTGAAGAAGGCAGGATTTGGAGAGGAGAGGGGCCTTCAAAGCAGCCATTTTCTCCAGGGGAATTGATTTCTGCCACCTAGAGATCAGTTGTAATTCTGGGAGATCTCCAGGCCCTAGCTGAGGATTGGTAACCCTACTCCAAACTCAGCTTGTGTCTTATGTATTTTGTAAAGAGGACATTGGTGACATCTTTAGTGAAAAATCAAAGTAGTATGTTTGCTGGTCAGGCATAGCCAGAAGTTAAAGGTAGCATCCTGTGACTGTGCGTATGAATCTGAAGGATGGGTCTGGATCGCAGCAATCTGGGGCATTTTGGGAGGTACTCTCTCTGCTGTCAAGGATAAAAGGTCAGGCTTCTAACAAACCCAGAGATTTAATACTGCCAGCCAATCACAGTGGATGCTGCTGCACATCTAGGCTTGCCAGGCCTCCCCTTAGAGCTGGAGGTCTCCTGCTGGCAAACCCTGTTGCTCACCACTGCTCCCGGTTCTATGGTAAAAACCATAGAGTTTCCAGTAATTCCCAGAGTGAGGTACCTCACTACCTGGAAGTGAGGTAGTGATGTTGGTGACATTGTATGTATTCCCATGTTCCTTCCACCCCAGTCTTCCCTCCAGTTGTCATAGGGTTGCCAATCCCCAGGTGGGGGCAGGGGAGACCCCGGTTTGGAGGCCCTCCCCCCGCTTCAGGGTCGTCAGAAAGTGGTGGGGAGGGCAGGGAAATGTCTGCTGGGAACTCTGTTATTCCCTATGGAGATTTATTCCCATAGAAAATAATGGAGAATTGATCCTTGGGTATCTGGGGCTCTGTGGGGGCTGTTTTTTGAGGTAGAGGCACCAAATTTTCAGTACAGCATCTAGTGCCTCTCCCCAAAATATCCCCCAAGTTTCAAAATGATTGGACCAGGGGGTCCAATTCTATGAGCCCAAAAGAAGGTGCCCCTATCCTTCATTATTTCTTATGGAAGGAAGGCATTGAAAAAGAGTGCCGTCCCTTTAAATGTGATGGCCAGAACTCCCTTTGGAGTTCAATTATGCTTGTCACAGCCTTGATCTTGGCTCCACCCCTAATGTCTCCTGGCTCCACCCCAAAGTCTCCTGGCTCCACCCCTAAAGTCTCCTGGCTCCACCCCCAAAGTCCCCAGATATTTCTTAAATTGGACTTGGCAACCCTAAGTTGTCACTTGGCCTAAAAAGCCTATGTACATCTCTGTTTCCTTCTTTGCCCTGAGAGGTGAGCCATTCCAGTCATTCGCTAGGTCCTGGCTCCTCATTTGCACCCAGGAGTCCCTCATGCGATCCTTAGTTTTATACAGAACAGACTTTTCAGTCATGCCCATGTACATTACATGAAATTGCCACTCAAGTACGTAATCTGGTATCTGAGGGAGAATTAAGATAAACCTAATCTCGCACAGATTTGTTCTCCCTACCCCCTCATCCTGTTGTTTCTTGTATCATACCTTAGATAATGTTAATAATTCCCTTGGTTCTTATTTTGTTTGACCCTCACACCTCTCTTGGGAGCGACGCTGTCGAGAGAATCTCCCAGGCTCTCAAAAGGCAGAAGAATGTTTAACAGCTCTTGAAATAATAGCTGTCTCAAGTAAAGAATGTTCAGGAGGGGAAGAGAGCAAAGAACAAGATTTGTGTTTGCAATCATTGAGTTGTTTATTCTACGCTCTTACTCTGAAGTGGCAAACCTGGGTGGAAAAGCCAGCAGACCTGATTTATGTCAAAAGTGAGAGAAAGTTGTTCACTGGCTTCTGAAGCCTCTTGCTACTCTCCCTTTAGTATGAGGCACAGTAGAGGAGAGAACAAAGTTTGAATCCAGTGGCACCTTTAAGACCAACAAAGTTTTATTCAAGGTATAAGCTTTCCTGTGCAGGCACACTTCTTCAGATACATTGAAATGGAAGTTGCCAGTCTGTACATATTAGGCAGTGGGTGAGCACCAAATTAGCATCCCGCATATTAAAGTTGTTTGACAGGTGCAAGGACCAAACTGGAATAAGAAGCTTAGTTTATAGGGTCATCATTTGTCTGGGTTTAATTGCGGTGGGAAAACATCGTAAAGGAAATAAATATATCAACTTCAGAGGTTGATGGGCAGACATGTACCCTTCTTAATCATGAAATGCCGATAATGGATGAGAGAATGAGATTGCCAAGATGACTGGTGGAGAACAAGCTGGTCGTGAAGAAAGGGAATAAATTACCTTCTCTTCACCCCCCCCCCCCCGTGGTTATTATGTCTTTAGAAGGAAAAAAAGAAATTGGATTTACACCCCTGGGAGTTTCAGAGCATTTTATGATCTCCTTTCCTTTCCCCTCACCACAGCAGACACCCTGTGAAGTAGCAGGTGGAGCTGAGAGAGCTCTGACAGAAACTGCTCTTGAGAGAACAGCTCTGAGACAACTGTGGCTGGCCCAAGGTCACCCAGCAGGTGCTTGTGGAGGAGTGGAGAATCAAACCTGGTTCTCTCAGATTAGAGTTTGCGCTCCTAACTGCCACACCAAACTGGTTCTCTTTCTCTCTCTGGCACTTTAGGGAGGGAGCAGATTGGTACTGGGGGCAGTAATGGTCCCTGGAACTATATTTATTGGAACATAACAGCCAGCTAACAGAATGGGCTACAACTAGGTCTGGGGATCCCTAACTTCTCCTCCAGTTCTGGTCACAAGACCTGAGCCTCTGCTTTCTAGAAGACCTTTGAGAGTTGTTCTTGAAGCGACAGTACCAACGTATCTCAGTGGACAGCGAACTCTTTTCCTGGGTGGCTGCCATGGCGTTGCTGCTGGTGGAGATTGTACTCTCTCTTTTCATTTTGAAACTTCAGTCATGATCCCTGCAATTGTTGTCATCTGTTTGCTAAACTAAAAGCCCTAAACTCTTTAAGCTTTCCTCATAGTTTGGGTTGTTGACTCCAGGTTAATTTTTTGGGGGGGTGGAGCCTGGAGAGGGAGGCACCTCAGCAGGATATAACATAATAGAATCCACCCTCCAAAGCAACCATTTTCTCCAGGGGAACTGATTTCTGTAGTTTGGAAATCAGCTGTAATTTCAGATTTCCAGGCCTCACCAGGGGATTGGCTACCCTACTCAGAACCATAATCTTCTTTGACAGGGCAAGTTACAGGGCTTTTTTGTAGAAAAATCCCTGCAGGGACTCATTTGCATATTAGGCCACACCCCTGATGCCACCATTGTTTCACACAGGGCTTTGTCTACAAAAAGCCCAGCAAGAACTTATTTGCATATTAGACCACACCCCATGATGCCAAGCAAGTCGGAACTGCGTTCCAGTGTGTTTTCTGCTAAAAAAAAAAAGCCATGGTAATTCATCTCCATAAAAGCATCTCAAAAATATGGTTTCTTTGAAGCATTTAAGAGCCTATATCCAAAGGCACTGGGGGCAACACATAATATTAGCATGTCAAGATATTTGAAAAATCAACAGGTACTTGTTTGAAATTTTCCATTTGTGAAGAATTTCCTTCACCTGCCATCATCTGCTCCATTCCTGCTCCTCAGACGAGGCATAGGAACCCAAATGCGAGAAAAGTAAATACTACCACCTGAAGAATGCTACATGTATAATAAAGTGTTGTTTTGGATATCATCGACAATGTCTTTCTTGTTCCCAGTTATTGTTATTAGAGGAAACACCAAGGGTGTGGTCCTATTATACAACGTACTGGACAGTAAGCCCATTGAACATGGTGTGGCTTACTTCTGAGGATACATGCATAAAGCAGAGCTTCTGAAGAACAGGAAGCCAGCAACAGCCATTTCAAAATATTAATAAATCAGTGAAATGGCACCTTTGCAGCCAATACCTTCTGGGATAGTACCCGTTAATGAGAACATTGACATCTGAGAACATTGCAGGCATTCTTCATGTGTGGAGGTGCCCTTTCCGCGTCAACACCGTCTGTCATTTGTAATATAAACATGTCCTACGACATTCCAGCCAAACTTTATAAAGGTTCTGTCATAGTAGCTCATAAATGTTGCTAACTAAAAGTCAGGGCAAATAGTAGACAATGTTTTATTGAGGCAACTTCTTAACTGGCTCGGTTAGCTCAGCTAGTGCTGAACTACAGTTTACAGATTTCCATATGCTCCATCGGTCCCCATCTACCAGGGAGAGACCTAGCAGTGACTCAAGGTATTCTGGAACTGGCTTCTCACTCATGCTCGTGTCTCATCACTGCTTGATTTGTCCCCATCCAAGAGTTCAGGGAGACAATTATTCTCACTTCTTCATTGTTCCTGTTCCCTTTCTAAGTAGTGGAGCCAACCACACATGCTCTATAGAGCATCCCAAACTCTCATAAGGTTTTGGCCATCATTTTGATGGCTCCGGCAACTGGCAAGCAGAAGTGGTGGTACAGCAGTCCTGAGACAAAGGAATCTTTCAAGTGTGTGACCTGACCAATATATTAAAAGAGGCCTGGGCAAATATAGAGGTAAAGAGGATTTAACTCCACCACAAGTTCCAGTGGTGGAGGTGGCTGGTGGATAGCTGGTGGATACCACCAGGATAGTAAGCTGGTGGTAGGTAGCATTATGGAAGATCCCCAAGTTTTAGATAGAAAATAGGCGTATATGCGTCCATGGTGAGTTTTCAGTTGAGCTACGGAGATGAGCAAAGCATGTAAGCATCCCAGAGTGGGGTGGGAGGAGGCAGGACCAGATCTACATGTTTTTTGTGTGTGTGTGGGGGGGCAAAATTAAAAAATGATGCCTCCTTATGGGCCATTCTATCTAATGGTCCCATAGAATACAATGGACTCCATACCCAATTTGGTGCCCCCTTCCATTAGTGCTCGGGGCAAGCACCCCCTTCTGCCCTCCCCTAAATCCGGCCCTGGGAGGAGGAGAGAGAATCAGCAGACAGATATCACAAAGCCCTGAGACACTCAAACCAATTTTTATGGCTCATCAAAAATTCATGCAGGTTAGACCGCTTTTCTGCCAAAATGATAGAGCTCAAACAGCTCAAACACTCAGTCTAGAGTTGCCAGGTCAACTCAGAAAATACCTGGGGACTTTGGGGGAGTAGCTAGGAGACTTTCCCATTCCCTAAAATAAATAAAAATCTATTATTTATTTATTTATTTATTATTTATTACTTTAAATTTCTATCCTGCCCTCTCCGCGAGTGGAAATGCAGCAGTGCAGTTCTCCTGAATAGTCTTCATTTTCTCTGTTCCAAGAAGCTGGCTACACTTCCACTAAATGAAAGTGAGCACACACAAACACGCACACGCACATACACACTCTCACAAAGCAGCCAAAATGAACACAGTTCAAAATCTCACTGGGGCAATTGACTCACGAGTTGCTGAATGTAACCATTTGCTATATTTCCACCAACGTCTGCAGACTAATACAGGAAAACGTAAGGTTCTAGTTTACCTTTTACTATGCAAATGATTTCTGAAAGGAATGTAAAACAAACAGAGGGACTGGGCTGCCTTCCCTTCCTTTTTCACAGCTTCACAGACTCTGAGAACAGCCAGGTGGCTCTGCCGGCTCACTTCACCCCCATTCAGCCTTGCTTCTATTTAGATTTAAAGGCACACACACCTTCCAAGATTCCAAGCTTCTTCTAAGCCTTCCAAGGTGGAAAGGCACCCCATGGCTGTTGGGATGGGGCTTCCCCTGCTGGCCAGCTGGCTGCTGTTGGGGAGGAGCCTGCAAAACCATAGGATCACCCACCCAGACCTGTGGACTGGCAAGCCTACATCAACCACAGGGATTTGAATCAATACTTTGAGTTCCTGGTGGCATCTCCATTTAACAATTCTGATCCCATTATACAGCCAACCCTGGACATCCCTTGTTTCTGTTAACTGTCCCTGGTAAGTCTCCAGCATCATCTTTTCCTGTTTGTGCTTTTTTGAGGATGCTCTGTTAAAATGTGACTAAATGAGCTGTTCACACTGTCATTCTCCAGGCTTAATTCAGCTTAATTCGAGATGGTTGTGATGTCTGCAGAGCATACAGACTTCTGCCTTCCAGTTTCCTAAATATGTACCTTCTGTGACTAAATAGCAAATTTCAGCCCATTGCACTGTGAGGTTCTTCACTAACCCACATGAAACATGGCACATTTTATTTAATGTAGACCTGTCAAATAAAATCACAGATGTAAAACCTACTCAGCAATAAACTGAAACTGTGTTTCTCATTAATTTGTGTTAAAATTAATGAACTTGGGGAAGAAGCATAGTCAGTTCAATGAAATTCCCAACTGCTGCAATAAATGCCAGGGAATTGGGGAGCCGGTGCCTGGGGAGGATGTGATGTCACTTCCAGATGATTCTTAAGGCTGTCTCCTCTAGTTTCTATGGCAGAGGTTTCCAAACTTTTAAAGGCTGCAGACGCCTTTAGAATTTTAAAAGGAGACTGCGAGTGCCAGTTAGATAGATTTATGGAGGATAGGTCTGTCAGTGACTACTAGCCATGGTGACTGAGAGGAACCTCCATGTTCAGAGCAAATGAACCTCTGAACCTCTGAATCCCAGAGCCAGGAGGCAACATCAAGGGAAAGTCTTGGCCTCTATGCCCTGTAGTTGAGAGGAACTGTTGTCCACTGAGTGAGACAAGATGCTGGATAAGATGGACCCACTGGGTTGATCCAGCAGGGCTTTTCTTATGTTCTTATGAAGACCCTGTTGTTGACCCTCCAGAGGAACTGGTTAACCACTGTGTGAGACAGGATGCTGGACTAAGCCCACTAGTCTGATCTTCTTATATTCTAAAGTGACTCTTCCTCAACTGGATGAGCCATTTAAATTCCAGGTATGTTCTTTAGGCCGGGGAAGGCTTCAAACATTACTGTGGAGTGAGAGGCTGAGGGTTGGATCAACAGCATTGACTTCAATAGATTTAGAGGGATCTAACTCTATTTAGGATTTCATTGTAAACAACCAGGTCCTGGAGGGAAACATTGCTTCATCAATGGTCATTAAAAGGTAAAGATAGTCCATTACATGAAGGTAAAATCATTATTTATTATCTGAATTGATACCCCGCCTTTCTTTCACCATGATGCTCATGGTGGTGTCATGGAAAGCCAGTTTGGTGTAGGGATGCCAAATCCCCTGCATTCTTCAGCCTACTGTACCATAGAATTTTCCCTCCCAGATGGCTAGAGCATCCAGGAAAACCATAGAATTTTCTCAGAAACACCTAGAGTGGCCGCTGCACAATGGTGATGGCGCAATGACGTCACTTCTGGGTGACGTCATCACGCTGGCGACGCAGGCAGGAGAACCCGCACCCGGACCAGGGGCTTGGCAGCCCTAGTTTGGTGTACTGGTTAAGAGTGGTGGACTCTAATCTGGATAAATGGGTCTGATTACCTTCTCCTCCAGATAAAACCCAGCTGGGTGATCTTGAGTTCTCTCAGACCTCATGGTTCTCTCAGAACTCTCTCAGCCCCACAAGGTGCCTGTTGTGGGGAAAGGAAGGGAAGGAGATTGTAAGCCGCTTTGAGACTTCTTAAGGTAGAGAAAAACGTGAAAATTTCACATTAGACCTTTAATTCTGGTTTAGCCCTGTCCCCAAACTGACATTCTACACTAGAGTCATAGAACCAGATAAACCAACTCTGTGACTCTATGATTTTACTGTAGAATGTCAGCTTGGGGACAGGGCTAAACCAGGATTAAAGGTCTAGTGTGAAACTGGTCATGGTATAAAAAACAACTTCTCTTCTTTGTCAGATGTTTTTCTGTCCAGACATGAATCACACGCCTGCCTACTTAGCTTCAGGAGGTTTATGTAAATCACACTCACCGATTAGTGGGAATTTGCTTTCAAGTTATTGAACGGTGAGAGCAGGAAAAACGACCATCTTGTGCTTTTGAGTTAAGAATGTAAGTGGAATAGTAGAGATGAAAAGAATTCTGTGAAAAGTCTTCATCCCAGGGGGAGAAAGACTATTTAGTCCTTAGAATACCTTTGATGTTCTACAGCCAAAACTGTTTGTCATGGTCTTTATTTATTTAGCATAGTAACTATTGGATTCACCACAGAACTCATAAATCTTTACACCAAGGATTATTCTTCTGCATTCGGTGACAAAATAGGGCCCATGTTAAAGTCAAATCCTGCCATCTAGTGGAATTCTTTAGTAACTCTCCCATGGGTGGGGGGGAATGATGAAAGTGATGGTGCAGCAATAGGCACCCTTTCTTAAACCTGCCAAACTTGCTGACATGTTGCTGAGGTGTGGTCTGCAATCATGTCTCTTGAAATTATTGGATTAAGTTGGAGATTTTTTATTTATCTATACCTTGCCCTGGGACTACAGAAGTGAAGTGAAGGACACTCTCTGGCCTGACATTGTGTCCTGTCACTTGCCACTGGCAAGACAACTAAGGAGCACAGAACAGTGGCATAATGCCCACATAAACAAGCAGGGCTTTTTTTGAGCAGGAATGCACAGGAACGCAGTTCTGGCTGGCTTGGCCAGGGCTCCGGCTCAAAAAAAGGTCTCCGGCAGAGGGAAGGCACTAGGCAGCCACGAGCCCCCAAACCCTGCACTCCATCCTTTCTGCCACCTCCAGCCTCCAATGGGCTTGCGAAGAGAGCAAGAGATGTGGAGCCACCCACAAGTGCTTCTCCTGGGAGAAGCTGGGCCTGCTGCTGCGTGCTCCACCACACATGACTTTCTCTCTGGCCGTGTTTGGGGGTAGGCGAAACAAGGTCTCTCACATCCATGAAATGCAACTGATGGCACTGTACTGTTAAGAACATAAGAGAAGCCATGTTGGATCAGGCCAATGGCCCATCCAGTCCAACATAGTGTCACATAGTGGCCAAAAAAATCCAAAAAAACCAACCAAGTGCCATCAGGAGGTTCACAAGTGGGTCTAGAAGCCCTTCCACTTTGCCCCGCCCCCAAGCACCAAGAATACAGAGCATCACTTCCCCAGACAGTTCCAATAATATAGTGGCTAATAGCCACTGATGGACCTCTGCTCCATATTTTTATCCAAACCCCTCTTGAAGCTGGCTATGCTTGTAGCCGCCACCACCTCCTGTGGCAATATGCAGAAAGTAACCTACTGAATGGGTGATGTGACTTCTGGTGATGCCAGGGGATGTGGCCTAATATACAAATGAATTCCTGCTGGGCTTTTTCTACAAAAAAGCCCTATAAACAAGAATGTCAGCAAGTCCAACATGACCCTAATTAATTATATATTCTAATTTGCACTGTCAAACTGATCTCTTTTCTCTCTACCACCCCCTTGTCTTCATGGTCTTGTCTTTTTATCCTGCAGGGTGGTCAGTCTTTGGGTGGTGGCTGGAGAGCTCCCAGAATTACAGCTGGTCTTCAGGTTACAGAGATCAGTTTTCCTGGAGAAAATGGCTGCTTCGGAAGGTGGACTCTATGGCATTATACCCCACTGAGGTCCCTCCCCTCCCCAAACCCCACCCTCCCCAGGTTTCACCACCCCACATCTTCAGGAATTTCCCAACACAGAGTTGTCAACCCTGTGTAAGCCTAAGGCTGGAGACTGTCACTCCTTATTGCCATGTTGAGTGGGTCAGGAATGGGTGTTTACAGTTTCGTTAGTTCAATATGTTAGATTATCATCCATAACTGCCAGAAGAGGATAACGTGCCTCAGTCCCCATAGCTGGCATTCCCCCTGGCAGTTGCTAGATTGCTGTAGTGTTATTTATTTTATTTATATTCTTATTTTATTCAATTTTTAGCCTGCCCTTCCCATAGAACAGGCTCAGGGCGGGTTACATCATAAAAACAATCAACAATAAAAAGAATAAAAGACCAATTTAAAATATATAAAATCTAAAACTACGGAGTGACAAAAGAGACTAAAATGGCAGGTTCTACTTCACAGACATGGCCTATTGTCCAGGTCCAGCAGATCTTAGAGCACTGGGATGGAATGAAGGGGGGAGGCCGGTAACAAGTGCCGTCCACTGCCTCAGCTGAAAGTCTGGCGAAAGAGCTCTGTTTTACAGGCCCTGTGAAATTGGAGCAGATCCCACAGGGCTCGGATCTCCAGGGGGAGCTCATTCCACCAGGCTCATTCCACTCATTATAACATTATAATGATCTTGTCATCAGCTTCTACCTCTTGGCTTTTCTTGTTTTGTTTTGTTTTAAACTATGCCTTTATCCCTTTTCATTGCAGTGTTATAAGGGGAAATGTTCAGGATCTCTAGTGCTCTAACAACTGATGATTCGGGGAGAAAAGAACTAGAAGAAGCCCTCTGGTGGTGCAGGAGTAAATACTGACTGCAAGGGAGACATATGTGCAGGGCTTTTTTTGTAGCAGAAATTCCTTTGCATATTAGGCCACACACCCCTGATGTAGCCAGTCCTCCTGGAGCTTACAGTTGGCCCTGTGCTAAGAGCCCTGTAAGCTCTTGGAGGAATGGCTACATCAGGGGGTGTGGCCTAATATGCAAAGTTGCTGCTACAAAAAAACCCTGCACATATGTCTCCTTAGGAAAGAATCACTACATTCATGTGATGAAGTGGGCTCTAGTTCTACACACTTTATACTAGAGTAAAAACTTGTTAGTCATGAAGCAGGGGAGAGGTAGGACATCTGCTTTGCATGTAGAAAGTCCCAAATTCAATCCTTATTCTCTCCATTTAAAAGGACCAGGTAGTGGGTGATGAAGAAAACCTCTACCTAAGACACCAGAGAGCTGTTGCCAAATAGACAATACTGACCTCAATAGATTAAATGTTTTTGTTTCTCTGTAGGCACACGAATTGTGTAATATTTATAGGGTTCACAAATAAAGACTAATGGAATGAGGAGTAGCTTAAAACATGAGTAATATGAACAACCAAGAGCCCCGTGGCGCAGAGTGATAAAGCTGCAGTACTGCAGTTGGAGCCCTCTGCTCGCAACCTGAATTCGATCTTGGCTGAAGCTGGGTTCAGGTAGCCGGCTCCAGGATGACTCAGCCTTCCATCCTTCCGAGGTCAGTAAAATGAGTATCCAGCTTACTGGGGGGAAAGTGTAGATGACTGGGGAAGGCAATAGCAAGGCCCCCCGTCAAAAGTCTGCCGTGAAAACATTGTGAAAGCAACGTCACCCCAGAGTCGAAAACGACTGGTGCTTGCACAAAGGACTACCTTTTACCTTTTTTAATATGAACAACCACACGTCTGTAACAATGTTCTGTAAGCTTTGGTCTAGAATCAACTCAGGTTATGGGAACTTAGGGCAAGTCTACAATCACCAATTCCTTTGCACTGTAAAATATTAGGGGATGTCTCTAAACTGTACATTCTATTGCTACAGAATGCAGGCCCTTTAAATGTTTGAACAAGGTTACAACAAAGGCTGATACTGCAATAATTACACAGCTCCATTGTATTGCAGTACACTTTCCCTGTCAGTCTAGTTAAAAGGCTAAAAAATGGAAATGTCATTCCTTTCCAAAGCAAGCAGTAATTTAAACCCACTGAGAATGAAATTTAAATTATAGTACAGAGACAATATTACACATAAAGAAATATATCTTAATGGCTTGTCTGAATCAGATAATAGGCCTGCTGTGTGCGTATACACACACACACACACACACAAACTGCACAGCCAATACTGACCATAGGTAAATTATGATTGCTTTAGAACTGGGTTTCCAGAGGACCTTAGGAAATCCCTTTGTTAAATTCACCATGCTTCAAAATATTATAAAAGTGGTTTTTGTACATTAAAAGGGCAGCCGTGAAGGAGCTAGAAAAGACTGAAGTATAAGATTAAGTTAATTCGTGCCATAATATTTCCCAGGGCTTTTTTTAATATAAGAAAAAGCAGCAGGAACTCATTTGCATATTAGGCCACACCCCTTACATGGGGGGCAAAGTGGAAGGGCTTCTAACCTTACTTGTGAACCTCCTGATGGCACTTGGGGGGGGGGGGTTGGCCACTGTGTGAGACAGAGTGTTGGACTGGATGGACAATTGGCCTGATCCAACATGGCTGCTCTTATGTTCTTATGTTCTTACCATTGTTTCATACAGGACTTTTTTGTAGGACAGGTCCAGCAGGAACTAATTTGCATATTAGGCCACACACCCCTGATGCCAAGCCAGCCGGAACTGCATTCCTGTGCATTCCTGCTCAAAAAACCCTGATATTTCCCTTTATTATATATGCAAGTGAAAGTTGCTCTCCCAGAAGCTGCCCTTTCAAGGACAACTCCTACAAGAGCTCTAGCTGACCCAAGGCCATTGCAGCAGCTGCAAGTGGAGGAGTGGGGAATCAAACCCGGTTCTCCCAGATAAGAGTCTGCACACTTAACCACTACACCAAAATGTCTAGCTCTCACAGAGTTTTTGCCTAAAGCCTGACACCCCCGATGTGCCTATGTCACTTCTGGGTCATGTAGACATGTTGAATTAATTTCTAGTGTGCCTCTGCTATCCTGATATGCGTGCCCCCTATTGACCACTGGCTGCCCTGAGTGATCTGGCAACTCTTAGCCAACTCCTTTCCCAAGGAGTTTGGGGTGGGACTGGACAGACCAGAGTTCAAATCCCACTTCTCTCATAAAGTTCTTAGGCCCAAGTGGTGTTTCTCAGTCCTATCTACCTCACAGCATTGCCAAGGACTGGACAGATAAGAATTCAAGTCCTGTGAACTTCTCCTGTGAAGTTCTTTGGGCCCAGGTAGGGTTGCCAATCCTCAGGTGGGAGCAGGGGATCTCCCCATTTAGAGGCCCTTCTCCCACTTCAGGGTCATCAGAAAGCAGGGAAGGGGAGAGAAATGTCAGCTGGGCACTCCATTATTCCTTATGGAGACCAATTCCCATAGAGTATAATGGAGAATTGATCCATGGGTATCTGGGGCACTGGGGGGGGTAGTTTTGTGATAGAGGCACCAAATTTGCAGCATAGCATCTAATTCCTCTCCTCAAAGTACCCTCCAAGTTTCAAAACGATTGGACCAGGGGGTCCAATTCTATGAGCCTCCCAAAAAGGTGCCCCTATCCTTTATTATTTCCAATGGAGGGAAAGCATTTAAAAGGTGTGCGGTGCCTTTAAATGTGATGGCCAGAACTCCTTTTGGAGTTCAGTCATGTTTGTCACAACCTTACTCTTGGCTCCACCCCAATGTCTCCTGGCTCCACCCCCAAAGTATCTTGAATTGGACTCGGCAACCCTAGGCCCAGGTAATGTTTCTCAGTCCTACCTCAGAGGTTGGGCTGAGAAACACCACCTGGGCCCAAGGAACTTCATGGGAGAAGCAGGATTTCAGCTATGATGTGTGCAGTACTAGCATGAATGTCGCAGTACTAGCATGAATGTCTTACCACAAAACCACACTACTTCCTTCTTCTGAAATCCATTCTGAAGAAGGGGAAAAAAGTGTAAACAAGTTGTAATTCACAAACAATTGCCCTGGACCAATCTCACTCAAAGTTAATCCAAGTCTGTGAGAGAGTTCTGGTTGAGTTGCAACCCAAACACTATTATTCTTTTGAGGGATCAAACACTTCAAAACTTCAGACAGACAAATCTGCATTTTCCTCATGAATTGGATGATTTATATTGGCGATGTGTGAGGTAAGCGGGGAGAAAAATATAAATTATCCCCATTCATTGCATTCACTTATTTTAATATTTCCCACATGTTTCTATGACAACATACAGAGGGTACATGTTTTAATTTTACTGGCTCAAGGGAAGCTTGTCAGAGCCGCAAAGTTCCCTTGATTTTATGGCTGAATGCAGCGTCTAATGGACAATGTAAATCTTCCCAGAAAAAGCATGGGGGTGGGGAGCTTTCATCAAGAGTGCCTCATGGCAACCTTGAAGTTTTTAATGTGCACAGTCTAATTCTAAAAGAAACTTTTAAAAAACTGCCTAGGAGTCAGAGAACCTTGTTCATAGCGGCTGCAGTGGTGGGAACAATTCTTATATGGGTTGGTCAAGTTAAACAGCTTGCTAAATCTCTCAAATGCCATAAGCATATCAAATATCTTGCGCTCTATGCAAAGCAGGATTAACCGCAGGGTTTTTTTTGTACCAGGAACTCCTTTGCATATTAGGCAATGGTATTCCCAATAGTAATGTATGGCTGTGAGAGCTGGACCATAAGGAAGGCCGAGTGCAAAAGAATAGATGCTTTTGAGATGTGATGCTGGAGAAGAATCTTGAGCAGGACCGGATCTACATGTTTTTTGAGGGGGGGGGCAAAACTAAAAAAATGGTGCCCCCTTATGAGTCATTCTAGCTTATGGTCCCATAGAATACAATGGACTCCATACCCAATTTGGCACACACACACCCCTCCATCAGCGCCCGGGGCAAGCACCCCCCTCTGCCCCCCCTAGATCTGGCCCTGATCTTGAGAGTCCCTTGGACCTCAAGAAGATCAAATCAGTCACTCCTAAGGGAAATCAACCCAGACTGTTCCCTGGAAGGTCAGATGCTGAAGCTCATATACTTTGGCCACCAAATGAGAAGGGAGCACTCACTGGAGAAGACCCTGATGCTGGGAAAGACAGAAGGCAAAAGAAGAAGGGGACGGCAAAAGATGAGCTGGCTGGACAGTGTTACTGATGTAACAAACACGAATTTAAGCAGACTTCGGAGGATGATGGAAGACAGGAGGCCTGGTGTGACTTTGCTGTGGGGTGACAAAGAGTCAGACTCAACGGTGAGACTGACCAATAACAAACTGTGATGTAGCCCATCCAAGAGCTTACAGAGCTCTTCTTACAGGGCCTACTGTAAGCTCCAGGAGGATTGGCTACATCAGGGGTGTGTGGCTTAATATGCAAAGGAGTTTCTGCTACAAAAAAAGCACTGTACAAACATTCTATAGCATTAATGTGTAACCATTTATGAACCCTTCCTCAATAGCTTTTGTTCATCAATGAACAAAATAATAATATAATAATTGATTACAACTTAACCAATATCAATGTTAGACTGGTCAGCCTGTAATTATCCAGATCTCCTCTGTAACCTTTTTGAAAGATGGCATTTACATTAGCAACCTTCCAGTCCTTGTGACTGGAGGCAGATTTTGACTGCATATTTTTGTCAGGAGATCCATAAGTTCATATTTGTGTTCTTTTAGAACTCTTGAATGTATGCCATCTGGGCCTGTTGATTTGTCATTGTTTAATTTCTCCATCAGTCGTAGGACCTCCTCTCTCGTCACCTCAATCCGACTCAAGTTTTTCAATGGCCATACCCAAAACGGTGGCTCTGGAGTGGACAAACACCTCCCATCTAGGACAGGAAAGACAGAGGCAAAGAATGCATTCAGTTTCTTTTTCCATTTCCCTGTAATCCTTTAGTGATCCTTTCACCCCTTAGTTATCCAAGGGTCCCACTACCTCCCTGACTGGTTTTCTGCTCCTAATGTATTTGAAGACATTTTTATTGTTGGTCTTTATGTTTTTTGCAATATGTTCCTCATAGTCCCTTTTTGCCTGTCTGATCACAATGTCTATGTTCTTCTCTTACACTAATCATACAGATGAGTCACGGAAAAGAACATGTAACCAGCAAGAAATATTCTGTAACTAATAATGCTAATTTTCTAACAAAGATTTTCACAACCACTGTTTAAGGCTATTCATATTATGTGAAGATAATAACAAGACAATCAATACTTAACCATCAATCAGACATATATAGTCATCCAATTGCACTCTCAGACAAATACCTTCTTATTAGGAAGTGCCTAGAATTAATCAAATAGTCCTCCAATCAGTCAAACATATAATCCTCCAATAGCACTTTCAGACAAATAGGCTGATTACAGACCGGCACTTCGGGTCAACTCAGAGACGCCTCTGAAGTTGACCCAAAAAATCTGCAGATGGCAACATCTGCTGGCTGTCCTCCTCCCGTCCTCACCCCGTCCTCCAGGCGCCTGTGACCAGCTCAAAAAGCTACCACTTCCAAAGTGATAGCAAATCTTTGAGCCGGCCATCGGTCGCCTACCCACTGTCTGGCTGAGGAGGGGCGCAAACGAGGCGACTTGGCGGTGTGGAACTGCCAAGCCGCTCCAAGCTTTTCCTAGGGGTTTTTTTTAAAAAAGAAACCATTCAGAGTGCTGGAGTGCTCGTACGCATGAGCGCTTTTCCCTTAAGGAAAAAAACAAGGAATCTGGCTTCCGGGGTGCCTTCCCGTGCAGAGGCACCCAGCTGCCGCATAGATGGGATGGGGGCAGCATGCGGGTGAGCATGCAGAGACGTTGGGACAGCTTTTTGCATCATCCCGATTCAGGACACCTCCAAGCTGCCCCAGAATGCCCGTCTGTTCTCAGCCATATTTTCTTACTGAGAAATGCAAGAACCAAGAACACAGTCCTGTATGTAGGCCATCTCGTGTTCTCCAATGAAGAAACAACATTCCAAAATTGTAAATTATAAATGGAACAGAAATTACACAGGCAGATTGAGGTTATAATTTCTATACCGCTCAAAATTTCCAAATGAAAATTCTTGAAGATGCTCTTCCTAGGTAAAGCAGGCATTCTGGAAATCTTCTTCAGGAAATGTTTTCATCAATTATAACATTAAATTATCCTCAAGCTTCCAATCAATAAATTCAGACTGTCAAGCTCTCAACACTGGAAAAACTTCTGACACTAAGCATTTTACCTCAGACAATTCTAGTACTTGAATATAAACATCTATAATTCCCCTGCCCAGACACATTAGGCCTGCAACCTTCCTCCTGTGGCCTCTAGATATTTCTTGCCAGACAGTCAATATTATTTGTCCCTCTCTCAGTGGCCAGCCCTAATTCATTTTCCTCTAGAACAGTAACAGCTACCCCTTCATCTCTTAGAAATGAGTCATCCTCAACAAGGGACTTTTCATCTCTTGACAGCTGTCCCCTAGGAATTAGTTTAATAACTGTTCTGCCACCTTTTTGATTTTAAGTGCCAGCAGCCTGGTTCCTTCTAGGGACAAATGGAGGCCATCTCTTCCGTACAGGTCCAGCTTATTCCAAAAAGTATCCTAGTGCCCAGAGGCGTCACTAGGATGGGTTGCACCCTGGGGTGTAACTGATTCAAGTCACCCCCCCCACATTGGGCATCACCCCTTTTGGAGGACTGCGTCACCCCCTCCGAACACAACCCCGCCCACTTCACATGGCCCCTTCCTCATCCACCCTCTGGTCACATGACCAGCCCCCGTAGTCCAAGATACCAGTTTTGCGGCATTTACGTTTCCCCCACTCACCCACATGCTTTTAGCTGAGCCGGCGGCAGCGCGGCCCCGGTTTCAGAATCCCGGCCAGCCCACACACAGCAGCAGCGTTCTAGTCCCAGGGCCAGCCCCTTCCTGTTGGGGCGGGTCATGGGTCAGTGCCTGGGGCCAATGAGAATGCTCTGGGGGAGGGCCGATGGCCCCCTTGGCCCCGCCCTAGTGACGCCGCTGCTAGTGCCTAACAAACTCTTTCGCCCTATACCACGGCCTCGTGCATTAAGATTCCTGATTTGTGTCTGGCTAGCTGGCCCTGTGCATGGAACAGGCAACAGTTCTGAGAAGGCTATCTTGGAGGTCCTGGCCTTGAGTCTCCTGTCTAGTAGCCTAAATTTTTCCTTCAGGATCACACAACTAAAAAACATGAAGGATCTTTCTACCACATGTGGTGGACTTGTGAAATGGCAAAACAATTTTGGCAAATGATTCAGCAAGAGATTGCTAAGATTCTGGGTTACAACATAAAGAAGGCACCAGAAATCTTTTTGTTGGGATTACAAATGGAAAGTCTTCCGAAACAAGATAGAACGCTACTTTGGTACATGCTTTCAGCTGCACGAACATTATATGCACAGATGTGGAAGCAAGACAAAATACCAGAAAAGTGGGACTGGATTATGAAAATTATGCATTGGAGTGAAATGGACAAGTTTACAAGAATCTTAAAAGAATATGATATAGAAAAGTTTAAAAATGAGTGGGGAAAAACAATGGAAGGTGAAAGGACACTTGGTGATTTTTTATAATAGTTAAATGCTAGGGGAGATGTAAATGGACTATAGTTAAAAATGTGACTATGGGATTATACCCTTTCTTTTTTTTCAACCTGTTTTGATAAGGATTATAGTTGAAGTGAGACTAGGGGAATATATATTTCTTCAATTTTATTTTTATGACGGAATGAGGATGAAAGGATTATAACGACGATGGATAATAATCATAGCAAATGGTTTTTTCCTTATCTTTATTTTACTATAGTTACAAGATTTTTTATGAAGATTCTTAAAATGTTAAAACTACCTTTTATTTCTTGTTAGTATTTCAAGTTGCACCGGTGGAGGTCACGGTGGAGGTCACGAAAGGGGGGTGAGGGAGGTGGAAAATGTGATGCAATGTATTGGTACTAAATTTTTTAATAATAGTTGAATAATAATATAATATGTTGCAGAATAATAAAAAATGTTTTACATAAAAAAAGGATCACACAACCACATTTGCCACATGGGCGGTGCCAACATGCACCCCAACCACTGTCTCTACCCCAGCACTGTCTACCAGCCTATCTAGACCACCTTTAATGTCTGCTTTTTCTGCATACCTCAGGGGTACCCCAAGGATCTAGAGGCTTCTACTTTGTCCGGGGTTGGCCTAGTTTTCCTGCTTGCATCATCCACAAAGGTTCCAGTCACTCGATTATTAGATAGTGATAAAATCCATTTGTTTAGTGTTCAAAGTGGTTCACTTTAAGGCCTTTTCTTTTCAGATATTCATTTTCTACATGCCAGCCACACATATTGGGAAGCACATACTACCCACAATTCTTTTGATAAGCACGTTCACCGTTTTATGTGAATAGAGAACACACACATTTTCCCATGCACCTATATCTTTGGTATGTGCATTAAAAAGTGTTCCATTTGCATGTTCCAAAGTTGGAAAATGCCCTATTTGTGCTGACCATGTGCACTGGGAAGACAGGGGTAGCATGTGCTCCCATTTTGTATGGCTGGTATGCCAAATACGAACCCCTGAGAAGATCTTGTAATCTTATACAATAAATTACAGCAAATTAACATTTTGTGATCTCCATTTTGCAAAAAGAAGGCTAAGAGATGCCATAAAGTCACACAATGAGAGGCAAATTAGATGTTACAGCAGCCATGGGTCTGAACTGTGGCCACCAGCACCATTTTAGGAAGGGGAAATGGCCATTTAAAAATACCACAAAGGCCTGATTCTCATAGGGTCCTTGGTGCAGTGGAACCATGTGAACTTGTTTCTCCTCCTATATCTTTTCAAATTCTAAAATGGGGTGATAATCTAGGAATGTCCACTAATCTCTATGGTAATGATGATAGAGCCTAAGGAAAATTCCTAGAGTGCCACTATGGAGGCCATATTTTCTCCTGCTCCTCAACTTCTCGGGAGTGGAAGATTTGGTCAAGGTGGAGCCAGTCTTTATTAGAGCATGCCATTGGTGTGGGGCTATAAAGGGAGTGAAAGAGACCACAGGGGAAGAAGAAAAACCAATAGTCATCCACTAATTAGATCTAGCAGATAATTTATTTCAGATTCCATCCGTTCCTTGTTTAACTCTTGTGAAAAGGGCCCATTAAATGGCTTTTTATAACCTTGGGGAGCTTCTGACAACTGTCTGGAAATCCATGTTGGGTGTCGTGAAAGCACATTAATTACAGGGCATTCTTTGTCCCATCGCTAACTTGAGTTGCCACAACAAAGAGCTTTGTGAAATGAGCTGGGTGATCACAGTGTCTTCTTTCACAGGATGCTTTCATATATCAGTCTGCTTGAATGAGCTGTTGAAACCCATATTACCTACCTCACACAAAATGAAAATCAATAGCCCACTGGTCTTGACAGGCCTCTGAATGTAATTTTTCAACAGAACAAGAATCATTAATCACAGGGAGCTCAACATTAATTTTATTGTTCTTTAATACTTCAGAAAGCGAGTGGGGTTTTTTTTGGGGGGGGGAGGGTTTCCCCTTCTCTGTTTTTTTTATCTTTGTTCTTGAAATAAGTCCAAATTATGTGCCAAATTATAAAATGAACTTGATGAGATGAAATGCACAGACATTTCTGCTGCATGTGGGAACTCAAAGCTCTACTTAGCTAATGTTTTTCCCGTAAAGGGAAATCAAGCTTGGTGTGGTGCACTAGGCACTGGAAGACCTATGTTCAAACCCCCCTTCTGCCATGGAAAGTCATTGAGTGACCTTAGACCAGTCCCCTGATCACCCTATCTAGGTGTAATGTACCCTACAATGTTGTTTTTGTGAAGATTATTTATTTACAGGGCTTTTTTTGTAGAAAAAGTGCAGCAGGAACTCATTTGTATATTAGGTCACACCCTTTGAAGCCAAACCAGGGGTGGGGAACCTTTTTTCTGCCAAGGGCCATATGGATATTTATAATACCATTCGTGGACCATAAAAAATTATCAACTTAAAAAACTGCTCCACCGAGGAAGAATGATTCAGGCCAGCAAAATTAAAGCAAATAATTGTTTTTCTACTTGAAGTCATGTGGGGAGAGCCTAATCTGGTACACACACACACATAAACACCTGGCCCGCCGTCCTAGGCAAATGTCTAGGTCCAGGGCTTTTTTGTAGAAAAAGCCCAGCAGGAACTCAGCATATTAGACCATATCCCCTAATATTAGCATATTATTGTAAGCAAATTCCAGATGGAAGATGTTTATTTAGGGATATTAAACCTGCTTCTCCAAAACTGGACTTGAAGCATTTGTAATGACATGTACTTAATGACATGTACTTAACTTTCATTTGGGGCTGCAGACAGGTACCTGAGACCCAAGACAAAAACAGTTTAGGGCCCTTAATCCTGCATTTAGGTTTGTCAGTTGCCCAAAACCAGCAAGGGATTCCTTACCCCAGCCCCAATATCCTACCCTGAAGAAGTTGAGAAGTGGGAGAAAAAAATGGCCTGTATGATAACACTCTAGGAATTTCACCTAACCTCTATGGTCTTTACCATCGGGAGTAAGGGAAACTCCTTGAGTATTGCCTGGAAGTGACATCACATCTTCCTCACAGTCCACTGTCCTCATTATCCACCCTACTTGCACTTCCTATCCCAAATACCCTCAAGGAAGGCCTACTCTGGGTGGGGAAATTCCTGGAGATTTGGTGGTGGAGCCTGGAGAGACCAGGGTTTGGGGAAGGAGAGGGACCTCAGCTAGGCTTGCCAATCCCCAGGTCCCAGCAGGGGTTCTTCCACTTTCCCAGGCTCCTTCCTGCCCCCAGTCAGCTGGCTGGCGGGGGAAGCCCCACCCCCACAGCCAACATGTGACTTTCCACGTCTGGAGGTTTCAGTCTCCAATTGGAAAGGCTTCCTCTTGGGATGGTGTGTCTGTGTTACTTTGAAGAAGCTGGCAGCAACTCATGAGTAGAGATGCCAATCCCTCGCTTCAGAGTCGCCAGAAAGCATGGGGGGAGGGAAATGTCTGCTGGGCACTTCATTATTTCCTATGTGGAGATCGATTTTCATAGGGTATAATGGGAAATTGATCTGGAGGTATCGGGGGCTCTGGGGGGGCTGTTTTTGAGGTAGAGGCACGAATTTTTCAGTATAGCATCTAGTGCCTCTCCCCAAAATACCCCCCAAGTTTCAAAACGATTGGACCAGGGGGTCCAATTCTATGAGCCCCAAAAGAAGGTGCCCCTATCCTTCATTATTTCCTATGGAAGGAAGGCATTTAAAAAGGTGTGCTGTCCCTTTAAATGTGATTGCCAGAACTCCCTTGGAGTTCATTTATGCTTGTCACACCCTTGCTCCTGGCTCCGCCCCGATGTCTCCTGGCTCCACCCCCAAAGTCCCCAGATATTTCTTGAATTGGACTTGGCAACCCTAACCTCAGTGGGGTATAATGCCATACAGTCCACCCTCCAAAGCAGCCATTTCCTCCAGGGGAATGAGTCTCTGCAGCCTGCAGATCAGTTGTAAGCCCAGGAGTTCACCAGGTCCCACCTATAGGGTGGCAACTACACTCAGTAGATAACACAGGCTATATAAATTCATGGAATATTGACATAGCCAATGTATTTTATTCTGCCATTCATTCATTTGTCTTGATCAGGCGTGGGAACAGAGATAGTAACATCATTTTCATTTACTTTCATGTCCTATCTTTTACCCAACGGAACAAAAATACATGTTCTCATAACATCCTAATGGTTCTCAAAACATTACGCACTGCTTCCTCTAGTATCGCTTGACTTGGTCCCTCAAGGTTGTATGATCTTCCCCCTCAGACTTATGTGCTCCCTAGAATTGCTCCTGCTTTAGCTTGCTTCCCAGGCTTTCTCACACCATATTCCATACCCAGCATTCCTGTTGAATCTGATGGTCCTCAGGTTCCTATTCCTTGTGAAAGTCTCTAGTGATAGCCTGCCTTCATATCCCATAGGCCAGGGGTGACCAACGGTAGCTCTCCAGAGGTTTTTTGCCTACAGCTTCCATCAGCCCCAGCCATTGGCCATGCTGGCTGGGGCTGATGGGAGTTGTAGGCAAAATATCTGGAGAGCTACCGTTGGCCACTCCTGCCATAGGCTTTAAGGGATTTGCGTGATTTACTCAGGGCTTTTTTGCAGCAGGAACTCCTTTGCATATTAGGCCACACACCCCTGGTGTAGCCAAGCCTCCAAAAGCTTACACAGCTCTTCTTATAGGGCCTACTGTAAGCTCCAGGAGGATTGGCTACATCAGGGGTGTGTGGCCTAATATGCAAAGGAATTCCTGATACAAAAAAAGCCCTAGATGTACTGTATAGTCCAGTTCTGAGTGTCTGAAAGTCTTGATCATGGAATAGACTTCAAAAGCCCACCCGTGAAATTAACAGCTTCCCGCAAAAGTACTCATATTAACTATTTGTCTTTTGCAGTATTCTTGCCCTCAGCAGGCAAAATGTCACCATACAACAGCAAACTCTATTCTCTAATCTTCAGACTTCCATTGAATTCTTCTGCCTATCAAGAAACACACTTATATGCTTTCAGCATCTCATGCCAAGGATCTCAAGCCAACCTCTCAAGCCAGTTTGGTGTAGTGGTTAAATGTATGGAATCTTATGTGGGAGAACTGGGTTTGATTCGTAGCTCTCGCAGAGCTGTCTTTGAAAGAGCAGCTTCTGGCAGAGCTCTCTCAGCCCCACCCACCTTATAGGGTGTCTGTTGTGGGTGGGGGGGGGAAGGTAAAGAAGATTGTGAGTTGCTCTGAGATTTGGAGTGTAGGTCAGGGTATACATCTTCTTCTAAGTCTTCTTCTAGATACTTCTACAGCAGATTGCAAAGTTCTCCAAGAGAAGGGATGCAGTGATCATGGGAGATTTCAATTACCCAGACATCTTTTGGAAGTCCAACTCTGCTAAAAATGAAAAGTCAAATAGATTCCTGACTTGTCTTGCTGACAACTTCCTTTTCCAGAAAGAGAAGACGGAAACAAGGGGATCTGTTATCTTGGATTTGATTCTCATCAACAAGGAAGAATTGATTGAAGAAGTAGAAATAGTGGGCACCCTGGGCAGTAGTGACTATGTGATTTTGGAATTTACAGTCTTAGGGAAGGGAAAAGGTAGTCAGACATAAATTGGACTTCGGAAAGGCAAACTTTGATAAACTTAGAGCTATGCTGGGTAAAACCCCATGGTCAGAAATACTTAGGAGGAAAGGGGGTTCAGGAGGGATGGGAGTTTCTTAAAAGCGAAATACTGAAAGCGCAATCACAGACGATTCCTATGAGAAGAAAAAATGGAAAAAGCCTAAAGAAGCCGAAGTGGCTCCATAAACAGCTCTCTAAAGACTTGAGAAATAAAAAAGACTCCTTTAGGAATCGGAAGGAGGGCCTTATAACCAAGGATGAATATAAACAAATCACCAGTGCTTGTAAAGAAAAAGTTAGGAAAGCTAAAGCTCAGTATGAGTTTAGGCTGGCCAAAGATGCTAAAAACAACAAAAAAGGGTTCTTTTCTTATGTTCAGAGTAAGAAAAAGAACAAGGACACGGTAGGCCCATTGCGAGGGCAAGAAAGTGAAATTGTAACAGATAATGAAGAGAGGGCGGAACTGCTCAATTCCTACTTTTCCTCAGTCTTCTCTTCTGAGGGGAACGGTGCTCAGCATGACAAAAACAGAACTTATAAGGAGGGTATGAAGTTCCAACCTAGGATCAGCATAGGGGTAGTACATAAACACCTAGTTTCTTTCAATGAAACTAAGTCCTCAGGGCCAGATGAATTGCATCCAAGGGCTCTAAAAGAGCTTGCGGATGTAATTTCTGAGCCTCTGGCTATTATTTTTGAGAATTCTTGGAGAACAGGAGAGGTGCCGGAAGATTGGAGGCGGGCGAATGTTGTCCCCATCTTCAAGAAGGGGAAAAAAGAAGATCCGGGTAACTACTGACCTGTCAGCTTGATGTCTATACCTGGAAAAGTTTTAGAGCAAATCATCATTGGAACATTTAGTAAGAATGGATGTGATTACTAAGAGCCAGCATGGTTCTTAAAAACAAGTCATGTCAGACTAACCTGATCTCTTTTTTTGAGAAAGTGACTACCTTGCTGGATCAGGGGAATGCTGTAGACATCGTTTATCTTGATTTCAGTAAGGCTTTTGATAAAGTTCCACATATTATCCTTGCTGGAAAAGAAAAGGAAAGGTCCCCTGTGCAAGCACCAGTCGTTTCCAACTCTGGGGTGACGTTGCTTTCACAATGTTTTCACGGCAGACTTTTTTACAGGGTGGTTTGCCATTGCCTTCCCCAGTCTTTTACCCTTTCCCCCCAGCAAGGTGGGTACTCATTTTACCGACCTCGGAAGGATGGAAGGTTGAGTCAACCTTGGGCCGGCTACCTGAATCCAGCTTCCACCGGAATCGAACTCAGGTCGTGAGCAGAGAGTTCAGACCACACTACTGTAGTACTGGTGCTTTATCACTCTGCGCTACAGATCCTTGTTGACAAGTTGGTAAAATGTGGTTTGGATCCTGTTACTGTTAGGTGGATCTGTAACTGGTTGAAAGATCACACCCAAAGAGTGCTTGTGAATGGTTCCTCATCCTCTTGGAGAGGCGTGACAAGTGGAGTGCCTCAAGGATCTGTCCTGGACCTGTTTGTTCAACATCTATATCAATGATTTGTATGAAGGAATAGAGGGAATACTTACTAAATTTGCAGATGATACTAAATTGGGAGGGGCTGCAAACACAGAAGAAGATAGAAACAGAATACAGGATGACCTTGACGGGCTGGAAAACTGGGCTAAAATAAATAAAATAAATTTTAACAGGGATAAATGTAAAGTTCTGCATTTATAATAATAATATTTAATTTATATCCCGCCCTCCCCACTGAAGCAGGCTCAGGACGGCTTACATAACATAATGTAAAATGCAAACATTACAATAATACAATAATAAAAGTACACTGGTTACATAATAATTATATATTACAGTTCAATTATATGCATTATTACATTAAAATTTAGGTAGGAAAAATCCAATGCATGGTTATAGGATGGGGAAGACTTGTCTCAGCAGTAGTATGTGTGAAAAGGATCTAGGGGTCTTAGTGGATCATACGCTGAACATGAGTCAACAGTGTGATGCGGTGGCTAAAACGGCAAATGCAATTTTGGGCTGTATCAACAGAAGTATAGTGTCCAGATCATGTGATGTGATGGTATTGCTTTATTCTGCTCTGGCAAGACCTCACCTGGAGTATTGTGTTCATTTTGGGCACCACATTTTAAGAAGGATATAGACAAGCTGGAACGGGTGCAGAGGAGGGCGACGAAGATGGTGCGGGGTCTGGAGACCAAGTCCTATGAGGAAAGGTTGAAGGAGCTGGGGATGTTTAGCCTGGAGAGGAGGTGGCTGAGAGGTGATATGATCACCATCTTCAAGTCCTTGAAGGGCTGTCATATAGAGGATGGTGCAGAATTGTTTTCTGTGGCCCCGTAAGGTAGGACCAGAACCAATGGGTTGAAATTAAATCAAAAGAGTTTGCAGCTCAACATTAGGAAGAACTTCCTGACCGTTAGAGCGATTCCTCAGTGGAACAGGCTTCCTCGGTAGGTGGTGGGTTCTCCTTCCTTGGAGGTTTTTAAACTGAGGCTAGATGGCCATCTGACAGCAATGAAGATCCTGTGAATTTAGGGGGAAATGTTTGTGAGTTTCCTGCATTGTGCAGGGGGTTGGACTAGATGACCCTAGAGGTCCCTTCCAACTCTATGATTCTATGATATTTCATTGGTGGTAAAATAATAAAGATGCATCCAATTTTTTTTTAAAGTATTTTATTAGATTCAAATTGGTCATACTTCTTTATATTCTGTGAAACTGGGCATTCTTCTGAAGATCCTGTAGAAGGCACTATTAGCATTCCAAAGAAGGTCCACTTACAAAGTTCCTTATCATGTACCCATCTATGGAAATTCCATGTCCGGGCATTGTTTACATTAGTGGTGTTATCTTGTCTTCTGGAAAACAAAACAAGCCAAACAATTTACAGAACATGGTGTGTTGGTAGGACTTGCTCCCCAAGGTGAAGCTCTCCGAAGGTCATGTTGACCCTGTCAATTCATGCTGTCAGCTCCTTGCTTCTCTGAAGAAACTTCACAAACACATGTTTTTCCACTGGCTAAACCCCATCTTAATTCTGTATGGATTGCATCTGTACTGGATACTTTGGATTTCATGAGGCTGGACTAGACAGCCATGTTGTCAGTGTGACATTAACAGGGTGGAAGCAAGGTCACTAAGTAAGCCCACCCCTTGCTCATCACCACATGCCCTGGTCCTGTTCTACTTACACATAGTCTCCTGAATATGGAGATGGTTCACCCATATGCAGGGCTTTTTTTTGTAGCAGGAACTCCTTTGCATATTAAGCCACACACCCCTGATGTAGCCAATCCTCCAAGAGCTTACAGTAGGTCCTGAAAGAAGAGCTTTGTAAGCTCTTGAAGGATTGGCTCCATAAGAGGGGTGCAGCAGCCTACTATGCAAATGAGTTCCTGCTACAGAAAAAGCCCTGCCCATATGCTCCATCTTGCTTTTCAGACATTGCTGATCACTGAGGTGGAAACTACACAATACAGTTTATATGTGCTCAGGGGCTGTGCGGATATAAACGGGGGCAGGGCCAATGAGTTCAGTTGAAGTATTCATTCTTACTCTACTTCTATGCATGTTAAGTTGTCCCTGCATATGTCATGTTCACTGGGGCTCATGTCTAGAGCGCCTACAGGTATATACATGCACACATGCTTCTATTCAGGGATCTGGACAGGGCAAAGAAAGCCTACATCAGGGGTCTCCAACATGGTGCCCATGGATTCCATGGTGCCCCCATCACTTTGCTGGTGCCCACCAAGTGCTTTTAGAAAGTGGGTGTGGCTTTCGTCCAGCCAGGCTTCTGATTCGCTGTGCAGATAAAAAGGCATACTGTTAAACAGAGCTTCTGCCTGAAATGCTGAAGACTTACTACAAGAGATATGCATAATTCCGTTCCCTGGCATTTTGTGTGGCTCTACTTCCTGCAACAGCCATTATTTTGCGACTGTGCCCACTGCACTTCGTCAAAATTCCAAAAATGCCAACAGGCTCAAAAAGGCCGGGGACTTCTGCCCAACATGTATACAGATGTCATCTGTAGATTTGTGTTCCAATGAATGTGCATAGGTTGGGGTGCAAAGCCTGCAGGCACTCTGCAGCTCTCCCACCCCATAACTAGTATCTCCCTTTAAAATATCTCAAAGCCATTAAAGATAGATTTAGGTGGGTACCCATGATGGTCTGAAGCAGCACAACAAAATGAGTCTAGGGGCACCTTTAAGACCAGCAGTGTTTAATTCCGGGTATAAACTTTGGTGTGCATGCACACCGCTTCTTCTGTCTGAGGAAGGGTACTTGCACAATGAAGCTTATACCCAGAATAAAACTTTGTTGGTCTTAAAGGTGTCACCAGACTCACACTTTGTTCTATAGTCATTAAAGGCTAAGAGGAAGGAGTTTGGAAACTGTATGTTCCAGGCTGCTTTGGAAAGTTTCTTTTGTGCTTGGTCATGCATGGAAACATCTGCTAGCTCATTCCACTACGCTTCTGTTTTAGATTGTCTCCACTTCGACAAATGTGGGACTGTGGTGCAGCCTGAAATGCTGTCATCCCAGCGGCAGCTTCTCTCTCTCTCTCTTTTTGTATTTATAGGTGCATGTGTGCGTGTGCATGTGTATATGTGTGCGTGCACCTGGGCGTCATGGCGATCTGTGCTAACTGACCTCACTGGGGTCTGGAGGATATTCAGGGAGGTGGCTGAGTAAAGCCTGCCCCTGCCAACCAACTGCTAGTATTTCAAGGAGGTCTCTGATTGAAGTACTTGTCAGAGTCAACCCTGCTTAACGTCTGAGATCTGATGAGATTGGGCTTACCTGGGCTATCCAGGTCAGGGCCTCTCAATGGCTTCTTAATGTTGGAAATGTGTATCTGTATGTCCTTTGCAATGTTCTAAAGTTCCAGTCATTATAGGGCTAACACTGTGCCTGATTTGCTATTATCTGCATGACCTAGGAAGAAGATGACTGCTGTCAATCAAGGTCTAGAAGTGGGAAAACCTGTTTTGTCTGTTGGGTCAGTTAGTCAGGTGACTTCCTTTGTTCAGGCAGAGAGGTCAAGAAGGAGGAGGAAGTAGTCTCCATTAAGCATGTGATCTTCTTGTGTGAGGATGTAGTTTTATAGTGTTTGTTATTTTCACCTCCCAGTATCCTTTCCCTGTAGTAATAAATATGTTTTTTGCTTTCATGTTAAATGCCTCTCAATGATTATTTGATCCAGTGATCCATCGAGCTGTTTGAGATAAAGAAATAGAATTTCAAACAGAATTTCCCTAACACTTAACCCGCCCCCTCCAATTATTGTTTTGTTTAGACAAAAAGTATCACTTGGCAAGACAAGTGTTCTTTGTTGCAGGTATTCTGAAAAGCAGGGGTTTTTTTGTAGCAGGAACTCCTTTGCATATTAGGCCACATCCCCCTGACGTAGCCAATCCTCCTCGAGCTTACAGTAAGCCCTGTAAGAAGAGCCTTGTAAGCTCTTGGAGGATTGGCTACAGAGGTGTGTGGCCTAATATGCAAAGGAGTCACTGCTACAAAAAAAGCTCTGCTGAAAAGTAAAAATGGTGAGGGTCTTCACAGTCTAACTAATACGCTATGTCTTGTCAGTAACAACCTGGAATTGACTCTGAAGAAGCCTGAAGACGCAATCCCTGCTGCTTTTGGTTTTTTAAAAAAGTGCACTGATAAGAGTATGACTATGAAAATAATTTAGAGGCTCCGTAAAAGCTGCCTTGACTGAGAATAAAGCATCTGAAGTGCGAAGACATGTGGAGGCCTCTGGCGAACTGCTTTTCATTAGTGGTAGCTGGCACTGCCAGATGGAAACCAAGGGCTGCTGCTTCGTGGCCCCCAGGAGGATTTTTGTTTTACATCAGATGATCCCACCAGCTGGCTCTTGAGGTCTTTCAGATTGGTTACCATTTGGTATCAATCAGTGGCCATAACAGGATAACAGGAGCAGAAGCCTTCTGTCCCAGAGACTTCAATTCTGTACCTAGGGGGGGAGGTTTGGTAGAAAAAGCCCAGCAGAAACTCCTTTGCATATTAGGCCACACCCCCTGACATCCCCATTGTTTCACACAGGGCTTTTTTGTAGAAGAAGCCCAGTAGGGACTCATTTGCATATTAGGCTACACCCTCTGACACCAAGCCAGCCGGAACTGCATTCCTGTGCGTTCCTGCTAAAAAAAAAGAGCCCTGATCGTAACATTTGTTTAAACCATGTGACATGTTGTCCAATTTCTTCATTAATAATTGTGCCCTGTCAAGTCACAAATGACTCATGGCAACTACAGGACCATAGAGTTTGACGTTCAGAGGTGGTTTGCCATTGCCGCCTCTGCAGAGGAACCCTGTACTTCCTTGGTGGTCTCCCATCCAAATACTGACCAGTGCTGACCCTGCTTAGGCTTCTGAGATCATGAGATTGTGCTAGCCTGGGCTATCAGGCTGCTTTCAGGTTGCTTAGTAGGACCAATTCTGTTTTGTTCTTATTGCATCATAACCCCCAGGGGTGGAATTCTAGCAGGAGCTCTTTGCATATTAGGTTGCACACCCCTGATGCAGCCAATCCTCCAAGAGTTTACAAAAAACAGCCTTGTAAACTCTTGGAGGATTGGCTGCATCAGGGGTGTGTGGCCTAATATGCAAAGGAGCTCCTGCTGGAATTCAACCTGTGATTACCCCCATCATTGTATGGACCCCCCAGTAGAAATGTAAGAAGAGCCTGGGGCATTTGGAGAGATACAGCTGTTCTGCCTTTTTAAACTAGCATGTTTGCGCTGCTCTGCCATTTGCACAGTTAGCACCACTTTTGATTGATGTTCTATTCTCCCTGGGTTGATGGAGGCAACAACCGTTTCCAGATTTTGGTTCTCCCCATGCTGCTAAGTGCCAATTCAGCTTTCCTTTTAAGGGCATGATCATGGAAGATTAGACCCACAAAGCCTTTAGCAGGAGTGAACAGATCCATCTAGATTAATTGGCAGTCACCCATGGGACTGTATAAAGTCGCGGTATCAAAAGTCGAGATGTTTTGGGAGCTTGCAAAAACATCAGGAGCGTGTTAAACCTTAAGGGCTCGATGGGATTTCTTTTCTGCAAAATACAGTTAAACCGCAGCTAAATTTTGAAAAAAAGAAAAATGTTGACACAAGTGTAGAGCTTCCTTAATTTAGTTCCTGGCTTATTGAAACCTGGGGCATTCGAAAATATTGAGACTGTAGGAAAAAACACAAGCAATGCCATCCTAAGTCATCCAAAGAAGGTCTACTCAGAATCAAACTGAGTTCCAGGACTTTTTTTTGGTAGCCTTTGCAAATTAGGCTACACCTCTCTGACGTAGCCAATCCTTCAAGAGCTTACAGAGCTCTTCTTACAGGACTTGCTATAAGCTCTTAGAGGATTGGCTACATCAGGGGGGTGGGTGTAGCCTAATGGCTACAGTGGGTGTACCCTATATGGCTTGGGACCTGTCTACCTGAAGGACCGTCTTTCCCCGCATGTTCCCCAGAGAGTACTGACGTTGGGAACACAAAATCTCCTTACTGTCCCTGGGCCGAAAGAAGCCCGCTTGAAATCCACCAGAGAAAGGGCTTTCTCTGTTATGGCCCCTACATGGTGGAATCAGTTGCCGGAAGAGGTGAGGGCCCTGCGGGACCTTGTTCAGTTCCGCAGGGCCTAGGGTTCCCAACCCTCCCGCCCTGGCGGGGGACCCCCGGGTTTGCACCCTCCTCCCCCGCTGTCCCCAAAAATGGAAGCGGGGGGAGGGAAGAGGGGAACGACGGCGCAAAGGCCGCGAGTCTTCGGAGCAGCAATTTGAACAGGCGGCAGCGGCGCACAGCGTCGTCGTCCTGCTCCGCGCCCCTCCCCTCTGAGGTCAATCAGAGAAGGGGAGGGGGCAGGCCAGGACTCAGCAAGAGCGGGCAGCAGTGCGCAGCGGCGGCGGCCTGTTCTGCTCTCCTCCAGACCTCCGAGGTGAGCAGGAAGCAGCGAGCGCGAGGGGGCAGCAGTGGGCAGCGGCGGAGGCCTGCTCTGCTCTCCTCCAGTCCTTCGAGGTGAGCAGGAAGCAGCGAGCGCGAGCGGGCAGCAGTGGGCAGCGGCGGCGGGCGGCCTGTTCTGCTCTCCTCCAGTCCTCCGAGGTGAGCAGATGGCAGCGAGCGCGAGCGGGCAGCAGTGGGCAGCGGCGGCGGCCTGTTCTGCTCTCCTCCAGTCCTCCGAGGTGAGCAGATGGCAGCGAGCGCGAGCAGGCAGCAGTGGGCAGCGGCGGCCTGTTTTGCTCTCCTCCAAACCTCCGAGGTGAGCAGGAAGCAGCAAGCGCGAGCGGGCAGCAGTGGGCAGCGGCGGCGGCCTGTTCTGCTCTCCTCCAGACCTCCGAGGTGAGCAGGAAGCAGCGAGCGCGAGCGGGCAGCAGTGGGCGGCGGCGGCCTGTTCTGCTCTCCTCCAGTCCTCCGAGGTGAGTAGGTGGCAGCGAGCGCGAGCGGGCAGCAGTGGGCAGCGGCGGCGGGCGGCCTGTTCTGCTCTCCTCCAGACCTCCGAGGTGAGCAGGTGGCAGCAAGCGCGAGCTCAGAGTGTTTCTGTGAAGAAGCAGGAGGAAGAGAGGCCTCGCTTGGAGCTCCCAGCAAGCAACGCTGTGGATGTCCTTTCCCCTGCCCCCAACCCCACCCCAGCAGGAAACCATTTCCACCTGCATGCAGATGTGGTGCTTGTGCAAATGGGCCCCTTCTCAGATCTATGCAGAAGGACCCGGACTCGGAACTCGCCACTCTCCTGGCCTGCCTCCACCCTCCCATCTCTCATTTTACCTCAGAGGGGAGCAGAGCGGACAAAGCCGCTGCGCTGCTGCCACCTCTGAGGTAAAATCAGAGAAGGGAAGGGGGGAAAGGGAGCCACAGAACAGGATGAGCGCACATGCGAGAGCAGCTGTCCGTTCAGCCAGTGACCCGGTGACTGAGTGGAATTAACCCACAGCCCTCCCAATCTAGTTGCGAGCGGCTGCACAGCTGCGATTTTGTTGACGCCCCCTCATTTCTCTCTGCCAGGTCTTTTGCAACGCGCACGGAAGATTGTTCTCAGGGAAGATTGTAGTCTGGTGCAGCATTCATCGTATCTGGCAAAGGTATCTGACAAAGGGAGCTTTGATTTACACTCTGGAAATCTTGCTGGTCTTTAAGGTCTTTAAGGATTCAAATCTTGTTCTTCTACTGCAGACTGACCAACACAGCTAAATACCTAAAACTCTCTTTACCCTTATATGTGTCCTCCAGCTTCTAACTGTCCTCTAGTCTAAACAATGCAGAAAGTGGATTACAAAGGTAAAGTAGTAACACTTTATCACTTTACCTTAGTGATTCTCTTTCTGCATTGTTTATAGATTCAAATGGGCATCCGTGTTGGTCTGAAGCAATAGAACAATGTAGGAGTCTAGTAGTACCTCTAAGACCAACCAAGTTTTATTCAGAATGTAAGCTTTCATATGCAGGCACACTTCATCAGACTGTACCCCATTCCATTGTCTGATGAAGTATGCCTGCATATGAAAGCTTACATTCTGAATAAAACTTGGTTGGTCTTAAAGGTGCTACTAGACTCCTACATTGTTGCACTGTTTATAGTATGTCATGTCTTACACAGGTCTCTGTTTGCATTATTTTCTAATTTTGTAATCCCAGTCCTATTGCATTGTTAGATGTCTTATGCTGTCTGATCAGTAGTTTTGCCTTGAGTCTTGCAATACATGTGCTTAACAGAGCATGGATCCTGTTCCTATTTTTTATCAACATACATTACTGTGTGACTTTTTAATAGCAATGCATCATTCAAGTGCCATTTAAAAATACAATACCAATTAGTTTGAAACTGCACAGGATTGCTGCCCGAGAGGTGCAGGCCAGGTCTGCCATTCAGTTTTGGCATCTTGTCACAAACCAGGATGCAGTCTCAGAACCAGATATTAGAGATTCCCAGGGTTAGTCTTAATAAAGACAGATTGTGTGTGCCTTTCCTATTCCAGGGAGTGGTCACAATCAATCCACATGCATCTAAAGTAGAGAGACAGGCCAGGTCAGGTCAAACCATCTGGATAACCATCGCCTTATATTTCAGAATTAAATACTCCTCAAGCAATTTAGATTTTATTTGCATCTTTAGTGTTCCTCCCTGAAACATCAAAACATTTTAAACCAGTGTTGTGTCATGCTTAGATTGTCCAGCTAGGTTCTGTGGGATCCAGGTTCAAATCTCCACTCTGCCATGGAAGCTTGCTTGGGTGACCTTGGATAGTCACACACGCTCATCCTAATCTGTCCCACAGGGTTGGTATAAAAATTAAATGGAGAAGAGACCCATGGAGGAGAAGATTGTGGAGGAGGGTGGAAGTGACATCACTTGACCTTTGACCTGGAAATGACATCACAGGAAATGACATCACAAAAGTCTCCTGGCTCCACCCCCAAAGTCTCCTGGCTCCATCCCCAAAGTCCCCAGATATTTCCTGAGTTGGACTTGGCAACCCTAGCAGGGCCTGTAAGACGACCCTCTTCCGGCTAGCCTATACCTAGCTTGAGAACTTAATGTAACTTGCCAGATTTCTTTTATATATATTTCGAATATTTATTAATATTATGGTTTTATCTGTTTTATCTGTTTTAAATGTTTATTCCCTTATATGTTTATATATTGCTTAATTTTATGCTGGATCTATTGTTGGAAGCCGCCCTGAGCCACCCGTGGGAAGGGCGGGATATAAATTCTAAATAAATAAATAAATAAATATGCAAAGGAGTTCCTGCAATCCAAAAGATAGTAGACTTCTTTCCTTTCCTCTTGACAAATATTCAATTAAAATCAAGCCATTTATCATGCCTTATATGAATCCTGGAGGGAAGAACATGATGTAGCCTGATCTTGTCAGATCTTGGAGGCTAAGCAGGGCTGGCATTTGGACAGGAGTCAACCAAGAAAGACTCTGCAGAGGAAGGCAACGACAAACAACCTCTGCTTCTCACTTGCCTTGAAAACCCCTTGTTGCTTGTGATTCGATGGCAGAAATGTATGTAGGCAGCTGTCTCTGGTTGGATCCCATCAGACCCATAGCCACGGGGGAGGGGGGCCCGGGGGGGATAGGCCTCTCCACCCAACCCCCCTTTCAGCTTTATGGCTCCTCCATTGCTCTCTCCCTCACCCCGCCACTCTTGTGGCCCCACTCTCTCTGCCGCTGCTGCTTTGGCAGCCCCAATCTCCCCACCACTCTGTCGATCCCCACTCTCCTCTGCGGTGCCTCCCCCTCCCTTTGAAAGAGCCCCAAGAGCCAGCACTTTACCAGGTGGGAGGGAGGGAGGGGGAGGTGCCACAGAGGTGGGCGAGGGCCTCCTTGAAAGAGCCCTGGGAGCCGGAGCTTTACCAGGTGGGTGGGTGGGAGGAGGAGGGCGGGGACTGATGGAGCGGTGGGGAGAGTGGGGGCCGCCAAAGCAGCATCGGCAGAGAGAGTGGGGGCTGCCAGAGCGGGGGGCTCCTCCACCTAAATATTTTCCCCTGGGCCCCCCTACCCAAAATTTTCTGGCTACAGCCCTGGAATCCCATAGAGGATTTCCTAGAGGATTGTGTGCAGTTCTGGAGGCCTCACTTCAAAAAGGATGTGGTGAGGGGAGTGATGAGACTAAGCCCTGAGGGACTTGGGAATGTTCAGTCTGAAGAAGAAGAGGCTGAGGGGGGACTCATGATTGCTGTCTTGAAGTATTTGAAGGGCTGTCACTTAGAGAAGGGCAGGGAGCTGTTCCTGTTGGCAGCAAAGGAGAGGACTTGGAATAATTAGTCTAAATTAAGTGTGGGAAGGTACTGGCTGGATATAAGGAAATTTTCAAGTTGTTCAACAGTGGAATCAGCTACCAAGGGAGGTGGTGAGCTCCCCTTCACCGGCAATCTTTAAGTAGCAGCTGGACAAACACTTGGATGCTGATGCTCTAGGCTAGTCATACATTGAGCTGGGGGTTGGACTTAGGCTTTCCAACCACCACCACCCCGCCCTGGCAGGGGACCCCAGGATTTGCAGCCTCCTCCCCCGCTCTCCAAAAATCTGGAAGCGCGGGGGGGGGGGACTGGCGCCACTCTCCCCCATTGTCTTCTCCGTTGTCACCCGCCAGCCCTTGCCTCGATCAGGGCATGACTAACGCTCACTTGCCTACTCATGTCCCTTCCAACCTTCAGTTGCTCGGCCAGCGCAACAAGACGCGTCCTGACAAAGGAGCAGCGCACCTGGAGCCACCGCAGGCCCTACTACATCCCCGCGTGCCGGGTCCTAGTGCCTGCTGTTTTCTCGGACTCTTCCTCGGTCCCAGTGCTCACAGGCTCAGCCTTAATTATTCCAACTCTGGCCACAACCCAGCCTATAAGTTGCTGAGGCCTGACCCCCGCCCTTCTGCTGTTCATTAACGAGTTGGCGTTGGGAGTTAGCAGTAGGGTTGCCAATCCCCAGGTGAGGGCAGGGGATACCCCGGTTTGGAGGCCCTCCCCCCCCACTTCAGGGTCATCAGAAAGAGAGGGGAGGGGAGGGAAATGTCTGCTGGGAACTCTGTTATTCCCTATGGAGATTTATTCCCATAGAAAATCATGGAGAATTGATCTGCGGGTATCTGGGGCTCTGGGGGGGCTGTTTTTTGGGGTAAATGAATCCAAATTTTCCGTATAGCATCTAGTCCCTCTCCCCAAAATACCTCCCAAGTTTCAAAAAGATTGGACCAGGGGGGCCAATTCTATGAGCCCCAAAAGAAGGTGCCCCTATCCTTCATTATTTCTTATGGAAGGAAGGAATTGAAAAGGTCTGCCGTCCCTTTAAATGTGATGGCCAGAATTCCCTTTGGAGTTCAATTATGCTTGTCACAGCCTTGATCTTGGCTCCACCCCTAATGTCTCCTGGCTGCACCCCCAAAGTCTCCTGGCTCCACCCCCAAAGTCCCCAGATATTTCTTGAATTGGACTTGGCAACCCTAGTTGGACTAGATGACTTGCATGGCCACTTCCAACTCTGTGATTCCATTGGTGGTTTTTTGTTGACCTCTGACACTCTCCATGGTGTTGCTTGGTATCCTTTCCCCCAAGAAGCAGCATTTTGAGGGTTATTTGGGGCTCCAGCCAGAGATGGGATTGGGGAAGTCATACTTTGTGAACAGAACCATTCACAAAGATCCTTTGGGGGGAGGGGTCTAAGCCTCAGTCATTACCTTAAATTTCTTGGAAAGTTGGAGGGGGGAAAAAGAGATGTAAATAGGTTCAGGGTCCCAGCACATTTCAAACTCATCTCTTTAAAAAATGGGGGGAAATGTGCATGTTAATGTGTGCTCAAGTCAATTCTGACTTAGGGTGATCCTACAAATTAAAGAACACCAGATCGTCCTATTCTCAACAACCTTAACATCCTCATTTTTGGAAAACAAATATGAGTAATAATTGTCTCTGTCTGCATCTTCTCATTTGCTATATAGCGGTGAACTGAAAGAAATTTTGGACCTGGATGAGAGCACCATTTGGCCTGTAGATGTCTCCATTTTCTTAAAAAAGAGAGCTTTAAATCTAACCACATGTGTTTCTAGAAGATTATATTAAAAAGGCTACTGTTAGAAGCTTCCTCAGGCTGTTGGGACCTCACAGACAAGTACAGCCTACTCTTCTTCCTCCAGAGGCAGTTGAATTGCCTGAGTATTAAAACTCAGTTGAATAGTTAGGATATCTTACCTATCTTGTTGTAAAGAAAATAAATAACATATAATAGCAGGGCTTTTTTGGTAGCAGGAACTCCTTTGCATATTAGGCCACACCTCCCTGATGTAGCCAATCCTCCTGCAGCTTACAAGGCTCTTCATACAGGGCCTACTGTGAGCTCCAGGAGAATTGGCTACATCAGGTGTGTGTGGCCTAATATGCAAAGGAGTTCCTGCTACAAAAAAGCCCTGCACAATAACATTATAGCAATAGAATATTCATATTTGCATATTTTGCATATTAGCATACTTATGATAGAATGTAAGGTAACCTTTTTGCTGTTTATTCAGTGTGTTCTACATATTTAAGATGGAATGTACCTGTAACTTTTTTGATGCTTATTTAATATAGAATTTATAATCTTAAAAAATAAAGCTTTCTTTTAAGTTTTAAAAAACCCTCCCTTTTTTTGCAACCATTGTTTCCTGGTGTGCAGAATTTTGGTCATGCTGTTTCCAATGCATGGAATGTGAGAAGGCGTAAGGCTGAGAGAAATATGACAATAGTTTTCAGTATTTAAAAGGGTTTCAGAAAAAAAAAAGAGAGAGAGAGGAACTCTCCGAAGACAGAATGAAGTAATGTTTAAAACTTGCCTTGCACATGGAGTTGCCAACGACCAGGAGCGGTATAAACATCTCTCCAACATTTCACCTGTTCTCCAGATTACACTTCCTCTGGAAAATATGACTGCTCTAAAGGGCAGATTGTATGGCATCACATCCCTGCTGAAGTCCCAATACTCCCTCTAAGCTGTGGAGCCTTGTGAGCAAAAATCCTACTTTGTGAGCTACTGGCAATAAAGTTGTGAACTACTACATACATTAGTTTCCTCTGGGGACAGGGTTCCGGAGCTAAGACAAAAATGTGTGAGGCGGACCCTAAAAGAGCTAGATCACACTAACTCAGCTTAGAGAGAACACCAGTCCCTTCCTTCCTCAAGCCCCATCTACCCCAGACTCCACCCCAAATCTCCAGGAATTTCACGGCCTGGAGTTGGCAACAGCACGGATGCATGTATATGCATTTTTTGTCACTCGGGATTTGCACCAGTCCCAAAATTCTGGTTTAGAATTTGGATTTGGAATCATGACACTTTAGATATGGAATTTTTTAAAAATCCAATTTTTTGAATATTCAGAACGCCATTTGACTCCCTCAGGAGAGCCATTTCCCACTAAAAACAAAGCAAATGGCTTTTCAGAAGTTTTTTGCCAGCCCTCTGACCCTGTGCTGCCACAAGAGCTGAGCAGATGAATGCAGCATTAGCCCAAATTTCCAGGCAGCAGGACCTGCCCAGGCAATGAACAACGGCTGCACCTGGGATCATTCAGAACCCTGAACACTAGGCAAACATTGGGCATAGCACAACACAGCAGAAATCAGCTGGTGTTGGAAAGGTAGGCAAAGGCATGGGCAGCTCTGGCAGATATGTCAGAATAGCCTATCTAGGAACAGCCAGTTTTTCTGTCTCCAGTACCATTGCTCCAGACTGTTTGGGGAATATTGATTTATTTATCTATCTGTCAAGATCCGTTGCCATTGCATTGTATTTGTATTCTGTGGAATGCTTGCTTATGAGTTGGGAGGGGGAAGGAGCACGTTTGCTTTGACTGCACTGTACCTTTCCTTTGTAACAGGCATAAGTATCTTCTACCCTGCAGAACAGAGCTTCAAAGTCACTTTATCTGTCTGCAGAGAATGCCTCTCTGCCCCCTGTCTGCAAAGAAAAAGTTGGTGGGAAAACAGTTTGTAACAATTGTGCAGGCTTTTTTCATTGTAGTTTAGGTGGACTCTAGATAAGGTATATAAGACTGGACACCTCTCAGGTGATTCAGTTCTGACACAGACATGTATGCTACTGACCTATCTATCAATAAAGGTAACTTTCTGAATCCACTGGAAGCCTTCTGATCCTGCTTCTTCTCCCCCAAAACGGGACTTGGGGCGGCTAAAGTAGATTCAAATGGGTAACTGTGTTGGTCTGCTGTGGGAAAACAAGAATCGATTCCAGCAGCACCTTAAAGACCAATAGGTTTGACAATCCCCAGGTCCCAGCGGGGGTCATCCTGCTTTTGCAGGCTTCTTCCCACCCCTAGTTGGCTGGCCAGGGGGGGGGGGAACTCCACCCCCATGGCTACCCTGTGCCTTTCCCCTTCAGAACGCTAGGAGAAAGCTTGCAAAGGCTTCCTTTATGGATGGTGTGTCTGTGTCTTTAAGGCTGAATGGGGGTGGGGTGAGCAGGCAGAACAACATGGCTGCTCCCAGTAGCTGTGAAAGCAGCCTAGACCCTCCATTGGTTGCACAATCTTTTCAGAAGTCGTTTGCATAGTAAAGGGTAAACTTGAACCCTTGGTTTCCTTGCGTTATTGGAAGTTCAGCAACTTGTGAGTAAATTGCCCCAGTGAGACCTAGGGTTGCCAAGTCCAATTTAGGAAATATCTGGGGACTTTGGGGGCGGAGCCAGGAGACTTTGGGGGTGGAGCCAGGAGACATTAGGGGTGGAGTCAAGATCAAGGCTGTGACAAGCATAATTGAACTCCAAAGGGAGTTCTGGCCATCACATTTAAAGGGACGGCACACCTTTTCAATGCCTTCCTTCCATAGAAAATAATGAAGGATAGGGGCACCTTTTTGGGGGGCTCATAGAATTGGACCCCCTGGTCCAATCGTTTTGAAACTTGGGGTATATTTTGGGGAGAGGCACTAGATGCTGTATTGAAAATTTGGTGACTCTACCTCAAAAAACAGCCCCCCCAGAGCCCCAGATACCCGCAGATCAATTCTCCATTATTTTCTATGGGAATAAATCTCCATAGGGAATAACAGAGTTCCCAGCAGACATTTCCCTCCCCCCCCCGCTTTCTGATGACCCTGAAGCGGGGGGAGGACCTCCAAACCGGGGGATCCCCTGCCCCCACCTGGGGATTGGCAACCCTAGTGAGACCACATGAGTGTGAGATTGCAAACTGTTTTATTTTTGCTTCTGTGTGTGTGTGCGTGCGCGTGTGTGTGTGAGAGAGATATATGATTTGCAGCTGCTTGGGTAAGGGAATAAAGACTGTATTCAGGGGAACTGCACTGCTGTGTTTTTATTTATTTATTTTAGGGAAAGTCCCCTGACTCCACCCCCAAAGTCTCCTGGTCCTACCCCCAAAGTCCTCAGATATCATCTGAGTTAGGCTTGGCAACGCTAAAGACCAAAAAGATTTCCAGGTAGCTGAAAAAGCTGGTCACAAAAGCTGCCACCAACTTGGTTGGTCTCTACAGACAGACTAACATGGCTGCCCATCTTGATCTAAGGCTTCCAGGGAAAATGCTTTCAAGAGTCAAAAGGAGCTTTGAATCTTGGAAGCTTCTACCTTGGAAATCTTCATAGTGTTTAAGGTACTACCGGACTCAACTCTTGCTCTGGGGAACATGTTTTTCTTTCATTTCTCAGGCTACCCAGCTTGCTTTATGTGCGAGCCAAAGATATGGAATTAGTCAAAGTGTTCAGAACATTAAATTTGAACCTAGGAACACCCAGTGGGCAAGCTGTCTTTGAGGGGGACATCTAGTCTCACCGATCTTTTCCTTGAGGAACGAGTGATATATTTCAAAGGAACCAGGAGGTTTCCTGGAATACTGATCCAAGGGATCGAAATTCGGCAAAGCAAAGAGTTCTGCTCTTGGCATCCTTCCTGCAACACATCTGCACGAGAATCTGTCCCAGATATCATCCTGTGTCAGAAAAAAAATATATTATGTGCATGGACTATTTGTTATGTTTGCTTGGCACATTAGACCAGATCTTTACAGCAGCATCTGTTACTGCACTAGAACACCCTTTGGCCGGTCCAAGGGACTTCTGCAAATGCAGCTGAGTCTTATTGCCAACAGACAATGAATATTATATATATATATATATATTCAATGCAGCATCTCTTTTTTACTTCCATGTCTCTTTTATAGCATGATGAGCTTCTTTGAAGTACCAGTTGGTTATGTAATTAATGGTGAAAGCAGTCATTGGGTTCACAAAGATATCTACAAATTTTAGGTTTATTTATGTATTCATTTTACTCAGCTATACCCTGCTGTCCTCCCTTGTTGAGATCCAAACTGGCTTAGAACGTTCTAGAGAGTTTGATGTAGTGGCTAAGTGCGTGGACTCTTATCTGGGAGAACAGGCTTTGATTCCCACTCCTCCACTTGCAGCTGCTGGAATAGCCTTGGGTCAGCCATAAGTCTCCCAGAGTTGTCCTTGAAGGGGTAGCTTCTAGGTGAGCTCTCTCAGCCCCACCTACCTCACAGGGTGTCTGTTGTGGGGGAGTGAGGTAACGGAGATTGTAAACTCCTCTGAGACTCTTGAGATTCAGAGTGAAGTGTGGGGTATAAATCCAATATCATCTTTTTCTTCCTCTTCTTTTTCTTCTCCTCTATTTTATCCTCAAAACAATCCTGTGATGTAGGTTAGGCTGAGTGGATGTGAGTGGCCCAAGGTTACCCAGTGAGTTTCCATGGCAGAGTGGGGATTCGAACCCATCTCCCAGATCCTTGGTCAACACTCCAACCACCATGCCACACTGGCTTGAGCATCAGAGCTATGATGCAATGTGCTAGAAGGCTACAACAGACAAACACAGCTCAGTGTCTCTCTTCAATGGCAAAGAATAATGCTCATTCACATCTCCCCCCGCAGTGTATTGACAGTCCCAGTATTTGTGGAGCTCCATGTGCACGTTAGAATCCTGGCATAAGCACTAGAAGAAACCCAACTGAATCCCTTTTGGCAGAAACCCATTTTATTTCTTACACTGACTGAGCAGTCTGTGTCTGGGCATAAAAAGAATACCTTATTGGTGCAGAGTGGTAAAGCTACAATACTGCAGTCCAAGCTCTCTGCTCATGACCTGAGTTTAGGTTGCTGGCTCAAGGTTGACTCAGCTCTCCATCCTTCCGAGGTCGGTAAAATGAATACCCAGCTTGCGGGGGAAGAAAGTGTAGATGACTGGGGAAGGCAATGGCAAACCACCCCATAAAACGTCGTGATGAGATGTCACCCCAGAGTCAGAAACAACTGGTACTTTAAGAAGTTTAGGAATTATATGTATTTTGTATTTATTGTTTTAATTGTTTTTAACTTTTTGATTTAAGTTGTGAAGAAATGCATTTCTGGGGTAGAGGTCTGATCTGAGTAAAACCTTTACCAGGAGATTTTAAAAGTTCTCTCTGGGCAAAGAATAGCCTGGGAGGGGAAAGTCAGGTTCAATGGCTTCCCAGACTCACCTCAGCTACCTCTTAAGAAATGCAAATAGATTCAGCTAAAGACAATAGGATGGTACACTCTCCCCCTCCTCTCCATGCAGGAAATAGAGATTTCAAGGAACTGAAGACTTCAAGAAGGAACTCCTGGAAATCTCCAGGAAAAGCCTCTTTGATCCAGCCTGACCTGGTCAGTAGGGAGTCCGTCAGAGCAGGTAGAACTCTTAAATGAGGTCCAAAAGAGGCAACTATTACCATGTGCTGGCCTGAAGAGCTGGAGAAAGAGACCAGGTAGTGGTGCTTCTGTAGAAATCAATAACACCCTAAGCTAAGGTGCCTGTCCTATATTTTAACATCTACTAGGGCATGTATAGAGAGAAAGGGGCAGAGGAATTGCGTTTTACTCATTTCCTTTGGATCCCTTGCCTCAGTCTGGTGCTGTGCTAAAAGTATGCTTGTAACCATTTTCTTTTTAATAAATACTTTGTAACTTTTGATGCTGGTAGTGGTTCTCTGTGCCACATAGGCCTCCACCATCTTGGACATGCTATTTTAAAAGGGGTGCCAGGGGGAAGGCAGACAGTTGGCAAGGGGCTATTCCTCCAGAAGCATACAAGGCAGTAAACTGTCCCCATAGTGCCCAGGTGCTTGGCAACAGGAGACAGAGACAAGGTCCCAGGACTTGGAAGGGAAGCTGGGAGTCCTGACGGACCGAGAAGATGGGGCTTTTGCAGTGGGTAATACAGGAATAACTCAAGTAACAGCCCATGCTCTGTGATCATTTGCATAGAGGCTGGCTGGTTTGTCCTATGCACAGAGCAGAGGGGCATTGTTGGCACATGAGAACACGTATCATGTATCTCCAACTTCTATGCAAAAGAATAAATGGACACAAATCTGACATAAAAATGACAATATCTGGAAACGAGTAGGAGAACACTTTAATCTATCAGGACATTCCATCAAGGACTTAAAGGTTACCATCGTTCAACAAAAACATTTCAAAACCAAAATCCAATGGGAAGGTGCTGAATTGGAATTTATATATAAATTTGACCCAGTCAGTCTTGGATTGAATAGGGACTTTGGATCCTCCCCACCATTACCAGAAGCAACTGCCTTTCCTTTCCTGATATTCCATCAATAGAAGGAAATGGTCATACCCAGCCAGGGCTGTGCATTCTACCTTTTCTTATTAATGGCTTTTGCCACTGCTTTACATTTCAATGGCACTCACTTCCTGTATCCTCCCCTCCCTCCCCTTACCACCTATATATCTCTGGCTAGTTTCTTCATCATACCCACCATGCATCTGATGAAGAGAGCTGTGTTTCCTGAAAGCTTATGCTACAATAAAATTTGTTAGTCTTAAGGGTGCTACTGGATTCTACTATTTTGCAGACTAACACAGCTAACTCCTCTGAACACAGTAAATAGGTATTTACCATATGCATGATATTCACATTTTTAGAAATACGAACAAGGTTGTGACACTGTCACATAAGACTGCAGTATTATGAAAGTTCCAATGAATTCCAGCTGAGGGACAGCTGCATGTTATGTGGGTGAGATGCAAGTGGCTGCCTTGATGTTTTTATTCTTAAAAACATTTTATTATAAATATTTAAATGCAGGGCTTTGTGTGGGAAAAGCTCAGCAGGAACTCATTTGCATATTAGGTCACACCCCCTGACATCACCATTGCTTTATGCAGGGCTTTTTTTGTAGAAAAGGTCCAGCAGGAATTCATTTGCATATTAGGCCACACCCCCTGACACTAAGCCAGCTGGAATTGGGTTCCTATGCGTTCCTGCTCAAAAAAAAAAAAGCCTTGTTTCAATGCTACTTTCAACAGGGCACCAAACAAATTAAAAAGAGAAACATAAAATACATAAAGTAATACATTATCATCCAAACCATTGCAAGAATTCTAAAGCAATACTTGAAACACAAATTATATGGACATAGATGTCATCATAACAGATTTAAAGGGGAAAAAATGGAACTACCTCGTGTTCAGACAAATAATCCAATGCAACAAACCATTTCTCATCAAAGCTAGAGCATGAGGAATATTTGTTTTTTTGGTCAGCGATTTTTCTCCATCCCTCATTGCTTCCAAATCTTATGATGATGCGATAATGAGAAATTCGGTGCAACAGGGTTTTTCCAAGTTAAGGCAATAGCTCATTTTGCAGCTACAAAAAGAGTGGAACTGAGCTCCTTTCTAACATAGAATTGTTGCATCCGGCCAGTGGTTCAAAAATTACAACTCAGGGGGGAAAAGGGACTACATAACCAGTAATTAAAGACATTTGAGACACTACTTCTTGCCAAAAACATATCTCTGTACATTGCCATCAGCAACGTGCATATGTTCATACTTGTCTGCAATGTCTCCAACATAGAGGAGAGTACAACTTAATTATGGGAATTAATTATATGCCTATTTTTAAATGCAATATGGTTCCTTTGGGTTGCCAAGGACCAATATAATTGGAGCAGTAGAGGGAAGAGCATTCAGTAGCAACACTTACTAATTCTTCCACTGCAAATTGTACGCCAGTTTAGCGTAGTGGTTAAGTGCATGGGCTCTTATCTGGGAGAACCGGGTTTGATTCCCCATTCCTCCACTTGCAGCTGCTGGAATGGCCTTGGGTCAGCCATAGCTCTCATGGAGGTTGTCCTTGAAAGGGCAGCTTCTGGGAGAGCTCTCTCAGCCCTACCTACCTCACAGGGTGTCTGTTGTGGGGGAAGAAGGTAAAGGAGATTGTGACCACTCTGAGACTCTGAGATTCAGAATATAGGGTAGGATATAAATCCAATATCATCATCATCATCATCATCATCATCATCATCATCATCATCATCATCATCATCATTTTCTTCTTCTTCTTCCTTCTAAGTTTTGGTGGTTCCATCATATTTCAGAAGCCAAATGGAGTCAGTGTTGGTCAGTATTTGAATGAATACTAGAGTCACACCACAGAGGCAGGTAATGGCGAGCCACCTCTGAACATCTCAAAACTATACAGGTCGCCATGAATCAGCTGTGACTCGACATCAACAAAAATACAACTTTGGAATATGTTACCCAAAATCTGAGAAGACAGTCTGATTTCATTTTCCCCATTAAATCTTCCCCTCACACTGTTGGTACATATATCTTTCTCTCACACAGAAAACAGTAGCTTGAGAAGGTGAGTAAGTTTTGATTGGCCTGTGAGGAAGAGCCAGTATGGTGCATTGGTTAATAGCGGCAGACTCTGATCTGGAGAACCAGGTTTGAGTCCCATTCCTGCACATGAAGCCAGCTGAGTGACCTTGGGTGAGCCACAGTTCTCTCAGAGCTCTCTCAGAGCTTTTTCAGCTCCACCTGCCTCACAGGTTAATTGTTGTGGAAAGGGAAGAGCAGGTGATTGTAAACTGCTCTGAGATTCCTTCGGGTAGTGAAGAGCAGGGTATAAAACCAACTCTTCTTCTTAAACATTTCTCCCCCTCAAAGTTCCAGTCCAATTAGCAACTCTCCAGAATGTATTGCATTTTTTTTAAAAAAAAGTCAGGAAGAGTGATCACAGATATCCTGCATAACATAGAACAATCATAATAATAATAAGAGGAGGAGGAGGAAGAGATAGGATTTATACCCCACCCTTTGCTACCCAAAGGAGTCTTAGAGCGACTTACAAATCTCCTTCCCCTTCCCACAACAGACACCCTGTGAGGTACGTGGGCTGAGAGAGCTTTCCCAGAACTGCTCTTGAGCAGAACAGCTCTGAGAGAACTCGTGGCTGACTCAAGGTCACATCAGCAGGTACATGTGGAGGAGTGGGGAATCAAATCTGGTTCTCCTATAGAAGAGTCCATGCACTTAACCACTATACCGAACTGGCTACACTACACCAAACATACATTTTGACCCTGAATATTGATGCCAGCCTCAATGTGGGATCTGGGGATCCCCTGGAATTATAGTTCATCTCCAGAATACAAATATCTGTTCCCCTGGAGAAAAAGGGATACTTTGGAGGGTGGACTCTCATTGGTCCCCATTGAGGTCCCTGTTCTCCACAGGCACCATCCCCAAATCTTCAGGAGTTTCCTAGCTGGGACTTGGCAACCCTACCCCCCATCCCCCACCAATGGCCAGCAGGACCTGGCAACCCTATGTCACAGAGAAGTCTAGATTTTTATGGCAGGTGGTCCAGTAAGCCCAATAAATCCCGTCAGCCTAATAATAATAATAATAATAATAATAATAATAATAATAATAATAATAATAATAATAATAATAACAACAACAACAACTTTTATTTCTATCCCGCCCTCCCTGCCTAGGCGGCTCAGGTAGTGCTAAACCTTGACTGTGCTAAACAGCTTTCTTGTTTCATCAGTCCCACAAGCAGGAAATTTATCCAGCAAATGGTGGACCACCAGATGGCTGGAGGCTGATTTCCAGCTTGGTGACTTACAGATTATACAGGCTTGTGGTAAATATTATGCACAAAGACAACACAAAGAGGGTGATTTCCCTTTCTGGGTATTAGAAAGGATAAATATGGGTGGACACAAAATCACTCTCGATAGAAGCAGCTGTTCTCGTTTTTCTGTGAGGATTGAGTCCCACCCATATCCTTTCCAACTGGAGTGATGCAGATGTTTGTGAAAGGTTTCCTGCATAGCAATCACGTCACTTCAGTTTTCTGTGGTGGTTAAGAGTGGTGGATTCTAACCTGGAGAACTAGGTTTGATTCCCCACTCCTCCACATGCACCTGCTGGAGTGACCTTTATCTCAAAAGTTATCTCAAAAATAGTTCTCGAAGAGCTCTCTTTCTTTCCCCCCTTTCCTCTCTGGGGAGAGGAAGGGAAGGAGATTGTAAACTGCTTTGAGACTCCAGCAAAGGGTGGGGTATAAATCAAATCTCCTCCTTATGTTTTGGGGCTCATTGAAGGCTTTATAGCCACCATGTTTTCTTCGGGTTTACACAGGAAACAAAGAAGTGGTCTGTGGAGTTTAGGGTGAGCTGCTTGGACATGACTTTGGTGGGGTGTGCTTAGATTATCCAGTCAAGAGAATCAAGGCGGTGAAACCGCACTTTCCATAGAAAGGTGATTAAGCAGGTTTAATTGGTGAATAAATTATGGGTGCTCAGTCCAAAGTAGGGAAGGAAAGCAGAGCAGCTGTTCCATTACATTCATTTCCTCTGAAGCATTTTGCTGCGGTGATAACAGCTCTATCAATATCCGCCGTTCAGTGTTCAGTGGCCTGCTGTGTGTAGCCTTTTTTTTGTTTGTTTGTTTGAGCATTGCCAGGTCCCTTTTTTTCCAGTATAAGCAGCTGTGGTCTTGCGTTCCGGGTGGGAGCAGAAGAGGAAGGACAATGTTTATTTTGTCCTTATTTTAAGATCATGCATCTCATCATTCTTGAGGAGTTAAAAAGTTCACAGTCTCGCTGCTGTGACGCCAGAAGGAGAGCCTACGGGAGATTTAACCGTAGTTAAATGTTTCTTGTTCAAACTAGACCGGGAAGTCAAAATGGTCCGGGAGCAGGTCAACCACTGGGTGGCCCCACTGGTGCAGTGAACCAGCCAATGACAGTGCTGGAAGAGAAAATGGGTCAGCTGACACTGGTCACCGGTGGTGACGAATGGTCAGAGCCAAGACTGCAGCTGGCTCTTGGCTGTGCTTTGGAGAGGGCCGTGGCTCAGCAGCAGAGCATCTGCTTCGCATGCTGAAGGTCTCAGGTTCAATCCTCAGCATCTCCAGTCAACAGGAGCAGGCAGTAGATGATGGGAAAGATCTCTGTCCAAGATCCTGGAGAGGGCTGCCAGGGTTTGATTCCCCACTCCTCCACATGCAACTGCTGGAGTGACCTTGGGTCAGTCATAAGTCCCTCAGAGCTGTTCTCTCAAGAGCAGTTTCTCTCTCAGCCCCACCTACCTCACAGGGTGTCTGTTGTGGGGAGGGGAAGTGTTGTGTATAGAACCTAATGCATAGGACTGAATTGAGTGTTCCTGCCTGGCTTATTGGATCCATATGAACAGAGCTTGGGGAACTGGGAACAATGGGCAGCAGGATCCAAATACCTGCTGCCCTGCACCAATCACAGATCCCCTGCCAGTTTGAATGAGCCAATAATGTGCTTGCACGATGTTATGTATGTGGACTCAAGGGAAGACTTTGGGTGTTTCGGTCTGACTCATTGGAGCCATACGGACTGAGCCTGGGGACTAGAGAACAAAGGGCTGCAGGATCCAAATCCTTGCAGCCCTAGACCAATCACAAGCCCCACTGATTTGAATGACCCAATAACATGCTTGTGCGGGAACCCAGAGATGTATATAGGTTTGGCCTGTGGGCCCCAGCCCCAGTATTATAATGTAGCCTTATACTATGCCTCGTCTATTAAAGAGCTTGTTATCACTCAACTGGTAACTCATCCATGCATAGAACCCACTATATAATACACGGGAACCCTAAGTTGTATATAGTTGAGGCCCCATTGGCCGGTTCACCAGTCTTGTTCACGCAGCCACCCACTATGCTGGGGAACTTAATAATAAAGAGCTTGTTATCTCTACCACCTCGCTTCTTCAATGCCAAAGAACCCATTATATGATAGGAAAGGAAAGGAGATTGTAAAATGCTCTGAGACTCTGAGTGAAGGGCAGGGTATAAATCCAATCTCCTCTTCTTCATTCTGAGTAGACAATACTGACATTGATGGACTGATGGGCTGATTCAGCATGAGGCAGCTTCATGTGTTTGTGTGCTCCTTTCTCCCAGAAACCTTCCAAGGCGGTAGCCTCCTATGAACTTTCTCTGCAAATCAGACAGCCATTCCTGGGCCTTGAGGTTTATTGTTCACAGGGGTGGAATTCTAGCGGAAGCTCCTTTGCATATTAGGCCACACACCCCTGATGTAGCCAATCCCCCAAGAGCTTACAAAAAAGAGCTTTGTAAACTCTTGGAGGATTGGCTACATCAGGGGTGTGTGGCCTAATATGCAAAAAAGCTCCTGCTAGAATCCCATCTCTGATTGTTCATATGGTTAAAATGTTATTTGTATGTTTTTTTAATAAAATGATGTGCAAATGTTTTATAGGGCTCTAGCACTTTGCACATTCTGGAGGATTTTTTTGCATTAGTACTCACAGAAAAATGACTGTTTCCATCATGACCTATTCCAACTAGGGTTGCTAGCCTCCAGTTGGGACCTGGATATCACTCAAAATTGAATCTGATCTCCGGACTATAGAGCTGACTTATCGTGGGGAAAATCACAGCTTTAGAAGATGGACTCTCTGGCATTAGGTTGACAACAGCTCTGTGAACCCTGCTGAAGCCCCTCCCCTTCCAAAATCCTGTCTTTTCCAGGTTCCACCCTCTCATCGCCAGGAATTTCCCAATCTGGAGTTGGCAACCCTAATAGTCATGGATATAAGGAGTCTGTTGAAGGTATGTAATGTTTCCTTTTACATGAAATTACATAATGGTTTCTAAGAGAATCAATTAAACCTCACATTTTCCTCATAAATATTAGTTAAGCTATGCTGAAGCAATCTTCAGTCTAACACTGTAGAATCTCTTCAAGAAACACATTCCAAGACATGGTTTTAAAATGAAGAAAGTCAATCAGACAATGAGGGAATTTCAAAAAGCGGGCCTTCTACCATCTTTGAGAGGAACTCAGCTATATATAACTTGTTTTACATGGCGGGCGGGGGGGGACATTCCTTGTCATGAACTGGAGGGTAGGTATATAAACACATCAGATTCCAGGGAGAGGAGAAAACCAAACTCAGAGCAAAGCCACAGAAACCATGGAAATAATCAATTGGAGGATGACTGGTGGGTGATGTCATATAGAGCTTTTTGGGGGGAAGTCCTGCTCCTGTTTGGGTGGTTGCCCAGAGCACAACCCTTGGGTGGAAGCAACCTCAAGATATGATGAGATGATTCCAAAAATCTGTTTCTGAATTTGGCCAAATGTAGTTGTGTGGGAGATCCTATCACTCCAGTGATTTCCAGGGAGTATGCATGAAGAGGTAAAGCAAAGATATCTCCTGTACCAAACAGATCTTTGGCTTATAGTCCACCTGGGTGCTTTTTCACATTTAAAAAAGACGAAGGAAAGGCTGACTTCCCTTCTTTAAAAGCCTTTCAAATTAATGAATTCCTGTTTCTGGCTGACAGACGAAAGCTTTGTTTGAGTACAATGTAAAATTAGAGGCCCTTTAAATAATTTTCTAGCTTCCTGGGGGCTTTGCCCCCCCCCCCCCCATGCTCAGATCCCCTGAGGTTGAAGTAAGATTTAAATGAACCAACCACAGTGCCAACCATTTGTGTATTTCCCACACAATTTGTACTCTATTCTCAGTGGAATGCTGATTTCCTGATGGGGGACTCCTGTGATTGGTTCCGAGGCACATGGTTAGGTCATTTAAACATTGCCTCAACTGAGTGGAAGTTGCTCACAGAGAAGTGGTGTCCATCCATAAGAGGTCATGGTTGAACCCCCCCCCCCCCCCAAAAAAAAAGATGGAGAAACTATGACTGCAGCTCTAAGAATGCTTTCTTGGGAATAAGCCAAATTGGATATAATGGAACTTACTTAATAGCCCTGCTTAGAATTGTTCTCTAATGTACGTAGCTGCTTGCAGTTGTACTATAAAAAGTAAAGGTAGTCCCCTGTGCAAGTACCAGTTGTTTCCGACTCTGAGGTGACATCCCATCATGACATTTTCACGGCAGACTTTTTCGGGGTGGTTTGCCATTGCCTTCCCCAGTCATCTACACTTTCCCCCCAGTAAGCTGGGTACTCATTCTACCAACCTCAGAAGGATGGAAGGCTGAGTCAACCTTGAGTCGGCTACCTGAACCCAGCTTCTGCCGGGATCGAACTCAGGTCTTGAGCAGAGAGCTTTGACTGCAGTACTGCAGCTTTACCACTCTCCGCCACGGGGTTATAATATACACAGCCCCTAATTTGCTGACTTGCACTTAGCTAAAGCTAGGGTTGCCAGATCTGACTTAGGAAATATCTGGGGACTTTGGGGGTGGAGCCAGGAGAAATTGGTGGTGGAGCCAGTACCAAGGTTCTGACAAGCATGACTGAACTCTGAATGGAGTGCTGGCCATCATATTTAAAGGGACCACACTTCTTTTAAAAGCCTTCCCTTCACTGAAAATAATAGAGGATGGGGACATCTTTTGGCCCCCTGGTTCAATATTTTTTGAAACTAGGTTTGTTTTTGAGAAGAGGTGCTATGCTGAAAATAACAGCCCCCAGAGCCCCTGATACCCACAAAGTGTACCAGAAGTAATCTTTCAGACCAATCCTGTGTAGAGTTGTACCATTCTAAGCCCACTGAAGTGAGCAGGCTTACTATAGCGTGCTGGGCTTTTTTTTTGTAGAAAAAGCCCAGCAGGAACTCCTTTGCATATTATGCCACAGCCCCTGACACCAGGCCAGCCAGAACTGCGTTCCTGTGTGTTCCTGCTCAACGCCCCCCCCCCCGATCATGTGATTCTGTAACATTGTGTTGACTATCTGGGGTGCCCCTGGTGACTCTCAGCAGCTCTATAACTGAGAAAACTGTTAATTATTAAGCCCAGGATTTTCCTTGCAACTACAGAGGAGTCCTGGAATGAACTGCACTTGTTTTCATAGAGGGAATACTGCAAGGAAAATTCCAGCCAAGTCTTTTCTTGACTCCACCCCGAATTTTGCATGATACTGTCCTTGCCTGATGATTTAAAAACTTATCTGATGCCTCTGAGGAAGTGACGTGATTCCCCCTGCCCCCCCCCCATTCAGACATTTCTCTTTCATTGAGACTATAAAGTGATTTGTGGTGAGCAAATGGACTTTAATCAAACTTCCCTTTCTTTTTACATGATGGACTAAGTGATGGAGACTTCACAGAGGCAAAAAGATATATGTTTAACAAATGGGGGAAATGTGTTTGATGTACTACTTTCCTTTTCGCTTAATACGGCTAGCGAAGAAAGGTTGGGGGAATCTGACCCTTCCCCCATAATTGATTTTTTGTGTGCACATGTTCGCAGAGGAATAAAACATGGAAAACATCTTGGAAATAATTTCTGAAAACACAAAACAGATTTACAAACAGAGTTCCCAAAGCACTTTATAACTTCGCTCTTCCCGTTCCATTTTTCTCATTACAAATGATGGCCTTGATCCAACTGTTGTCACACATAGGGTTGCAGGTCCCCCGTGGCAACTGGTGGGGGATGAGGGGGACGTGCCTGGAGAAGGAGAAAGGCCCAGGCCTTGTCAACAGTGTCACATTAAAAAGTGATGTCATCAAACTGCGACTTTGAATTGATGCTCTGGTTTTTGGTACTCTACCAAGAGCTGCCAATCCCCAGACCCTCCCCCCACTTCAGGGTCATCAGAAAGCGGGGGAGGGGGGAATGTCTGCTGAGCACTCCATTATTCCCTATGAAGATCGATTCCCATAGGGTATAATGGAAAATTGATCCATGAGTATCTGGGGCTGTGGAGGGGGGGGCCTGTTTTTTGAGGTAGAGGCACCAAATTTTCAGCATAGCATCTGGTAGCTCTCCTTAAAACACCCTCCAAGTTTCAGAAAGATTGCACCAGGGGGTCCAATTCTATGAGCCCCAAAAGAAGGTGCCCCTTTTCTTCATTATTCAAAATGGAGGCAAGGCATTTAAAAGGAGTGTGGTCCCTTTAAATGTGATGGCCAGAACTCCCTTTGGAGTTCAGTTATACTTGTCACACCCTTACTCCTGGCTTCACCCCCAAAGTCTCCTAGCTGCACCCCCAAATTCCCCAGATATTTCTTGAGTCGAACTTGGCAACCCTAATTCTACCATAGAGTTTTGGTCCATTATAGGATTGCCATTCCCCAGATCCCAACAATTACAATACCGTGATGAACCAAATCCAACTTAACACACACACACAGTTATGAAGACCTTTTATTTGCTAATTCCCAGCAGGGGATCCCTTGGTTTTTGGGGCTTCTGCCTGCTGCCAGCCAACTGGTCGGCAGAGGAAACCCCACCCCTGAACAGCAACATTGTCACACAATGTGATGTCATCATGTAGGGGACATTGCACAGCGCTGCTCTGGATTTTGGGCAAAACTTTATGGTTTGTGTGTGATTTTACCATAGCGTTTTGCTCCCAAACCAGAGCATTGCTGCATGACGTCCCTAACATGACACCATCAGGGAGGGAGAGTGACTCAGTGGTAGAGCATCTGCTTGGTAAGCAGAAGGTCCCAGGTTCAATCCCCAGCAATTTAAAAGGGTTTAGGCAAATAGGTGTGAAAAACCTCAGCTTGAGATTCTGGAGAGCCGCTGGCAGTCTGAGTAGACAATACTGACTTTGATTGACTGAGGGTCTGATTCAGTAGAAGGCAGCTTCATATGTTCATTCATATGTCACTTCCATGTGTTGTCATCATGCCATGGAGCCATCTCCCACTCCTGGAAGGCTCCCTCCCACTCCCTTCTGGCATGTTATTGGGACCTGGCACTGTACCCAAGTATCAGAGCATCGCCTGGATGTTGCTGATGTGATGATGTCACTTCCTGTGCAATACTGGTCTGCTGGGGACCTTAGCAGGACATAATGCCATAGGTACCACCTTCCAAAGCTTTCTCCAAGGGAACTGTTTTGGTCATCTGGAGATCCATTCTAAGAGTGGGAAATCTCTAGGCGCTACCTGGAAGCTGGCAACCCTAGAAGGGATGGTGATTTCAATAAGCAAGAGTTGGCTTTTTCCTGTTTCTCCTTTGCTTGTTTCAGCCATGTGGCAGAGGCCTGATAAAAGAACATACCTGTAAGTAAGATCGCAGCCCTGTTTTATTTTATTTTTTTTTGGGGGGGGGGGTTGTATCTGGCATGAGTGAGAACGTAATGTTTATATTTCTGTTTTGATACATTTTTGCCATTTTTAGAAGTTTTCTGCATTTTACTTGCAACTACCATGATCAGTTTCCTTCTACATTTAACTTTTATTTTAGCATTTTGGCTATAACCCTGTGCCTGGATTTTGACAATATTCTATTGGGCTAGCCTGGGCTGTCTCGGTCGGGGCAACTGCCCCAGCTCCAACGCCTAGATTTAGGTGATCGCTCATAGCACTCATTGAAATTGGAGCAGCCACAACAGATTTTCTAAAATCACACCATCCACCTGAGTTTGCAACAAACTTAAGCAGAGGCATGGATTGGCAAATTCGGTACCACATCACTGACTTGCTTCAGACACCAAGGAGGCCTCCGTGCCTTGAGTCTTGGATTTAAGACTGGTTGTCTTGTGTATGGCTATGTGATCACCCTTCATCTCTGGAAATTTTTTTAAAAAAATAATTTCAAGCCATTTGCAAAACAACTGCAGAGATGTTACAAACACTAGCCAATAGGGGCCTGCTAATGAGTCCCTGCTGGGCTTTTCTAAAAAAAAAAAAGCCCAGCATGAAACAATGGTGATGTCAAGGGGTGTGGCCTAATATGCAAATGAGTTCCTGCTGGGCTTTTCTTAAAAAGTCCTGACATTGGATCATCCCAGTGGCCTGATTACAGCCATTCTGGATTTGTCCTTCCATACTGAGTCAGTCTGGCAACCTCCTGGGAAGTCGCATCCAATATACAACCATTTCTGACATTCATAAAGAAGATGAAGCAGCCTCTCCCATCCTTTCTGGCAACATCTTGTACGGAGAATTTGTACGGCAATCTAAAACACCAGCCCACCCAACTGCAAGCCTTTTCATCAGCCAAATCTCCTGACCAGACTATTGTCAAATCACCCCCTAATTGCAAGCAGCGTTGCTCTAGGGTTCACTGATGTAAGGGCATTTGAAGAGACAACTTCAGCCCTCTTACTATTTGAGTATGAATGGCTTTGCTAACAAAAGCACCCGTGTTTGTACCAAACGACAGCCTCAATTCGTTCAGACACATGGGTCGGCCTGTCGAATGGCATTTGAGTCTGTGAGCTCCCCCCCCTTCCCGCTGATGCCTGTGCGAAACGGATGATCTGAAACGTCTCTGCCTTTTCTCTTTCGTCTTGTCTCCATGTTTCTTTGGAAATCAAGTCTGTTGACAAACACAGCTAATGGGTTGCACATGGCAGCAGGAATCGAGCGCCCCGAGAAACAATGGGAACCTTCAGAAATTGCAACTGGAAACACTATTTCTCTTGGCAGCAAGCCAACCTCTATGCTCAGCCTGGTATAAATCAGGAGGAGTTCTCTGAAGTCAGCGAGGGCTAAGCTGGTGTCAAACCACTTAAGGTAGAGTCAGAATATCTGAAAGGGATTTTTCCTTTTGATTGCAGTCACTCCCTTAATTTAACCGTTAAACGGCTGCCATGGTGCCATTGGCAGTGTGTCTTAAAGTTGTATGTGCAGGCACACTAAATTTATTGCCAGAGATGTGGAAGTGTGCTTTGAAAAATGAAGCCACCCAGCACTCTATGCTGAGGACTGGGAAGATCCTTTGGATCTGCCAGTTTGGTGTAGTGGTTAAGTGTGTAGACTCTTATCTGAGAGAGCTGGGTTTGATTCCCCACTCCTCCACTTGCAGCTGCTGGAATGGCCTTGGGTCAGCCCATAGCTCTCGCAGAGGTTGTCATTGAAAGGGCAGCTTCTGGGAGAGCTCTCTCAACCTCACCCACCTCACAAGATGTCTATTGTGGGAGAAGAAGATAAAGGAGATTGTAAACCACTCTTAGACTCTGATTCACAGAGAAGGGTGGGGTATAAATCTGCATTCTTCTTCTTCTTCAATGAGTGTGCAGCCGAAAAAGCCGAATGGCTCCATGTACAAATTACCTCTTAAGACAATAACCACAATTGTAATAAATGTTGTAATAAAGTCTGTATTAAATGCAAAAGTTGTGTAAATTTCTTATAATCCTAATGCCAACAAATACAATACACACAGGAACTAAATAGACTTCTCAAACTGAACAGTCCTCAGTCTTTCATTGGAATTTTATTTATCCCTGTGAATACTTAAAGAGCTGTGTAAGAACTAATCTTATATGCACATGACATGCACTGTGCTTCTGCTATGTACATAGCATGCACAATATGTTGCAACAGGAAAATGGGTGTGTTGCAAATCTGCTTTTCCCAAGCTTTAGTAATTTTACTAAAGAGCTTGTTTGGTGTAGTGGTTAAATGCATGGACTCTTATCTGGGAGAACCGGATTTGATTCCCCACTCCTCCACTTGCAGCTGCTGGAATGGCCTTGGGTCAGCCATAGCTCTCGCAGGAGTTGTCCTTGAAAGTGCTGTGTGAGAGACACACAGCTGCTGTGTGAGAGATCTCTCAGCCCCACCTGCCTCACAGGGTGTTTGTTGTGGGGGGGAGAAGATATAGGAGATTGTAAGCTTCTCTGAGACTGATTCAGGGAGAAGGGCAGGGTATAAATCTGCGGTCTTCTTCTTCTTTCTTCTTCTCAGCTTCAACATTTTCCAAAAGGTTACATTTTCTATACAATCCATATACTCGCCAAAGTGTATCATTCATGTTGTTGTTCAGTCGCACAGTTGCATCCGACTCTTTGTGACCCCATGGACAAAATCATGCCGGGCCCTCCTGTCTTCCACCATCCTCCAAAGGATGATCAAATTCGTGTTAGTTACATCAGTAACTCTGTCCAGCCATCTCATCTTTTGCCGTCCCCTTCTTCTTTTGCCTTCTGTCTTTCCCAGCATCAGGATCTTCTCCAGGGAGTGCTCCCTTCTCATTTGGTGGCCAAAGTATTTGAGCTTCAGCTTCAGCATCTGACCTTCCAGTGACCAGTCTGGGTTGATTTCCCTTAGGACTGACTGATTTGATCTTCTTGCAGTCCAAGGGACTCTCAAGATTCTTCTCCAGCACCACAGCTCAAAAGCATCTATTTTTCTGCGCTCGGCCTTCCTTATGGTCCAGCTCTCACAGCCATACATTACTACTGGGGAATACCATCACTTTGACTATATGGCCTTTTGTTGGCAGGGTGATGTCTCTACTTTTTATTATACTGCCAAGGTTCGCCATAACTGTCCTCCCAAGGAGCAAACTTTTTCAATTTCATGGCTACAGTCACCATATGCAGTTATTTTGGATCCCAGAAATGTGAAGTCATTCATATACAGAGCCAAAATGGTTTTGGGCTTATAGTGAAATCTGAAGCAAAGTTTTGTTTTTTGCCATTATGTCCATCTGATTTATGGTGACCTCATGGGGTTCTCAAGGCAAGAGACGTTCAGAGATGGTTTGTTATTGCCTGGGCTGACCCTACTTAGCTTCTGAGATCTGATGAGATTGGGCTAGCCTGGAACATCCAGGTCAGGGCAGAGTTACACGCTTCTCAATCCAACAAAGTCAGTGGGCTTGGAAGTGTGTACCACTGCTGGTACTCTTAGGCAGTTTTCACACACACCGGGTAACAGACTTTCGATGGCCTTTCTAGGTACTTTAACATTCATGAAACAGGAATATCCGGCTGCAAATGCTTGCTAGAGTTAGGGTTTGTAGAATCTTTCGGGCTCAAGTGTCGTGTTCTACTGGAGAAAGTTTTTCTTCCAGACGTTTCGTTCTCAGCTGCAGAGAACATCCTCAGTGGCGTTGCAGCCGGAGCAGGCGTTCTGACCTTCTTGGCACAGCAGTGCATTGAGTGAGGCCAGGGCTGCTGGAGAGCTGCTATTTCTAGGCTGGAGGGGGTGTGGTGAGAGGGCAATTGGTTTGTGAATGTACCCATTGTTTGGTGGAGCTTCCTGGAAGGGTGGTGATAAGGAAACTGGCTGTGGAATGTGACCATTGTTCTGTGTTGATTGCTGGGAGGGTTGGAAGGGGTGTGAAGATAAGGAAGATGGTTGTTGATTGTGCTGATTGTTCTCTGGAATGTGCTGGTTGTTCTGTGATCTTTTGCAATTTGTAGTCTGTAGGGTGTTTTGCAGAGCTGGATACCAAGAATGGTGGATGGAAATGCCTTCTTCCTTTCTGTTAAAGTTGTGCTGGTGTTTGTAAATCTCAATCGCTTCTCTGTTCAGGCGGGTGTGATAATGTGAGACCATAGAAAGGACTTCAGTTCTTTCAAAGTGGATGATGTGGTCTCCTTCTTGAAGTGCATGTTCAGCGACAGCTGATTTTTCTGGCTGAAACAAGCGACAGTGTCTCTTGTGTTCGGTGAGGCGGGTGTTGATACTGTGTTGGGTAGTGCCAATGTAGACTGCACCACAGGAGCAGGGTATTTTGTAGACCTCAGGGGTTGAAAGTGGATCTCTCATATCTTTGGCAGAGCGTAGCATGTGGCGGATCTGTTGTGTGGGCTTGAAGACTGTGTCCACATTGTGGTGTTTGAGAATTTTGCCAATGCGGTCGGTGACAGTTTTTATGTAGGGCAGGAAGGCTGTACCTACATTTGTGTGTGGCTCGGAATTTGGTGTGGATGGTCTCCTGGGATGGAGGGCTCTTCTAATTTCTTGTTGGGAGTATCCATTGGCCTGCAGTGACTGGTTGAGGTGGTGTAGCTCTTGCTGGAGTTGGCTTGGATCACAGATACGTGATGCTCGATGGATGAGGGTTTTTACAACTGCACGTTTTTGGCGAGGATGATGATTGGAATTCTTATTTAGATAGTGGTCGGTGTGTGTGGGTTTCCTGAATACAGTGTGGCCGAGTTTTCCGTCATCTTTCCTGGTGATGAGGACATCAAGAAAGGCAAGTTGACCATTGTTTCCTTTCTCCATGGTGAACTGGATACGGGGATGGACTGAATTCAGATGAAGGAGAAAGTTATTCAACGCAGCCTCTCCATGACTCCGGATGGCAAAGACATCATCCATATATCGGAACCAGCAATGTGGTTTTAGGAGGGCAGATCTTAGTGCTGTATCTTCGAAGGTTTCCATGTAAAAGTTAGCGATGACAGGGCTAAGGGGGCTTCCCATAGCAACTCCATCGATCTGTTCATAAAAGTTATTGTTCCATTGGAAGTAGGTAGTGGTGAGCACGTGGTGGAATAGGGCAGTGATGTCATCAGGAAAGATGTGTTGTAGTTGAACAAGGGTCTCTTTGACGGGAACCATGGTGAACAACGAGACGACATCGAAGCTTACTAAAAGATCGCTGGGTTGGAGTTTTAGGGGTTTGATTTTTTCCAAAAAATGTGATGAGTCCCTGATGTAAGAGGTAATGTTGCCCACAAGGGGTTGAAGAAGGCTGGTCAAGTGTTTGGCTATGGCGTAGGTAGGTGAGCCGATGGCGTTGACTATCGGTCGAAGAGGAACACTGGGTTTGTGGATCTTAGGGAGGCCATACAGTCTGGGGGGCAGAGCTTCAGACTTTCTGAGCAGGCGTTGATGCTCAATCGGTATTGAAGAGCCTTTGATGAACAGATTTGTTTTCCGAAGTATTCTCGTGGTGGGGTCACAGCGAAGTCTCCTGTATGTATCTGGCTTGAGAAGGTCCTGAATTTTGTTATGGTAGTCTTCTGTATTGAGAATAACTGTGGCGTTCCCTTTATCCGCTGAAAGAACCAGTATGTCCTTGTCAGTGAGGGTTTTCAGAGCTGATCTTTCTGCATGGGTGAGGTTGCTTTTTGGAGGTTTAGCGTGTTGTAAGATTCTTGATGATTCTCTTCTTATTTCTTCTGCAATGTGTCGTGGGAGGTTGCGGATACTGGCTTCAATATTGGCGACAATGTCTTCTTCCTTATCTTCACACCCCTTCCAACCCTCCCAGCAATCAACACAGAACAATGGTCACATTCCACAGCCAGTTTCCTTATCACCACCCTTCCAGGAAGCCCCACCAAACAATGGGTACATTCACAAACCAATTGCCCTCTCACCACACCCCCTCCAGCCTAGAAATAGCAGCTCTCCAGCAGCCCTGGCCTCACTCAATGCACAGCAGCCAAGAAGGTCAGAATGCCTGCTCCGGCTGCAACGCCACTGAGGATGTTCACCGTAGCTGAGAACAAAACGTCTGGAAGAAAAACTTTCTCCAGTAGAACACGGCACTTGAGCCTGAAAGATTCTACAAACCCTAATGATGATGCCAGCCGTGAAAACCTGAAATCCTTGCTAGAGTTCACTGAAAGTGCCTCGAAAGTGCATTATCCAAAGTGTGTGAAAACTGCCTCAGAATGTGGAGTTGACACAGGTTCAAAGCACACTTTAGCCACAAAGTCCAGAGCTAGCCACTGTCTCCTAGCCAAAACCATGAGGTTGTTGTGATGATAATATGGAGGAAGAAAGTAATATGTTCTCCTTGGAGGAAGGGTAAGATGAAAGTGTAATAAACATGACTTGGATGATTCTAACGGGTGGATTCAAGAGGTAGCGTTGCCAGGTCCAACTGAGAAAATATTTGGGGACTTTTGGGGTGCAGCCAGGAGCCTTTCCCGTTCCCCAATTAAAAAAACCCCAGCAGTATGGTTCCCCTAAATACAGTCTTCATTTCCTCATGTCCCAGCAGCTGCAGTTCCACTAAATGAAAGTGAACACACACACATACACTCAGAAAGCAGCCAAAATAAACACAGTTAGCATGCACACACTTTTGTGATCTCACTGGGACAATTTACTAACAGGAGTTGTTGAATAACCATCTGGTGTATTCCAACCAACTTCTTCAGACTAACAGGAAAATGAAAGCAGAGCAGCCTAAGGGGTTGGGAGACCACCAAGGAAGGCTCTACATAGGAAGGCAATGGCAAGCCACCTCTGCTTCTCACTTGTCTCAAAAGCTCCTTGCTGGGGTCACGATAATTTGGTCGCAACTTTATGGCACTTATGTCTGTAATATGGTCACAAGGGTAGCACCAACCTATTAATTTAGGACTTAAGAATTTGACACTCAGAAGCTTATGTGGGAATAAATTTTGGTAGTCTTTAAGGAGCCACTGGGCTCCTGTGTTTAACTGTTTTATTGTTGTAAGAGTGAATTGTAACATTTCCATTTGGGATAGGGGAAGACACCTATGCTCCAGGTGGAAAAATGTAAAAACACTGTCCTATGTTAGGGCATTTCCCCACCAAAACCATTACTACATTGTTTGAATAATTTCCAGTTGTCTGGATTCAGGTAGCCGGCTCCAGGTTGACTCAGCCTTCCATCCTTCCGAGGTCAATAAAATGAGCACCCAGCTTGCTGGGGGGGAAAGTGTAGATGACTGGGGAAGACAATGGCAAACTGCCCCGTAAAAAGTCTGCCGTGAAAACGTTGTGAAAGCAACATCACCCCAGAGTCAGAAATGACTGGTGCTTGCACAGGGGTCTACCTTTACCTTTTTAATGTATCTAAGCATAGGAGTTAGCAGGGCTTTTTTTTGAGCAGGAATGCAGTTCCAGCTGGCTTGGCATCAGGGGGTATGTCCTAATATGCAAATGAGTTCCTGCTGGGCTTTTTCTACCAAAAAAGCCCTGGGAGTTAGTAAGCCTCTCCCAGTTCACACACTGTTGACCATACATAGCTCAGTTCTTTCAATCCCAAATAAACCAAGTAATGAACTTTTGATGACTTCTTGAAGTCTTATCTGAAAGTATAGCTGTAATTCTATACATATTTATTTGGAAGTACTGAATAGAGATTTTTGAATAAAGAGGCATAAGAGGCAATGGGGACAAGTAGCCTCTCCCATTCATTGTTGGTGGGAATGCCCAAAAGTTAACTCCTTTTGGCAAAAAGTCATCTCTAAGACCGAGGCTATCTCTGGTGTTACTATTCCTAGGCAAATGGCGGTCATTCTTCTTAACAACTGGTAAACTGTTAATGCATGTCCCTCTAAAATCTCATTGCTCATTTCCCTTATAACTGCAGCTAAAACCATTATAGCCCAGAACTGGAAATCCCCACATAATTTAACTACTGCTAGTTGGCTTACTAAGATATGGGACTTTATTACAATGGACAAAATCACAGCTAATATAGACGCAAGCAATCCACTGAAAGCAGGTCAGAAATTCATCGCTAGATGGTATCCCATTCTAGACAAAATCGAGGTCTATCCCGTCCTCTCTTCCTCAATCAACCAGCGTGTCATTCATGAACAAATTATTCTAGCCTGATAAAGGTTCACTGAATGCCTTGTAATCCCCCTATTATCCTACAATCCTATGTTAAATTATTTTATTCTCTTCCTTATTTTGTATTGTACAAAGGCTCTGTTATTTCTGTATAACAATGTTCTATTTGTACAAATATTTTTATGTGAGCAGAGTGTGTGTTTATAAATAAAATAAAATTGTGAAAAAAGAGGCATAAGAATCCACTGGGATAACTTTTTTTTTTTGGTAAAGTAGACATTTTAATGACAGTTTTTCTCTCAATCCATGTAAACTGCAGAATGAATTCAGATCTTGGATTATTCCTGCAATTAACAAACAACACTTGGAGGTAAGTAAACTACCATGGCTGTAATTTCTTTGGCAGAGCAGGGGAAAGTGTCTGTAGAACCTTCTCCTCTTGAGAGCTGGCTGTGGCATAGTAGTTAAGAAGAAGAAGATATTGGATTTATATCCCGCCCTCCACTCCGAAGAGTCTCAGAGTGGCTCACAATCTCCTTTACCTTCCTCCCCCACAACAGACACCCTGTGAGGTGGGGGGGGCTGAGAGGGCTCTCACAGCAGCTGCCCTTTCAAGGACAATCTCTGCCAGAGCTATGGCTGACCCAAGACTATTCCAGCAGGTGCAAGTAGAGGAGTGGGGAATCAAACCCGGTTCTCCCAGATAAGAGTCCGCAAACTTAACCACTACACCAAATTGGCTCTCCAGTTAGAGTAGCAGACTCTAATCTGGAGAACCGAGGTTGATTCCCCACTCCTCCATGTGCCGCCAGCTAGGTGACCTTTGGTCAGTCACAGTTCTCTCAGAGCTCTCTCAGCCCCACCTACCTCACAAGGTGTTTGTTGTGGGGAAGGGAAGGTGATTATAAGCTGCTCCAAGACTCCTTTAGAAGGGTGAGGTATAAAACCAACTCTTCTTCTGTAAGAACATTGTCACCTATAGAGTAGTAAAAAAATGAAACAAAGTTAGAATCCAGTGGCACCTTCAAAACCAATAAAGTTTTGTTCTTGATATAAGCTTTCATGTGCATGCACACTTCTTCAGATACATTGAAACAGAATTCACCAACTATTACAGCTAGAAAACAGATGAAGAAGATGTTGCCACAAAGGGCCAATTAGAGCTAAGATTGTATTGAGACAATTGGTGGGACCTGGGGATAGCAGCAGATATAGCTAAGATTGGATTAAGGCAATTGGTAAAACCAGGGCTATTTCGCGGGAAAAGCCCAGCAGGAACTCATTTGCATATTAGGTCACACCCCCTGGCACCAAGCTAGCCGGAACAGCGTTCCTGTGCGTTCCTGATCAAAAAAGGCCCTGAGTAAAACCTTTGAATTGCAGGAAATATAGCTAAAATTGGATTGGCAGATGGCCAGCTTGTCCGGCATCATGTGTGGGGAGTATGAGAACATTGTTTCTATGGGAAAGGCCTGCAGAGACATGTGTTTCCATGGAAGGCCATGTAGAGAGAGTGAGGGGACAAAGTGAGAATGAGGGGGGTTGGAGGGCAGCTCCCAGGTTAAGTCAAGGAGATGTCTCCCTTTCCAGGAGATAGCACCGATATACCCTTAGAGTGATGTAGTGCCTCCCAATGTCCAGGTTAAATTGCTCACTCCAACGCAATCATCTACTTAACACCACAGCAGCTAAAACATGACAGTGTGGGCTGCCACAGAGGAAGAAACAGTTAGGTATCAAAAGGACTTCTTTTGTTTATGACACACAGATGTTTTGGTGGACATCAAAGGAAGCCAGGAAAAGGAATTCAGTAGACTTTCTCCTGACTCCATTCTCCTTTGTTAAAAAAAAAATTGGCAGAACACTTTGTACCCAATTTTTAGGGGTCTCTGGGATGCGCAGCTGCTCAAACGGCAAGAAGGAGTCGGACATATGCTTAGCCTTTTCCCTTTTGCTTTGGACCACAAGAGACCTTTATATTTAGAGGGAGCCTCTGATCTTGGATTTCTGTTGGCGTCTATTTCTTCCGCTGATCTCGCCTTCTTTACTGCAGTACCCATTGGTTCTGATCTAGCAGGAGTTTACAGAAACCACAAAAGCAAAGCTCAGAGTCACACTGGTCATCTCCTAGTGTGGACATTTTTTGTTGCTCAGTTGCACAATCGAGTTCAACTCTTTGTGACTCCATGGACTGTCACACCAGGGCCTCCTGTCTTCCACCATCCTCCAAAGTCTGCTCAAATTTATGTTGGTTATATCAGTAATGCTGTCCAGCCATCGCAACTTTTGCCATCCCCTTCTTCTTTTGCCTTCTGTCTTTCCCAGCATCAGGGTCTTCTCCAATGAGTTCTCCTTTCTCATTTGGTGGCAAAAGTATCTGAGCTTCAGCATCTGACCTTCCAGAGAACAGTCCCTTAGGAGTGTTTTGATTTTCTTGCAGTCCAAGGGACTCTCAAGAGTTTTCTCCAGCACCATAACTCGAAAGCATTTATTCTTCTGTGCTTGTCCTTCCTTATGGTCCAACTCTCATAGCCATGCATTACTCCTGGGAATACTATTGCTATTACTATATGGACTTTTGTTGGCGGGGTGATGTCTCTACTTTTTATTGTACTGCCTAGGTTTGCCATAGCTTCCTCTCAAGGAGCAAATGTCTTTTAATTTCATGGCTACAGTCACCATCTGCAGTGATCTTGGATCCCAGGAATGTGAAGTCTGTCACTACTTCCATGTCTTTCCCTTCTATTTGCCAATGAGTGATGGGGCTGGATGCCATGATCTTAGTATGGGCATATCTGTTAGCAAAGCCCAAGCAAGCCAACAAAGCCCCCTTCTCACTTTCCCCAGATTTCTCTGTCTATGCTAGTTGGTTATTTCTATTGAAACAAACGGGGCTAATAGGAAACGGGGACTCAAAAATTTGGAACTGGCACTGGTGGAAGCAATTTTTCCTCCCTTCCCTTATTTTCAGGTCATAAGCTTTTGAGAGTCAAAGCATCCTTTGTCAGATATGAAGGTATCTAAAGGAATATAGACGGCTTTTTTTTGTAGCAGGAACTCCTTTGCATATCAGGCCACACACCCCTGATGTAGTCAATCTTACAAGAGCCTACAGGGCTCTTAGCACTTATGTAATATGCAAAGGAGTTCCTGCTACAAAAAAGCCCTGAATATAGGTATGCAAATACATGAAGGAAATAATATTGACAATGTACAACATATAATCAATATTCCCTCTAAGTTGCAGAGTCTTGTGAGCAAAACTTCTACTTTCTGAGTTACTGGCATTAAAGTTGTGAGCTATTGCATAAATTAGTGTGCTCTGGGACCATCCTTCCTGAGTTAATACAAATATGTGTGAGCTGGAGGCTAAAAATCTATGAGCTAACTCACACTAACTCAGCTTAGAGGGAACACTGCATATAATGTGTGTATATATACATTAAAAAGCTGTGAAGGTACTTTCTACCCCCCCCTGAAAATAATTAATGCATGCCAGCTACAAATAGCAGAAACCTTAGTAGTCCTGTGGGAAAGGTTTTGAATATGAAAATATCTTCACCTCTCTGCAGAAAGAGAACACAGAACAGTAAGAACAACAAAGATATCCACAGAAAAGATTTCTAAGAGGTCAGACATTTCTTTTAAAGGGCATTCTTCTGGATTACTTTTTAAAAGGCATTTGGAATCCAAAGAGAGGTTATTTGATTTGTGTGAGCTTCTGTTGTGCGTGGTGTCATGAAAGACCCTGTGCACTTTCCTCTCTTGATGGCAAAATTTCCCCTCTGTTTTTCTTTTGTGTCCCTTCACTGACTGAACGGCCCTAGCAACATGTATTCTTCTCTTTCTAGTAGCTTTAGCAGTTCCACCCTGTGTCAGTAAGGGCTATTTTCTCAACCAAGGATCTGAAGGAAGGGTTAGGGTCACCCTTCAGATTTGAATGACAGAAAATGGCACTTGAAATGCTTTTACAATTTAAAAATAGCAGAAGGTTTTATTTAACGTCAAGAGGAAAGATCAGATTAAGTCAGGGGATGAAAATGCTGAGGTAGAATAGTTTTTGCACAGACTTAAGTTCTTATGCACAGGCTGAGAATTTCATACACTTTTTTTTTGCAGTTTCTAAAACTTTTTATTGAGAGGCTTTTGTTCTGGAATTTTCCCAAAATCTCCAGCACACTTTCTTAGTATTTTTCTAACTGTTTTGATTTCCCAGAAGGTTGATACACCCTTTTCAGTACACAAACTCCTCCTCTTGAAACACCAGTTTTTGCCTGACTCTTTAGGCCTCTCCACACAGTTTTTAATCGCACCATACCAGGGATCTCTGTACCCTTCACAGGTATAACCCCGTTCCACTGGGTAGGAATCTACTTTTCTCTCGAGAAGTTATATCCCCTTTCCTTGGCTTGAATGGGTGTGTTTTCCCTTTGTGATTTTTAAGCTTTTGGTTCAGTTTTTATGCATCAGTGTGATGTTATGGATTTACTCCCCCACTCCCGGCTAGAAAAGCTGTTTTGTTTTAATGTAGTAGGGTGCTTACCAACAGGTGGTAGCTGGAGAGCTCCTGGAATTATAACTGTTCTTCAGACAACAGAGATCAGTTCCCCAGGAGAAAATGGCTGCTTTGGAAGGCGGGATCTATGACATTATACCCTGCTGAGGTCCCTCCTTTCCCCAATCCCCTTCCCTAGACTCTACCCCCCCCCCCCAAATCTCCAGGAATTTTTCAATCATAGGGCTGCCAAGGCCTTGGTCCAGGGGGGATTCCCCTGCCCGGGAGGTTCCCAACCTGATGGCTCACATTGGGTTGGTGGGGGGAACCTCCCCCAATATCATCAGCATGATGGCGCCACCTGGAAGTGACATCATTGCGCTGGTGCGTGGTGGCCGCTCTAAGCGTTTCTAGGAAAACTCTATGGTTTCCCCGGATGCTCTAGCTGTTTGGGAGGGGAAACTCTATGGTACAATAGGTACCATAGAGTTTTCCCCTCCCAAATGGCTAGAGCATCCGGGGAAAACCATAGAGTTTTCCTGGAAACACCTAGTGCGGCTGTGAGTGCAGTCACTGGCGCGATGATGTCACTTCCAGGTGACATCACTGCGTTGTACACATGCTTCGCGCGTGAAAGTCCCCCGCTGGAGAGTGGAGGGGACTTGGCAACCCTATTCAATCAAGATCTGACAAAAACTAACTGCAAGTCACCTCAGAAGGCAATAGCCCAAGATTCTGTGGGATAGAACTCTAAGAAACAAACACATTAAAAGAAAGACCGGGGGGAGGGGATGGAAAGGACTCAGCTGATATAGGGTTTGGGAATCACCAATCAACGCTTTCTGATCTGGAAGGGTAGGAATGATTGTTCAGAACAAGGCATTCCTTAACATGGATCTGACTGTAGGAAACCACTGTGATAACGTAGGAACTGGTCTACTGCTCAATAGAGTGTTAAAGTTTGTCCATATCTGAAGTAAGCTGAGTGGCTGACATGAGGCCAGTTGGAGAGTCCTGTCTCCGGACAAGAAGCGCAATAGCAAAGCCTCAATGGTGAATCCCATTGTTGCACATCTGCTATTACTGGAAACACGAAACAGCATAATCTAAAATCCCTGGTGCATTTGAAATAGATTTGTTCAATAATTTGTCTTCAGGAAGTCGGAAATGCAGATGCTCTTTGGACCGACTCCCACAAACCCCACAAGCGTGAGATTCAGTAAGAAAGTCGTTAGGAGTTCAGCCCACAAAGGACTTGCGGCATCAAAATGGTGAATGTTTTATGTGTTAACTACATCCCGTGGACCATTAAAAGAAATGTGTGAACGTGGAGATGAGCCAGAGGTCTTTGCCTGAGCATCACATGACATCTGTGAACATCTGCCTGGCTGGAGAAGTGGCTGCTGTATGAAAAGACTTGTGGAACTTCTTCAATGCCTTGTTTAACCAGACACCTACCGTTGTTTGTAGCGATGCTTTTATCAGGTATAGTAGCATCACAGTGACAAGCAATTGGCTTGAGCCTACCTCCTTCTTTGTTCACCCACATTTGTCACAGTACAATGTGCAACAGGTATGACTTGGCCCAATCCATAGGCACAGACAGGACCAGGTTCAAGAGCAGAATCTGTTTTTGCTGTTTAGCATGGCTGGAAATTTGTCAGGGGCCCCATCATTGGGGGATTAAAATCTGGATATCCCATATCCTAGTATGATGCTCTAATCACTATATCATTTTGGACAGTGGGAGATACATTTTGTTTGTAGAAGCTCCAGTGGGACAGTCTCCTAGACAAAAAGAAGTGGTGGTGGCTACAAACATAGACAGATTCCAGAGGGGATTGGAGAAACATATAGAGCAGAAGTCCATCAGTGGCTATTAGCCACCATGTATAGACGGAACACTATGTCTGGGGCAGTGATGCTCTGTATTCTTGGTTCTTGAGGGGCAACAGTAGGAAGGTTTCTCAAGTTCCTGTACCACTGGTGGACCTCTTGATGGCACTTGGGCTTTGGCTACTGTGTGACACAGAATGTTGGACCGGATGGGCCATTGGCCTGATCCAGCGTGCTCTCTTATGTTCTTAAGAGCTTGAGTTTCTGCTGTTGTTGTCATACCTGATTTATTAGTGCATTCTGTTTGAATGGAGCGGAAGCAGCCTTGATAGTGCGTTGGATAGCCTATCTGACTCCTCACCCTGACATGACTCTTCTTACCACTAGGGGTGAAGAGGGGGCCAGCCCTGGTTGCCTCTTGGATCAGATCTGCAACATCAGCAAGATATGATGGACTGGTTGAGACAGCTCCTGGTGAACTGGCCTTGGATCCAGGGCTTTTTTTTTTTTTTTAGAAAAAGCTCATCAGGGACTCATTTGCATATTAGGCCACACCCTGATGCCACCGTTGTTCCACACAGGGCTTTATTGTAGAAAAAGCCCATTAGGAACTTATTTGCATATTAGGCCACACCCCCTGGCACCAAGCCAGCCGGAACTGTGTTCCTGTGTGTTCCTGCTCAAAAAAAGCCCTGCTTGGATCTATCCAACTAGCCTGAGCTACAGGAGAAATATAGCTTCTTACTGAAGGGATAAAGTTTATTCCATTTTGGGGCACAATATGAGAGTGTTAAGTTAATACATTTTGTAACGTGTAATCTGCTTCATAGCCAAGCAAAGTGAGGAGATACTGTGAAAACAACAATGGGCCTTGCTTGGGAATCCCCTGAAACCTAACTCTGCTGCTGCTGTAGGATCATCTGAGTACCTAGTTCTTGTGGCCTTTTCTTACATGCCCAGGGAAATGCTGATTGACACTTTGGGATCAGTGAACAATTTTTCTCCAGGCCAGTTTGGCAAGGGTTTTTGCCATCTTTTGGACATGGAGCAAAGGTCATCAGGGAAGTATGTGTGGGGTGGAGGTGTTTGTGAATTTCCTGCATTGTGCAAGGGTTGGACTAGATGTCCCTGGAGGTTCCTTCCAACTTTATGACTCTATGAGTGCATCACTTCTGGCCTTAAGGCCAGGTTGCAAAACACAAACTATGGACCTGGATGCCACAACTGCAATTTAAAGAATTAAAACTGATGCTACTATATTTGAATGGCTTTGTAGATGTTGTTATCAGGTCTAGGGGTGTAGTTGTGTGTTATGGGAAACACAAAATAAAAGGCTTGTTGTGCCCGAAGGAAAAAAATGTTAATTCCTAAGCACCATAAGCTGAGCTACATTAGCGGAACATAATTTTCTAGGGTGGGAATGGTGGTACAAACTTACAGGAAATTTGTACCATAGAGTTCCTTGAGATTCCTAGAGCTGCCAGGAAGTGGCAAAAGGTTTCTCTAGGAATTGCTGGAAACTTTATGGTAAAACCAGAAGATCCCTAGAAATTCCCCATCTCTGCTAGAATCTGCTGTGTTTGAAATATAGCTTCTGAAGTTAGTGGAAACCTTATGCAAGCGGAAGTGCCCCTTGTGTAAGCAGAAGGAAACTGACAGTGCAGTCTAGAGTTATCAGGTTCTTTTGACTCACTGGTGGTGGGTGGGAGGGAGCATTCTGAGAGTGGGGTGAGGCTTCACTCCCAAACAGTGATGTCATCATGAGGCAACCCTACCACAATGACATCACACAGAAGTGACATAATCACGTCAGGGACGTTGTGCGGCAGTGTCCTGGTTTGAATGCAAAACTCTATGGTAAAATTGCCTTCAAACCATAGAATTTCCCCCTCAAACCAGCGTTGCCATGTGATGTCTCTGATGTGATGACTGCACTTTCATGTGACATCATCACATTGGGGACATTGCTGTTTTGTGGCAATGTTTTCCTTGTTAGCCAGCGGCCAGCAGTGGGGAGAAGCCCCAAAAATCAGGGAATGGGAACCCTAGTGCAGTCCTAAGCAAAGTCTTTCAAGTTCATTGAAGTCAGTTGACTTAGAAGGGTATAACCAGGTGTGAAATTCTAGCAGGAGCTCCTTTGCATATTAGGCCACACACCCCGGATGTAGCCAATCCTTGTAAACTCTTGGAGGATTGGCTACATCAGGGGGTGTGGCCTAATATGCAAAGGAGCTCCTGCTAGAATTCCACCCCTGGGTATAACTCTGTTTATGATTGCACTGTTGGGTCTTTAAGGCCTCACTCTTTGGGAGGAACACTTATGGGACATAAATGTTTTCGATAAATAAGTACGACAAAATCTTTACTGTAGGATCATGGCTGTGGTACAACGGTGAAACGATCTTCCTTAGGACTGCCAGGTTCCAAGGTTACTTCAAGGCAGGCGGGTTGTAAGTAAGCAAACACAAACAAAGCCCTTAAATTAAATAAATAAAATGTGGAATCAAAACATGTTTTCCATTTTCTGTTCATGAATTCATTCCCCCCCTTCGAGGCACAGATGTTTCCTACATCCCAGCTTGGCCTGTACCTCTTTCCACCTGCTTCCTCCTGCGCCTCTTGCCAATAAAAATTTTCACCAGCACTTGAGTAGTAACTTGGCACTTGGCATAAAGTGAATCTGTTCTGGAAACGAGCTGTGGTGCTTCACCTCTTTCTCCCACGTAACACCACAAGGTCACAGCCTCCCCCAAAGGGTTCAGCTTTGTGACCTCATTAACCATGCTGACAAGGCATGAAGCCCCCCCCACCTCCAACAAATAGGTATAACTGTAATAATAATGTTCACATTTGTGTAGCAATAGCTTCACTGAAATATTTGCTGCTACCCAGAGTCTCCAGGGCACGCATGAGGTTTCCAGTATGAATGCAGTACTTTATACAACTATGATTCTCCCCCATTTTGAATGCCGGGAAATGTTTTTAGAGGACAATATGCGGAGCATGAGCCTAACCCGTTGAGACATTTCCCGCATGTACACTTACTGGTACTCGTAAGTAAGCTTGGTCTTTGTCCACTTAGAGCAGGAAAAATACCACTCCCACCCTCAGTCTCTGACTCTTGATAATTTGAGAAGCAGGAGAGAAATGTAGGTTAAACGGTTTTGATGGTGATGTTCCAGGAATTTTTTTTCTAGTCTCTATGGTCTTTACCACAGAAATTAGGTGAAATGTCTAGAGAGTCACAGAGAAGCGATGTCACATCCTCTTGGAATTCCACCCTGTCTAGGCACTACCTCCAAAATCTCCTGGCATTTGCTGGCGCAGTCTGGGAACCCCACTAGTAAATGTTCACTTACATCTCAGTAGACCCTTTCACAGATCAGAATCCATGATCCATTTAAGTTCTAAAAAAGTTGTATTCCACTGCCTTGCAAAGGATCCCTTCCAGCCTGAACTACTGCTGCTTTGGTGATGGTGGTGGGGGAACTCTCTGCCATCACACTCACTCTGCTCATCTTCAGCTGCCTCCTGCTGGATCACCCTCAATGTCCTTGGTGTCGACAGGGTGATAATTTAGTGGGCAGAGAAGTGGAGCTAATTACTGGGAAACGAAGTAGTTTAAGTTGCATAGAAAGGGACAGAGAGAGCTAGCATCCTAACTACATGCTGATAGAAGAAGAAGAAGAAGAAGATATTGGATTTATATCCTGCCCTCCACTCTGAATTTCAGAGTCTTTGAGCGGCTCACAATCTCCTTTATCTTCCTCCCCCACAAAAGACAAACTATGAAGTAGGTGGGGCTGAGAGGGCTCTCACAGCAACTGCTCTTTCAAGGACAATTCTGCTAACCCAAGGCCATTTATTAAACTTTTATTTTGAAAAATCTTTAAATCCGGCCTCTGGAAACACTATGCCCAAGGCTTTGTTTGTAGAAAAAGCCCATGGGGAACTCATCTACATATTAGGCCACAGCCCCTAACATCACCATTGTTCCACATAGGGCTTTTTCGCAGAAAAGGCCCATCAGGAATTCATTTGCATATTAGGCCACACCCCCTGACATCACCATGGTTTCACACATGGTTTTGAATAAAAAATCCAGCAGGAACTCATGCATATTAGGCCACATGGTCCTAAATCTTCATTACATAAAAACCCAGGAAGAATATTAGAGAAAATGTATCCCTTTCTAAACAAGACAAAGGAATCAAATGCTTTTCCAAAGGAATGACTGGAAATTCTTATTTGCTAGCGACAGCTGCTTGCAATTATTATGACCGCTGCTAAATTGCAAGTATGTGGGTTAGCACTTGATTAAGAGTAATTCTGAAAAGAATAAGTCCAGTAAAAAACTATGCCTAACACTTTTTTTTTGTCCAGTCAGAGTCTTTCCCTTTCATTGTAGCAATCCATTATTTGAAAATGCTGGTCACTTGCAAAATGTGGCACTGTTGGCATGCCTACAGATTTGGGCATTTCTCTTTAACTACCATATTATTTAAGGCAAATGAAATAATGTCATTTTTCTTTGGGGCCATTTGCCGTTGCTGTCAATGGACTGCAATTGGTTCAAATTACTTGTTAAATTTTGGAGTTAAATTGAATTGGTGTTTTTTGCCCCTCGACCAGCATCTCTAGTAGGAGTCAAGTGCTTCAGCAATGGACTGTCTGTGTATATCTGAGCCCCAACACACACTGCACAATCCACATGTTTTCTGGCAACGGATTCTTTTTTTGACACTCTGCGATAGCTGGAGAGAAGAGTCACATAATACCCACATAAAGGGGCTGACCAGAGCAGGAAGACAATCCTCCCTGTTGCTTCCTTGCATTGATTGGGAAATGATTTGTGAAGTCAGAGTAACACATCAAAAGATCAAGCAAGGTAGTTTTTAGAAGCAGAGTTACAGAGATACACAGATAACACATACAGATACTTTCTTTAAAAAATGCTGTCCCTCCCTCCCTCCCTCCCTCCCTCCCTCCCTCCCTCCCTCCCTTCCTTCCTTCCTTCCTTCCTTCCTTCCTTCCTTCCTTCCTTCCTTCCTTCCTTCCTTCTTTCTTTCTTTCTTTCTTTCTTTCTTTCTTTCTTTCTTTCTTTCTTTCTTTCTTTCTTTCTTTCTTTCTTTCTTTCTTTCTTTCTTTCTTTCTTTCTTTCTTTCTTGACAGAAGATGGTGTTTTGAGTTCAAAAAGGCAAACAGGGCCATGGCAATTAAACTTTGTGCCAACATCCCCTCCATGGCACCAACTCCCACACATACCACTGGCAATTAGAGGGTAGTTGAGATGTTGGCATATACAACTGGCCAACATTTAGTTGCAGACAAACATGAGCTTATTACGTAGGATCACCCATTATCTGGTTCCTATAAACGCAAAGTCAAATGGAGCCCCAGGAGCAGTTACAAAGGAACAAAGTTAGAATCCAGTGGCACCTTTAAGACCAACCAAGTTTTCTTCAAGGCATAAGCTTTTGTGTGCAAGCACTCGTCTTCAGATAAAATCCACATGAAAGCTCATACCTTGAAAAAAACTTGGTTGGTCTTAAAGGTGCCCTGGGACTTGAAGTTTATTCTATTACTTCAGACCAACATGGCTACCCCACCTATAAGTTACAAAGGATAAAGCCAGGGCTTTTTTTGTAGAAAAAGCCCAGCAGGAACTCATTTGCGTATTAAGCCACACCTCCTGATGTCACCATTGTTCACACAGGGCTTTTTATGCAGAAAAAGCCCAGCAGGAACTCATTTGCATATTAAGCCACACCTCGTGATATCACCATTGTTTTGCACAGGGCTTTTTTTGTAGAAAAAGCCTAGCAGGAATCATTTGCATATTAGGTCACACCCCCTGATGCCAAGACAGCCACAACTGCGTTCCTGCTCAAAAAAATCCTTGGATAAGGAAGTCATGAGGGTTGTATACCATGTAACAAGGAGCACCTGAGTGAAAAAGAGAGGCATGGGGATCTGGGCTGGTCCAGCCACCTTCTTAATTTGAGGAAGAAGAAATGAGAGTTAGGAACCGCAGCTGCTGCACAGCCACAACACTGTTCAGCACACTGCTTGAGATGGATGTTGGCGAGATGAAGAAATCCAAGGCTCCGCACACATGTGATTCCAGTTCACCCATCTAGGATGCTCACCCATCAAGCACGTCCAGCATGAAGTTCTCAGCATACCTATTTGCAGGTTCACAGACTGTATATTCTTGCATGGAAAACGTGCTGGAGGACAGATGATGGAGCATCAGCGATGGAGCATTGTCTTAACATGCAGAAGGTCCTAGGTTCAATCTTGGCCTTGCTAGTTAAAACATCTGTGTGTAGATGATGCAAAAAACCTCTGCCTGAGATCCTGGGGTGCTGTCACACGTCACATTAAAAGCGGGTGTGTAGCGCTCAAATTTAAACCGCTGAATATTGATTTGATGCAGGGCCGTTCAGACGAGCATCCAAGAATGCGACTCATTCTGTTGTTGAGCGATCAGACATCCAATACTATCACGCTTTTTTCTTGGAGCATGCGTGATCAGATGGTGATTTCTGGGAGGGGGGGGCCATTGAACATGCGCCCAACTGTTTGGAGGTGGGAAATCAAATGTTGCTTCAGAGGCGGGGGGGGGAAGGGGGGAACGTTTCCGGAATTAACGTTGCCGATTCAAACCAGGAAACTGCCAGGAATTACTTTCCTAGAAATTGGCAGTGACAATGATATCTGGAAATCCTCCACATTGAAAAAAAAAGATTTTTTTTCCTGTTCTGAATAGTGGGATAACGTTCCCACCCTCCGATCCTGTGTTGATTGGAGAAGCAGAAGTGTCACCTCAGATTTCCGGATGATCTGGCAATGCGCATGTCTGCTGGGGCTTTAAAAAAAAAAAAGGTGGGAGGGGCGGTAAACATTCCAAGGGGCAGTATCGCGCGTGAGCTGTCCAAACAGGAAAAAGCCGATCTTGTGCTGCTTTTTTGAAAAAGGGCCGGACTTTCTGCGCTGTCAAATTAATGCGGCATTGATCCGCAGCAAGCCGGGATGACCCTGAATGATGCTCGATTTTCAGATGTGGATGTCTGGATGAACACATTTAATCCGTCAATGAGATGGAGCTGTGTCGCCACTAATGGTACGTCTGGAGAGCCAATGCCAAATACTGAGTGTGATGGACCAAGGGTCTGAGTGTGATGGACCAAGGGTCTGATTCAGTAAAAGCAGGGCTTTTTTTGAACAGGAACACACAGGAATGCAGTTCCAGCTGGTTTGGTGTCAGGGGGTGTGACCTAGTATGCAAATGAGTGCCTGCTGGGCTTTTTCTACAAAAAGCCCTGTGTGAAAACAATGATGATGTCAGGGGTGTGGCCAAACAGGCAAAAGTTCCTGCCGGGCTTTTTCTACAAAAAATAGCCCTGACTATAAGGCAGTTTCATACAATGCTTTCCTATATGAGACTATGGTGCTTTGGTGGTCACCTCTTCCCATTTAAAAAGAATATTTTGGTTATTATGGGGTCTGGATTAAGCAGTGCCAGATTAAACCCTGTGGAGGCCCCTAGGCAGTCAAAATCTTGGGGACCCCCTTGCAAATTATCTCAGAGTTGGACCGCCCGCCTCGCTGCCCATGGCCCCTGCTGCAGCCTGCAGGCACCTCCACAAAAGCCCCTTTGACAAAGCTGCAGGGGAGAGGCAGAGAGAGGCAAACTTGGTGACAACACCAGCAGCAGCCGCACCAGACAAGTCGGGCAAAGAGTGGCTCAGTTATTGGCTGCGCATGCAGGTTGGGAGGGCTGCAAGCGGGGGGAAATGGGGGGGGGAGCCAGCCCAGGGTCCCTAAAGGTGTGGAGGCCCATAGGCTAGTGCCTACTCGGCCTCATTGTTAATCCAGCCCTGGGATTAAGGGTCAGTTGACTGCAGAAAGACAGTATTCCCTCTCATGGCTTCAATCTTGCCTGTGCAGGCAGAGCAAGGTCCCTGCAGCTGGCCTGTTTGCTGTCTCTGTTGTTATAACAAAACGTTAAACTACAGCAGCAGTTGCAAATGTTAGTTTCAAGATGCTGTTGTGGACACTGGGAAGAGAGCTGCTTCTAATTTTCTACAGTTTACACAAACGATGGAGCCCTCCCCGCTGTGTGTTCCCCTGCCAAAGTCAGCAAATGCATTTCCTCATTGTCAATGAGTCTGCAGAAACCGAGAGGCCTGGCTCACACATTGCAGGGAAGTCGGAAACGACAACGTCCCTCTACCGGGAGTGCAGCTGCTGGGTTATAATTATTGACAGAGTGGCTGGTCAATTAATGTTTACTGTAAAAAAAAATAATTTCACAACAAGGAATCCTTGGTTTTCACCAAAATATTTTGTATAGCTGCGCATGGGATATGCCAGTGTGATCGTTGGCTAATTTAAGACAGGAACTGGATTTGGTATCAAAGTCAAAGACTGCTTGACTCCGTGCATTAGATTTTTCGATGTATACCTACAATATTGTGAAGCAATTATATAGTGTTTGTGTGTGAGGGGGGGAAGGTGGCCTGATATAGACGGATCTCATCAGATCCTGTGAAAAGTAGCTGGTCAGATGCAATACTGTTACTGATGGTAGAGCAAAACAAATTCCACTCTCATTAAGACTTTTTATATGTAATCTAAAACAAGTTGACTCATTGTCCCATATTCTTCTTTATTGTTCCCTATATGATATTATACGCCTTAGGTTTCTGGATCCAATTTTGTCCAATAGGACAGGCTGCTCAGACGCTGTAAAAGTTTGCCGTCTTCTGAATGATTTGTCATCTGAAATAACTGAAAAGGTTGCTTTATTCTTGAGTTTGGTAATCAAAGATCGATTGTCCAATGTATAGCAGCATATGATTGTTTTTGTTATTTCTGTGTCTGTTTATCTATTTATAATCTGATATATATGCCAATAAAGGCTTTTGTGCTTTGTTTGTGTGCTTTGCGAAAAGTAGTGGATCAGACACTATAGTGATTCTAGCATAGCTCTTTTATTAGCAAAAACCCAACTGAAAACACATGCAGCTAGCTGGAACTATATACACAGAAACTCCACCCCAAACACACCTCCAGCAATAAACAACTCAGCAGAAAAATAGATGCTCAGAACCCTCATTTGCATGGGCTTCATTCAAATGGATATTACCTAATTGGGAGGCTCCGCAAGGGCGGCCACTTTGAGTGTAACTGCAAGGAGTCTTTCAAACAATGGGCTTCATTCAAATGGATATTACCTGATTGGCTGGCTCAGCAAGAGCAGCCAGTCTGATGTAGCTGTAAGGAGCCTCTCCAAGAAAGGGTATTCATTTGAAGTTCCCAGTACACTACACTCTGGAAGCTAAGCAGGGACAGTGCTTGCAGTACTCTGCAGAGGAAGGCAGTGGCCACCCACTTTTGCTCATTTGCTTTGAAAACCCCTTACTGGGGTTGCCAATAAATCAGCTTTGACTTGATGGCATTTTACACACACAATCATATGGCTGCTGAGCTGCAGAGATGTAGCTCAGCAGAGCAGCTGCTATGCGAGGTGAAGGTCCCTCCCAAGTTTATTCCTCTGGCATTTCCAGCTAAAAGGGCCAAGCGGTATGTGATGTGAGAGATTCCCACCTGAGACCCTGCAGAGCTGCTGCTAGTCAGAGCAGGTAATACTGACCTTCATAGACCAAGGGTTTGACTTGGAAGAAGCCAGCTTCCTGTGTTCACGCGCTGAATCCCTTCCCAGGCCTGATGGACACAGAGATATGATTCAGTGAGCTGATGGAGCCTTGCCTTGCCTTACCCAGTAACAGAGGTGGAATTCTAGCAGGAGCTCCTTTGCATATTAGACCACACACCCCTGATGTAGCCAATCCTCCAAGAGCTTACAAGGCTCAGTTTATTTTATTATTACAGTCATTGACCAGAACATGTAAGTCATTTAGAACAACCTTAAAAGTACCATAAAAAGTCCCACAAAGAATCTACATATTTAAGATTTGATGACTTGTAGGTTATAACAGTAAAAAAGAATATAAATGATTATTATTTAACTCGTTAAACCTTTTAAAAAGTCACTTTAAAATTTCTTAAAAGATTTACAGTTTGGCCTATTTGTCTCGCTTTTTGCATTCTTTATAAATCTGGGAACAGAACCTAGCCACTTGTCTTGTTGTCTGGTGGTTCCTATCTGACAGAAGATAATCTAAATACAATGCTCTTTTTTTGTAAGCTCTTGGGGGATTGGCTACATAAGGGGTGTGTGGCTTAATATGCAAAGCAGCTCCTGCTAGAATTCCACTCCTGCCCAGTAAGCCATAGTAAAAAACTGGGAGAGGGGAACAGAAACAAAACAAAAAAAAATGGAAAATCCCCCCTAACAGACCAAATTACACAAAAATTCTTGCAATTATATATAGTATATAATGAACCAGTGACAAAATTCCAAAAATTCCAAAAGGTCCAAGAAGGAGCATATGACAATCAATAATACAGTCAATATACAAAACACTATAGCAAAGCTGACAGATGAGCAATACCTAAGAAATATACAGATGTATGAAACAACAGTCTTCAAAATACACAGACACAAAGGATACAATGTCTAAAAATGAGAATGGGATATTTTCAACATGATTTAAGAACATAAGAGAAGCCATGCTGGATCAGGCCAATGGCCCATCCAGTCCAACATTCTGTGTCACACAGTGGCCGAAAAAACCAGGCACCATCAGAAGGTTCAGCAATGGGGCCAGGACACCAGAACCCTCCCAATGTGGCTCCCCCAAGCACCAAGAATACAGAGCATCATTGCCCCAGACAGAGAGCTCCAACAATACGCTGTAGCTTATAGCTACTGATGGACCTCTGCTTCATATGTTTATCCAATCCCCTCTTGAAGCTGTCTATTCTTGCAGTCCCCACCACCTCCTGTGGCAGTGAATTCCATGTATTGATCACCCTTTGGGTGAAGAAGTACTTCTTTTTATCTGTTCTAACCCAACTGTTCAGCAATTTCACTGAAATTGTCCACAAGTTCTCATATTGTGAGAAAGGGAGAAAAGTACTTCTTTCTCTACCTTCTCATTCCCATGCATAATCTTGTAAACCCTGATCATGTCACCCCTCAGTTGACATGTCTCCAAACTAAAGAGCCCCAAGCATTTTAACATTCTTCATAGGGAAAGTGTTCCAGTCCTTTAATCATTCCAGTTTTGATCAGACCTGTTTTAGTACCAGAACCTTTCTCAAGAGTAATATTGAGAGTAGATTAATCATACAGTCAATACAATAGTAAGTAATATAAAAAGAAGTTCCAAAAGCCTCAAGACTAATGCCCAACAGGGCTTTTTGTGTAGAAAAAGCCCAGTAGGAACTTATTTGCATATTAGGCCACACCCCGACGTCACCATTGTTTCACACAGTGCTTTTTTTGTAGAAAAAGCCCAGCAGGAACTTATTTGCGTATTAGACCACACCATCTTACACCAGGCCAGCCGAATCTGCATTCCTGTGCGTTCCTGCTTTAAAAAGCCCTAATGCCTGACATAGTAGTACACAATCAGAAGGGCCTTTGGTCTGTTTTTTCTCCCCCATTTTATCCAGTAAGCTGGCCTACAGAAGAATCATGTGTGTGAGCAGGGCTTTCTTTGTAGAAAAAGCCCAGCAGGAACTCATTTGCATATTAGGCCACACCCTGATGCCACCATTGTTTCACACAGTGCTTTTTTGCAAAAAAAAAAAGCCCAGCAGGAACTCATTTGCATATTAGGCCACACTCTCTTACACCAGGCCAGCCGGATCTGCATTCCTGTGCGTTCCTGCTTTAAAAAGCCCTAATGCCCGACATAGTAGTACAAAATCAGAAGGGCCTTTGGTCTGTTTTTTCTCCCCCATTTTATCCAGTAAGCTGGCCTACAGAAGAATCATGTGTGTGAGCAGGCTTTCTCTGCAGAAAAACCCCAGCAGGAACTCATTTGCATATTAGGCCACACCCGCTGATGCCCAGCCAGTCGGAACTGTGTTCTTGTGCATTCCTGCTAAAAAAAAAAAAAAAGCCCTGTGTGTGAGTTTGGGGAGCACTGGGTAAGTAGGGCTGGTTGAAAGTATTAAAAGATACTAAAATGTATGAAATGATCTTGGAGGAGGGAGGAGTTCCAGCTATTTGGATGTTCTCACCAGAGCCTCCTCTTCCCTCCTGCGTTATCCGGTTCCCATCCCAATCTTTGGCCATCTAGCTCCACTAGTCCACAAGTTCTCCCCCCCCCCCCATTTCCAATAGCCATCCTGCCTCTCCCCACCTTGATAGGGGTTCCTCTCCCTCCAAGCCTCTACATTTTTGCATCTCTCTTTGGGCATTCCCTACACTATCCTCTGTTCTTGAGTGACTTGGTTCTTTGAACTGACCAAGTGGAAGGAAAACATTAAAATAAACACAATGAGACAATGGGACATTGGGACTGGGTGATCTTGGGCCAGCCATAATTCTCTCAGAGCTGTTCTCTCAGAGCTCTCTCAGCCCCACCTACCTCACAGGATGTCTGTTGTGAGGAGATGGAGGGACAGGGCAGGTCTTGCCACTAGGCAAACTAGACGATTGCCTAGGGCGCTGGTCTTCTGGGGGCATCAAATTGGGTGCCCACCATGTGACTTGGTGATGTTATCAGTGCAGGGTGTATGTGCCAGAAGTTAGCCTTGCCTAGGGTGCCAAACAGTCTAGCCCACCCTGGGAAGGGAAGGAGATTGTAAGCCACTGAAACTTTGATTGTATATGAATCATAGAATCATAGCATTGGAAGCAACCTCCAGAAGACCAGCAGTCAGGTTAGAACGGATAAAAGGAGGTACTTCTTCACCCAAAGAGTGATTAACATGTGGAATTCACCGCCACAGGAGGTGGTGGCAGCCACAAGCATAGCCAGCTTCAAGAGGGGGTTAGATAAAAATATGGAGCAGAGGTCCATCAGTGGCTATTAGCCACAGTGTGTATATATATAAATTTTTGGCCACTGTGTGATACAGAGTGTTGGACTGGATGGGCCATTGGCCTGATCCAACATGGCTTCTCTTATGTTCTTAGGGCCCCCCCCCCTGCACAATGCTGGAAGTTCACAAATACCTCCCCCCCGCACACAGCCAGAGACCCCTGTTCCATGCCCAGAATGTGGCAGAAAATCTCCAGGATCCCTGGCCAAACCGGCCTGGAGAAAATTGTTTCCTGACCCCCAAATGGTGATCAGCATTTCCCTGGGTGCGTAAGAAATGGTCCCGAGAACTAAGCACCAATGACCCTTTCTGCCCTCCATCATCTGCCTAAGTTCACATTGCTGTCAGATGGCCATCTAGCCTCTTTTTGAAAATCTGCAACGGAGAGCCCATCATCTCACAAGGAAGCCTGTTCCACTGAAGGACCATTCTGTCAGGAAGTTCTTCCTAATGTTTAGCCAAGAACTCTTTTGATTTAATTTCAATCCATTGGTTCGGGTCTGACCTTCTGGGGCAACAGAAAATATGGTCAGTGGTCTGTGTTCTGCATGGTGGTCTGAAGTTGTTCAGGTTCAGCCTCCAGGAATATGTAAAGCCTTCTGAGTGAATTTCAAATGGCTGGATTTTAGCCCAAAGCAACCCGTTCAAAATCAGATCCACTCCATTGCAAAAGACTTGCTGTCTTGTAATAACTTCACTCGCAGTTAAATATTAGCCAGAGGATATGAATTTCCCAGAGTATTTCACCCAGTCGAAAGGGCCTGTTGAGAGTCTCATGACCCATCTTGGTTTTATTTGAACATAAATCGATGAGGTGCCTTTGTCACAGGCAGTTATTTTTCTTTAGGGGGGGAGGGGCGAGAACAAAGCATCTGGATTTCACTGAGGTCTTGCCTTTTGCCTATTTCGCCCCCAGCTGTTTTGTTTAACACATTTTAAAAAGAGGAAATTTTGTCTCCTGGCCATTTTCCCATTTTATAAAATGGAAATACGAGCCACTTACCGCACAAGAGTAATCATATAGAACTGTAATGGTTCTCTCCCAGTTTTCTATCAATCATTCTGAAAGCCAAGCCTGTCAAAAAGAAGAAAAATATAAAAAAACTGGTAAGTACAACTTCTAAAATTTGTTTGAAGTGTGTATCATGCCATATGATTCTGAGGACTCCCCCTATTGAAGGATCTTTGGGCTACACAAGCAAAGTTTCTCCCCACCCCCCACCCCAATACATTCACACTGCATTGAAGCTCTCTTTCCCAAATTTTGATGAAGTCACCAAACTGTCTGTTAGGCATGTATCCTATTCTAAAGTGAATTCAGCCAGCTCTGAATTAACCAAGAACACTTTATTTGCAAGAAGAAACAGTCACAAACAGCACACTCCACTCATTATATAGACTCTGGCCATGGTTATCCATGCACCCCTAGCAGACAACAGTTACTCCTGTTGGCTCACTCCAGAATCCTTCATTTGCATCTCTTTGTTACAAGTTGTTACATGCCTAGCATCCTGATTGGCCAGTTCTTCCAGGCTTCAGGATCCTGGTTTTCAAGGAGTGCATGCCTCAAGCTCAGGGAACAAGACCCCAGTACAACACAATACATAACATACCCATAATTGCCCTTTTCTTTAGCAAAGAGAAGGTGATTGTAGAATATATTGGGCATTAAAAATGAGCCTTTCCCCACACAAATCATTAAGAAAGAAAAACTAGCACGGCACAAGAATTAGCTTGCATTTTATATACACACAGCAAAACAGAACAGATTAGATGCAAATACCAGTACTATTGGAAACATTAAGGAAGTTTGTGGGAAAAAGAAATAATGCTCAGATAGGGTTGCCAGGTCCCCCCTGACCATGGGGTGGGGGGAGGTAGGGTTGCCAGCTTCAGCTTGGGAAACTCCTGTGGATTTGGGGTGGAGTCTGGGATGAACAGATACCTCAATGGGATACAATGCCACAGGGTCCCCCTTCCAAAGCATCCGTTTTCTCCTGGGGAACTGTTCTCTGTAGTCTGGAGATGAGCTGGAATTCAAGGGGATCCCCAGGTTCCACCTGGAGGCTGGCATCCTGTTGTGCATGTGGACTCATGTTATATTCCTTTACCGGTGTTCCTGCCTGGCTCATTGGAGCCTTGAGAACTGAGCTTGGGGACTCTAGAACAATGGGCAGTAGGATCCAAATCCCTGCTGCCCCCGCCCAATCAGAAGCCCCCTGCTGATCAAGCGACCCAATAGCGTTCAAGTGCGGGAACTCAGGACTGTATAAAGTTGGCCCTGTTGACCCCATTCAGTAGTCTTCTAGCTTACTTGTTGCCAAGCTGTAACTTAATAAAGAGCTATGATCACTACAACCTCATTTCCTCAAAGGCTTTGAACCCACTATATTATACATCCCTAAATTTTCCCAGGAGGAAGCTGGGGTGGAGAGTACTGAAGTGTCAGGCCTAGTCTTGAACGAGGCGGCAGAGCGCTGAGGTGGTAGAATGGTGACTGCTGCTTGAGCCTGCGGGAAGGATGTGTCTGTAAATTCTCTACTTTAATAATTCTGTCAGCGGAAAACTAGTACAGCATAATCAAGGACTAGAATATTTATTTATTTATATTTCTTTATTTATTAGATTTAATGAATCGCCCCATCCCAGCCGCAGCTGGGCTCTGGGCGATGTACAACAACAAAAAATAGATTGATTTAAAAACACTAGAGAATTCCAAATAAAACACCACATTTTGTGGGCATCCCGATGGATTCTTCTCAATTCAGTTGTTCCCTCACGGTGGGGAGGGGTTAGCCCAAAGGGACAGCGGCATAAGGTGCCCGCTTGGCAACTGTCGCTGTCCTTGCTTGGAAGCCTGGCAGAACATCTCTGCCTTACAGGTCCTGAGAAATTGCAACTGGTGTCAGCTCCACTAGGTTGGAGACAAGACTGAAAAAGCCTTGGCTCTTGTTGAGGACAGCCGGACCTCTTTAGGGTCGGGGATCACCAATGAGTTGTTATCTGCAGAGCATAATGCTCTTCCAGGGACAGGGGTGGAATTCTAGCAGGAGCTCCTTTGCATATTAGGCCACACTCCCCTGATGTAGCCAATCCTCCAAGAGTTTATAAAAAAAAAAGCTAATTCAGGGGTGTGTGGATTGGCTACATCAGGGGTGTGTGGCCTAATATGCAAAGGAGCTCCTGCTAGAATTCCCCCCCGTCCGGGGATATAGTGGACTTCTCTTTCTCTGAAAGGCTAACAGAATCTCTCTTTCTCTGAAGTGCTAAGTTACTATTTGCAGGAAATTTTTGCACAACGAGAATGAAAAAAAAGCAGTTCTCCTCATCCATAAGCAGAAGTGGTAAAGCTTGGGTTGTCAGAACCCCAGTGGAGGTGGGAAACACAATGCTCTCAGTTCCAGTTTCTTCCTGCTGTTCTGAGTGCTGAGTTGGAGAAATAAAACGGCTATCAGGTCTATGGCGTGATGTCACTTTCAGGAAAAACCTGGAAGGTTTTCTATCTAGGAATCATAGAGAGGCATGACATCATTTCCAGAGGTTTCCCAGAAGTGACCACATTATTGCTGACAACCCCCTCCACCAAGCCCCTCCCCCTCTGTTTTCTACTGGTTGCCAGGTTGGACATTGCAGCTTTAGGTATAACCAGGGGTGGAATTCTAGCAGGAGCTCCTTTGCATATTAGGCCACACATCCTTGATGTAGCCAATCCTCCAAGAACTTACAAAAAAGAGCCTTGTAAGCTCTTGGAAGATTGTCTACATCAGGGGTGTGTGGCCTAATATGCAAAGGAGCTCCTGCTAGAATTCCACCCCTGGGTATAAACCATCTCAAAATTCGACCACCTCCTTTGGCTGCATGTACTTGTGTTCTCTGTACTTGTATTTTTCTCTGTTCTCATCATTCCCTAAGCAACAAAAGGCCTGAAGGGATACTGTTTTGTTCTTAAAACATTGATCTAAAGACATGGTGAAACACATCCTTTCTTAGCTGCCTTTTTTCCTTTGCTAAACATTTTCTGCTTGTTTCCTTAATTTCTGTCATGAGTCTGTGAAGGTCAGGATTAAAGATGGCAGGTGTTCTGTGGGAGGATCAGTGACTGCTTTGTATTAGAGATGTACACAAGAATGAAGAGCTGCACTTGAATCAGGCCAAAGGTCCTAGTAGTTCAGCATCCTCTTTCCAGAAATGGCTGGCCTGATGCTTCTGAGACATCCGCAAACATGGTGTCGTGTTTTCTGTAGTGGTTAAGTGTGTGGACTCCTATTTGGGAGAACTAGGCTTGATTCCCCACGCCTCCACTTGCAGCTGCTGGAATGGTCTTGGGTCAGCCATAGCTCTCGCAAGAGTTGTCACTGAAATGGCAGCTTCTATGAGAGCTCTCTCGGCCCCACCTACCTCACAGGGTGTCTGTTGTGGGGAGGAAGGTAAAAGGAGATTGTGAGCCTCTGAGATTCAGAGTGAAGGGGTGGATATAAATCCAATATCATCATTTCTTCTTCTTCTTCTTCTTCTTCTTCTTCTTCTTCTTCTTCTTCTTCTTCTTCTTCTTCTTCTTCTTCTTCTTCTTCTTCTTCTTCTTCTTCTTCTTCTTCTTCTTCTTCTTCTTCTTCTTCTTCTTCTTCTTCTTCTTCTTCTTCTTCTTCCTCATGAAAATCCAACTCCCAACTGCTTGCTCTAAAGCAACTGATATGCAGAGGTATGTTGCATTGGAAAGTAAATCTCACCATCTAAAAAGACAGAAATGCACACATCCCTGGTGACTTTCACTTCCTTTCTAAATTTCAAAGCCTCAGCAGCAATATATACTTCAGAGTAGCATGAAGAAGGACATGCAGTTGTTAGCAGCCAGGCCCCTCCTCCCGCTGAGGGGTAGTTTATAGTAGGGTTGCCAAGTCCAATTCAAGAAATATCTGGGGAATTTGGGGGTGCAGCCAGGAGACTTTGGGGGTGGAGCCATAAGCAAAGTTGTGACAAGCACAATTGAACTCCAAAGGGAGTTCTGGCCATCATATTGAAAGGAACCGCACACCTTTTAAATGCCTTCCCTACATTAGATGAAGGATAGGAGCATCTTTTTGGGGGGCTCATAGAATTGGACCCCCTGGTCCAATCTTTTTGAATCTTGGGTAGCAGTTTGAGGAGAGGCATCAGATGCTTTGCTGAAAATTTGGTGCCTTTACCTCAAAAAACAGCCCCTTCAGAGCCCCAGATACCCCCAGATCAATTCTCCATTATAGCCTATGGGAATTGATCTCTATGGGGAATAATGAAGTGCCCAGCAGACATTTCCCTCCACCACCCCGTTTCTGATGACTCTGAAGCGGGGGAGGGCCTGCTCCCAGCTGGGGATTGGCATCTCTACTCACGAGTTACTGAACTTTCAACTTCTTCAAAGTAACACAGAGCAACCAAAGGTTCAAATTTTCCTTTCCTATGCAGACGACCTCTGAAAAGATTGTGCAACCAACGGAGGGTCTGGGCTGCTTTCACAGCCACTGGGTGCAGCCATGTTGTTCTGCCTGCTCCCCCCCGTCCCCATTTAACCTTAAAGGCACACACACCATCCCAAGAGGAAGCCTTTCCAAGTGGAGTCTGAAGCCTCTGGAGGTGGGAAGGCACATGGTGGCTGTGGGAGCGGGGTTTCTTCCTGCCGGCCAGCTGACTGGGAGTGGAAAGGAGCCTGGGAAAGCTGGAGAACCCCTGTTGGGATCTGGAGATTGGCAAGCCTAGTTTATAGGTTAAAAAGCCAGAAACACCCCTCTATACATAACCCTATGTGCAGGGCACTGTTTGGGCCAAAGTGGACCAAATGGATGCCAGTCAGGGAGAGGACCACCTGGGAAAGCAGTTTTCAAGGCGCAAGTCAGAGCAGCTGGCTGGCTACTACTCCCTCCTTGCCCTGGAGAGAGGCATGATTTAGAGCAGTGGGTCACCCAGGACCTATTGATTCGCTCTGACTTCCCCTTCACCCATTACCCTTGATTAAGTGGCAGTTAAGCACCACTTAAGTCTATTCACTTTCTCCATCGCTGTTCCTGCCTGGTATTTGTACGGTCATCAAAGCTCTTCCATCCCTTTGTCTGCCACCAGTAGAACAATCAGTTCCTTGTCTTGTCTTGGGATACATTTTGCCCTATAAATATGTCACCCTGCTACCCCAGCAGTGGATGTGTCCTTGGACCTCCCGCAAACCCCCATTTGCATGTGAGTCCTCTTCTCTTATTTATATTTATTTATTTATATATATTAGGATTTATACCCCGCCCTTCTCACCTAAGTGTCTCAGGGCGGCTTACAGCATAATTATTCAAACACTTCAGTTTAAAACATTTAAATATACAATTAAAATACAATTAACCATAAATTAATAAAAACAAGATAGAATAAAACCGGCGGTCTATAGATGCATTTTGTTCCATCCAAGATATTTTCATTGTCAGTTAATATTATAGGCCTGCCGGAAGAGGGCTGTCTTACAGGCCCTGCGGAATTGCCCTAGATCCCGCAGGGCCTGCACCTCTTCCGGCAGCTGGTTCCACCAATAAGGTGCCGTTATTGAGAAGGCCCGATCCCTGGTGGATTTTAGGCGGGCCTCCTTTGGCCCGGGGACTACCAACAGGTTTTGCGAACCTGAACGTAGTACTCTCTGGGGAACGTGTGGGGAGAGACGGTCCCTAAGGTAGGCAGGTCCTAGGCCATATAGGGCTTTAAAGGTAATGACCAACACCTTGTACCGGACTCGGAATATTACTGGCAGCCAGTGCAGACCCTGGAGCCCCGGCCGAATGTGCTCCCGTCTTGGGAGCCCTAATAGCAGCCGGGCAGCAGCGTTCTGCACCAACTGCAGTTTCCGGGTCCGGCACAAGGGTAGCCCCATGTAGAGGGCATTACAGTAGTCCAGCCTCGAGGTGACCGTAGCATGAATCACTGTTGCCAGGTCGTCACGTTCCAGGAAGGGGGCCAACTGCCTCGCCCGCCTAAGATGAAAAAAAGCGGACTTGGCAGTGGCTGCTATCTGAGCCTCCATCGTCAGTGAAGGCTCCAACAGCACCCCCAGGCTCTTAACCCTGCCCGACGCTGTTAGCGGAGCGCCGTCAAAAACTGGCAGGGGGATTTCCCTTCCCAGGCCGCAGCGACCCAAGCAAAGGACCTCTGTCTTCGCCGGGTTCAGCTTCAGCCCGCTCAGCCTAAGCCACCTAGCCACTGCCTGTAACGCCCGGTCCAGATTTTCTGGGGCGCAGGCGGGCCGGCCGTCCATAAGCAGATAGAGCTGGGTGTCATCAGCATATTGATGGCAACCCAGCCCATACCATCGGGCCATCTGGGCAATATAGATGTTAAATAACATCGGGGAAAGCACCGCCCCTTGAGGCACCCCGCAATCAAGCGTGTGTCTCCGGGACAGTTCCTCCCCAATCGCCACCCTTTGTCCCCGACCGTCAAGGAAAGAGGAAAGCCATTGCAGGGCCAACCCCTGAATCCCTGCGTCGGCAAGGCGGCACGCCAGAAGCCGATGGTTGACCATATCGAACGCTGCCGATAGGTCCAACAGCATCAGCACCGCCGAGCCGCCTTGATCCAGATGTCGCCGAAGGTCATCCACCAGGGCGACCAGCACCGTCTCCGTCCCGTGGCCCGGGCGAAAACCAGACTGGTAGGGGTCAAGGACAGAAGTATCCTCCAGGAAGCTCTGTAGCTGCAACGCCACTGCCCTCTCTATAAGTTTGCCCAAAAAGGGCAAATTCGATACCGGCCGATAGTGTGCCAATTCGGTCGGATCTAACGTTGTTTTCTTCAAGAGGGGACGGACCACCGCCTCTTTGAGCGCTGATGGAAAATGCCCCTCCAGTAGGGATCTATTTATGATATCCCGTATAGGATATCTTAGCTCCCTCTGGCAGGTCTTAATAAGCCAGGAGGGGCATGGGTCCAATTTACAAGTTGTTGGGCGTGCAGATAGGGGGATCCTGTCAACTTCTTCCAGGCTGAGCGCGCCGAAGCCGTCCAGGACACAGTCCGAAGACAGGCACGGAGCCTCAGGTTCACTAACTGTATCTAATGTGGCAGGGAAGTCGGAACGGAGCGATGCGATTTTATCCGCAAAAAAATCCGCAAAAGCCTCACAGCCAATTTCCAATTCATTAAAATTTGGTCTGCCCTGTGGCAGCGTTGTGAGGGTCCGAATTGTATTGAACAGTTGTGCCGGGCGCGAAATTGCGGACGCAATCTCTGCCGCAAAGTAAGTTTTCTTTGCGGCCTTGACTGCCATCTCATAGGACTTCATAACCTCTCTATAAGATGTTCGAGTCGCTTCGTCTCGGGTACGCCGCCATTGCCTCTCTAGTCGTCTGAGTCCTCGTTTCAACCGCCGCAACCCCTGGTTATACCAGGGTGTCGGCCTTGAACGAGGGCGCAGAGGATGCCTAGGTGCGATCTCATCGATGGCCCCGGTGAGCCTATTATTCCAAGACTCCACCAGGTCATCGAGGGAATCGCCAGGGGGCCAGGGATCCCGCAGAGCCGTCAGGAACCGTTCCGGGTCCATTAGGCTCCGCGGGCGAGCTAAAATAAGCTCGCCGCCCAAACGGGGTTGGGGTGGGACGGAGAGCCAGTTTGGTGTAGTGGTTAAGTGTGCAGACTCTTATCTGGGAGAACCGGGTTTGATTCCCCACTCCTCCACTTGCACCTGCTAGCATGGCCTTGGGTCAGCCATAGCTCTGGCAGAGGTTGTCCTTGAAAGGGCAGCTGCTGTGAGAGCCCTCTCCAGCCCCACCCACCTCACAGGGTGTCTGTTGTGGGGGAGGAAGGTAAAGGAGATTGTGAGCCGCTCTGAGACTCTTCGGAGTGGAGGGCGGGATATAAATCCAACATCTTCTTCTTCTTCTTCTTCTTCTTCTTCTTCTTCTTCTTCTTCTTCTTCTTCTTCTTCTTCTTCTTCTTCTTCTTCTTCTTCTTCTTCATCTTCTTCTTCTTCTTCTTCTTCTTCATCTTCTTCTTCTTCTTCTTCTTCTTCATCTTCTTCTTCTTCTTCTTCTTCTTCTTCATCTTCTTCTTCATCTTCTTCTTCTTCTTCTTTCTTCTTCTTCTTCTTCTTCTTCTTCTTCTTCTTCTTCACACGAGCCTTGAGGGCATAGTGATCCGACCATGGCACTGCTATAGAAGCAAGATCGTTCACTAAAACTCCCGACGCGAAGATCAAGTCTAGCATGTGACCGGCCTGGTGAGTGGGTGTCGTAACTACTTGGGAGAGTCCTAGTGTCGCCATGGAAGACACTAGGTCCATCGCCTGATTGGAGGTCACGTCATCGGCATGAACATTGAAGTCACCCAGAATCAAAAGCCTCGGGTGCTCCAATGCCCATCCTGCTGCGGCCTCCATCAGTGATAGTAAGGTGCTGGCCGGTGCGTTAGGCGGTCGGTACACCAGCCAGATCGCCAACCCCTCCCCAACATCCCACGCCAGGCCGGCACATTCAATGCCCTTGATCTCCGGAGCTGGGAGGGCCCGGAAGGAGTAAACCTCTCGAATGAACAGGGCCACCCCTCCCCCCCGCCCGCTAGTCCGCGACTGGTGAAAGACCGAGTATCCCGGGGGCGCCATCTGGGAGAGAGCTACGGTCTCGCCATCGCGGACCCAGGTCTCGGTCACGCATGCCAGGTCCATGTCCTGCTCAAGCAGGAATTCCCGAAGGATAGAGGTCTTATTATTAATGGACCTGGCATCACATAACACCAGTGACGGAGGCGAGTAATTTCGCCTTGCCCCGCTACCTGTCACCATCGGGATGGGACGCAGGCTGGAAGGTGGTCGAGCACTATCTTGTCTCGATCTCCTTCCCTTCCATTTCTGCCTGTTCCCACCGTCGTACCTTCCCCTCCCCAGGAGTACTTGCTTCCCAAAAAACTTTGCTGATTCTGCAAAGCTCTTCAAGACCACTAATTATCACTCATCCCTACAACACTTTCCATTTCCCTCCCAGATTCTCCTAGTTAGCTCTTGTATGTGTTTGTTGTGTGCCCCATTTTTATCCTGTTTTTTTTTATTATTCTGATAAAAACCTTTCCTGTAAATAACTGCCTGGATATTTTGAAGAGCTCTTATAGGGGAAATCCCCGTATACATAGGCAGAGATCTCAGTTACCCACCTCTTGCTCCGTCTCCAAGTTAATTTCCCCAAGCGAAGTGGAGACTGCCCACTTTGGGTAGCAAAGGGGGGCAATGACTGATGGACATCACTTCCTTTTTGGGAACAGGAAGTGGCAATATGATGCTCTATAAATTCTCAACTCTCTATGGTGAAACCCATAGAGATTTAGAAATTCCTAGACTATAGTAATATTATCTCATATTTTGAATAGGAAGTGATATAATGATGCCCAAGGAATTTTAAGACCTATATAATTTTTATTTTATTTAAAATACTTATTACCTTCCTACAGAGCCCGAGGAGGCTTTCAATCATAATAGAAACATTAAAAAACAGAACCAAAATTTATAACTCTTTTCAGCTGCTTCCTAAAGATGGAAAGTGAGGAAACCAGGTGCTTAATTGGGAATCCCTTAATTCACAATATTGAAGATTTTTTTTGTCTTTTTAAAAACAATATCTTAACACTGGATTTCAGAAGCAAATCTGAAAACGTTTTCAATTGAACAAATACAAATACATTTACTCAGAACAATCGGCCAATGGATTGTTTCTTAAGGAAGGAAATGAGTATTTAAAATTAAAGGGGGTGGAGGAAGTACTATCTGATGACATTTTTGGCATGTTATGTATTTTCTGTATAGATGTTGCTGGATAAAAGATGCAGGGACTATTCTGAATTCAGTCTCTGTGGTTTTAGTGTGTGGTCTGAGTTTTAAAGCATTTGGATCTTCTCCAGAAAGATCAGAAGATACCATAGTTTCATGTAATGCCAATGTTCTTTTTCTCATTTATTTATTCACCATAGTTTCATGTAACATCAATGCTCTTCTGTCTCTTTTATTTATTAACTCAGACTTTTAAAACCCACCCTGTCCCAAAATGATCCAAGCAGGTAATAACATTTCAAGCCATAATAGGACACTGTATGTTTACGGTTAGAGGAATGCACCTTGAATGTTGCAAAACATCCCCTTCGGGCAGCAGTTTGCAACCCACAAATCAGGATCTTCCTGTTGGTTGCAAAGTACCACCTGTTGGGTGGTGAGCCTCTCTAGAGCTACTATTTTCTTTTTTGGAAGGACCTGTTGCTTGACTGCAGGAATAGAGCTCAAGGATATCTTGTCTCCTGTTTCCCTTTATCTGCAAGTGGATAGGAGCAGCACCGGGGTGAGGCGAGGTCACTCAGCAATGGAGAAAATGTTCAGGGATCAGCCATGTTCAGGGATCTCTCTCCCTCCACAACAGCCTTTTCTTGCCTTCTCTCTTCACCTCAGATTGTCCATTCCCATCTCCACCACTTGGTTCTCCAGTTTGCTCTGAATCCACTTGTAGCATACAGCTTCCACCCTGCTGCTGATGTCATACTACGAGTAGGCTTCCCAACCCTCCCGCCCTGGCGGGGGACCCCAGAATTTACAGCCTCTTCCCGCGCTCTCCAAAAAAAACGGAAGTGGGGGGAGGGGGGGGAAACGGCGCTAAGGAGCGTGGCGAGCCGCCCCATCTCGGAGGAGCAGCTAACGTGAACCGGAGAAGAGGCGGCAGCAGCGCAGCAGGACCCAGGACCCTTCTAGGACCCAGACTCGCGGCTCGCCATGCTCCTGGCCTGCCTCCACCCTCCCCTTCTCTGATTTCACCTCAGAGGCGGAGCAGAGCGGGCGATGCCGCTGCGCTGCCGCCTCTTTTCCGCTTCACCATAGCTGCTCCTCCGAGATGGGCTCAGCCTGAGCCCATCTCGGAGGAGCAGTTACGGTGAAGTGGAGAAGAGGCGGCAGCCGCGCAGAGGCATCGCCCAATATCTCACTGTTATAGACTTGTGGCTCAATGGGACCAATGCTGCTGCCTCATTATTAAAGGTGGCTCCTGTATCTGGAAATGCTGAAAACTATTGTCTTCTGGGTAATTTGGGAAAATGTATTGCTACGAGCATGTTCATGCATGAATGCTTGTCATTTGCTCACTGCAACATCAGTTAAGGATCTGCAAGAGTAAAATGGCTGTTCCACACCAAACACCTCACCTGATTTCACCTCAACCACCTCAAAATTCAATCAAGGTTGTTTTTTTTTTGTAGCATGTAGAACTCCTTTGCATATTAGGCCACACACCCCTGATGTAGCCAGTCCTCCTGGAGCTTACAGTAGACCCTGTACTAAGAGCCCTGTAAGCTCTTGGAAGACTGGCTACATCAGGGGGGCATGGCCTAATATGCAAAGGAGTTCCTGCTACAAAAAGGCCTGAATTCAGTGGTTTTCAAAGGAGTTTACATGATTCTGCTCTCCTCAGTTTTATGCTCACAACAACCCTGTGAGGTATGTTAGACTGAGACGAGAGCATCTGTCTAGCTCAACATCACCCAGTGAGCTCCCATGACAGAGTGGGGATTCAAAACTGGGGCTCCCAGATGCTATTTGGAAATTCTAGCCACATTGATATTAATTTCATTTCCCAGTTGCCAATCCCCAGGTGGGGGCAGGGGATCCCCCAGTTTGGAGCCCCTCCCCCACTTCAGGGTCATCAGAAAGGGGAGGGGGAGGGAAACGTCTGCTGGGCACTCCATTATTCCCTATGAAGACCAATTCCCATAGCGTATAATGGAGAATTGATCTGTGGGTATCTGGGGCTCTTTGGGGGCTGTTTTTTGAGGCAGGTGCACCAAATTTTCAGCATAGCATCTGATGTCCCTCCTCAAAACCCCCTCCAAGTTTCAAAAGGATTGGACCAGGGAGTCCAATTCTATGAGCCCAAAAAGAAGGTGCCCCTATCCTTCATTATTTCTAATGGAGGGAAGGCATTTTAAAGGTGCATGGTCCCTTTAAATGTGATGGCCAGAACTCCCTTTGGAGTTCAATTGTGCTTGTCACACCCTTGCTCTTGGCTCCACCCCCAGTGTCTCCTGGCTCCATTCCCAAAGTCCCCAGATATTTCTTGAATTGGACCTGGCAACCCAATTCCATACCCAGTACAGTTGTCAATGAGCCTGAAGAAATATCTCCTGCTCTTTCACTTGAGGCTTCATGTGTGGAACTGGGCAGCTGCAGTTTTTCATGGAATGGAGGTAAACCTCACTTGTTATATGTCACATTAAGCCTCCATCAAAGGAGGATAACTTGGTTTTGCTCTGGACCTTTGGCAACTCTGTTTTCCAGCGACTTCATACATACATGTATTATTTAAAATATATATATACTTCAGGCAATTTTCTTCAGCATGGAAGAAATCTACTGTTCAGACAGTCTGCGGTTTGGCACGATATGAGCTGAGTTTTGCACTCTTGCTGTCTACGAATGGAATCAAAACCAACTATGCAAAGAAAGGGAAGAGAGCTCATAAAAGCTAAAGAAGAACATCAGGGGAATGCGCCAGGATCAGAGGTCTCTCTCCTCCCCCCCCCCCCCAGCACCCATAAGACTAGAGTGCAAAACACTTGAAGCCTTTTCACATGTAAGTGGACTGCAAAGGAGTGTTCAGCATCCTGACGGTTTAAAGTGAAAACTTATGGTTGAAAGAACAGAATTAATTTTCTGTCCTAGAAATTTTGCCAAATCCATGACGAAGGGAGAATTAAAGTTGCAAGGATCAGCCCAGACGTTCCCTTCCATGTTTACTTTTCATAAGGATAGCACAGGAAATGTTGGAAGCATTAAAGACAGAATTATTAGCCATGCAGAATGAGCCATACAGTTGTTGCCGATCTGTGTTTCTGATTAGACTGAACTGCAAGGAAAGCATTTCCCAGCCTTCCCTTTTCCCAGGGCTTTTTTTTTTAATATATAGCAGGAACGCACAGGAACGCAGTCCCAGCTGGCTTGGTGTCAGAGGGCATGGCCCTGCTGAGCTTTTTCTACAAAAAGTATTTTGCAAAACAATGGTGATGTCAGGGGTTGTGGCCTAATATGAAATTAGTTCCTGCTGGGCTTTTTCTACAAAAAAAGCCATGCCTTTTCCATACTGACCGCAGAAAACTGCCTTACATGGAGACAGACATTGGTCTGTACAGCCCAGTTCTGTTTCTCTGGCTGGTAGCAGCTTTTCAGGCTCACAGCCCTGCTAACCTGAGATCCTTTTAACCAGGGCTTTTTTTTTTTAGAAAAAGCCCAGCAGGAACTCATTAGCATATTAGTCCACACCCCCTTGATGTCACCGTGTTTTCACACAGGGCTTTTTTGTAGAAAAAACCCAGCAGGAACTCATTTGCATATTAGGTTACAGCCTCTGGTGCCAAGCCAGCTGGAACTGCGTTCCTGTGTGTTCCTGCTCAGAAACCCCCCCCAAACAAATCCTGCTTTTAACTAAAGGTGCTAATAATCAAACTTGGGAAGTTCTCCATGCAAAGCAGTTGCTCTATCAAGAGGTCACAGCAAGGGCTGGACTGGGAAGGAAAAATGACTCTGGAAAAGGGCCCTGACCTTGTTCCACCCACCAAAGCAAGGAGAGACCAGCAGCCTGATCTTGTACTCTCTTGAAGGAATGCCTTGAGACTCATAGATTCTTCTGAAGACACCTGTTGGCGAAATGCAGAGCAGGCCCTTAGCTGTGAGAAGACTTTCACCATGATGACCCCATCTTCAAGAAGAGGAAAAAAGGGGGATTTAGGTAATTACCGACACATCAGCTTGATGTCTATACTTGGAAATTGTTTAGAACAAATCATCAGTCTGTCAGTCCTTGAGCATTTAGAAAAGATGGCTATGATTACTAAGAGCCAGCATGGGTTTCTCAATAGAATCATAGAGTTGGAAGACAAGTCAGACTAACCTTATGTCTTTTTTTTTTTTAGAAAGTTACTACCTTGCTAGATTAGGGGAATGCTGTAGACATACCAGTTTATCTTGATTTCAGTAAGGCTTTTGATAAGGTTCCACATACTATTCTTGTAGACAAGTTGGTAAAATGTGGTTTGGATTCTGTTACTGTTAGGTGGATCTGTAATTGGTTGACAGATCACATCCAAAGAGTGCTTGTGAATAGTTCCTCATCTTCTTGGAGAGGAGTGACAAGTGGAGTGCCTCAAGGATCTGTCCTGGGATCTGTTTTGTTCAACATCTTCATAAATGATTTGGATGAAGAAACAGAGGGAATGCTTATTAAATTTGCAGGTGATACTAACTGGGGAGGGGTAGCAAATACAGTAGAAGACAGAGACAGGATACATATATATGATGGTGTGCAGTTTTCTATGGCCCCAGAAGATTGGACAAGAACCAGTGGGTTGAAATTAAAGCAGAAGAGTTTTCAACTAAACATTAAGAAGAACTTCCTGACAGAATAGTTCCTTGGTAGAGCAGGCTTCCTTGGGAGATGGTGGTCTCTCTTTTTGAAGTTTTTAAACAGAGGCTAGATGGCCATCTGACAGCAATGCTGATCCTGTGAACTTAAAAAAAGGTAAAGGTAGTCTCCTGTGCAAGCACCAGTCATTTTCGACTCTGGGGTGACATTGCTTTCACGTTTTCACGGCAGACTTTTGATGGGGTGGTTTGCCATTGCCTTCCCCAGTCATTTACACTCCCCCCCCCCCCGCAAGCTGGGTACTCATTTTACCGACCTCGGAAGGATGGAAGGCTGAGTCAACCTGGAGCCGGCTACCTTAACCACCTTTCGCTGGGATCAAACTCAGGTCGTGAGCAGAGGGCTCCGACTGCAGTACTGCAGCTTTACCACTCTGCACCACAGGGCCCTTGAACTTAGGGGGAGATATTTGTGAATTTTCTGAATTGTGCAGAGGATTGGACTAAATGAACTTGGTGGTCCCTTCCAACTAGGGTTGCCAATCCCCAGGTGGGGGCAGGGGATCCCCCGGTTTGGAGACCCTCCCCCCACTTCAGGGTCATAGGAAAGTGGGGGGAGGGGAGGAAAATGTCTGCTGGGAACTCTATTATTCCCTATGGAGATTTATTCCCATAGAAAATCGTGGACAATTGATCCATGGGTATCTGGGACTCTGGGGGGGCTGTTTTTGGGGGTAGAGGCACCAAAATTTGTATAGCATCTAGTGCCTCTCCCCAAAATACCCCCCAAGTTTCAAAAAGATTGGACCAGGGGGTCCAATTCTATGAGCCCCAAAAGAAGGTGCCCCTATCTTTCATTATTTCCTATGGAAGGAAGGCATTGAAAAGGTGTGCTGTCCCCTTAAATGTGATGGCCAGAACTCCCTTTTGAGTTCAATTATGCTTGTCACAGCCTTGATCTTGGCTCCACCCCTAATGTCTCCTGGCTCCACCCCCAAAGTCTCCTGGCTCCACCCCCAAAGTCCCCAGATATTTCTTGAATTGGACTTGGCAACCCTACTTCCAACTCTATGTTTCTAGGCAAAGCCCTTCCCCAATTTGTCCATCTCGGTCAGAAGATTGATTGTGCTGTGTCTGCTTTGATAGAGACACAGACTGTGGAAAAAAAAATCCCTTTTATAGGTGAAAGCTGTTTTCATTTCCCCGCTAGCTGTCAGCTTCTAGCTGGAGGTATGAACTGACCATTTCATTGTCTCTGGCCATGGAGGTCACTAGCATTTCTAAAGGATTGTTGGGCGAGGCTGGTTGAAGCTGAGCTTCGAAACAAAGCAAGGGCACCTTCTCCATTCCTTCGTGCATCCCCCCCCCCAATCCTCATAGCAGGTGTCCTCAGAAGTAACTTCCACCATGCTAAACTGCCCCTTGCCTTTCCCTCCAGAAAATAAAAATCCTGGCTAAAACGCTGGAGTCTTTCAGATCCTTGTCTTTCATTCTAGCCCAGGGTGTCAAACTCATTTGTTATGAGGGCCAGATCTGACATAAATGAGACCTTGTTGGGCTGGACCATGTCAGGTTGGGCCGAGCCATGCTGGGCCGGGCCATGTGTACCTATTTAAGATCAGGTAGCAGAGATATAAATTTTATAAAGAACACAAACACAAATATTTTAAAAAACTTAAAACATGCTTAAAATGTTAGCACTCGTTGGTCTTAGAGGTGCTTTCTTTGTTTCTCTCCCATGGGGTCCAGGGAACTGGGCAAAGGAAGTTCTGGCTCTTTCCTTCCTTCCCCAGGGGACCAGTAAGGGAAGGAGCCTCAGCCAATAGAAGGAGGAGAGGCTTGGCTCAAGAGCTCTGCTGTGCAGTCAAGAGAGCCTGGCAAAGCAAGCTATTATTCCCCCCCTTCCTCCCCAAGGAAGGAGTCTCAGCCAATGGAGAAAATAGAGGTTTTGCTCTGTAGCTCCTGTGCAATTGATCAAGCCTTGCAAAGCAAGCTGTTATGCAGAAGGAAGCAAGGGAGAAGGAAGCAGATGACAGCCAGTTGCTCAGGGGCCTGATAGGAGCCCTCCGGGGGCCTGATTCAGCCTCCAAACCGCATGTTTGACACCCCTGTTCTAGCCATTACACTGGTCCTACAGAGCATGTGTGTTTGCTGAGATTGGAGCAGACTCTGCGAGACCCAGGTTCAAACTTTTTTCATAAAGTTTGCAAGATAACCCTAAGCTAATCAATTCTCTTATCCTAAGCTACCTCACAGGGTTGGTGTGACCATAAAATGGAAAAGGAAAGGAAAGGTCCCCTGTGCAAGCACCATTCGTTTCCGACTCTGGGGTGATGTTGCTTTCACAACATTTTCATGGCAGACTTTTTACGGGGTGGTTTGCCGTTGCCTTCCCCAGTCTTTTACACTTTCCCTCCAGCAAGCTGGGTACTCAATTTACCGACCTCGGAAGGATGGAAGGCTGAGTCAACCTTGGGCCAGCTACCTGAATGCAGCTTCTGCCAGAATTGAACTCAGGTCATGAGCAGAGAGTTCAGACCACAGTACTGCAGTACTCTGCTTTTAGGGAAGGAAAAATGATGTTTAAACCATCTTGGGACCATGGGGGAAAAAGAAGGACTAACATGTGCCAATAGATCAATGCATTAGCTGACACTTGATAACTCAGCAGAATCTGTTTTGTGTTATCAGGTTATGAACATGGATGCACGAATCAATAACATTTGACTTATGATTCCGCATAAGAAGAACCTCCGTGGATCAGCTCAAAGGTCTGTCTAGTCCAACATCCTGTTTTCAGTAGTGGCCAGCCAGACTTCTTTCTAAACAATGGATTTCATTACTCGCATGCAAAGGTAATATAATTTAAAAGGTTTTAACTTGAATGGCACACATCCAGCTGCTCAGGTCATTGGGTGAAACTGCTGTTCTGTTTGCTGAAGAGGAAGCAGCGATTTCTGCCAATCCTCCCTCACGCTGCAGACCCTGACTTTTCCCTCTATGCTGCTCTGAAGGCCCTGAGACCTCCCAAGAGCCAAGTCCCAAGGGGCTGCAGCAGGGAGGGAGAAGAGGCCAAGTCCTGCTTCCCAAAGCCTGTGGATAGGGTTGCCAACTTCAGATTCAGAAATACCTGGAGATTTGAGGGTGGTGCTTGAGAGAGAGAAGTTTAGTGTATAATGCCATGTGGTCCACCTTCCAAAATAGCCATTTTATCCAGGAGACCTGGAATAAATGTTTTTAATAAACAAATAAGCAGATTCAGGTGGGTAGCTGTGTTGTTCTGAAGCAACAGAACAAAGCTTGAGTCCAATGGCACCTTTAAGACCAACAAAAGTTTAATTCTGCATATCAGTTTTCATGTGCAGGCACACTTCTTCAGATACGTTAAAACAGACTTCATCAAGCATTACACATAGGTGGGGAGGTTAGTTGCCAAAAAGGGCTAATTGGAGTCAAGATGCATAAGTGACTGAGCAAGAAGTATAGTTAAGATTAGTTTAATGGAGTTGGTAAAACCTGTGGGTAGCTGCAAATTAGCATACAGATAAGAGTTAACCATGGATGAGATCTAAGTTTGAGTCCAGTGGCACCTTTGAGACCAACAAAGTTTAATTCTGGCTATAAGTGAGAACTGAATGACTTAGCATGCACAGTGAGATAAGAACCTGCTATCTCTGTTAAGCCCTGGGAGTTCCATAGTCCTGAGTATTGTAATAACTTGCAATTCAGAGCAGTTGTAATTCTGGGAAATCTCCACTCCCACTTGGAGGCTGGCAACCCTATTAGTGGATGGTTGAATCTATGCCATTGAGAGTCCAGGCAGTAATTCAAACTATGCCCTTCTTCCCATGGGACTTAATGCTCTTGTCAATTCATCTTTGCCCTGCTGAGGTTCTGAGACAGAAATCAGGCTAACAGACATGGCTTCCTCTTTGCCTGTTGCCCAGTAATAGCAATATTAATATTAATAAAATCAGCAATAGGCTACATGATCTGGCTATGCCATCTTGTCTTAATGAACTAGCTTTCCTTCTCCAATTATTTGATTAAATATAAGAATGAAACTCCTCCCTCCCTATATATGCTAATGCCAGGGCCAGCAAACCTCTGAGATTGCCTCTCCCCATATGTGCCCTGCAGTAACTTAGAATACATTAATCAACATGATTAACGACATGATAGATGTTTACAAGATAATGCATGGGATGGAGAAAGTAGAGAAAGAAGTACTTTTCTCCCTTTCTCACAATACGAGAACTCGTGGGCATTCGATGAAATTGCTGAGCAGACAGGTTAAAACGGATAAAAGGAAGTACTTCTTCACCCAAAGGGTGATTAACATGTGGAATTCACTGCCACAGGAGGTGGTGGCGGCCACAAGCATGGCCACCTTCAAGAGGGGTTTAGATAAAAATATGGAGCACAGGTCCATCAGTGGCTATTAGCCACAGTGTATGTGTGTATATACATTTTTTTGCCACTGTGTGACAGAGTGTTGGACTGGATGGGCCGTTGGCCTGATCCAACATGGCTTCTCTTATGTTCTTATGTTAACATCTCCTGGTGGCCCCTGGACCTAGGGATGTTTGACTTGCCTTGTCTTTTTCAGAACTGGCCTCTACCTGGTGGAATTAGCTTCCATTAGAGATCAGGGCCTTGCGTGACCTCTTACGGTTCTGCAGGGCCTACAAGATGGAGCTCTTCTGCCAGATTTTTAGTTGAGTTATACAGAAAACAATATGGTTATACAGAAAAGTGGTAAAAAGGGAAAAAAGGGAAAAAAAAACTCAGGATGGGGGTGCCAACAACTGGGGAATGGGAGGCAGATGTTGCTGTCCGATCACGCACTTTAAACCCGGAAAGGAACAGCAATGACATTGGATCGAACTTCTCATCTGACCACAGCTTCCCTGTCACAAATGGCCATCTTGTCTGGCATTATGTGTGAGAGTATGAGGGCTCTCCATGGAAGGCCATGAGGAGTGAGAGTGAGAAGACAAAAGGAGAGAGGAGGGGGTCAAAGGGCAGATTCCAGGTTAAGGCAAATGAAGGCATCCCATTCCAGGAGATAACAGTGATATACATTTAGAGTAATGTAGTGCCCCTCAATGTCTAGGCATGTTGAGTCACTCCCTCCAATAGTAGGATGTCTTGGATCCTTATTGGGAAGAAGAATGAGTATAACGATATACTGTAAATAATCAATCCTATTGTACACTTACCTGAGAGTAAGTCCTATTGAATCAAGTGGGACATTTCCATGTAGACCTATGTAACATTGCATTGCCCATGTGGTAATTTTATAGAAAAATAATCATATCCCTGTATTTCACAGCATTAGGGGAAACCTCATCTTTTTGAGCTTTACATTTTGGTTGTACAAAAAAAAAATCTGGCAAAGAATTGAGAGGCAATCTACACACTCGGGGGAAAACCTTCATGGGATTGTGGTAGTTATTTTAGAGATTTGTACGCAGCCCCTCATGAATAAAAATGGTAGATATTAAAAAGACTAAAAGCAAAACTTATAATCCCTTAGGAAAAAAAAAGTTTTGAAACGTTTTTAAAATCCTGGCCTACTCTGTAGGCCTGAGTACTATCTCAAGAAAAAATATTTACACAGAGTAAAGCCACTATACCTCTCTGATTAGTATCACATTTTGCTTAGGTTTCTGAATTAACAGTTAGAAGGGCACAAAAAATATTTTGCCAGACATGGATATTATATATATCGATGTTGGTGGCTTTCAGTGAAATAAGTGTAATAGGAGATTTTACCTCAGCGCTTAGAGAAGCTTCCTACAGATGGTTATAGTAACATTTTGACAAATCCTCAGGTGAAACATGACGCCCTGTTTAAAAATACAGACTAGTAAAGAGGAAATGTGTATGTTTTTTTAAAAAAATTCTTAACTGGATACTTTGGGACTTAATAGGAACACTGTTGTCTTTGTCATTGTTGGAGCTCAGTAACTCGGAAAGTAGGTTACAAGCGTATTCACAGAATTTGTTCGCATTATCCCCATATAGGAGTTCCTCTCTTACCGTATAAGCTTAGAACAATCATAGCACAGGCAGCAACTGAAGTGTGGTAAAGAAAGAAGAGGCCCTGAATAAGTAGGGGGCTCTGTACTTCAGCACATGAACCCATGAATCTGCCTTCCGCTGAATCAGACCCTTGGCAGTGGCTCTCCCAGGTCTTAGGCACAGGTCTTTCCCATCACCTGCTGCTTGGGGGATTAAACCTGGGACTTTCTGCATACAAAGCAGACACTTGGCCACTAAGCCATAATCAATCCCTGTTGCAGCAACACAACAAGCAAATGCTGTGGTCAGTTCCTTGGAGGACTTCAAATCCTTTTGCAAACAGTTAACAGCAACCTCTTTAGGACATAGCCCTGTGACTCTTCCTACCAGAACAGCTGTAGCCTGATACTAGAAGAAGAGGAGGAGGAGGAGGAGGAGGAGGAGGAGGAGACTGGATTTATATCTTGTCCTTCACTTGGAGTCTCAGAGCTTACGATCTTTCACCTCCCCCTTCCCACAACAGACACTCTGTGAGGTAGGTGGGTCTGAGAGACCTCTCCAAGAACAGCTCTTGAGCAGAACAGCTCTGAGAGAGTTATGACTAACCCAAGGTCACTCCAGCAGCTGCATATGGAAGAGTGGGGAATCAAACCCGGTTCTCCCAGATAAGAGTCTGCACACTTAACCACTATACCAAACTGGCTCTCTACTAAGGTTGTGAGCTGAAATTCCTAGAGATTTGGAAGTGTATCTTGAGAAAGGCAGGGTTTGGGGAGGAGAAGGACCATAATGCCATAGAGTTCACCCTCCCAGCCAGCCATTTTCTCCAGAAGAACTGATCTCTATCTGGAGATCAGTTGTAATTCCAGGAAATCTGGAGATGGGTAACCCTTTCTGGTACAGATGACAGCCACACTTGTCCATGGAATGTGTTGGGAGATATAGTGAATGGCAAGATGGCATTCCAGCTCCTGCTGCTGATTGGCTGATGGCTGTGTAGAGCCTCTCTTGAAGGACGTGGTGAAGACTTGGTGGTGGAAGGGGAGTGTTGCCAGGAATCCTCATCAGTGTGGTGGGGGGATTTGGGGAGAGCTGGGACATCACACAACATTCCCAATGTGATGTCATCAGGAAGTGACATCATCACTTTGGGGACATGGCAGAGGGGATGCTCTGGCTTTTGGGGTTAAACCATAGAGTTTGCTCAAAAAACAGAGAACCTCCCCCCCGCAGCACAACTGGGTTTAGGAGAGGGTTTTCCCCTACTGTCCAACTGGTCTGCGACAGGGAGAAGCCCCCCAAACTGGGACCTGAAGGCTGGCAATCCTGGGGGAGTGGCGGCGGTGGCTTTGAGTCAGTCAGAAGGATTGTTCACAGCCACTAAAGCATTCTCAGCCAATGGGCAGCATGAGGGCTTTTTTTGTAGCAGGAACTCCTTTGCATATTAAGCCACACACACGTGATGGAGCCAATCCTCCAAGAGCTTGCAGGGCTCTTAGTTCAGGACCTACTGTAAGCTCCTGGAGGATTGCTACATCAGGGGTGTGTGGCCTAATATGCAAAGAAGTTCCTGCTACAGAAAAAAGCCCTGGGCAGCACCATTACAGAAGCTGCTTTCTTGGAAGAGGAGCACAGAGAAAAAGAATCTAGTCAGAAGTATGCAATTTCTTTTGCCATCAAACCACTGCCAATTTATGGTGACCTGTAGGGATTTCAAGGCAAGAGACATTCAGAGGTGTTTTGCCATTGCCTGCTCTGCATGGTGACCCTGGTATTCCTTGGTGGTCTCCCATCTAAATGCTAACTAGGGCTGACCCTGCTTAGCTTCTGAGATCTGATGAGATCAGGCTAGCCTTGGCTATCCACACTTCACCAATACTGACTGACTGAACACATGGAAAATGGCATATCAGGCTTTTATGCAGTCTCTAAGATCTCACACCAGTCTTTTGTCTTCATTTTGGTGTACAGAGAAACATAAGCAACTCCATTGGAATATATAAGTAAGGCATTCTAAAAAATCTTTGCCTTATGAAAATCTGTGGGAACTTTAAGGTTGACTTAAATGGGAAGTGGCTTACATGTGGAGGGTGGTTTCAGATTGGGAAACGGATGTGATAGTATGCCGAGGCGGAAACCCCCGATTCAGATAGGCCCATTTTAGGGGAATGAGACAGCCACTGTTGAAGTGGCAGCATCCTGGCAGCCATCCGTGCTTCTGCCTTTAGACTGTTAGCCTGGCTCCGCTGCAGAAAACGTGGTTTTTCTGTGAAGGACCCCTGCGTGCGCGCTTATGCCGAGAAGCACACAAGCACACCGTGGAGAGGAGCTAGGGAAAAAAACCCCACCCTGACTGTGCCAGAAACAACTTGGCATGATCGCACAGCTCTTCCGCTCATGAGTTGCACCGGGACATTCAGACAGCAGCCAGTTATGCGACCTACAATCGATTCAGGCGGATGCTACTGGGAGAATCCAGGTAGCTTTTAAATGCAGATAGGAGGCATCTGGGGATGGGCTGGGAAATGGGCTGAGCTTGGAGGGCAGATGTGCTTGTGTGAACGTGCGCCTTTGAATCGAACGGGAGGTGTTCCTAGGTCGGGTCAAATCTCTAGTGTGAAACCACCTGGACTTTCTCAGCTGCTAGTTTTCAGAGACTGGAGAATGGCAATAGTTTGTTGTTCAGTCGCACAGTTGAATTCAACTCTTTGCGACCTCATGGAACCAGTCACACCAGGCCCTCCTGTCTTCCGCCATCCTCCAAAGTCCGACTGTGGTTTTTTCTTTCTCTCCAGAAGATTGAAAGTAATAACTTCACTGCCTGTGGTGTGTTTCTACTCATCTCTGGCAAATACATTTTGCAGGTTTTTTGTAAAGCCTGCTAAACCTGTTTGAAAGTTCCACAAGACATGAAAGGCAACCATGCCTTTGCCATTCCACCTCTCTCTCGTCTTTCTGTCAAGTCACATCTGACTTATGGTGACCCCATAGGGTTTTCAAGGCAAGAGATGTTCTGAGGTGATTTGCCATTGCTTGTCTCCATGTCACTGTCCTAGTATTCCTTGGTGGTCTCCCATTCAGATACTAGCTAGGGCTTACCTTACTGAGCTGCTGAGATCTGATGATAGGCTTGCTAATCCCCAGGTTCCAGCGGGGGTTCTTCCGCTTTCCCAGGCTCCTTCCCACCCCCAGTCAGCTGGCCAGCGGGGGAAAGCCCCACCCCCAGAGGACCATGTGCTTTTTCACCTCCAGAGGCTTCAGTCTCTGATTGAAAGGCTTCCTCTTGGGATGGTGTGTCTGTGTTACTTTGAAGAAGCTGGCAGCAACTCATGAGTAGAGAGGCCAATCCCTCGCTTCAAATCCCTCACTTCAGAGTCACCAGAAATGAGGGGGAGGGAAACGTCTGCTGAGGACTTCATTATTCCCTATGTGGAGATCAATTCTCATAGGGTATAGTGGGGAATTGATCTGGAGGTTTCAGGGGCTCTGAAGGAGATGTTTTTTGAGGTAGAGGCACCAGATTTTCAGTATAGTATCTAGTGCCTGTCCCCAAAGTACCCCCCCAAGTTTCAAAACGATTGGACCAGGGGGTCCAATTCTATGAGCCCCAAAAGAAGGTGCCCCTATCCTTCATGATTTCCTATGGAAAGAAGTCATTTAAAAAGGTGTGCTGGCCCTTTAAATATGATGGCCAGAACTCCCTTGGAGTTCAATTATGCTTGTCACACCCTTGTTCCTGGCTCCACCCCAATATCTCCTGTCTCCACCCCCAAAGTCCGCCGATATTTCTTGAATTGGACTTGGCAACCCTATCCGATGACCAATACTCCCTCTAAGCTGTGGAGTCTTGTGAGCAAAAATTCTACTTCATGATCTAATGGCATTAAAATTGTGAGCTACAGCATAAATTAGTTTGCTCTGGGACATTTTTCCTGAGCTAATGGCATTAAAATTGTGAGCTACAGCATGAATTAGTTTGCTCTGGGCCATTTTTCCTGAGCTAAGAAAAAAAATGTGTGAGCCGGAAGCTAAAAAACTGTGAGCTAGCTCACACTAATTCCGCTTAGAGGGAACACTGCTTACGACCTCTATGCCTCTCAAAAAGACCCCTCCCAAACTGTTGTCTGCATTGAGCCTGAAAGGTTATATGCAAATACACTTTCTCCTTCCCCAGTGGTATGGGAAAAGACAGAGCTAGGTCCTTCCAGAGGGGCAATCCTTCTGGACTTTTGAACAAGCTGCAACATACAGCCAGTGTGTGTTGTTTGTTGATCTCTAAGTTAAAGCAGCTGTGTCTGTATATTTTAGACTTAATTGGAACATCTGGCTGTTGTATCTCCTGAGAAAGCAAGGATCGTAAGTATTTAAAGAAGAGCTTTCCCATATTACCCCAACTACATAGGTTCTGCAGCCAGAAGGTTTTAGCTGTCTGCTGACTCATCACTATAGTCTATTGATGACTTTTGTCACCAAGCCTCACATATCAAGGTGACCCATCAGACTTCAGCAAAAAGTCAGAGGGTCACAGTATCCCATATGGTGTCCCTGAATCTACTCCTTCGGTTTCTTCAGTAGCTCCATCAATTAACAGTGACCTCCATCCTCAGACAGTGCAGAGCACATGGCTTCCATTGAAACTTGCATCGTAATTTCAGAATGTTCTGGAACTTCCCACCAAATAAACCCCTTTGCTGTAGGATGGCAGCTTTTGAATTTCTCCCCTCTGCAGGTTTACCTCGAAAATCCTGGCCTTTTTTTTCTACCTCCTTTGTTATGAGTCTTAATTTTCATGCCATTTTCTTTTTAACTCATGCCCTATTTTCCTCATTCAAATGAATGAAAGTTTCAATGTTATTTTGTATCAATGTCTTATGAACAGCATGCAGTAAACCAGATTCTATTTAATGTATAAAAATAGCACCAAATATGAACTTGGAACACTATCATTAAAAAGTAGGGCTGTCAGATCCTCCATGGCCTTTGGAGGGGGGCTTTTTGTGTGTGTGCTATGCATGTGGGGTGCAATGACATAACTCACAAGTGATGTCATCACGCCAGTGACGGTGCACGCTAGCTGCTCAAGGAGCTTCTGGGAAAACATCCAGGAAATTGCTACAGTGTTTGGGAAAACCATAGTGTTTCCCCAGAAGCTCCTAGATCAGCCGGCACATGACGTTGCTGGCACAATGACTTCACGAGTGATGTCATTGCACAAGTGACATTGGGAGGGGATCCCCCCACTGGGGACCTCCTGAACAGGAGAACCCCCACCCAGCCTGGGAACTTGGCAGTCCTATTAAAAAGGCCACAAGAGAAATATTTTAAATAGAGGGAACATTAGTGTCTGGTTTTGCAATTTTTAAAAACGTTTAAGATGTTGAGAGCAGGGCTTTTTTTTTAGCAGGAACGCACAGGAATACAGTTCCAGCTGGCTTGGCATCAGGGTGTGTGGCCTGATATGCAAATGAGTCCCTGCTGGGCTTTTTCTACAAAAAAAAGAGCCCTAGTTGTGAGTGGTGCTCCCACTAAACTGTGGAGTTTTGTGAGCAAAAACTCTGCTTTGTGAGCTACTGGCATTTTTTCCTGAGCTAAGACAAAAATGTGTGAGCTGGACGTTAAAACACTATGAGCTAACTCACACTAACTCAGCTTAGAGGGAACACTGTTTGTGAGTCATGTTAAAAGCTAATCAAAAAGAAAAAACAACACACACAATTACCTGATCTCAGAATTTCCTGCAGTTCTCCTGACAGAAGAGAAACAAAAATAAGAAGAAAAATCAGGAGGGAATGAAGACAAAGGATGCAGTAAGGACGGGGATGTGAACAGCTTTAGAATTTGTAAAGTTCCAAACATCTGACTGGCTATTATTAAATTTTGTGCCAACATTATGCTTATTAAATGCTATTCTTTCTTTAACTGGGAACCACAGAACTCTTCTAGCCTCATTTCCCTTGTTAGATAAACAAGCTTATTTGAAAAAACGTTTTTTCAAGCTTGGGGGAGAAAACATAATCCAGTTTTTAGAAATCTGAAAACCTTGTTGCAGATACATAGAACAAGTGGGAACCCACGAGGACTTGCAGAAGGCAGCGGGTTTTTTTTGTTTGTTTAGCAGGATACACTCCAGCTGGCTTGGCATCGGGGTGTGGCTTAATATGCAAATGAGTCCCTGCTGGGCTTTTCATACAAAAAAGCCCTCTGCGAAACAATGGTGATGTCAGGGGGTGTGGCCTAATATACAAATGAGTTCCTGCTGAGCTGTTTTTGGCAGCAAAAGGTATCTCATTTCCCCCTCCAATATTTCCTCTTTCCCTTTCCTGAAAGCCCCCAGAGCCTCTCCCCTTTTCCTGTTGCCGTCTCTCTTTCTAAGATTACCAACCTGGAGATCACTTGGAATCCCAATGGATCTCCCAGCTACAGAGATCAGTCCTCCTTTGGGTTGCCAGCTCTAAGTTGGGAAATTCCTGGAGATTTGGGAGTGGAACCATGAGAGGCAAAGTTGGGGGAGGGAAGTGACCTAAGCAGGATATAATGGGGTTGCCAGGTCCTACCTTCTTGCCTGCATGGGAGACCTCCTAGGAACACTTTGGATGCTGCCCTGACATCAGTGGGGGATAGGTCTACTATACTACGTCACCTGCTAGGATTGCCAAGCCCCAGATGGGGGCAGAGGATCCCCCGGTTTGGAGGCCCTCCCCCCGCTTCAGGGTCATCAGAAAGCGGAGGGAGGGAAGGGAAATGTCTGCTGGGCACTCCATGATTCCCTATGGAGACTTATTCCCATAGGAGATAATGGAGAATTGATGTGTGGGTATCTGGGACTCAGGGGGGGGGGCTGTTTTTTGAGGTAGAGGCACCAAATTTTCAGTATAGCATCCAGTGCCTCTTCCCAAAATACCGCCCCCCCCCCCCCAGTTTTGAAAAGATTGGACCAAGGGGCCCAATTTTATGAGCCCCAAAGAAGGTGCCCCTGTCTATTATTTCCTATGTAAGGAAGGCATTTAAAAGGTGTGCTGTTCCTTTCAATGTGATGGCCAGAATTCCCTTTGGAGTTCAATTACGCTTGTTACAACCTTGATCCTGGCTCCACCCCCAAAGTCTCCTGGCTCCACCCCCAAAGTCCCCAGATATTTCTTGAATTGGACTTGGCAACCCTATCACCTGCTTTAGGAAAAAAGGGGACTCCCTGAGTTTAAACAAAACTATAATAGAAGAAATGTCAAGGTGAAACTATACTATCAAAACATTTATATGCAATAGGAAAAACCTTTTGGCCTCTACCTCTGAGTAGACTCTACTTCTAAATAATCTAAGATGAACAATATAAATGTGCTTCTTCCAAAGCTTCTACCTTTAAACAAACTGCAATATGAAACACAAGAGTGCACGCAGGCGCTTAGACATAACTTCTTTTCCCAAACAGTCTGCACTAAAATGAATTCAGTCTGCAGAAAAACAAATCAAAGTGCACACAGCCACTTTTAAAGTGTACACAGGCATTTTTTAAAGGCAGGAGTCTGCTTTTGACTCATAAACCAAAATAATGAGAAAACAGTCTGTAACGAATTCTTTCATCCAGATTGCACACAGGTACTTTAAGAAACAAATTATCCCACTTCACAGTCTTGCACGTTCAGTCCACTATTGTTTCAGTGAGGTGTAGGATAAAGAATAAGTTCATCCACATAAAGCCAGTCCACGTTAGACGGAGTGAACCCACTCCGTCTTTACAAAGACTGAGCTAGAGCCTTGTGAGGAAGAGACAGGATTTTTGGGTTCCACTTAAAAGCCATCAGTCTTGAAAAGGACAGAAAAGGAAGCAGGTGAGTTTTCAGAGGTTGTATTGATTTGCACAGTTTACTCTCCATGCAAAATTTAAATGTTATGCATTTAACTTTGGCTGAATTCTGACATTTGGATGAGTGCGGATTTTATTTGGCATTCCAAGTATGATTATTCCAGTAGTTTATCTTCAAAAGTTTTATAAATTCCCATTAATCAGATTCAACTGGTACCCTGCAAAGCTGGACTTTCCTTGTGATGTGACATGCTTTCATTTAAAAAGAAATCCTATAATAATAACTCTGTTAAAAAAAAAAAAGTCTGCAAAGCCAATTATTTCCTTGACTTTGTCCAGAGGTTTTTTTTTTTGTTAAAATGGCAGGAGATGAATAGATGTTGGTTTAAGGGTAAAAAAAAAAAAATCTAGATTACCACATGACTGGCTGTTTTAAAATCTGAAAATAATTCTCAGGCAGCTACAATTTGAATTGATTAGCAATAGTCCCCTCTCCTCTACCTCAAGGAACTTTGAGCAGTGGATGGAGAAAACCTTATCACTCTCCTGTGGCTGAAGGCTGTTATGTAGCATGCATGATAATTCCCTGATTACTGGATTTACAGTGGTGTTTTTTGCTATGGTGTGAATGATGTCGAAAGATTTACACATGTTCTTAAGCACTTGTGAAGCCACATCTGGTAGCTTTGGATCCCTCAACCAAGCACAATCAAAACACAACCCAGATTTAAATAACACATAATTTTTCTGGAACACTATAAATTAAGGGTTTAACTAGACAATATGGAAGAGATTTGTGATTGGGCTGTTATCCTTAAGAAAGAAAGAATAAGCTGATTGATTCAGTTCAATCAAACTTTATAGCCAAAGGCCATTGCAACACCGGTTGGAAACTATTGGCAGAAAACCAAGACCTCCACAAACAAACAAATTCAGCTCATTAATATAATACAGAAATCATGTAGATGATACATGATGAGTCATCTTAGTCAGAGGTATCACATTAAAATTGTAAAAAATCGAGCATTTTTGGACCTCTGTTTCCCTACATAATTTGCACATATTTTGTTTGGTGAAATTACAAATCATGAACCCTGATCAGAAATACTTTTATATTTGCCAGATAACAGATAAATAATTTAATTATATTGTGTGATGACCGACTGGTACATTGAGCAAGAAGAGAGAACAAAAATTTCCCCCTTGAGGTCTCGTATGTTGGGCAATACAGTAAGTAATGGACAAGATCTTCAGTACAGTCACTTTCACATAGGGATACACTTCAGTAGAGGCACACTGCAGATTTTGGGAAGCAGTGCTGTGAAGGGGAATGCTTAATATTCTTCCCCCAGGGCTTTTTATGTAGAAAAGGCCCAGCAGGAACGCTTTGCATATTAGGCCACACCCCCTGACATCACAATTGTTTCACACAGGGCTTTTTAAAGAAAAAGCCCACATGCATATTAGGCCACACCCCTTGACACTAAGCCAGCCAGAACTGCATTCCTGTGTGTTCCTGCTCAAAAAAGCCCCGTCTTGGTGTGTCTATGTAAATCTGTTAGAAACAGAATGTGGAACTCTCAGCATTCTTTCACACTCCCTCCCCCAAACTATTTGCTTTCCTTTCTTCCACATCTTCCTCCCTCCCCTATCTTTCCTTCCTTCCTTCCTTCCTTCCTTCCTTCCTTCCTTCCTTCCTTCCTTCCTTCCTTCCTTCCTTCCTTCCTTCCTTTCTTTCTTTCTTCCTCCCTCCCTCTCTCCCTCCCTCCCTCTCCTATCTATCCTTCCTTCCTTCCTTCCTTCCTTCCTTCCTTCCTTCCTTCCTTCCTTCCTTCCTTCCTTCCTTCCTTCCTTCCTTCCTTCCTTCCTTCCTTCCTTCCTCCCTCCCTCCCTTCCTCCCTCCCTCCCCTTTCCTTCCCTTCTTGCGGCTCTCAAACATCGGACATTTATTTGATGTGTCTCTTAAGTAAAACAAGTTTTGCCATCCCTGACCTAGGGGATGGGCTACAGTTCAGTTGCTTTTGCAAGCAGAATGTCCTAGCTTCAGTCTCCAACTCAAAGGAACAGGTAGAAGGTGATGGGAAAGATCTCTGCCCAAGACCCCCTGAACTTCTGCCAATCAGAGTAGACAATGCTGACCTTGACGGATAAACCAATGATCTGCCTCAGACAGCTTCATGTATGTGTGTTCCTGTGACTTTCTTGGATATTCCATGACAAATAAGAATGCTACTGCTGTGGAGTGATGGTCCTAACAACTTGACTAGTATCTGGGAGATTTGGGTTTGAATCCTCACTTGTGTCATGGAAACTCACTGAGGGACCTTGGGCCAGTCACAATTTCTCAGCTTAAATGATTTCACAGGATGGTGGTGAAGATAAAATGGAGAAGAGAATGAGGTGAGGCACTTTGGATCCCCATTGGGGATAAGGTGGGGTATAAATGAATTAAATAAAAATAAATAAATAAAATACCTGTTGCTATGCAAACTAAGAAGTACGGCGTTAAAGGTGATGCATACACTACCCATGCTGAAAATCTGTGGGTTTTGGTATGCAAAGCTCTCCTCTGTTTCCATCATCAGTTAGCTTGTTGGAATGTTATATTAAACTAGTAAATGTAAATTGTTAAATGAGAACACATGCTTATCTAGGAAGGATACCAAGAACTTTACATATGCAAGTACGGCATGTGCATATCCCAATTTATTTAAAAATATTATTTATTTTAATCATTACCTCTATGTCTAGGTCACTTTCCGGTATGAAACGCTATGGAGTAAAACCAATTAAAACAGCAATTAAAAGTCATTGCAACATGTTATTAAAACATCATAAGCACAGAATGGAATTACCCAAATTATCGGAATGGATCACTGATCCAGGATCAGTATGAAAATAGCATTCCTGGCTCTTTCAGAATTTCTGGGAGAGCAAATGTTGTCTGGAAAAGAATTGTTTCTGCTCTTTTTGTAGCAGTTTCTGTTGTTTTTGTAAAAAAAAATAAAGAGTGGGCCAGTCAGGCAGGTATATATGCACAGAGAATTGCATAGCTTGGATGTCATTATCAAGATGAGCCTACATTTTACAAACTCTGCTAAGCTATAATAGATCCACTACAGCAATTTGCCAATTGGGAGCAGGGGATTTATTTGGTGGGTTGTTCTGACGTCTTTGAGTGAATCTGGCTGTGTCCAGTTTGGGTAATTACATTGTTTTCTCCTGGTCATCCATTGGCCACAGCTTCTGCTTCCGATTTGTAAAAGACATGTGGCAAAATAAAAAAACGATTTGTGTTTGACATTTTTTTATTTGAGACTTATTATTTACTTGTCTCTGGGTGCCTTTGGTATCTGCCCTTGAACCCAGCTGGTAATTCATTCTTGCTATTATTTCTTGAATAGAAGCCACTGAGTAACAGACCTGAAAAGCAGGCATTGCAATCTATCTGGTGATGTCCTGGCAACATGTTGCTTTTTTAAAATCTAAAGATATAAGGACGATATAAACATTTTACATAAATAAAGGATACATATGACAACAAAGATGCAAAGACAAATTGAACTACAAATGATTCCATTCTTTACACAGGTTGGTCAATTTAGTGGCCCAAATAGCCATCACCTGAGAAGGAAGATACGCTTGGGGCTCTTTAGCTTGGAGAAACGTCGACTGCAGGGTGACATGATAGAGGTTCACAAGATAATGCATGGGATGGAGAAAGTAGAGAAAGAAGTACTTTTCTCCCTTTCTCACAATACAAGAACTCGTGGGCATTCAATGAAATTGCTGAGCAGTTGGGTTAGAACGGATAAAAGGAAGTACTTCTTCACCCAAAGGGTGATTAACACGTGGAATTCACTGCCACAGGAGGTGGTGGTGGCTACAAGCATAGACAGCTTCAAGAGGGGGTTAGATAAAAATATGGAGCAGAGGTCCATCAGTGGCTATTAGCTATGTGTGGCTATGTGTGTGTGTGTGTGTGTATATATATATATATATATATATATATATATATATATAAATTTTTGGCCACTGTGTGACACAGAGTGTTGGACTGGATGGGCCATTGTCCTGATCCAACATGGCTTCTCTTATGAAGAACATAAGATGCTTCTTCTGAAGATGGGGGTATTATTTCTTCTTTGTTGAATGAGATTTAATTCTTGGACTGGGTAAAAGCAGCTGCAAGTTGCAATCACCATGTGGCTACTATGCAGGAACAAAAGTGGTCTCCAAGGTGCTACACAAGATGATTTTTGTCAGGGAACACTGACCTGATCAGAAGCTTGATTTATTATAATTGAGGGAGTCTAAAAAGGGCAAGGACTAGACGTTCGTGCTGAAGTTCTCAGTGTGCCTGCACATTCCATACCTCTGATGATGGGACATTTGTATCAAGGTATATCCAAAAGCCTAGGTATGGCTATTGGGAGGGGGGGGGGTGAAGCATTCAGAGTTTCAAAAATTCTTCCAGCATCTTGAATTTTGCAGAAGAAGAAGAAGAGTTGCACTGGCTACCTATTGTGTTCCAAGTCCATTTCAAGGTGTTGGTATTGATCTTTAAAGCCCTTTGTGGTCGGGGGCCTGCCTATCTACAGAACTATGATTCTATGATTCTATCCGCATTGGGTGACAGTGCATCCTGGAAGTGATGTCAGCATGCATCCTGTGAGGCCCCTACTGCTGATTCATTACTTGACTCTACCTTTGTGTTGCCCTGTTCCCAAGAGAATGGAAGGAAATGAGAAATCATGCCCAGCTGAGCCGCTCTCATCCCCCGTCACAAGGTACCATTTTATTTCAGGTTGGGTCAGGTTTTCCAATGAGCTCATGATCACGCCTTCGATGTTCAGCAGTTGTAATAAAAAAAAGAGAGGAAAGAATTAACTAGGCTTGTAGCAAAGCCAGACTTGTAGCCTATCTCTCCGAACTCCCAATCCAGTGTCTAATTGCTTTGAATAGAACATTTTCACAAGGGTGAGAAAACGGATTTTAATAAACAAGGTCTCCGTGTCTGACATCAGAGTATGGTTGCCCTTGAATAATATTTTCCACCATGTTATGGCCCAGACACGTATTGTGACAGCACTAACTATTAGCTATATTTGGCAGAAGAGGCTGAATGAACAGCTCTAGTGGCAGATGAAGTCATAGAAGCTTGAAGAACGCCACATAACTTTAAAAGAGTAGATGTATGTTTATGTGAGCACAGCTTGTAACATTAGTCCCTTGCTGCATGCTTAGTGAACGCTTGCATCCTTCTGGGTTTACACATTGCCAGTAAAAATCTTGCAAGCCGGGAAGCCGATTCAGTGTTGGCATTATGAAATGTTCCATCACACCAATAGCTGAGTTTGAAAGATGACATCTCTCGAGGATTGACATCATTAGACATTGATCCACTGGCCTACTGGGAAAAAAAGAAGATGGTTTTGTGGTTTTGGTAGGCTACCTATTGAATACCAGATTTGCTTCAAGGTTTTGGTACTGACGTTTAAAGCCCTGTGTGGCCTGGGACGGACATATTTGAGGGACCGCCTCTCCCCATATTTGCCCCGAAGGACTTTACGTTCAGTTAATTATCATCTGCTGGTTGTCCCCGGCCTGAAGGATGTCCGTTTTGCCTTGACAAGAGCCAGGGGTTTCTCTGCCCTGGCTCCGGCCTGGTGGAACATGCTTCCGTTAGAGATTAGGGCCTTACCTGATTTACTACCTTTTTGTAGGGCCTGTAAATGGAGCTGTTCCTCCAGGCCTTCGAGTGAGGTAGTGGACAGCCATGGTACATCGAGCCTGGCCTTCCTGTCGCAGCATTCCATCATCTATCAGGCCTACTGGAACGTCATCGGTTCCAGCTGTTTGCATGATGGCCTGATTAGTTGTCTTCTACCTGAAAAGGAGTAATGTTATTGTTTTTATTGTTTATTTACTTCTAATTTCATTACTTATTGTTATTAAGTTATTTGTGATCCGCCCTGAGCCCACTCACGGGATAAGGCAAACTAGAAATTAATGTAGAAAAATAAATAAATGTGTGGAGAATTGCTTCCAATCCAAAGATCATGATCCTGTTCCTTGATGGGCAAGATGCATTAGTCCTGAAGATGTACGACACTGCTGCTGTGGCCTCATCCTCTGGTCCATCTCTTAGCAACTCCTTTGAATCTGACCCTATTCCAAGACTGTCTCCATAGATGGTCTAAGGTGGAACTTCCCTGGAGCTCACCAAAAACACCAGTGATGAAGACCAGGCTCTGAATTTCCCAGGGATGCTGGACCTCTTGGAGTCTGAGACAGGCAACATATAAATAGTTGCAGGAGGGTAGCCAATAGAAGAGCTAGATTTGATTCCAGTAGCATCTTGAAGACCAACAAGATTCAGGGTAAAAGCTCTTGAGAGTCAAAACTCCCTGTTAGATAGCTGACAAAGGGAAGTGACTCTTGAATGCTTATACCCCAAAATCTTGTTGGTCTCTAAGGTGCTACTGGACTCAAATCTAGCTTTCCCATCTCCCATGAAAGTTTGTTCTTTATGGAGCACCCAGCTGAGATGACAGGGATTAACATTTGCCTTCCCTGGAAGCATTGCTAGTGCTGGCTTCATAGGAACCTGTGGTTTGGATGCATTGTCTGAAACCCTTTCCCTTTGCTTGAATGCAGGGGTGGAATTCTAGCAGGAGCTCCTTTGCATATTGGTCCACACACCCCTGATGTAGCCAATCCTCCAAGAGCTTACAAGGCTATTTTTGGTAAGCTCTTGGAGGATTGGCTACATCAGGGGTCTGTGGCCTAATATGCGAAGGAGCTCCTGCTAGAATTCCACCCCTGCTTGAATTAATCTACCTGAAGGCAACTCTCACAATCTGGCATAGAACCCTGTAGGCTCACCCTCTGGCTGGAATATGATAACCTTCACTCATTCTTGATGCAAACATGCCAGACCCCCAGGAACACACTTGCATCTTTCTAAGTCCCTTGACCTGGATGGCCCAGGCTAGCCTGATCTGTAGATCTCAAAAGCAAAGCAGGTTCTAATTAGTACTTGGATGGGAGACCACTAAGGAAGTCCAGGGCTGTTTGGCAGAGGAAAACAATTGCAAACCACCTCTCTTTGTCTCTTGCCTTGACCTGGAAGACCCAAGCTAGGCTGAACTTGTCAGATCTCAGAAACTAAGCAGGGTCAGCCCTGATTAGTACTTTGATGGACAACTACCTACAAAGTCCAGGGTTGCTGCACAGAGGTAGGCAATGGCAAACCACCTCTGTTTGCCTCTGGCCACGAAAGCCCCATGATGGGTCTCCATAAGTTGGCCGTGATTTGACAGCACCTGCCACCACCAAGTCCTCTGAAGTCAACGGGCTTAGCAAAGTGTTTAACTATGATCAGGGCCTTTTTTTAATAGCAGGAACTCCTTTGCATATTAGGCCACACACCCCTGATGTAACCAATCCTCCTGGAGCTTACAGTAGGCCCTGTACTAAGAGCCCTGGAAGCTCTTGGAGGATTGGCTACATCAGGGGGTGTGTGGCCTAATATACAAAGGAGTTCCTGCTACAAAAAAAGCCCTGACTATGCTTAGGATGGCAGTGTTAGAACATTAAAAACTTCCTTGCAGAGTTGGATATCCCTCTCAACAGGCATCGTTTTATGTGGTGGAGCTCATTAGCATAACTCATTAGCATACACCACCCCCCCCAGCCGAAAGCAACCTGATGCAAAAAAGGAGACTCACGGGTGGGGCTCTCCTGGGCTGCCCCCCTCCCAGTCAAAAGGCCAGCAAGCCACCCGTCACCCAAAATCACATAAGTGGAGAAAGTGGTGTGGGCTTCTCCAGGGTTAATGAGGGCTGCTGGCTGCCCACTCTCTTAATCCAGGGATTGTCATGCAGCTGCGCCTACTATTCAATGGACAAGGTAGGTGGGGAGGAAGAGGGGGAACTCTCAGAAAGGTTCAGGACTGCGCTCCTGTGAGCTCCTGCTGAACCTGAGGCCTCTCAAAACAGGAACAGCATCTGATGGCCATAGCGTCAATCTCATTGATCTTTATGTGCAAGAGGTCACCTGGCCTCCCTCAAAACATGACCATTTAGCGTCAGGATTGCATCTTCTAATGTGAAAATTGACGAGTAATAAAGTTCACATGGTTGTTGCTGACAGCATGGAACCTCGGCTTTTCACTGCTAATTAAGATCCGACATTCCCCACCCCCCACCCCCATTCAGCAGCAGAAATGGGACATCCTTAGCTTGGCAGGAAATGCATTCACGGAGCTTCAATTGTTAACATGTGTTTTAATTACAGATTTATTCAAATTCAAGTAGGAGAGAGAAGCCAGAGACTTTTGGAGTCCCATGCTCCTGTCTGAAGCTCCGTTAGGCTCTGCTGAATACTAACAGAATCCATGCCCTGTATATTTTAATATGTGATGGGAATGCAAATTGTCCCTAGCAAGGGAGGGAGGAACCCATGTTCATATGCAGTCCCCTTTGTGCAGTGAGAGGCTGGCTTGCAATTTCAGTGGTGATAGAGTCATAAATTTATCTTGCAAAACAATGACTAATCATCTGTTAGACTGGAAGGAACCTCAGAGTCCCGTCCAGGGTTGGCCCTGCCACTAGGCAAACTAGGTGATAGTCTAGGGTGCTGGCCTTCTGGGGGCATCAGATTGGGCGCCCCCCACGTGACTCAGGGACGTTAACGGTGCAATGGGGGGCACCAGACGTTAACATCGCCTAGGGTGCCAGACAGTCTAGGGCTGGCCCTGGTCTCAGCTGAACCTATAAATTATTGTCCAGACTTCCTACCCCACAAAGCAAGAAAGGAAAAGTTTTGGTTCAGTTTTTTAGAAGGTGAACAGTTGGTTTTTATACTCCCTTTTCACTACCTGAAGGAGTCTCAAGGAGTGGCTTTACAATTGCCTTCCTCTTGTCTCCCCACAGCAGACACCCTGTAAGGCAGGTGGGGCTGAGGGAGTTCTGAGACAACTATGACTGACCCAAGGTCATCTAGCTGACTTCATGTGAAGGAGTGGGGAAATCAAACCCGGTTCTCCAGATCAGAGTCCGCCACCCTTAACCAGGGCCAGATCTAGGGGGAGCAGAGAAGGCACTTGTCCCGGGGGCAACCAGAGGGGGGGGGGACGCCAAATTGGGTATGGAGTCCATTCTATTCTATAGGCCCATAAGATAGAATGGGCCCATAAGGGGGTATCATTTTTAATTTTGCCCCCCCCCCTCAAAAAACTTGTAGATCCGATCCTGCTCCTAACCAATACACTGGATCTCAAATGGCTTTGGCATTTGGGCACTGCAGAAATAATAGCGCAATTCTTTGCAGAGTTACTCCAGTTTATGCCCACTGATTGCAACGAGTTTTGGCTGGAGTAACTCTGCACAGGATTGCACCATTCAGTCTATTACTCAGCTTCTAATTGTTACCAAGACTACCCTCCGGGTTATATTGCCACTGATGAATCAGTGGCCCACTAGGAGAGATGACTTCAGTGGGCAATTGAAGAACATGGATTCTTAGCACGTGAAGGAGACTTCGGGTGGTCACTGAATATACCCTTAGTCAGGGGTCATTTCATAGAAAAAGAGGTGCCGGAGTCATTAGCAAAACTCATTTGCATACTTCATTTGCGTATGCCACATACTCCTGGCATTACCGGAAGGTGTACTAAATTATATCAGCTCAGCATCTACCTTAAAATGCTTCTTGAATTATAATTGTCATAATAAAACCTTATCCGAATCTTAAGAGTTCAGCAAAATTCTCATGGGGGTTTGAACAATGGATCCCAGAGAAGCAAATATTTTGGGGGGCGAGGGGGTTAAGAAAGAAAGAGCACAATAAAATTTAGAGGTTCTGCTTCTGTGAGCTCCTGCCCAAAATGAGGCCTGCTTCTGTGAGCTCCTGCCCAAAATGAGGTCTATCAGTGGGGCCAGGACGCTAGATCAGTCTGAAGGAGAACCATTTGATTAATATAACTTCAGAGGAATAGCCAAGTATCACAAGACAGCAGTAGGAAATCTTTCAACAAACAAAAGACAGAGCTGGATTTCTTTTATCATTAGGTATTTTGTAAAACTTTGGCCCAGGGTATATCATGGAATTTGTTCATCTATCATTCCATGGCCTCCATGAGGTGACCTGACCTTGTTTTTTTTCCTTCACCTCATCTTTCAGTGGCAGGGAGGATGCTGGAAAAGGGGGTGAGTGGAAAAGTTGGAACTCCCACGACTCCTGCTGCTGTACAAAACACATCATATGGTCCATATTTGTAGCAGTCGCTGTCCTTTCCTTCCTGTCCTCGATCCCCCTGCCTCCCGTCACTGCTTGTCCTGCTGCGACTGTCTTGTGCCGCTTGGATCTGGGACGCATCATTGCCAAGTCATTTGCAAAGTGCCATCATGTCGTCTAAACACGGGCTTGTGGGAACTGTGGACTTGCCTTTCATTACTGCAGCAGCATCGTAGATGAACTCTAGAAGTCTGCAGAGGAAGACAGACAAGCTAAGGAAAGAGAGACGGAGTCAGGGCATGATCAACAAGCTAAGAAAAGAGGGATAAGGACAGGGCATTCTGCTTTCTGCCTGGGCCAGGGACGATTTTTGGCCAAATGGATCTTCAAAAAGTTTCCATGAAACTCTAAGCAAAATTATTCCTAAATCCATAAGAACATAAGAGAATCCATGTTGGATCAGGCCAATGGCCCATCCAGTCCAACACTCTGTGTCACACAGTGGCCAAAAAACCAAGCGCCATCAGAAGGTCTATCAGTGGGGCCAGGATGCTAGAAGCCCTCCCACTGTGCTCCCTGCCCCCCCAAGCACCAAGAATGCAGAGCATCACTGCCCCAGACAGAGAGTTCCATCTCTGTTCCATATGTTTATCCAATCCTCTTGAAGTTGTCTATGCTGGCAGCCGTCACCACCTCATGTGGCAGTGAACTCCATATGTTAATCACCCTTTGGGTGAAGAAGTACTTCCTTTCATCAGTTCTAACCCGACTGCTCAGCAATTTCATTGAATGTCCACAAGTTCTCATATTGTGAGAAAGGGAGAAAAGTATTTTCTCTAACCTTCTCTATCCCATGCATAGTCTTGTAAACTTTGATCATGTCACCCCTCCACTGACATTTCACCAAGCTAAAGAGCCCCAAGCGTTTTCACCTTTCTTCATAGAGAAAATGTTCCAAACTTTTTCCAATGCTATATCTTTTTTGAGGTGCAGTGACCAGAATTGTACACAGTACTCCAAATGAGGCCACATCATCGATTTATACAGGGATATTATGATACTAGCTGATTTGTTTTCCTAATAATTCCCAGCATGGTGTTGGCCTTTTTTTTATTGCAGTCACACACTGTCTCGACATTTTCAGTTCCTTCCTTCCTTGACAATGGAGGCCCAGATAGCAGCCACTGCCAAATCCGTTTTTTCCCATCTCAGGTGGGTGAGGCAGTTGGTTCCCTTCCTTGAGTGCGACGACTTGGCAACTGTGATCCATGCAACGGTCACCTTGAGATTGGACTACTATAATGCCCTCTACATGGGGCTACCCCTGTCTCGAACCCAGAAACTGCAGCTAGTGCAGAACGCGGCAGCCAGGCTGTTATTGAGGCTCCCCAAGTGGGAGCATATACAGCCGGGGCTAGGGGAACTGCACTGACTGCCAATAATATACCGGATTCCCTACAAGGTGCTGCTTATTACTTTTAAAGCCCTATATGGCTGAGGACTTGTTTACCTTAGGGACAGCCTCTCCCCACACGTTCCCCAGAGGGTGATTAGATCTGGGATGAAAAATCTGTTAGCGATACCTATGCCGAGGGAGGCTAGATTAAAGTCCACCAGAGAGAGGGCCTTCTTGATCGCGGCCTCCTATTGGTGAAATCAACCACCAGAAGAAGTTAGGGCCTTTGTGAGGAAACGACCCCTCTTTTCCTATATTATAGTCACAAGCATGGTTGCCAGGGCACCTGGAGAAGTGAGCTTGCACCCGTCTGGCCAGAGAGTGCGAGCAAAGCCATCCAGGAACTAAATAAGACTCATGTGTACAAGCAGCATTATTGTACAGGCATTCTAAACAGGCACAGAGTGCTTGCCAATATACACGAACGTTTCCCCCGTCACTGATCGGGCCCGCCATGGTGAGGAAGAAGCTGCGCCGCCACGGAGCTGTCCAGGCGACCAGTGTTGAAGCGCTAAGCATGGAAACCACTGTGTTTCGCTAACACCACTTGTAGCCATCTTCCTGCCAGGCTGGACTTCATTCCCTCTTAGTGGGAATCTCACGTACGCATCCTGAGTCATTCCTAGCCCGCAAGCAACCCATCCGTGTTATGAATGGATTAACAGCCCGACTGTTGATCCTAATTGCTCAGCAATATCCTGAACAATAACTCTTGCCTAGGAGATGATGAGAAAAGAGGAAGAATCTCTCCTGCCACATCCAAACCTTTTGTCTACACCGGGGATACCTAGGCCAATATTTGATTCCCTATTGTCACCTTCCCAGATAATCCCATCTCATCCCAAGCACCCAGCCATTTCCATACTGATATCATCAGAGCCGCCTCAGGCCCTGTCGCAACCTGGAAGTTTCCAGGATGCCCAGGATAAAGGTGAAGTTCATTGGATAAAGCAAACACCCAATCAGGTGTCACCAAAGACTCACCATTGGTTCAGCCGATGTCCAGCCTTCATGGTCATCAGCAGAACCTCCCATCTCTCCTCCCTGTTGCCTCCCATCCCCTAAGGGTACAAGTGAGGCTTTATAACATGTGGACTAGCTACCCACATGTGTGCTTCTATTCAGCAACCCATTTACTGCTGTGTAGATACATCCCCGATTCCTGATCAGTTTCGGGCCCTTCCCCCAATCCCTCAACTGTCGCCTTCAAAGTCTTCCTTGGAGTCTTCCTTGGAGTCTGCGAGAGGTAATATCGCCCTGTATGTCTACCCTTATATGTACCCCTATCAATCTATCTTTATTTCTTAGGTCTGTGTGAATGTGTGATTGTTTTGTATTTTTATCTTGTGCGAAAGAACTATTATTCTAAATAAATTACAATTGGTTTTTATTAAATTAGAGTCCTTTTATTGAGCATTTACTATCTGGATGGTTGAGCCTGGTATACATTTGGTAAAAAGATTCCTATTAAGCCGGGTGTCCACCTAACTAATTCCCCAACCTCGTTTTGAGGGCATTTGGCTTAACACCTTGCAGAACCTCACTCAGTTCTGCAAGGCCTGTAAGACAACTCTATTCCGGCAGACCTTTAATTGACATGGAAGGACTGATATATATCTAATATATACTGAACGCCATCTGAAGTGAGAAAACATCAAATATGATTAGCACCAAACTGTTTTAATTGTTCTTAACTGTTTAACTTGCTTTAATTGTTTAACTGTTTAATTGTTCAATTGTTCTGATCTTACTGGTTGTGAGCCACCCTGAGCCTGCTTCGGTGAGGAGGGTAGGATATAAATCCAATAAACCTTAAACCCTATCTACTATGACCCCAAGATCTCTCTCTTGGTCAGTTTCTGCCAGTTTCTGCCCCATCAACTTGGTATTTATAGTTTGGATTTTTGACCCAATGTGCATTACTTTGCACTGGGCCACGTTGACCCTCATTTGCCATGTTGACGCCCACTCACCCAGCCTCAACAGATTCCTTTGGAGTGCCTCACAATCCTTTCTGGCTCTCACCACCCTGAACAATTTAGTGTCATCTGCAAACTTGGCCACTTCACTGCTTACTCCCAACTCCAAATCATTAATGAACAAGTTAAAGAGCATGGGACCCAGTACTGAGCCCTGCGGTACCCCACCGCTTACCACCCTCTACTGCAAAGGTGATAATGCAGACAATGGCAAACCACCTCTGAATGTCTCTTGCCTTGAAAACCCTACAATCAGCTGTGTCTGCCATCCATCCATCACCATCTATCTATCTATCTATCTATCTATCTATCTATCTATCTATCTATCTATCTATCTATCTATCTATCTATCTATCTATCTATCTATCATCTAGATGTAAATGAGTATCTGCCTTTTTGTGGGCATTCATTTCCGGATTCAGCCATATGCATTTAGCTTCATTGTTAAATGTTGTGTGTTAATCTAGGGGTGCTGGTGGTGCAAGGAACAATATTGATCCAAAGGACTGAGGTGAAATGTCAGGCAAACAGAACCTAATTCTGATGGAAGCTCACGGACTTGTCAAAAAAGAAGCGGGGTGGAGGTGGGGGGTGAGCAACACCCGGAAGCAATTTGAGTGTCTGTGCCATAAAGCGGCTGCGATTTTTCTCATCTGGCTTTGGAGTTTAGAGGAGCGGAGGAGGGAGGACCAACAGGCTGACTTATGCTCTTTAACACTGGAGACCCAGAAGGGCTCGAGCAGATGTTGTTGGCTTATTTGAGACGAATACATGTGGGGCTGTGGTTTCTCTTAAGTGTTTGCTAATATCTACCACATTGCACAGTCAAACATCCTTTCTCAGTGGAGCTGACTGTTCATAATGCAACACAGATGATTTCATCATCGGCTGGACCCTTTTGGGTTGTGTGAAATCAGACCCCCCCTTTGCATTATATAAAAACCCTTTAAAATGCCAATCATTTAGTTCTGATCAGAGGTTTTCAAGCATAAGAGCCCTGCTGGATCAGGCCAAAGGTCCCTCTAGTCCAGCATCCTGTTTCCTGTAGCGGAAAGCTCATAAAACAGGGCCTGATGGTTACATCCTTTGTTTGCTGGCAACTCAGAGGTACACTGCCTTTGAAAATGGAAGTTCCATTAGGACATCATTGCTGGTAGTGGCCTCCCTTGCTGCAATAATCCATCTTCTGCCAGGCCTACTGATGTTAGATGCCATCTTTATGAGCTATTGGTCACAGCCTGAAATTATCTGTAATTTGACCAACTCTGTCTTCTGCATTGAAATTGAGTGGCTTTAATTGTTTTACTGTTATTTTATTGATTTTGTTCGCTTTTGTTGTACGCTCTGAGTACAGGGTAGGATGGAATAAAAATAAAATAACTAAATAAATAAAAATAAATATTTTGAAAAATCAGGGCTTTTTTTGAACAGGAACACACAGAACGCAGTTCTGGCTGATTTGGCATCAGCATATGTGTCCTAATATGCAGATGAGTTCTTGCTGGTCTTTTTCTATACAAAAAGCTGGGAGAAAAATGATATGCTGTCTTTCCACATAACTGCTACAGATAGGTTAAAACTAATAAAACAGAACCATTGAAAGACAAGTATTTTTTTAAAAAATATATATATTTGGGGTAAGGGAGAAGCTTTCCTCTATCCATGTTCTTCCCACCATGCCTAATTTTAAAAACTTTTATAATTTCTCCCTTTATCCAGCTTTTTCCACATCAAAAAGTCCAACATTTAAGCCTTTCCTTGTAAAGATGGTGATCCAGCCTTCTGATTGAAGCAGGCTAGAGGTGTGCATAACAAAATTCTAAAGATAAAAATATACATAAAAAATATTGTTTTGGGTTTTTACAGTGCTTTTCCTGAATGGCATTAGCAATCTGTGATTCTTAGTGTAATGAAACAACCATCCCTGAAAAAAATCCATGTTGTTTTCAAGTTCAGGTGCTTACAAAGCTAGGAGCAGCTTATGCATGCACCCATCATGCTGTTCTTTGATTCTGCTGGTTTCTCAAGCAACAGCATCCTTCTTTCCAATTGGATCCTTGCAAAGGAAGAGCACAGAGCACTTCCAGCCCATCACCTTTGCAGACAAGCCTCAGAGAGGGAATTTTTAAAGTGGCTATGTTGAGTCAGCACTTGCCATGTCTGCAGTGCAAATGCATGAAAACTTGCCTACTTCTGAGCCTCTTTGTTGTACGTGCTTGATATTTGGAGGATCCTGAGAGCAGACAGAGGACTGTGTTCCATGTGAATTTAGTGGCATCATGTGTTCCATGTGAATTTAGTGGCATCTCACAGAGGTCTGAGAGGAGCAGAACAGAGCAGAACAGCTCTGATAGCTGAGACAGCTGGAGAAGTTGCTGAGAATTTCTGAGTTTTGAAAGACTTCATTCTGAGGTTTGTGGGGCTGCCTAAAATTCTGAGTTGTGATAGCTGGGGAACTGCTCTTTGTTTGCTCTTTGTTTGGTTGAGTGGGCTAAAGGTGAAAGAGATTGAGAGTGATTGCTGCTGATTGCTTAGGAGTGCCTCTGCTCCACCCTCTTTGCATTTTAAGCTGCGCCTTGCCAAAGGCGCGAGACTTTGGCGAGAGCTAAAGGGCTCTTGGCCTGTGGCTCTTCGCCTGGGGGCTCCCTAAGGACCAGGAACCCAGATCCCTGATTTCCTTGTTCTCCCAATAAGGTAAGTTGACCCTCCAGAAGGGGAGCCACTTAAACAAACAGCATTTAAAGAGGACTGTATATTTTAAAAAATATTATATATCATGAAGATAGAATGCCAGCAGGGGGTTGGGGGCTTTCCAGTGTTTTGCACTGAGTGTCACATGTACGACTATCTGCCCAAGGGACAGAAGTCTTGGGTGTGTGCTCGATGCAAGGAGCTCCTGGTCCTCAGGGAACGAGTTCGTACCCTTGAGGCCGAGGTGACTGCCCTGGAGAAGCAGAGACGGTCAGTTAGGCACTTGGGGAAGACTTTCGGGGGTGTATTAGATGAACCCACTCTGAATGTAGCAGCCCCATTGCTGCCAGAGAGCGTGAGGGTCGAGAGGGAACAGGGCACCGTGCTGAGGATAAGGGGAATGCGCCCTCAGAAGGGACCTCTTCTTCGGTTGGTGAGCGGGAATCCTTTCGCGCCAAGGAACCATCCCTGGGCAGGGGGAGAGGGGGGGTTGGTAGTTGGTGATTTGATCCTTAGGCAAGTAGATAGCTGGGTGGCGAAACCACGTACTGACCGTATGGTGACTTGCCTGCCTGGTGCGAAGGTAGCGGACATTACGCGTGTAGTAGATAGGCTAATAGATAGTGTTGGGGAGGAGCCTGTGGTCGTGGTGCATGTTGGCACCAACGATGTGGGGAAATGCAATCATGAGGTCCTGGAGAAAAAATTTAGGCTGCTAGGCAGGAGACTTAAGGCCAGGACCTCCAAGGTAGCCTTCTCAGAAGTCCTTCCTGTTCCACGTGCAGGGCAGGAGACATAGGCACAAATTAGTCTCAATGTGTGGATGAGACGATGATGTAAGGAGGAAGGGTTTAAGTTTGTTAGGCACTGGGATGCTTTCTGGAACAAGTGGGAGCTATACAAAAGAGATGGTCTCCACTTGTCCCCGGATGGAACCAGGCTGCTGGCGCTTAAAATCAAAAAGGTGGCAGAGCAGTTTTTAAACTAAGTCTTGGGGGAAAGCCGACAGGAGATGAAATGTCTCTGGTTCAAGAGGACTTGTCTCTAAGAGATGAAGGGTTGGCTGCTATTTTTCTATCGGTAATGAATCAGAGTTGTCCACTGTGATGCTGACAAACATCATGGACTGTCTGCCAGTGTCTTGAGGTGGCAGGAGGAAGGTGGCGGGCCTAGCTTGCCTGGAAAATTATAGATGTTTGTATGCAAATGCTAGAAGTGTTCGAAGTAAAATTGGTGAATTGGAATGTTTAGTGTTGGGAGAAAACACAGACATTGTGGAAATTTCAGAAACTTGGTGGAATGAGGAGAATCAGTGGGACATGGTGATTCCTGGATATAAGTTATATCGGAAGGATAGGGAGGGAAGGGTTGGAGGTGGGGTGGCTCTGTATGTCAGAGAGGATATACGGTCCAGTAAGACTGAGGTCAGAGAATTAGATTCACTTTTAGAAATGCTTTGGGTTGAAATAGAGGCCCCCAAAGGAAATTTAACTATGGGAGTTTGTTATCGCCCACCAAATCAAAAGAGAGAGGACGATTATAATATGATGGAAGGTTTAAAGATAGCGGGTAAACGTAAAAACTGTGTTGTAATAGGTGATTTTAACTACCCGCAGATTGATTGGGTCAATATGTGTTCTGGTCGAGAGAAAGAGATTGAGTTTCTTGATGCTCTCAATGACTGTGCTATGGAGCAGATGGTCTCAGAACCTACCAGGGGTGGGGTGATCCTGGATTTGGTCCTAAGTAATGCCCAAGACTTGGTGAGAGATGTAAAAGTGATCGCGCCACTTGGGAGCAGTGACCATAATGTTATTGATTTCACCGTTTGTATAAATAGGGAGTTGCCCAAAAAGACTGCCACAACCACGTTTAACTTTAAAAGGGGTAAATTCACTGAGATGAGAAGGCATGTGAGGAGGAAACTGAAAGGAAAGGTAAATACGGTCAAAACCCTTGGGGAAGCTTGGAAACTATTTAAAACTATAATCCTAGAAGCTCAGATAAAATACATACCACAAGTTAGGAAAGGCACAAACAGGCATAAGAAAAGGCCTGCATGGTTAACAAACAAAGTAATGGAAGCTGTAAAAGGTAAGAAGGACTCCTTTAAGCGGTGGAAAACCAGTCCAAGTGAGATTAGTAAAAGGGAACACAGGCTGTGGCAAATCAAATGCAAGACTGTAATCAGACAGGCAAAAAGGGACTATGAGGAGCATATTGCAAAAAACATAAAGACCAACAATAAAAATTTCTTCAAATATATTAGAAGCAGGAAACCAGCCAGGGAGGCAGTGGGGCCCTTGGATGACCATGGGGTAAAAGGATTACTGAAGGAGGATAGGGAAATGGCTGAAAAGCTGAATTAATTTTTTGCCTCCGTCTTCACTGTGGAAGATGAGAACTTTTTGCCTGCCCCAGAACCACTAATTTTGGAAGGGGTGTTGAAAGACCTGAGTCAGATTGAGGTGACAAAAGAGGAGGTCCTACAACTGATAGACAAATTAAAAACTAACAAGTCATCGGGTCCGGATGGCATACATCCGAGAGTTCTGAAAGAACTCAAAGTTGAACTTGTGGATCTTCTAACAAAAATCTGTAATCTTTCATTGAAATCTGCCTTTGTTCCTGAGGACTGGAAGGTAGCAAATGGCACCCCCATCTTTAAAAAGGGTTCCAGAGGAGATCCGGGAAATTACAGGCCAGTCAGTCTGATTTCAATACCGGGAAAGTTGGTAGAAAGCATTATCAAGGACAGAATGAGTAGGCACATTGATGAACACGGGTTATTGAGGAAGACTCAGCATGGGTTCTGTAAGGGAAGATCTTGCCTCACTAACCTGTTACATTTCTTTGAGGGGGTGAACAAACATGTGGACAAAGGAGACCCGATAGATGTTGTTTACCTTGACTTTCAGAAAGCTTTTGATAAAGTTCCTCATCAAAGGCTCCTTAGAAAGCTTGAGAGTGATGGAGTAAAAGGACAGGTCCTCTTGTGGATCAAAAACCGGCTGAGTAATAGGAAGCAGAGAGTGAGTATAAATGGGCAGTCTTTGCTGTGGAGGATGGTAAGCAGTGGGGTGCCGCAGGGCTCGGTACTGGGTCCCATGCTCTTTAACTTGTTCATAAATGATTTAGAGTTGGGAGTGAGCAGTGAAGTGGCCAAGTTTGCGGATGACACTAAATTGTTCAGGGTGGTGAGAACCAGAGAGGATTGTGAGGCACTTCAAAGGGATCTGTTGAGGCTGGGTGAGTGGGCGTCAATGTGGCAGATGCGGTTCAATTGGCCAAATGCAAAGTAATGCACATTGGGGCCAAGAATCCCAGCTACAAATATAAGTTGATGGGGTGTGAACTGGCAGAGACTGACCAAGAAAGAGATCTTAGGGTCGTGGTAGATAACTCACTGAAAATGTCAAGACAGTGGGCGTTTGCAATAAAAAAAGGCCAACGCCATGCTGGGAATTATTAGGAAGGGAATTGAAAACAAATCAGCCAGTATCATAATGCCCCTGTATAAATCGATGGTTCGGTCTCATTTGGAGTACTGTGTGCAGTTCTGGTCGCCGCACCTCAAAAAGGATATTATAGCAAGTCCAGAAAAGGGCAACTAGAATGATTAAAGGGCTGGAACACTTTCCCTATGGTTGAAACGCTTGGGACTCTTTAGCTTGGAGAAACGTCGACTGTGGGGTGACATGATAGAGGTTTACAAGATAATGCATGGGATGGAGAAAGTAGAGAAAGAAGTACTTTTCTCCCTTTCTCACAATACAAGAACTCGTGGGCATTCAATGAAATTGCTGAGCAGACAGGTTAAAATGGATAAAAGGAAGTACTTCTTCACCCAAAGGGTAATTAACATGTGGAATTCACTGCCACAGGAGGTGGTGGCGGCCACAAGCATAGCCACCTTCAAGAGGGGTTTAGATAAAAATATGGAGCAGAGGTCCATCAGTGGCAATTAGCCACAGTGTGTGTGTGTGTGTGTGTGTGTGTGTGTGTGTGTGTGTATATATATATATATATATATATATATAAAAATTTTTTGCCACTGTGTGACACAGAGTGTTGGACTGGATGTGCCATTGGCCTGATCTAACATGGCTTCTCTTATGTTCTTATGTTCAATGACTGTTGCCCCAGACCCTGGAACTGGTTGTCCATGAAAAAAAAAGTCTTCAATGTATGTGTGTGGAAACTAGCTATAAAGTCCTCCCCAACTTCCTCCCCCTCCCTTTTCCTTGGTTGGTTAAACTGTCCCTATTCTTCTTTTTTCACTGTCTGTCCTCCCCATTTGTTTAAATGTATATAGATATATGCTGTCCCAGCCCAAGGAACTGAGGAATCAATGAAAATCTCTCATTTGTATAAGTCTGATAATGGCATATGAGTCACTGATAGGAATCAAAAACAAACAAACTGCTTTATTTCACTTCTGTGGGGCTATGGTCAGGTTGGTATCGGGTTTAAACTTGGCAGGTAAACAGGCAACAGGAATGAGGTAACTTTGTGTAATTATAAACAAGTGATAATTTGTCACAATAAAGTAGCTGTTTGGTTCTACAGATAGGCCTTCAAAACTGAAGAGAAGAGATCTCTTGGCAGTTACTGATTAAATAAACAAGGATGAACTTCTTTGGCTCCAAATTACTTAAGTCTATTGTGGTGGACAGCAAGCAGAGGCATGCTTAAAGGCAACACTTCTTGGGAGAGATTGAGTTAGCTGACCTGATTGACAGCCCATGGAACTCATTCTGATTGGGGAGCTGCAACTAACTGTCAAGAAGAGTGTGATAGTTAGGCAGTTGGATGTTGACTGGAGAAGTGAGTGCTAGCTTTTGAGAGACTTTCTAGCATGAGAAGAGTCTAAAAAGCAGAGTTTGTTTCAGAGGCAATGTGGTGTGGCTTTGGAAAAAGAATAGACTCTGGAGGAGACTGTTCCAATAGTATAGACAGTCCCTGCGTGAAACAAATAAACACAACTTGAGAGGGAAATTAGTTTTCCAGTTTTAAGCTTAATATCCAGTGGGAAAAGACTGTCAATCTGGAAAACAAAAATTTGGCAACTGGTTTGAAATGGCATTGAAAGGCCCTAAACACACCAAAAGCCTGGGCTATTGATCTTAAAGAGATAATAATGTTCTTGCCAGCTAAAAGGGTCTAGTTAAAAACCCCAAGTCGTAAACAAAGGGATAAAGCTGAGTACATTCTCAAGATTGTGTGATTAACCAGTGTGAAGTTCATAAGGAAATCTAGAACAACATCAGTTTACCTGCAGTGAATGTCAAACAGCTCTAAGCCTAAAAATGTCTCTTGTTTGTTCAGCAACATACTGGTCCCTAAGTCAGGATCCTCTCCTGCTCTTCACTGCCACCCTCAGCTGTAAAATTCAATTTGAATCCTCTGTGATTCAAGGCTCTCCAACCAAGTTGAAGCATTAACCGTTCATTGTCCATTACTCACCTACTTTAAGATCCGGTGAATGGACCCCTTTTGTTGAACATTCTGGCATTGAGAGAAGAGGAAGGACTGTGTTCATAGCAAATTTAGTGGTATGTTCAATATGGTTCCCCCCTGTTCCATTTTATCCTCACAACAACCTTGTATGGTAGGTTAGGCTGAGACCCAAGGTCACCAAGTGAGATTTGTTTTTCCTTCCTCTTTTTTTTGGGGGGGGGTGGTTTTTTTTTTTTTGTGTGTGTTTGCGTGAGTGTGTATGTTTGCACCTGGAAGTCATGTTGACCTCTAGTGACTGACCCCTACTGGGGGCCTGGAGGATATTCAGAGAGGTGGCTGAATAAAGCCTGACCCTGTCTCCTGTACTTAGCATTGTTGTTGTTATTCAGTCGCACAGTCGAGTCCAAACCTTTGTGACCCCATAGACAAAGTCACGCCAGGCCCTCCTGTCTTCCACCATCCTCCGAAGTCTGCTCAAATTCGTGTTTGTTACATCAGTAACACTGTCCAGCCGTCTCATCTTTTGCTATCCCCTTCTTCTTTTGCCTTCTGTCTTTCCTAGCATCAGGATCTTCTCCAGGGAGTGCTCCCTTCTCATTTGGTGGCCAAAGTATTTGAGCTCCATATTTGACAAATCTTTCCGTGAAAAGAACACATGAGACCTTTTATTTGAGTGTTGAATTTCCTCTAGGGGAGAACCAGGTTTATATCCCTGCACATCACAAAACTCACTGAGTAACCTGACCTGGATAGCCCAGGCAACCCTGATCTTGTCAGCTCTCAGAAGCTAAGCACGGTCGACTGTGGTTAGTACTTAGATGGAAGTACTAAGTACAGGAGAGCCAGTAGTGAACACGCTACTTGGAGACTTACCCCTGCCAACAAGGAGGTGCTGTTGGCTCTCCACCAGTGGGCTGTGGGCACCGTGTTGTTGGCTTCCCAGCTGTTGGTTGCGGGCTTTGGTCTGACAGCTGCTGGACTGTGGCTCGCCCCATCATCCAGCTGTGGGTGCCAGTTTGTCGGCTGCCCCTAGTCTGGTCGATTGCTGGCTTCTGTGTGGGTGCCCAGCCTCAGGGTCCAGTTTGGCAGCTGTTCTGTCTGCTGCCAACCGCCGGTGCTGCCTCTGTGTTGCTGCCCGGTTGCCGGTTCTGCCTCTGTGCTGCTGCCCGGCTGCAGATGTTCCATCTCGGTGACTGGGGGATTGCAGGGGCCGCCGTTGCTGTCGCTGCTGTTGCTGTTGCTACCGGCACTATTCCATCAGGCAGCCGGCTGGACAGTGTCCGACCTGTTTTCATCGGTCTCGGTGTTGCCTCGGCTTCTATTACAAAGAACTTTGGCTGCCCACCTTGCGCCTAGCTTGCTCCTGTCCAGCTCCAGTGCTGCTCAGCCTGTTACCTTAAAGAACTTTGGCTATCAGAGGGCTCTAGGAGGGGTTTTGCCCCCCAGACCTGCTGAACTTAGTGATTAGATGGAGGCTAAAGGGAGTGAATTCCCTGGGCCAGAGAAAGTTCCTGCAGACACATTGCACTTTAATATTGCATTTGCACCTAACACCTTGGCACTTTATTTTCTGCCTTTAGCACTTTATTCAACTGTGCACTTTAGTAATACCCACTTAATGAAATCTATGTCCATTGCCAGCTATAGGACTTTAATTTTTTTTCTAATTATGTGATTTTTAGCTGCTAAATTAATTGATCCTATTATATTCATAGTTGATTAATTGGGTGGAGTAATTTGGGATTGGAATTAATTGGTTATTGATTGGATGTGTTATTGGCTAATTGATTAATGTGTATTAATGATGGGGAGGGTTTTTTAGAATTAATTGGCCACTGGTTAAACTGAATGGTTTTTTTAGCTAATTAATTGGATAGGAAATTAAGGTTTAGCATTAATTAACTATTAGGGAATATTAATTGGCAGGGGGAGAGTAATTTGGATTTGGGAGTGTGGCTTTTAGTTGGCAAGGGTGGAGTGGGAAGTATATTGAACAACGCACAGTTGCAGTAGGGTATCCTTATATTGGTCTGAGGCTGTCACGGAGACCAATAGGGGATGACCAGTCTAGGGATTCCAGTACTCCTGGGGAGGGGAAGGTATGACGGTGGGAGCAGACATAGATATAAGGGAAGGTGGCCAAGATGTGAAGATGCTCAACCCCCTTCCAGTCTGCATCCCATCCCAACAGTAGCAGGTTGTGGGGTCAGGTTAAATTACTCGCCTCCGTCATTGGTGTTATGCAATGCCAGATCCATTAATAATAAGACCTCAATCCTTCGAGACTTTCTGTGTGAACAGAAAATGAACCTGGCTTGTGTGACTGAGACCTGGGTGAGAGATGGGGACACAGTAGCTCTCTCCCAGGTGGCTCCCCCAGGATACTCAGTCTTTCACCAATCACAGACTAGTGGGCGGGGGGGGGGAGGAGGAGTGGCCCTATTCATACGGGAGGCTTACTTCTTCCGGGCCCTCCAAAGATCGATGATATTGAATGTGCCGGTCTGGTATGGGATGTTGGGAAGGGGTTGGTGGTCTGGCTGGTGTACCAAATGCCTAATGCCCCGGCCAGCGCCTTACTGTCCCTGATGGAGGCCGTAACAGACTGGGCATTGGAGCATCAAAGGCTTTTGGTCCTGGGTGATTTCAATGTCCATGCCGATGACATGAACTCTAGTCAGGTGGTGGGCCTGGTGTCATCCATGGCGACACTAGGACTCTCCCAATTTGTTACAACACCCACGTATCAGGCTGGACGACACGCTGGATTTGATCTTTGCAATGGGAGTTTTAGTGCACCAGATCATTGCAGAAGCGATGCCATGGTTGGACTACTACGCCCTGAAGGCTCATATGGATGTGCCACCCCAAACCTGTTTAGGCGGCGAGCATGTTTTAGCTTGCCCACGGAACCTGATGGACCCAGTGCTGTTTCAGATGGCCCTGTGGGACCCCTGCCCCCCCGGTGATTATCTAGATGACCTGGTTGAGACCTGGCAAGACCGGCTCACGGTGGCCATTGATGAGTTTGCTCCATGGCGCCCTCTGCACCCTCATTTTAAGCTGGCCCCGTGGTATAACCCGGAGCTGCGGCTGATGAAACGAAGGCTCAGACGGCTAGAGAGGCGGTGGTGGCATACTCAAGACAAAGCGGCCAGATCATCTTATCGATAGTTTATGAGGTCCTATGAGATGGCAGTCAAAACCACGAAGAAAGTTTACTTCACGGCTAAGGTTGCATCTGTGAATTTGCGCCCGGCACGATTATTTAGTATTATTTGAAATCACAAGGCAGATCAAACTGTAGGGAATTGGATATTGGCTGTGAGGCTTTTGCGACTTTTTTCACAGATAAGATCTTGTCGCTCCGCAATGACCTCCCTGCCACTGTTGAAACAGTTGAGGCTCCGTACCTCTTTTCCGGATCAGCTTTGGATCGTTTTACAACACTCAGCTTGGAGGATGTCGACAGAATTCTCTCTACTGTGAGTCCAACAACATGTGATCTGGACCCTTGCGCATCCTGGCTGATTAAAGCTTGCCGGTTGGAGCTATACAGGATATCATAAATAGATCCCTCTCTGAGGGGCTCTTTCCAGGGCCCCTCAAAGAGGCAGTGGTCTGCCCCCTCCTGAAAAAACCATCACTAGATCCGACTGAAGTGGTACACTATTGGCTGGTCTCGAATTTGCCCTTTCTGGGCAAAATTATTGAGAGGGCTGTGGTGCTACAGTTAGAGTTTTCTGGAGGACGCTTCTGTCCTGGACCTCCATCAGTCCAGCTTTCGCCCAGGTCATGGGGTGGAGACAGTACTGGTTGCCCTGGTGGATGATCTCCAGCAGCATCTGGACCGAGGCGGCTCAGCAATACTGATGTTGTTGGACCTGTCAGCTGCGTTTGACATGGTCGACCATCAGTTGCTGATTCACTGCCTTGCAGACTCAGGGATTCAGGGGTTGGCCTTACAATGGCTCTCCTCTTTTCTCCACAGTTGGGGACAAAGGGTGGCGATCGGGGGACAGACATCCCAGTGATACCCACTTAACTGTGGTGTGCCTCAGGGGGTGGTGCTCTCCCCAATGCTGTTTAACATCTATATGCGCCCCTTGCCCAGATTGCCAGGAGGTTGGGTTGCCATCAGTACGCTGATGACACCCAGCTCTATCTACTGATGGATGGCCGGTCTACCTGTACCCCAGAAAATCTGGACTTGGCACTGAAGGCTGTGGCAGGGTGGCTTAAGTTGAGTCGACTGAAGCTGAATCTGACAAAGATGGAGATCCTTTGCTTGAGCCGCAGCGGCCTGGGAAGGGGAATCCCCCTACCAGCTTTTGATGGTGCGCCACTTGTAGTGGTCAGAAGCTTGGGGGTGCTACTGGAACCTTCATTGACAATGGAGGCCCAGATAGCAGCCACTGCCAAATCCGCCTTTCTCCACCTTAGGCGGGCAAGGCAGTTGGTCCCTTTCCTTGACCGTGGCGGCCTGGCAACTGTGATCCATGCTACAGTCACCTCAAGATTGGACTACTATAATGCCCTCTACATGGGGCTGCCCTTGTCTCAAATCCGGAGACCGCAGCTGGTGCAGAATGCAGCGGCTAGGCTGTTATTGGGGCTCCCCATGTGGGAGCACATACAGCCTGAGCTGCGGGAACTGCACTGGCTGTTGATAGTGTACCGGATTTGCTACAAGGTGCTGGTTATTACCTTTAAAGCCCTATATAGCCAAGGACCTGTCTACCTTAGGGACCGTCTCTTCCCATATGTTCCCCAGAGGGTACTTAGATCAGGGACACAGAACCTGTTATTGATCCTTGGGCTGAGGGAGGCAAGACTGAAGATCACTCGGGAGAGAGCCTTCTCTATAGCGGCCCCCTATTGGTGGAAGAAGCAAGAGCCTTGCGGGACCTTGTTCAGTTCCGCAAGGCTTGCAAGACAGCTTTATTTCAACTTGCTTTTAACGGATGGCCACATATGAGGGTACTCAAGAAGACTGAAATTACTGGAATGTATTATCATTATTAGCACCACACTGTTCTTAAAATGCTTTAATTGTTTTATTGTAAGATTTTTAATTAGTTAATGTTTAACCTGTAATGTTTTTACTGTTGTGAGCCGCCCTGAGCTTGCTTCGGCAGGGAGGGCAGGATATAAAATAGATAGATAGATAGATAGATAGATAGATAGATAGATAGATAGATAGATAGATAGATAGATAGATAGATAGATAGATAGATAGATAGATGATAATACTTTAGGGATGATGCTCTTAGTCAGGGGTGTAATTCTATCAGGAACTCCTTTGCATATTAGGCCACAAACCCCTGATGTAGCCAGTCCTCTAAGAGTTTACAAAAAAGAGTCTTGTAAGCTCTTGGATGATTGGCTACATCAGGGGTGTGTGGCCTAATATGCAAAGGAGCTCCTGCTAGAATTCCACCCCTGCTCTTTGTTAAGCTTGCTTTGTTTTACTTTTTTTTTTCTTGCAGTCAAGTCACAGCTGGCTTATGGCGACCCCGTAGGGTTTTCAGGGCAAGAGACATTGAGAGGTAGTTTGCCGTTGCCTGCCTCCATGTCATAACCCTCCTTTTCCTTGGTGGTCTCCCATCCAAATACTAGCCAGGGCTCACCATAATCGTTTTCAAGGTCTGATGAGATCAGGCTCGCCTAGGCTATCCAGGTCAGGGCTTGTTTTACAGCACAATACATGACCCCCACCAATGTTCCCTCTAAGCTGAGTTAGTGTGAACTAGTTCACAGGTTTTTTTAGCCTCCAGCTCACACATTTTTTCTTAGCTCAGGTAGGAAGGCCCTAGAGCAAACTAATTGATGCACTTTAATACCAGTAAGCTCATGATCTAGAATTTTTGCTCACAAGTCTCCACATCTTGCAGGAAGCATCCCTTTTCTCTTCCCTTGCAGGAAGCATCCAAAGTATCCCTTTTCTCCAGTGGAGCTGATCTCTGAACTCTGGGGATGAGCTATAATTCCAGGAGATCCCCACGTGCTTGGGGAGGGTGAAGTTCATAGAGCGGAGAGATTTCAACAAGGAATGAATGCCTCTGTAATCCTAGCCAGGCATCCTCTGCTGGGTACAGTGCAATGCAAGTGAACTGACCATTTGCCAAGATGTAAGTCCACAGAACAGGAGCTGATTTTTATAGACTCTGAGTAAGGTTGCCAGCTCTGGGTTGAGAAATTCCTGGAGAAGCTGGCAGGTGGAGCCTGAGGTTTGGGGAAAGGAGGGACTTCAGTGGGTTGAGATGCCAGTTTCCAGGTGGGGCCTGGGGATCCCCCAGAATTACAGCTCATCTCCAGACTATGGAGATCAGTTTTCCTGGAGAAAATCAGTTTGGAGGGAGGACTATATGGAGCTAGACCCCAGCGAGGTCTCTGTACTTTCCAGGCTCCATTCCTGGATCTGGCAACCCTACTTCCTCCATCCAGGGGGTGGAATTCTAGCAGGAGCTCCTTTGCATATTAGGCCACACCCCCTCCAAGAGCTCACAAGGCTTTTTTTGTAAGCTCTTGGAGGATTGGCTACATCAGGGGTGTGTGGCCTAATATGCAAAGGAGCTCCTACTAGAATTCCACCCCTGCCTTCATCCCTGGGAACCCAGCAATCCCGGCCCATAGGGACATAGGCTTGCCAATCCCCAGGTCCCAGTGGGGGTCTCCTGGTTTGGCAGGTTCTTTCCCACCCCCAGTCCGGCGGGGGGGAAACCCTGCCCTAACAACCTCCATGTTCCTTCAAACCTTGGAAGGCTTAAGAAGACACTGGAAACAGTTTGCTTCTAGAAAGGTGTGTGTGTGTGCCTTTAAATCTTCCAGCCAGGCTGCATGGGGCCAGGGTGAGCCTGCAGAACAATGTGCTTGTTGAAAGGGAAGGGAAGGAGCCCAGAACCTCGGTTTGTTTTACAGTCCCTTAAGAAGCTGTTTGCACACTGAAATAGTATCCTCTGGTTTCCCTGTGTTAGTCTGACAAACTGGGTTGAGTATAGAGCATTCAGCAACTCCCATGGTAAATTGCCCCACTAAGACTACAAAGTGTGTGCTTCCAAACTGTGTTTACCTTGGCTGTTTTGTGTGTGTGTGTGTGTGTGTGTGAGAGAGGGCGTTTTCGCACTGACCTTCAAGTGGTGCGACCACCCTCCTCATGCCGGCGGATCTGCAGGGATTTTGCACCAGAAGCGCCGGCGCACCCAAAAGAGCCGGCGACTTCCATCGCGAAACCAGCTCAAACGGAAACCGCCAAGAAGCAGGAAAACGTTTGAGCTGGTTTCACGACGGAAGTCGCCGGCTCTTTTGGGTGCGCCGGCGCTTCTGGTGCGAAATCCCTGCAGATCCGCCGGCGTGAGGAGGGTGGTCGCACCACTTGAAGGTGAGTGCGAAAACGCCCAGAGAGAGAGTGGAAGTGGAAGTGGAGCCAGCTGCTGGAGGAATGAGTAAATGAAAACTGTATTCAGGGGAACTGTACTGCTGTATTTTTATTTATTTATTTTAGGGAATGGGAAAGTCTCTTGGCTCCATCCCCAAAGTCTCCCGGCCCCACCCCCAAAGTTCCCAAGTATTTTCTGAGTTAGACTTGGCGACCCTACAGTGACATATGGAAGGTGATGGCGGCTGTCACTGGTTCAGTTAAAAGCAGTCAACAGAAGCCAAAGCATCTTCCTCACCCATCAAAACGAAATTCCGAGAAGAGCTGCCCGTTTCCAGCAGCACTGCAGAACAGCAAACGTCTGTTTAAGCAGCTGTGATTTATCAGTTTTATAAAAAGCAGCGCAGAGAGCAGTGAGCCCTTAAGTGAGGGGGGATACAAGAAGGGTGCCCTTGCTTCTTGAGGTCACCTGTCTCACTTTAAACAGGGGTCTGCTAAGATGATCTTATGGTCCGTGCAGGAGCCTTTTCAGCCAATGGGAGACAGATCTTTCGTTGAAGGGTTTTTTTTAAAAAAAAGCAACCAAAGCTGAGAGAAATTGCAGGCCCCGAGGTCAGGAAGGAGGAAGCCACGTCTGTTTAGGCAATATTTGATCCCTCCAAGAACGTTGAATATTAAAATATATACTTTGCTCTGTCGTCCCTCGTGATTCTGAAATTGCTGAGGAGAAAAGCAAATTTTCAGGACTCCGGTATTGCCCAAGGAGAGTTTTACGTTTGCTAAAAACCAGAATCACTTTTGAGACATTAACCTTTTCTGACATGGGCTTCTTCTGTGCCTGGAGTTGGAAAGAAAACTTCTGGTATATAATTGCCTCATTAGCCATGCTACGAATTGGAACCAGCAGAAGCTGATTGTCAACAGCTTGGCTGGAAACTTCTGTTAATTCTTCTGCTCTGACTTTCAGATTTTCTCCACCCCACAACATGGAGAGGCTTTGTGTCTGAGGTCCACTGAACTATTCGACTGCCTCCAGTTTCTTCTCTTGCCTTTCTTTAATTAACGTATATAACAGATGGTTCTTGATGAAGTGAGTGACTCAGCATTAGGGTTGCCCATCCCCAGTTTGGGGCAGGCGATCTCCCAGTTTGGAGGCCATCCCCCCACTTCAGGGTCATCAGAAAGCAGGGGAGGGAAGGGAAATGTCTGCTGGGCATTTCCATAGGGTATAATGGAGAATTGATCCATGGGTATCTGGGGCCCAGGGGGTACTGTTTTTTGAGGCAGAGGCACCAAATTTTCTGCATAGCATCCAATGCCTCCTTTCAAAGTGCCCTCCAAGTTTCAAAAGAATTGGACCAAGGGGTCCAATTCTGTGAGCCTCCAAAGAAGGTGCCCCTATCCTTCATTATTTCCAATGAAGGGAAGGCATTTAAAAGGTGTGCCGTCCCTTTACATGTGATGGCCAGAACTCCCTTTGGAGTTCAGTCACACTAGTCACAACCTTGCTCCTGGCTCCACCCCTAATGTCTCCTGGCTCCACTCCCAAAGTCCCCAGATATTTCTTGAATTGGACTTGGCAACCCTACTCAGCATGCCTGGACATTGGGGGTGCTACGTCACTCCAAGCGTGTGTAGCTGTTATCTTCTTGAATGAGATGCTGCTCTTTATCTTAACCTGGGCGCTGCCCTCTGACCCATCTTCTCTCTCCCTGTGTTCTCTCATTCTCTCTAAATGGCCTAGGCTTGCCAATCCCCAGGTCCCAGCGGGGGATCTCCCACTTTTGCAAACTCCTTCTCACCCCCAGTCAGCTGATCAGCGAGGGGAAGTCCTGCCCCAACAACCACCATGTGCCTTTCCACTTCAGACTTAAGAAGACACTTGGAAAGGCCTACTTTTTAGATGGTGTGTCTGTGCCTTTAAATCTGTAGAGGCCAGGCTGAATGGGGGTGGGGTGAGCCATCAGAACAACATGGCTGCTCCCAGTAGCTGTGAAAGCAGCCCAGACCCTCCATTTGTTTTACAATCTTTTCAGAAGTCATTTGCATAGTAAAGGGTAAATTAGAACCTTTAGTTTGCCTGTGTTAGTCTGAAGAACTTGGAACTTCAGCAACTTGTGAATGAATTGCCCCACTGAAACCACACAAGTGTGGGGTTGCAAACTGTTTATTTTGGCTGCTTTGTGTGTGTGTGTTTGTGTGAGAGAGGGAGTGTGTACAGGAGATATGCAGCTGCTTGGGGATGAGGAAATGAAGATTGTATTCAGGGGAACTACACTGTTCTATTTTTACTTATTTATTTTTGGGAATGTGAAAGTCTCCTGGCTCCACCTCCAAGGTCCCCAGATATTTTCTGAGTTAGACTTGGCAACCCTAACATGGCCTTCCATGGAGAGACATGTCTCTGCAGGTCTTTCCTGTAGAAACAATGTTCTCATACTCACATACACATGATGCTGGATTAGCTGACCATTTGGAAATGCTCTTCAGTTTAGGTTTCTTTCTCTCCAAGTGACTGCAGCCTGAATGTGAACTGAATCTACTTCAATAAACGTAAAGAATTACCTTCTTCTTCTTTTCAATGTGCTCCTTGGAAGGCAGAAGTAACTCAGTTGTGTTGGGGAAAGGAGCTGGGACAGAACTGCTAGTGAGGTGAGTGTGAATTTTGTTTTCCTAAATTGCTGGGGAGCATTAACTGAGCTTGTTGTGCGAGGGTTGCTGTGTGAGAGAACTCTGTGAGTGTTTGGTGCATGCTGGAGAGAGGTTTCTAATTGCTTCACGGTGTTTTTGGTTGGTTTGTTGCTGAGAAAGGAGGGCCTGTTTGCCTGGGGGTGGCTGCTTGCCCTGCCCTCTACTATTGTTCTGGCTGTTGAGTCAGAGGTCAGCCCTTAAATTCCAAGGCTCCTCCTCGCCAGAGGAGCTAAAGGGCTCTCGCCCTGTGGCTCTTAGCCTGGGGGTTGGGCCTAGAGATCTCATAGATAGTTAGGAAAGTTTGTATTGTTGTGATTACTCCACTTGGGAAGTGGTGATGAATGCCCATTTCCAGTGACCTGCAGGGAGTGTGCCATTTTTGTCTTCCTTCCTGAGGACAAGACGGACTACATTTTTCAGAAGTGTAAGCGGGACTTTTTTTGTAGCAGGAACTCCTGTGCATATTAGGCCGCACACCCCTGATGTAGCCAATCATCCAAGAGCTTGCAGGGCTCTTAGTACAGGGCCTACTGTAAGCTCCAGGAGGATTGGCTACATCAGGGGGTGCAGCCTAATAGACAAAGGAGTTCCTGCTACAAAAAAAGCCCTGAGTGTAAGTTAATAGGACTCTTAGAGGAGAAGGTGTGGAGCCTGGAGGAAAGAATTACAACTCTCTGTGAAATCAAGGAAGGGGAGGAGTTCATAAACAGTAGCCTTGATGTCCTGCATAGGAAAGGAGAGACCAGTCGAAGGGACAACGGTGCTGTTGACTGCCTTTATGAGATTCCTCAGAGTGCTACAGCCCTGCCCCAAAGGCATCAAGCAAGACGGCACTCAGTGCCATTACGCAGGGCTCTTTTTGTAGCAGGAGCTCCTTTGCATATTAGGCCACACACCCCTGATGTAGCCAATCCTCCTGGAGCTTACAGTAGGCCCTGTACTAAAAGCCTTCTAAGCTTTTGGAGGATTGGCTACACCAGGGGGCGTGGCCTAATATGGAGACGAGCTCCTGCTACAAAAAGAGCACTGACCATTAGAACTAAGGAATTGATTCCAGGCCCTTGCGGCAGAGGCAGAGATGGAAACATGGCCAGCAGAAGTCTTACAAACACCAGGAAGACAGAGGGTGGAGAACAGGGAGATACGAAGAAACGGCAAGGAAAGGAAAAGGAAGGTGTTGGTCATAGGTGATTCCCTGCTGAGGGATATGGAAAGTCACATATCCAGGCCTGATCCTCTGGCCCGAGAGTTGTGTTGTCTGCTGGAAGGCAAAGGAGCAAGTGAGGTGTGGGCTGTGTCCTATAATGAGAGTTCTTGCTCCAGCCATCACTTTTTTACAGTAAGAGTTGTTTGACAGTGGAATTAGCTTCCTACGGAGGTGGTAAGCTCCGCCTCACTAGCAATATTTAAGCAGTGGCTGGACAAACACTGGTCAGGGATGTTCTGTGCTGATCCAGAATTGACCCGGGGGTTGGACTAGGTTGCCTGTATGGCCCCTTCCAACTCTATGATTCTATGAAATTGGGATATTTGTCCCATCTCATCACAAACACTCAATGTACTTTACAGATGTTGGCTGTTCATCTGCCCTCCATGTTTACTTCAATTTATTTTCTTATATTTGTGCCTTCAATAATGAGGATTTTCAAGAGAGGGTCCTGTTGTCTTCAGTAGCATCAAAGCACCCCCTTATTTTTTTAAAAATGGCCCTCAAATATTACGAACATAGAACATAAGAGAAGCCATGTTGGATCAGGCCAACGGCCCATCAAGTCCAACACTCTGTGTCACACAGTGGCAAAAAATTTTATATACACACACACACTGTGGCTAATAGCCACTGATGGACCTGTGCTCCATATTTTTATCTAAACCCTTCTTGAAGGTGGCTATACTTGTGGCCGCCACCACCTCCTGTGGCAGTGAATTCCACATGTTAATCACCCTTTGGGTGAAGAAGTACTTCCTTTTATCCGTTTTAACCTGTCTGCTCAGCAATTTCATTGAATGCCCACGAGTTCTTGTATTGTGAGAAAGGGAGAAAAGTACTTCTTTCTCTACTTTCTCCATCCCATGCATTATCTTGTAAACCTCTATCATGTCACCCCGCAGTCGACGTTTCTCCAAGCTAAAGAGTCCCAAGCGTTTCAACCTTTCTTCATAGGGAAAGTGCTCCAGCCCTGTAATCATTCTAGTTGCCCTTCTCTGGACTTTCTCCAATGCTATAATATCCTTTTTGAGGTGCGGCGACCAGAACTGCACACAGTACTCCAAATGAGACCGCACCATCAATTTATACAGGAGCATTATGATATTGTTATATTGATGTAGTGCTGTAATCATAGTTTCAGTAGGTTCTCTGAATTATCAGCTTCTGTTTAAAAAATAAGTCTTTCCCCTCTCCTGGCAGAGATAAAAGGGGGAAAGCCAGTTTTTTGCCACGTCCAACTGAATAAATATCTGGGGACTTTGGGGGTGAAGCCAGGAGACTTTGGGGGTGGAGCCAGAAGTAAGGGTGTAACAAACATGATTGAACTCTGAAGGGAGTTCTGGCCATCACATTTAAAGGGACTGCATTCTTTTTAAATGCCTTCCCTCCATTTGGAAATAATGAAGGATAGGGGTACCTTCTTCTGGGGCTCACAGAATTGGACCCCCTTGTTCAAAGTTTTTGAAATTTGGGGGCTATTTTGAGGAGAGGCACTGGATGCTTTGCTGAAAATGTGGTAGCTCCTGCCTGCTTTCTGATAACTCTGAAGTGGGGGGAGGGCCTCCAAACCAGGGGATCCTCTGCCCTCAACTGGGGATTGGTAACTCCCAAATAGGGAGTGGTTTGATGATGAAGACTACCCTCATAGACAAGCAGGCTAGAGGTTGGTGGATGTGGGTGGGGAAAAACCCAGTGCAAACAATGGGGATGAGGAAAAAGCTTTTTGGCTTCCAGGAAAAGATTGGGGTAAAAGTGGTTTCAAAAGAACCAGATTTTTTTTTTTTTTTGAGAATACCAAAAATACCAAAGCACAAAAAATACTAAAGGCACAAAAATGTATGCTGAAATTGGAGGATAAACCACAGCAGTATGGGTTCAGAACCAATGGGAAAAAACCCAGTGGAAACCCCCAAGCTACCCATAATATTAAACTTCCTTTTCAGAGTTTTTCAAAATGCATAGGTACATAATACATATATTCCACTTCGTACTAATCCAGTCCAAAGAAGTGCTTGTACAAAAATATGCAATATAGTTATTTCTTATGTTGCTTGTGGAAAAGGGCTTCATGGATTCCTCCATGAAGAAAGTGTGACTGAACCAAGCCAACTCCAACAGGAACTACACCACCTCAAACAGTCACTGCAGGCCAATGGATACTCCCAACAAGAAATTAGAAGAGCCCTCCATCCCAGGAGACCATCCACACCAAATCCCGAGCCACACACAAATGTCGGTACAGCCTTCCTGCCCTACATAAAATCTGTCACCGACCGCATTGGCAAAATTCTCAAACGCCATAATGTTGACACAGTCTTCAAGCCCACACAACAGATCCGCCACATGCTGCGCTCGGCCAAAGATATGAGAGATCCACTTTCAACCCCTGGAGTCTACAAAATACCCTACTCCTGTGGTGCAGTCTACATTGGCACTACCCAACGCAGTATCAACACCCGTCTCACCGAACACAAGAGACACTGTCGCTTGTTTCAGCCAGAAAAATCAGCTGTAGCTGAACATGCACTTCAAGAAGGAGACCACGTCATCCACTTTGAAAGAACTGAAGTCCTTTCTACGGTCTCACATTATCATACCCGCCTGAACAGAGAAGCTATTGAGATTTACAAACACCAGCACAATTTTAACAGAAAGGAAGAAGGCATTTTCATCCACCAATCTTGGTACCCAGTTCTGCAAAACACCCTACAGACTATAAATTGCAGAAAGTCTCAGAACAACCAGCAAATTCCACAGAACAATCAGCACAGTCAACAACCATCTTCCTTATCTTCAACCCCCTTCCAACCCTCCCAGCAATTAACATGGAACAATGGCCACATTCAACAGCCAGTTTCCTTATCACTACCCTTCCAGGAAGCCCCACCAAACAATGGGCACATCCACAAACCAATTGCCCTTTCATCACACCCCCTCCAGCCTAGAAATAGCAGCTCTCCAGCAGCCCTGGCCCCACTCAATGCACAGCAGCCAAGAAGGTCTGAGCGCCTCTTCCAGCTGCAACGCCACTGAGGATGTTCTCCGCAGCTGAGAATGAAATGTCTGGAAGGAAAACTTTCTCCAGTAGAACACGGCACTTGATCCCGAAAGATTCTACAAACCCTAATGTGACTGAAACGTCTCACAAGCTAGCAAGGACGTTGGAGGCTTTTGGAGTAGTCCTGCATGATTTCCCTTTTCCACAAGCAACGTAAGAAATGACTATATTGCATATTTTTGCACAAGCACTTCTTTCGACTGGATCAGTATAAACTGGAATCGATGTTCCCTCTAAGCTGCAGAGTCTTGTGAGCAAAAATTCTACTTTGTGAGCTACTGGTATTAAAGTTGTGAACTACTAGCATTAGTTGTGAGCTATTGCATAAATTAGTGTGCTCTGGGGTCATCCTTCCTGAGCTAAGACACAAATGTGTGAGCTGGAGGCTAAAAATCTGCGAGCTAACTCACTAACTCAGCATAGAGGGAACACTGACTGTAATATATGTATTGTGTACGAGTTCTCTCAAGGCTGTTGTGCTCAAGAGCAGTTCTTGGAGAGCTCTCTCAGCCCTGCCTACCTGACAGAGTGTCTGTTGTGGGGGTGGGGGGGGAGGAGGGAAAGGGGATTTGTAAACCACTCTGAGACTCCTTTTGCTAGCAAAGGGTGGGGTATAAATCTAATCTCTTTTTCTTCCCTGTGGAGGAGCAGGCCTTTTTCTCCTTCCTCCCTCTATTAGGAGGCAGGAAGGGGGACAGAATGGGGGCAAGGTAGACTTTCCAGGTCCCAGCGGGGGATCCCCCATTTTGACAGGCTTCTCTCTGCCCCCAGCCAGCTGGCCGGCGGGGGAAGCCCCACCCCCACAGTCATCCTGTAGTTTTAGAGCTCCTGCAGGTTTAGAAACCTGCAAACAGTTTTTAAAATGTGTGCCTTTAAGGCTGAGCAGGAAGCAGGAAACAGGAAGGGCTTCATGGGAAAGGATCTGTAACAGTTTCCTCAGAGAACGGCCCGTCCCTTTCTTTTGGTTTCCTTTTCATAGCAAGCAGGAATATTGTGCAGGAACAAGACCCAATATGTATTTGTGTGTGAGAGAGAAGGAGGGGGCAGGGGATTCCCTGGTTTGGAGGCCCTCCCTCCCTCCCCCTGCTTTAGAAAGTGTGAGGGGGGAGGGAAATGTCCACTGGGCACTCTGTTATTCCCTATGGAGAATGATTCCCATAGGAAATAATGGGGAATTGATCCGCGGGTATTGGGGGCTCTGGGGAGGGCTATTTTTTGAGGTTGAGACACCAAATTTTTAGTATAGCATCTAGTTCCTCTCCCCAAAATACCTCCCAAGTTTCAAAACGATTGGACCAGGGGGTCCAATTCTATGAGCCCCAAAATATGGTGCCCCTATCCTTCATTATTTCCTATGGAAGAAAGGCATTTGAAAAGGTGTGCTGCCCCTTTAATTGTGATGGCCAGAACTCCCTTGGAGTTCAATTATTTATTTATTTATTTAAATTTCTATCCCGCCCTCTCCGCAAGCTTGTCACACCCTTGTTCCTGGCTCCACCCTCAATGTCTCCTGGCTCCACCCCCAAAGTATCCTGGCTCCGCCCCCAAAGTCCCCAGATATTTCTTGAATTGGACTTGCCAACCTTAGGGCAAGGCTGTTATTATCTTCCACCCTACACTTGCAAGTGGCAGTGCAAATATTGTGGGGGGTGGAATGAGAAAATTAGAACTGAGGATGGTGGTTTTTAGTAGAGGAAAGTCAGTTTTGAGGAGGAAGGTGGGTTCCCCCCCTCCTTCAAATGGCAGGATATAATTTACTGTTCTAACAACCAGCCAACCCATATCTTGGTTTGTAATCAATCAATGAAAGAAACTTTTGGGCCAAATCGGAAGTTGATTCATTTAAGCATCAGCTGGCTGAAATCCCAGCATGCAAACTGAAGATAATATAAAAGATGAAAGCGGCCGAGTATGTCGGTTCCAAAGTGAAATCTTTGCTAACGTAAACAAGCTGGATTTTTAAAATAAGAAAAAACTATACATGAAGAGAAACACTTTTGTTACATGAAAAACTTCCAAGATTAATCACAGTGTGATTGTTGTATATTTGCAGAATCCCCAGACTATGCATAGGGTTATTTACAAAGTTCACATAGTGAGGTAGTTTTACACAGAGCAGCTGCCGAAAAATGTATTCAGCTGGATCCAACTAGGGGCCATACACACCCCACAAAGCCCTTCATGATCTGGGGTCCACAATTCGTTTTGCCAAGCTCCAGGTAGGGTCCAGAGACAAGAACATAAGAAAAGCCCTGCTGGATCAGACCAGTGATCTATCTAGTCCAGCATCCTGTCTCACAGTGGCTAACCAGTTCCTGAGACCTTCCCATCATGAAGAAGATATTAAAGAAGATACTGGATTTATATCCTGCCCCATACTCTGACTCTCAGAGCAGTCACAATCTCCTTTACCTCCCCGCCCCCCGTCCACAACAGACCCCCTTTGAGGCAGGTGGGGCTGAGAGAGCTCTCCCAGAAGCTGCCCTTTCAAGGACAATTCCTATGAGAGCTATGGCTGACCCAAGGCCATTCCAGCAGCTGCAAGTGGAGGAGGAGTGGGGAATCAAACTTGGTTCTCCCAGATAAGAGTCTGCGCACTTAACTACTACACCAAACTGGCTCTCATGTTGCCATTTTTCATTCAGAGGTTGACTGCTGCTGTATGTGGAGGATCCCTTTAGTCGCCATGTTTGGTAGCCACTGATAGGCCTATCCTCCATGAATATGTCTAATCCCCCTTTAAAGCTGTCTATTTAGGGATGGTATCCGAGGTGGGACCTGGGGATCCCTTGGAGTTACAGCTTTTCTCCAGATTACAGAGATCAGTTCTCCTGGAGAAAATGGATGATTTGGAGGGTGGGCTTTATGGAATTATACCCACTGAAGTCCCTGTACTCCTTTCACTCCATCCCCCAGATCACCAGGAGTTTCCCAACCTGGATCTGTCAACCTTACCCTTCCATCCCCCACTGATGGCCAGGGAGACCTATGTATATCCCTGTGTCCATCACTACATCCTCTGGCAGTGACTTCCACATTTTAATCACTCAATGCGTAAAGTATTTCCTTTTGTCTGTCCCTAATCTACTGCCCATAAGTACCATTGGATGTCCTTGAGTTCTAATATTTTGAAAGAGGGAGAAAAAGTTCTCTTTGTCACTTCTCTCCAACCCATGCATAATTTTATAAACCTGTACCACGTCTCCCCTTTGTCCCCTTTTATCTGTACAGAAAAGTTCCAAACAATTCAGTCTTTCCTGGGATTACAGCTGATCTCTAGCCTGCAGTTCCCCTGGAGAAGATGGCTGCTCCGGAGTGTGTACTTTGCGGCATTGCAACCGACTGAGGTCTGTCCTTTCCACAAACTTCCCTAGGCCTCACCACCAAATTGCCAGCTTTTCCCAATCCAGATTTGCTAGTCCTAATCCATGTACCTGAAGGACTTTTTTTTCTGATATGACTCCAAGTGGTAATTGTGCTCCTCAGCAGGGGTTCCTAAGAAATGGCAACTAGAATGTTTAAAGGGTTGGAACACTTTCCCTATGAAGAAATGTTAAAACACTTTAGCATGGAGAAACGTCGACTGCATGCGGGGTGACATGATAGAAGTTTACAAGATTATGCACGGGATAGAGAATGTAGAGAAAGAAGTACTTTTCTCCCTTTCTCACAATACAAGAACTCATGGGCATTCAATGAAATTGCTGAGAAGTTGGGTTACAATGGATAAAAGAAAGTACTTCTTCACCCAAAGGGTGATTAACCTGCGGAATTCACTGCCACAGGAGGTGGTGGCAGCTACAACCATAGACAGCTTCAAGAGGGGATTGGATAAGCATATGGAGCAGAGGTCCATCAGTGGTTATTAGCCACAGCTTATTGCTGGAACTCTCTGTCGGGGCAGTAATGCTCTGTAGTCTTGTGCTGGGGGCGGGGGGCACAATGGAAAGGCTTCTAGCCCCACTGGTGGACCTCTTGATGGCGCTTGGTTTTTTGGCCACTGTGTGACACAGAGTGTTGGACTGGATGGGTCATTGGCCTGATCCAACATGGCTTCTCTTATGTTCTTATGTATCCTGGCTCTCACAGATATGATCTCTGACAATCAAGGCATCAAGTCCAAATCAAGATGAAGAGAAGAGATTGGATTTATACCCCACCCTTCACTACCTGAAGGAGTCTCAGAGCGGTTTACAATCCCCTTTCCCTTCCCTTCCCCACAACTGACACCCTGTGCGGTAGGTTGGGCGGAGAGAGCTCTGACAGAAACTGCTTTTGAGAGGAACAGTTTTCTCCTTACCCTGCATTTTCAGATCTTGCTAAAATGGGGGATTCTGAAAACGTGGGGTAAAAAGGAGAAAACTTCGGGTTTGCGCCTGGTGAGGAAAAATCTACTGTGGGAAATTTCATATAATGCAGTTTTAAAAACATCAAGGTGGGGAAATTCGCTACTGCATAAATGGTCTGACTGTAGTTATAAACTTCAAGCCTTATTTGTCACATTGGCTGGGAATATTACATATTCAGTTTGGTTGGTTTTGTTGAAGTTATGATTGGTTGAATTGTATGTCATTTTGGGCTTTAAATTACCAAGCAGTCTTGTACAGTGGAACTGTGAAAATTGTTTATTATAACTGGAAACTGTCCTTGTGTTTTGTTCATCACTATAGAATTATACACAGTACTAGTTCTGAAGAATAAGTTTGAGTGTTTATTACATTTTCAGTTACATTTAATGGTTAAAGCCTATTAACATGGCGGTTGCCTTCTGATTTACCCTCCAGCTGGAGCCTGGAGTTCTACAGTCACAGTTGCTTGCTGGACTACAGAATGTTTCCCTTGAGGAAGTGGCAGCTTCAAAGGGTGGAGTCTCAGCATTTCTGCTCAGCTCCCTCCTCTCTCCATCTCCAAATCTCCAGGAAGTTTCCAACCCAAAGCTGGCAGTCCTACCTAAGGAGACTCCCTCCAGCTAAAGCAATTTTTCCTCTGGCAGAAGAGCTGCTTTAAGTTGGAGAAAGGCTTCAGACCTCGCTGAGCAGAGTGGTAGGATCTGTGGCTCGATGGTAGATCATCTGCTTCGCGTATAGAAGGTCCCAGGTTCGATCCCCAGCATCTCCAGTTAAAAGGATCGGGTAGGAGGTGATGTGAAAGACCTCTGCCTGAGATAGGGCTGCCAAGTTCTCGGGCTGGGAGGGGGTTCTCCTGCCCTGGAGGTTCCCAACCCGCCGGCCCACATTAGGCTGGTGGGAGGGGATCCTCCCCCAATGTCGCAGGTGCAATGACATCACTCAGAAGTGACATCATTGCGCCGGTGATGTTGCATGTTGGCCACTCTCGGAGCATTCAGGAAAACTCTATGGTTTTCCTGGACGCTCCAGTGATGGGAGGAAAACTCTATGTAGAATAAAACACTATGTAGATTTGGGAAGAAAACTCTATGTAGAATAAAACTCTATGTAGATTTGGGAAGAAAACGCTATGTAAAGTTTTTGCACGCAAAAACAGGCCACAGGGGTCTTGGCAACCCTAGCCTGAGACCTTGGAGAGTCATTCCTGGTTTGAGTAGGCAATACTGACTTTGATGGGCCATGGGTCTGGTTCAGTATAAGGCAGCTTCAAGTGTGTCCTTGTGTGTAGGATGCAGGTTACTGAGCTTGACGAGAATGCACTGAAGGAAAGAGAATGCTCACCCCACTAGGGTTGTCAGATCTCCCACTGGTGAGGGATGGAGGGGTAGGGTGGTCAGCTCTAGGTCAGGAAACTTTGGTGATGGAGTCTGGGAGGACAGGGACTTCAGTGGGGTACAAGGCCATAGAGTCCTTCCTCCAAAACATCCATTTTCTCCAGGGGAAACTGATCTCTGTAGTCTGGAGATGAGTTGCAATTCTGGGGGATCCCCAGGTCCCACCTGGAGGCGGGCATCCCTACAAGCCCCCATTGCAAATATTGGCATGTAATTTTCTGTGTGTGTGCTTTGCTAGGCAAACATCCAGTCCATTTTGTAAAAGGTCCCACATTCATGTTTCAGATCTGGGCTACTACAAATGAATCTGTCACTGGAAGAACCAATTCCTGTCCAGTCATAGCCACCCACTGAATTGCTGCTGGTAAGAAGCCGCTTGATAGCACCAGATAATGTTACATTGCTGGGAATATTCCAGTTTGGATAACCTGTCTATAAATCATGCTGTGTGATAACTAACTGCTCATCCTCTACACACACAGCTTTTTTTTTTTTTAGCAGGAATGCACTTCTGGCTGGCTTGGTGTTAGGGGGTGTAGCATAATATGCAAAGGAGTTCCTGCTGGGATTTTTCTACAAAAAGCCTTGTGCAAAAGAATGGTGATGTCAGGGTGTGTGGCCTAATAGGCAAATGAGATCCTGCTGGGGGGGGAGAGACTGACTGGTAATTTCCATTTTTGTTTCTGTCTCTGGCTTGACTAATGCTCCCTCCAAGCTGTGAGGTCTTGTGAGCAAATATTCTACTTTGTGAGCTACTTTTTGTGCTATTCTACTTCATGAGCTACTGGCATTAAGAACATAAGAGGAGCCATGTTGGATCAGGCCAATGGCCCATCCGGTCCAACAATCTGTCACACAGAGGCCAAAAAAACAGGTGCCATCAGGAGGTCCACCAGTGGGGCCATAACACTAGAAGCCCTCCCACTGTTGCCCCTCCCAAGCACCACGAATACAGAGCATTGCTGCCCCAGACATAAAAACATAAGAGAAGCCTTGTTGGATCAGGCCAATGGCCCATCCAGTCCAACATTCTGTGTCACACAGTGGCCAAAAACCCCAAGTGCCATCAAGAGGTCCACCAGTGGAGCCAGGACTACTAGAAGCCCTCCCACTGTGCCCCCCCCCAGCATAAAAGTTGTGATCAAGAAATTTGGCTACTGCATAAATTAGTTTGCTCTGGAACTATCCTTCCTGAGCTAAGACAAAAAATGTGTGAACTGGAGGCAAAAAACCTGTGAGCTAGCTGACACTAGCTCAACATAGAGGGGATGCTGGTGTTGACTCTAATTGACCCTTCCTGGCAACAAAACACCCTCTCTTTCACTCAGAGCTGGATAGGCTTGCCAAGTCCAATTCATGAAATATCTGGGGACTTTGGGGGTGGAGCCAGGAGACATTGGGGTGGAGCCAGGAGCAAGGGTGTGGCAAGCATAATTGAACTCCAAAGGGCGTTCTGGCCATCACATTTCAAGGGACCGCACATCTTTTAAATGCCTTCCTTCCATTGGAAATAATGACGGATAGGGGCACCTTCTTTGGGGACCCCCTGGTCCAATCTTTTTGAAACTTAGGGAGTATTTTGGGGAGAGCCACCGGATACTATACAGAAAATTTGATGCCTCTACCTCAAAAAACAGGGCCCCCAGAGCCCCAGATACCCGTGGATAAATTCTCCATTATTTTCTATGGGAATAAGTCTCCATAGGGCATCATGAGTACCCAGAAGACATTTCCCTCCCCTACCCTCGCTTTCTGATGACCCTGAAGCAGGGGGAGGGCCTCCAAACGGGGGGATCCCCTGCCCCCACCTGGGGATTGGCAACCCTAGAGCTGGATTAACAATTAGGCCATGTAGGCACTGGCCTATGGGCCCCCATGCATTTAAGGGCCCCGGGCTGGCTCCCCCTCTCCCCACTTTCCCTCCTGCTTGCAAGTTGCAGCCCTCCCAGCCTGCATGCGCAGCCAGCAACTGAGCTGCTCTTTGCCCAACTTGCCTGTTGCGGCTGCTGCTGACGTTGTTGCCAAGTTTGCCTCTCTCTGCCTCTCCTCTGCAGCTTAGTCAAAGGGGCTTTTAAGAAGGTGACTGCAGCTGGGGCCATGGGCGGTGGGGTGGGCACTCAGACTCTGAGATAATTTGCTAGGGGGCCCCCAGGATTTCAACTGCCTAGGGGTCTCCACAGGGTTTAATCCGGCACTGCTTTCACTATCTGAAGAAGTGTGCTTGCACACAAAAGCTTATTCCCTGAATAAAACTTTGTTGGTCTTAAGGGTGCCACTGGACTCAAACTTTGTTCTGTAAATCTCCTTGAATTGTTATTATAGCATTCCGTTCACAATAGGATGTAGCATCTACTATTAAAATATGATTTTGTGTAGGGGAATAAACATAACATTAAGAAATGAATTTTACTAACTCATAAAGAGAAACATCGTTTTTGCCTGCATGTTTGCAGGTGACATTCAGATGAAAATCCACTAGGGGGCATGATTGTGTTCCAAATTAACTTTGGTTTGAGCGTCCAGCTTGCCGGCGGCTTCCAAAATCTAAACCTTTCGATCTGTTAAGGCAGGCCACTTCCTTGTTGCTATGGAAGCGGAGCAAAGCAGAGAGTAAATAATTTGACAATCGCAAGAGACAATTTTAATTTTCTTCCCAGTTTTTAATGCTGCATTTAACCCCCCCCCCCCCCAAAAAAAAAAACTCCTTGAATTTTCACTTGCTCTGTCTGACTGCCTGTAACTGGATCCCTTCACCGAGAAAGCGTCTATGAAGTCCACGGCACACAAGATCCTCATTATTGACAAATGGGCTCCCAGCACACGGGTCTGTTTAGACACTGTGAGTGATGCCTTATAAAAGGCCTGGCTGCAGGGAGGGTCATAAAAGCCTCTTCCCCGCACCTCCCCTTGCCTCTCACTCCCTATTTAAAAGAGCAGCTGTATTCTTCACATGGGGGCAATGCAGAGGGCTGCCTGTCTTCGCCTGAGAAAGACTTTCTGAGGTCAAACGAGAGCCAATTTGGTGTAGTGGTTAAGTGCATGGACACTTATCTGGGAGACCTGGGTTTGATCCCCCACTTCTCCTCATGCAGCTAACCGGTGTGACCTTGGGTCAGCCACAGTCCTCTCAGAGCAGTTCTCTCAAGAGCAGTTCCTGTCAGAGCTCTCTCAGCCCCACCTACCTCAGAGGCAGGGCCGACCCTGCCACTAGGCAAACTAGGCAATCGCTGGCTTTCTGGGGGTGCCGAATTGGGTGGCCCCATGTGACTCAGTGATGTTATCAGTGTGTGTGTGTGTGTTGGGGGGGCGTGCCAGAAGTTAAACTTGCCTAGACAGTCTAGGGCCAGCCCTCCTCACAGGGTGTCCATTGTGGGGAGGGGGAAGGGAAAGGAGATTGTAAACCATTCTGAGACTCCGAGTGAAGGGCAGGGTATAAATCCAATCTCTTCTTCCCTTCTTCTATTTTGAGAAATAAATTGAAATTCACTGGCAGGGAACTGAAATTTAGAAGATGGCAAAAACTGCACTGTCTTTACACCTATGAGTGTGTCTTTTGGCGAATACAAGAAGCTGCCTAATAGAACTGATTCAGACCCTTGGTCTATCTAATATCTCCTACTCTGACTGGCAACAGCTCCCTGGGGTCTCAGGCAAAGGCTTTTCGCATCATCTACCTACCTGATCATTTTAACCGGTGATGGCAGGGATTGAACTGGAGACCTTCTGCATGCCAAGCAGAGGTTCTGCCACTGGCCCCTCCTCTGCCTGTAGATTCATTAGCTATATGAAATCAAACTTGTTTTTTTTTAATCACATCTGTCCTCCAAGGAAGGATCTCTCTCCCGGTTTTATCTTCACAGAAATTCTAATCAACAGAGTTTTACTAGAAGGTCGTCTAATGCAAGGGTCCCCAACCGCTGGTCCATGGACTGGTCCTGGTCCGTGACGTGGTAGCAACTGGGCCGCAGAGTGAGGCAGAGGTGCTGCACTGCCCCCAGCCACCTGGGACCTGGGTCAGCGGAAGGGGCAGCTGCTGCAACCGTAGCTTACCCCGCATTTATAAAAGAGCCCTGTGGCTCAGAGTGGTAAAGCTGCAGTACTGCAGTCCTAAGCTCTGCTCACGAACTGAGTTCGATCCCAGAGGAAGCTGGGTTCAGGTAGCTGGCTCCAGGTTGACTCAGGCTTCCATCCTTCTGAGGTTGGTAAAATGAGGACCCAGGGAGGGAAGGAAGCATAGATGACTGGAGAAGGCAATGGCAAGCCACCCCATAAAAAGTCTGCGGTGAAAACATTGTGAAAGCAACATCACCTCAGAAACGGAAACGACTGGTGCTTGCACAGGGGACTACCTTTACCTTTGTAAAGTGTGGGTCTTTAAATTGGAGGGGGGGCAGATTGGCCTTCTGCTGCGTGGCCACCTAGATAGGAGGAGACAGAAACAGCCCCAGTCTTCCCTCCATTTAAAGACCCCCATGGGGAGCAGGGACAGGGCACAGGGAGGCAGCTTGGGGTAGCAAAACCCCCAGCACTGCCCCCCCACACCGGTCCCTGGAAAAATTGTCTTCTGGGAAACTGTTCCCTGGTACCAAAAAGGTTGAGAGCCACTGGTCTACTGAACTTCACAGAAGATTGAGGATTTGAACCCACTCAGGGCTGGCCCTGCCACTAGGCAAACTAGGCGATTGCCTAGGACGCCGGCCTTCGGGGGGGGGCACTGAATCGGGTGCCCCCATGTGACTCGGTGATATTATCAGTGTAGGGGTGGGGGCACTAGAAGTTAGCCTTGCCTAGGGTGCCGGACACTCTAGGGCTGGCCCTGAACCCTCATTTCTTTCTCCTGGCCTAATCCAATGCCGTTACTACAGCACACTAATTCTCATTCAAGAGATGCCCCTCCTCTCTCAGCTGTTCATTCTGCAAGTGTGCCTGAGTACACCCAAAGATGTTGCTGCAGGAATTCACAGAGCATAGTAAACATTCCTTTGGCTTCCACACTGTTTGCCCGAGATGCCCCGAAGAAATCCTCTGAACAGACAAGAACCATGAGCTGTGACTCAATTTTGGTCAATATATCTTTCTTTCTTTTTTTTTTAAAGATATTATAGCATTAGAAAAAGTGCAGAAAAGGGCAACTAGAATGATTCAAGGGTTGGAACACTTTCCCTAAGTAGAAAGATTAAAGTGCTTGGGGCTCTTTAGCCTGGAGAACATCGACTGAAGGGTGACATGATAGAGGCTTACAAGATTATGCATGGGAATGAGAAGGTAGAGAAAGAAGTATTTTTGTCCCTTTCTCACAATACAAGAGCTTGTGGGCACTCAATGAAATAGCTGAGCAGTTGTGTTAGAACAGATAAAAGAAAGTACTTCACCCAAAGAGTGATTCAGTGGCATTCACTGCCACAGGAGGTGATGGCAACTGCAAGCATAGCTTCCAGAGGGGATTGGATAAACATCTGGAGCAGAGGTCCATCAGTGGCTATTAGGCACAGCATATTGTTGGAACTCTCTGTCTGGGGCAGTGATGTTCTGTATTCTTGGTGCTTGGAGGGGCACAGTGCAAGGGCTTCTAGTGTCCTGGCCCCACTGATGGACCTTTTGATGGCACCTGGTTTTTTGGCCACTGCATGACAGAATGTTGGACTGGATGTGCCATTGGCCTGATCCAACATGGCCTCCTTTATGTTCTTATTTATTTCTTATTTTTGATTGATAACCCACCCATCCCTCAACAGGCTCAGGGCAGGGAACAACAATTAATAAATATACAGAGTTAAAATTAATTCATACAATAAAACAATATGACAATCTTAAGTACAAGTCAAATTCTGCAGCTGGTGATATCAAATTGCATCCACTCCTCTCATACATCCCCCAGCTGGTATATGACAGATGACATAGCCTTAATGTGGTAGGTCAATGTAGTAATGTAGTAGGAGAGCCAGTTTGGTGTAGTGGTTAAGTGTGCGGGCTCTTATCTGGGAGAACCGGGTCTGATTCCCCACTCCTCCACTTGCACCTGCTAGCATGGCCTTGGGTCAGCCATAGCTCTGGCAGAGGTTGTCCTTGAAAGGGCAGCTGCTGTGAGAGCCCTCTCAGCCCCGCCCACCTCACAGGGTGTCTGTTGTGGGGGAGGAAGGTAAAGGAGATTGTGAGCCGCTCAGACTCTGAAATTCGGAGTGGAGGGCGGGCTATAAATCCAATATCATCATCATCATCATCATCATCATCATCATCATCATCATCATCATCATTTCTTAGAATTACAAGTGACCTCCAGACTACATAGATCAAAACATTTGTCCCACTTCTCCTAGAGAAAACGGCTGCTTTGGAAGGTGGACTGTATGACGTTGTACCTGACCAAGGCCCTTCCCTTCCCTAAACTCTACTCTCCCAGGCTCTGCCCTCATATTGCAAGGTATTTCCTAACATGAAGTTGGCAACCCTATCCACAGTGATGCTGAGAGCCAGACTGGGGCTTTGGAATAATCACAGATGTCCAAGTATGCAAGGGAGGAAGTTTAGTATTCCACACAAACAGGGCTTTTTTGGGTAGCAGGAACTCCTTTGCATATTAGGCCAGTTTGGTGTAGTGGTTAAGTGTGTGGACTCTTATCTGGGAGAACCGGGTCTGATTCCCCACTCCTCCACTTGCACCTGCTGGAATGGCCTTGGGTCAGCCATAGCTCTGGCAGAGGTTGCTCTTGAAATCCTCCAAGAGCTTACAGGGCTTTTTGTACAGAGCCAACTGTAAGCTCCAGGAGGATTGGCTACATCAGGGGTGTGGCCCAATATGCAAAGGAGTTCCTGTTACAAAAAAAGCCCTGCACTCAAGAGATGTCACAGATACTGTCCAGTCAGGATTTTATCACTGTCATAATTACATTCCACCAATTGCATCTCAATGAATGTACTAGTTGGCTGGAAATAAAGCTGCTATTTCTTGCAACAAAATGTGATTTGATAGCTGGGGTGGGGGGGACCTAAACTCAATTGGTAAGAAAAACAATTCACCTAATCCTTTTCCTTACTACCAAAGGCATTTGATTGTACACACAATGGCTTCAACAAAGAAAGTCATCGGTTTTTCAAGACAGTTTTAGTTTTTGGTAGGTGAGAGATCTAAAAAACCTTTCTGGCAGCTCCAGGGAAAAGTTTTACAGTATAAACACACCCACATGGTCTGTGTTTTAAGCTTGCTAATTAGCCAGTAATTATTCTCTCAATGCGCCTTGGAAACGAAACCAAACCTTTGACACAGAAGAACAAGGTCAGCCTTTGACCGCATCAGTGCCTCACTTCTGAGCTGCAGAACAGCCCAATTATACCTTCGAAAGCAGGGTCAAAGCACCAAGCCCTGCGATACAAATAAATAAGGTCCTGTTTTTTGGGGTTCTGACATGACACATTAATCACTGAGCACGAGCAGATGAAAAAGGTAATGCTCAAGCATGCTGGCTAGATTTCGGGAACATGATTTTTGTCAGCCAGGCAATCAAAACAGGAAGCATCTCCAGGGTCCAGTTCATGCATTTTCAACACACAAACTCAGCGGGCAATTTGCAAGCATGTAGGGCCAGCCCAAGAGAGTTTTGTGCCCCCAGCCAGTCACTAGTAGTGCCCTTCCCACCTGGGTGCCCACCACAGCTTGGGTGCACTCTGAGCTTTGAGCCCCTCCTCTGCCTGAGCAGGCCTGTGGTTTTTTTCTTCTCTCCTTCCTTGGTGGGGGTGGGGAAGGGGAAGACAAGCCAGGCTAGCTGCTGCACCTTCAACCTCTGCAAAGCAGGGGGGAGAGAACATGATGGAGCCAGCATCTACTTGCTCTTCTTCCCTCCTCCCTGGGAAAAGGTGGACAGGTCAAGGATGGTGACCCAGGTGGGAGAGCTGGGTGTGGGGGTACTGCTTGGGGCTGCCACTTGCCCCAGAAAGTGTCTTTGGGTGCTCCTGGCATCCGTGCCATATGGCACCCTCATAAATTACCTAGGTCTTTCTAGTGGGCAGGCCAGCCCTGGAGGAATGACTGAGCCATCACAGATGGAAAGTGACCAGCAATTGCAATGCTTTCTGGTGGCGTCAGTCCTCTCACCTGTGAATCCTCTAGAGCTGAGCAATAAAATTATCTGCATGCATTTGCAACTGGGCACCTGGAGGTGGCTTTGCTGATTTTGCACTTGCAGTCACTGTGCTGGCTCTACTGATCCTCGCTAGTCTGCTTGAATCAAGGTGTTCTGATTCATGATGCCTGGAGCCAGAAATGGAGACGATGGATGGGACATCTGACTTGGAAGCACCATCAGAGTACAATGTCAGAATAATGGGGTGGATCCAATCAGATTTTCTACTGGTGAAAAAGGGGAGGAAGGAGTTCGGGTTCACCATCAAAAAAGGCTGTCCTGGGGATAGGGCTGCCCAGCCCCCAGGCTGGGTGGGGATTCTCCCATCCTGGAGGTTCCCAACCCACTGGCCCAACATCACCAGCATGATGACATCATGTGGAAGTGATGTCATTGTGCCGGCGATGTAGCTTGCCGGACACTCTAGGCGTTTCCGGGAAAACTTTATGGTTTTCCCAAACAGTCTACCGATTTGGGAGGGAAAACTCTATGTTTCAATAGGTACCATAGAGTTTTCCGCTCCCAAATCGCTAGAGGCAGCGGGGGACTTGGGAATCCTACCTGGGAATCACAGGACCTGCATGGACCAAAGACATATGGGATGGGGCTGCAGCAAGGAAGAGAAGTAGGTAAGACTGAATGGAAATGCTGGCTTCTAGGGTTGCTGGGGATCATGTGACCAGCATGGATCAGCATGGGTTGGGACTGCAGTAAGAAGGGGAAGTAGAGAAGACTGAATGAAAATTCTGGCAACTAGGATTGCTAGGAATGGGTTGGGAAATACCAGGAGATTTTGGGGGAAGGCCTGGAGAAGACAGGGTTTGGGGAGGGGAGGGACCTCAGTGGGGTATAATACCATGGAGTCCTCTGAAGCAGCTGTTTTCTCCAGGTGAACTGATCTCTGTCACCTGGGGATCGATTTTAATAAGAACATAACAAGAGCCCTGCTGGATCAAACCAGTAGTCCATCTAGTCCAGCATCCTCACAAAGCTGCCAACCAGGTCCCCTGAAAGGCCAACAACAGGGCAAAGAGGCTGAGGCCTTCATAAGAACATAAGCAGAGCACTACTGGATCAGACTAGTGGTCCACCTTGTCCACCATCCTGTCTCTCATGGTAGTCAACCAGTTCTTCTGGAGATCCAACAACAGGACATAGAGGCCCAGGCCTTCCCCTCATGCTGCCTCCTGGCTCCTGAGTGTGGAGGTTCCCCTCAGTCTTCGTGGCTAGTAGTCATTGATAGACTTATCCTCCAGGATAAATCTATCAATTCTGAGAGATTGCCAGGCCCCATCTGGAGACTGGCAACCCTACTGGCTAGAGCTCCCCTCCCAATATCTGGCTCTGATCAGGGCTGGCCCTAGACTGTCTGGCATCGTAGGCAAAGCTGACTTCTGGCGCCTCCCCTACACTGATAATGTCACCGAGTCACATGGGGAGCACCCAATTTGGTGCCCTCAGATGGCTGGCACTCTAGGCAATAACCTAGTTTGCCTAATGGCAGGGCCGGCCATGGCTGTGATAGAGGTGAACTTTAAAAAAAAGCCCAGAAGTCTTCTCCAACTGTAGCTGCCCAAAGCAGAAGAATAACAATGGCTGCTACAGCTCAGAGACTCCACAGGCTCCATTGGATCCCAGCCTAGCAAAGCTGAGAAGTCATTCCAAGCAAATGAGTGGGAGGGTTTAAGGAGGAAGTGCATTCATTGGGTTACAACCAGGGGTGGAATTCTAGCAGACGCTCCTTTGCATGTTAGGCCACACACCCCTGGTGTAGCCAATCCCCCAAGAGCTTACAAGGCTCTTTTTTATAAGCTCTTGGAGGATTGGCTACATCCAGGGTGTGTGGCCTAATATGCAAAGGAGCTCCTGCTAGAATTCCACTCCTGGCTACAACCGTCTGGTCATACTAGCAGGATCACATACTTGATCTCCAGCTCCACCAGTCAAACAGGACAGGAAAGTCAGGTCTGTTGACATGAATGGAAGTCTTCTTTTCCCTGCCATGCTCAAAATGGCCGTAGAAGGCAAGAAAAAACCTGCTTTCCTGCCTTATCGCAACAGTCCCAGCAGAGTGCGGTAGTAACTGTGGGACAAGAGTAACGAGAAACAGGCATTCAATCTGAAAGTCCCTTGCCACCTTGTTAAGGATTATGGCTCCCCCATGCAACGTGTAGTCTCCTCCATGCAAAGTATAAGAGGAAGGGGCCATGCAGGCCTGTAGCCATAGGGAGGCCTGTGGGGGCACTGCTCCCTAACCTCCAAGCTGGGGCCCAGGGGGCCTTCTGGGGTGCAGCCATTTTATATTTCATGAGTGGCAGCCAGAGCCAGGAGAGCTGAGCAGGGTACAGTGCGCTGAGCAAAAGGAGCAGGTGGAGGGGAGGGAGGCAGAGGAAGCCAGGTGGAATGGGCTGGGGGAGAGGGAAATGGAAGGAAATAACACCCCCCCCCCCCCCGCATGCAAGGAGCAGTCCCTTCTTGACTCCAAAGTTTTAAAGTCTGCTGCCTCAACTTGGCCACTTTCAGAGTCTCCAGCTTTTGCCCCCACCCCAGAAAGCTTCTGAGAAGCGGCAAGCCCTGCAGTGGATGGGAAAGGGTGCCCCTCGACTTTTTAAAAAGTCCCCCGACTTTTAAAATCCTGGCTATGGCCCTGGGGCCATGTGGCTAAGTGGTACAGCACCTGCTTGGGCTGCAGAAGGTCCCAGGTTCAATTCCTGGCATCTCCAGCTAGAAAGATCTGGCAGTAGGTGATGCGAAAGACCTTTCTCTGCCTGAGAGTCACTGCCAGTCTGAGTAGACAATACTGACCTTGACGGACCAAACGTATGATTCAGTATAAGGCAGCTTCATGTGTTCACGGCGACGTCACATTAGGTAAATGAGTGATTGGCTTTGATTGCTTCTTTCTGGGACAGTGAAGTATGCAGATTGTATAAGACCAGGAATGGAATAAGATGAGCGTGGGGGGAGACCAAGGAATGCACTCATTCATTCAAAGCTTTTTCCATCCTGTCTCATAGCCAACGGCTTCTCAGGCAGTCTCCAAGAAACCGAACATCAGTTGAAACAAATCAATAAATAACTGACAAATGACTACAAGCGGCAGTTGCAATAAATCAGTTGGGACCTTTTTGAAGGGAAGAAACCAGCCAGCTATTTTGTTCAATCCTGTCCCCAAGTGCCAGGTTTACTACATCTCCCAAGACTCTTGTCCATGCAGGTCCCACTGTTCCCCATAGAGGTCCACCTCACCAACACAGCTCTTGGGGAGGGCAATGTTAACTTGCTAGACCACAGTTATTCTTTCTCCTCAACCCTCAAAAGAGGCATTTGCTGATCTGGATTGCTGAATGGCAGGGCTTTTTTTTTTGCAGCAGGAACTCCTTTGCATATTAGGCCACACCCCCTTGATGTAGCCAATCCTCCTGGAGCTTACAGTAGGCCTTGTACTAAGAGCCGTGTATGCTCTTGGAGGACTGGCTGCATCAGGGGTGTGTGGCCTAATATGCAAAGGAGTTCCTGCTACAAAAAAAAAGCCCTGCTGAATGGGTCGATGTCCACGAGGGATGCGGAATGGCATGGTACAGCCTGATCCTGGCACGTCTTGGAAGCTCAGCAGAGTCAGTACCTGTAGAGGAGACCACCAAGGAAGGCTCTGCAGAGGAAGGCAATGGCAAAGCACTTCTGTTTCTCGCTAACCTTGAGAGGCCCTTGCTGAGTCACCGTAAGTGGGTTGTTTTGAAGAATAGCCATGTAATTAAGCTTGCCAATCCCCAGTTGGGGGCAGACAATCCCCCAGTTTGGAGGCCCTCCCCCTGCTTCAGGGTTATCAGAAAGTGGGGTGGGGAGGGAAATGTCTCCTGGGCACTCCATTTTACCCTATGGAGACCGATTCCCTTAAAGTATAATGGAGAATCCCTTGGAGTATAGTGGGGCTCTGCAGGGGGGGGGGGGCTGTTTAACGGGGCTCTGAGGGGAGTTGGACCCAGCAGCCCTAGCCATGTTGGTTTGCAGTAGAAACTAGATTCGAGTCCAGTCTGGATATGAGTTTGATCTGAAGGGAGCTTTGAGTCTTTAAAAGCTCATATCCAGAAATCTTGTTGGTCTCTAAGGTACTACTGGAACTTGATTCTAGATATTCATCAGTTAGTTGCAATGTGATGGCTGATAAATATGTAAAAGGTAAAGGAGCAAGCACCAGTCATTTCCAACTCTGGGGTGACGTCGCATCACGTTTTCACGGCAGACTTTTACGGGGTGGTTTGCCATTGCCTTCCCCAGTCATCTACACTTTACCTCCAGCACGCTGGGTGCTCATTTTACCAACCTCGGAAGGATGGAAGGCTGAGTCAACCTTGAGCTGGCTACCTGAACCCCGCTTTCACCGGGATTGAACTCAGGTCGTGAGCAGAGAGCTCGGAAGCTCAGCAGGAACTCATTTGCCTATCAGGCCACACCCCCTGATGCCAAGTCACCCGGAACTGCATTTGTGTCCTGCTCAAAAAAAAAAAAGCCCTGACATGTACTTATGTGCACAGGTGTGTGTGTTTAAATTAAAGGCAGGGCAAATGTTTTGGGACGGAGAAGACAGCAATATATTTGCTTGTGCAGACTTTGTGGATGTTGCAGAAAAGTTCGCAACTCCTCAACCCCCTCCTGGTTAAACTCTTTATGGTTTTCACAGACAAAAGAAAAGAAGGCACTGCCTTTCTGCTGGGGAGCTTGGGAAGTGGCCTAATTGATGCAAGCCGTCCGACAAGATGATGTCGTCATGAACTAGTTCCTGGTGGCGGTGGCCGGAGAATTCGCTGTTGCCCACCGGGTCTGTGCTTCAGAGGGCCAGTCTTTGGGAAAAGCTGGAGGAGATCTTCTGGGCAGGAACAGAAACCCACCCTGCAATACGGTTGGATTTCTCGTACAGCTGGGGCCAGGAGCTGACCTTTCCTAAGCACACCCTTGAGAGTTGCCTTTCAGTGAGTCTGTGAGTCAGAGCGTTATTAGATTAATATTAAAAAGCTCCCCCTCTCCTCCCCGCTTTGACGTGTTTGACTTGGGAGGCCAGCGGGGTGTTTTTTTCTCCTCAGTGCCAACTGAAAATTCAGACATTAAAGACTGACTGGGAGGGAAGGAACTCGACACGTTGTGAGATCTTACTTTGAAAGCGATTCTCTCTCTCCCCTCCCCCCCCCAATCCCTGCTTTGGAAAGAAACAGAAAGGGGAGGAGGGAAGCCCAATCCCAGTTGGTAGTTTTCATGATTTATGAATGTTGAGCCTATTGGCAATTAGTAATAAACAGTTCAATTAGTTGATGGCTGTTTGGTGGGATTCTTCACAGCATAGTAGGGCCTCCAGGAACTGTTTCCAGTCAGAGTTTTGAAAAGGCCTGCAATTATTCAACAGGAGCAGGCGGGCACAAGAACAAGATGATTTAATCATGTCTAACATCTGTGTTTCTGGGCTGGATCAGTAAGTGCATATGTAAATCTGGCTGTATATGCTGTATTGATGCTGTATGCTTATGGCTCACAGTTGGAACCCTGCAGTACACGAAACCTAGACAAATGCTGGACATAACAACACCATGGTCTATCTAGTCCTGCATCCTCTTTAGCACATGACTGCATGAAGCTGCCTTCTACTGAATCCATCGTTCAGCATTGTCTACTCAGATTGACAGTGGCTTTCCAGGGTCTCAGGCAGAGGTCTTTCCCATTACCTGGTCTGGTGACAACTGGAGAAGCTGGGAATTGAGCCTGGGACCTTGTGCATGCCAAGCATAGGCTCTACCACTGAGCCACAACCCCTGCCCTCTGTGGTCAATCTCCCCTGAGGGCCAATAAGCAAGGCACAGAGGCCAAGGACTTCCCCTGATATTGATATGTTGAAGGGCTGCAGTAGCATAGTGGATAGAGTGGCAGACTTTCAGGGCACTTTCACACATGCTGAATCATGCATTTTAAATCCACTTCTAATGCACTTTGCGACGAGTTTATTGGGTGAACTGATAAAATTCACTTGCCAATTGGGTGCTTTCACACATGCTAAATAATGCAGTTTCAATACACTTCAGTGACCATTTGCAAGTGAATTTTGCTATTGCACACAGTAAAATTCAGTTGCAAAGTGAATTGAAAGTGCATTATTCAGTGTTTGTGAAAGTGTCTTATGACGTGAAAAGACTGGGTTTGAATTGGTACTCTGCAGTGGAAGTTCAGTGGAAGACCTTGGCCCCAGTTCAATCTCTCAGTTTAACCTACCCTCTCAAGGTGATTATTGTGACTGTGAGGATGGAGCACAGGAGGGAAGAACAACACAAAAACAGATTTGAGTCACGTTGCATGGTTGAGAAAGCATTGATGAAGAGAACCTGTCAGGAACACCCCCCCCCCCACACACACACACACTTTCTATTAGATCAGGGGAGACCAAACTGTGGCTTGGGAGCCACATGTGGCTCTTTCACACATATTGTGTGGTTCTTGAAGCCCCCACTGCCCATCAGCCAGTGGCTTGGAGAATGCATTTAAAGTTAAAGCTGCTTTCTTTCTACCTCCCCCTCCCTTCCCCCATCTATTGGCCTTCCTGTCTTGTGGCTCTCAAACATCTGGCATTTATTCTATGTGGCTCTTACATTAAGCAAGTTTGGTGACCCCTGTATTAGATCTTGTTGATATAATTGTAGGAAAAAAATTACTTCATATTTGAGGATGACTATTGTTTTTTTCATATCAAAGGGGTGTCAATGGAAGTAATTATGCTCCCAGTGTTACCAACTTGTTTATGGCTGATTTGGAGGACGAGATCATTTGGAACACAGAATGCAACCTGTTTTATAATAAAATCATTCTGTACAAGAGATACATTGATGATCTGTTCATTGTTTTGAAGAATGATGAAAATATTGATCAATTTTTCCACTGGATGAATGAAGTAAATGTTAATATTAAATTCTCTAGTAACTATTATAGGAATTCGGTAGCTTATCTAGACACAGTGTTTTATAGAACAGAATTGTATGAGTTAGCAGTGCATACCTTTAAGAAGGATACAGATAGAAGATATTGGATGTACACGCCACCCTATATTCTGAATCTCAGAGTCTCAGAGTGGTCACAATCTCCTTTACCTTCTTCCCCCACAACAGACACCCTGTGAAGTAGGTGGAGCTGAGAGAGCTCTCCCAGAAGCTGCCCTTTCAAGGACAACATTCACGAGAGCTATGGCTGACCCAAGGCCATTCCAGCAGCTGCAAGTGGAGGAGTGGGGAATCAAACCTGGTTCTCCCAGATAAGAGTCCATGCACTTAACCACTACACCAAACTACACCCAATAGGAATCCCTATGTACACTATAAGTCCTACCATCTGGCCCATCTTGGGCTGTTTCTTAAGATTAAAAGGAATTCTACAAAATTGGGGGATTATATAAGGGATTTTGAGAAGATGGTTAAGGACTTTAGGAATTGAGGGTATTCTGAACAGGTTGTACAATCAGCAAGATTGTGGGCTAGCAGCATGGAGTAGGGGAGTCTTTTTATGGATCACAGTAAATCAGTGCAGGAGAAAATAACATGTGCCTTTGACTATTCCATGCTTTCTAATGCCAAATGTAAAATACTAAGAAAGCATTGGCACTTGTTGGAAGATGTTCCTGGGTGGGTGGATCTGACCTTTGAGGGTTTTAGGCACACCAGGAATATTAAAGACATAATAGTACGTTCAAATATCATTTGTCTGCTGAAAAGTAATTAGTTGGATATCATAAATGTGGCAGGTGTTTAGTCTGCCTTTTGGCATTAGAATTTATGTCATCTGTGTCTAGGTCCAGGGATGTTTCTGTACAGCTGAGAGCTTTTACAAACTGTCAGACCAAGAGGTTGGTGCATGTCATTTTACATGCCTGTGAACTAATGTATGTTGGGAATACAACATGACCTGTGGAAACCTGAATTTTGGAACATCGCTCCTGTATTAAAAATAAAGTTCTGGAAGCCTTTCTCATATCACACTATGTAGAACAGAATAATAATGTGGACGATTTGAGGTATTTTGAGATCTATAAGTATGAAAGGTGTGATATGGATGACCGGAATGTGCAGAAGGTGTTGCTGAGGGAAGAGACATTTTGGGTTTTCAAGCTAAATACCATTGTACCTTTTGGTCTGAATCAAAATAGAGATTATACTTGTTTTTAATGAGAATTGTAGTAGGTGTGCATGGCTGTCAATCTTGATTAATTCTGTTTGGTTATATAACTTTAAGATGCTTCTACAGACAATATACCAGCTGAGAAAGCTTAGAATCATAGAATCACAGAGTTGGAGGGGGCCTGTATTAATCGGGTTCCTACTAATTTTGACTGAAGGTGGTTGGATTATTCTAACCTTTGGGGCTATTGATGACTTTCTTCTTTGAATGATGTGAATTGGCTGTGATTGGTAAGAGATGTATGTTTATTTTGGCAAATTATTTGAATTATAATGGTACAAATATGTTGTGATTTTCTTTTGTAGTGAGTATATGGTCATGAGAATGATGTCAGTATTGAATTTCGACTTTGATAAAACAATATGTGAAACAGAATTTCCAGCTAGTGAGCTGTCAGCCGGAACCATCTGGATATGAACAAGTATAGTCAAAATCACAGAGTGGAATAACTGAAATTAAAGACTGGAAATTGACTAGCATGACTGGAACACTATTGAAATATTGCCTCAATCAGTGACTGGAGGGAGAGAACATTCCAACTTGTGCATTTGAGTGGATTACTGTTCAATGAAGAAGAACCATCATACTGTTGTTGAATATGATTCTGGAATGCATTACAGACTTTTGGGAAACAGATGTTATAAAATATGGACATTTATTGAATAATGCATGCTTGGTGTTTAAGTTTTGGAATTGTTGACGTTGGGGTGTTGAATCTGTTTATATTAAAATTAGACATTTTGAAAATATTATCTAGTAATATAGCCACGGTGGTGTTATATTTTTGCCTTTGGATTGGGGTAGTCAAGGAGCATCTGGGAAAGTAGAAGCATACCTTCTTCATTAGGGTTGCCAACTTCAGCTTGGGGAATTCTTGGCTATCTGAGAGTGGAGCTTGGGGAAAGACCTCAGCAGGTTATGATGCCATGGATTTCCTCCTCCAAAGCATCCGGAGACCAAATCCTATGAGGAGAGGCTGAGGGATTTGGAAATGTTCAGTCTGGAGAAGAGGAGGTTGAGGGGGTCATGATTGCTCTACTTGCCTGCTTCACAGGGTGTCTGTTGTGAGGAGAGGAAGGGAAGGAAATTGTAAGCCTCTCTGAGACTCCCAGTAAAGGTCTTCTTCTTCTTCCTCTTTAGAGGAAGGCAGGGAGCTGTTCTCAGTAGCAGAGGAGAGGACTTGAAAAAATGGGTTTAAATTAAGGATGGAAAGGTACTAGATGGCTTGTATGGACCCTTCCAACTCTGAGATTCTATCTATTTCATCTAGAGGAACTATGTCTGTAGCCTGGAGATCAGTTGTAATTCTGGAAGGTTTCCAGGCCATGTCTGGAAGTTGACGACCCTAAATGGTGTGTGTTCTTTTGAATTTTGAAGACCCAAAGGTGGAAGGAAAGAGGCCCCAGAAGGAATCTTTGTCCGAACCAATGGAAAGCTGTCTCTCACAGTTAACAGAGAAGGCCTTTTTTAATGCTTTGGGAAAGGGAAGTGAGTGCATAACACACTGTCTGGCCAATTAAAGTTGCCCCCTCTGAAGCTGTAGTTGATTAAACCTGGGGGTACCATTTACAGAAGTTGAAGGGGTGTCACCCACATATTTCCCAGCACACACTTCTGAGAAACAGCTATGCCCCAGGTCTTTATGAGATACAGAACTGTAACCATAATGTTTTCCAGTAAGTGATATTTCCGTATTCAAATCTCGAGTATTTCCAACAGGCCTTTGAATCTTGCCCCCACCCCAAAACTCTCTGCTCCCCTTTACCAGACCTGAAATGGCTCTCTCACTTAAACTACTGATTAAACCAATTAAAGCTTGAAAGTCCAGCTGTTTGGCCATGTCAGAGCACATTCCAAGGCCAATCCTCAATTGGGTGTAATTAGTTCATCTTCTATGGAAGCGCTGCAACAACAAAAAAATGGTGACATGGGAAGTGTGGAATCCTATCAAATAGAGAAGCCATTTTAATTTTGCCCACAAAAACCTGGATTAATAGATGAAGGCATTTGGCACAAAAGACCACATCTGTTTGGCCAAAGCACTTAAAACAACATCTCCCCCCACCCACTCTCTTCTTTTTGGTGCTTGGCGACAAATTTGTTCTCATCCTCCCTTCTCACATAAAGTCCTACCCAGCTTTCCCCCTCCTCTGCCTGGGTTGAAGAACCCTGATAGCCAAACACAAATATATACAATTTGGCAACTCCCCTCATATTTGTCTTTCATGCTAAGATGAAAGGGCTGCTGGCTGTGCTCTTTTGAGCTTTTCAAAGTGAGCAGAAAAGGCCCTTGAGTCTCTTGATGGCCGGGCTCACTATGGCTTTGATTCAAATCCGAAGCTCCTATAGAGCTCAGGTTTGAAGTTTTCCTATTCGTTAACCTCTTCATTGAACCGAATATTCCTCTGATTCCCTAATTAGTTACAGTCGAAGCTTCAGTAACATTTCTTTGAGAGCGCCAAAGCACCAAGGTTGAAAGAATGAGCAGGGAAGGATGCCTTATCTAGCCACAGTTTGATTAGAGGACACCAACTCCTACCTTGGAGGGTAAAATAATCGTAAACGCAAGCTGAGATGTGAAAGAGTCTTGAAAGTTTCATTTTCACAGAGCAATAAATGCTTCTCCGAGGCAGAATTTCTATACCCGTTCAATGTTATTTTCGCGTCTAAAATAGGACTGTTTAAAATTATGACCTTTCTTGTTTCTTTCTGTTTTCATATGTTGTCATTTGGTGCCTGTTATTATCACACGGGTTGTTGATATGATGATGATATTGATGGTTTCGTTGGTGCTCCCAGTTCGCTTGGTTTATTTGTTTTTAAATTCATGTCTACCCTGCCTTTTTCCTCAATGGGAACTGAAAGCTGCTTACGTCATTCTACTTTCCTCCATTTAATCCTCAGAACAACCCTGTGAGGTAGGTTAGGCTGAGAGAGTGTGACTGGCCCAAGGTCACCCAGCAAGCTTCCATGGCACAAGTCATGACTGGGGATTTGTAATGTCATTCCAATGCCGTTTTAACTTATTCAAGACAATGTTGTCCAAGTGTTGTAAGTCACAGCAAGACTCCAGTTTCATCCCAAGTGGAAAGAGCCAATGGAAGAAAATGGCATTTTGAATAAAAACAGTGTGTTCACTTTTTTTGGTTGCTGTTCCTCATGAAATTTCATAACATACTTCCTCTGAAAATGTCCAATATGTACACCCTGAGTGTTAATAGATTTGCATTGTCAGGGCTTTTTTTTTGTAGAAAAAGCCCATCAGGAACTCATTTGCACGTTAGGTCACATCCCCTGATGCCAGGCCTGCTGGAACTGCGGTCCTCTGTGTTCCTGCTTAAAAAAAAGAAAGGCAAAAAGAAGCTCTGTGCATTTTAAAGTTTACAAAATTCTGACCCATTAAGTGGAATAGTGACCATTAGGCTTCTTTTTTTTTCCATGATGGACCAATTATATCACAACAGCCTCTGCTTAGCTGAAGCAATCTCACCGTCTGATCTGACAATATGCTGGGAGTTCTATGTTGGAGCACTCAGTCTTTTTAAAAACTTACTTTCCAGGTGTATGGAGGCTATATTGAGATTAAGACCATGGCATTGGAGGCTAGATGGGTAGCAACCCAAGAAAGGGCTTTCTCAGCACATATGGAAAGGAAGGAAAAAGAAAAGACACAAAATCCAAAGTTGTCTCACTCTCTAGTGACTTCAGATTCAGGTGGGTAGCAGCATCGGTCTGAAGCGGCAGAACAAGTTTGATTCCAGTGGTCCCTTTAAGATCAACAAAGATTAATTTCTGGGTATAAGTAAGGCTTGAATGATTTTATGTAATGAGATATCTCTGTTAAGTCCTATGGGTTCCATTGTCCTGGGTGTTATCTCCCATTCCAGTCTGTTTCTGAAATTCCTTTGCAATAAAAGAGCCACTTCAAGATCTCCCATTAAGTACCCCGTGAAGGTGAAATGTTCTAGTGACTTGGCAAGGATTGTTTCAGTCATAGGCTCCCTCCCCTTGGATTGTCCCGAAGAAAAAATATTCTGTCATTGATGCTCCCAATATTTAACACTGAAAAAGACTCGCAACCCCACACCCAGGCCTGTATTGTTTCTGTGTTCATAATGGAATGCATTCGTGGCTCTATAAAGCACAAAATATCTCGGTTGACCCCCTACCAAATATGATTTACAGCTCCTAAATAGCAGAATGTATATGTCGGTTTTAGTAGCTGTTCCCCTGATAGCATTAACTCTGTTTATGGTCGGGATCAATTAAGTAAACTAGCCTTCAAGGGCTCCGCCTCTATTCAGCATACTGTTTCACACATAGGCACAGAATCCCAGCCAGCACTGAAAGAAATGGAATTTTGTAGAAGGGGAAAAAATGATAATGTTGTGTGGAGAAGTTTAAAGAGTCGTTTGGGGGTCTGGTCAGGGTCATCATTTGAAGAAGAAGAAGATGATGATATTGGATTTATATTCTGCTCTATACTCTGAATTTCAGAGTCTCAGAGCGGTCACAATCTCGTTTACACCCCCCCCCCCCAACAGACACCCTGTGAGGTAGGTGGGGCTGAGAGAGCTTTTACAGCAGCTGCCCTTTCAAGGACAACTCCTAAGAGAGCTATGGCTGATCCAAGGCCATTCCAGCAGCTGCAAGTGGAGGAGTGGAGAATCAAACCCAGTTCTCCCAGATAAGAGTCTGTGCACTTAACCACTACACCAAAGGAAGGAAACTGTCATCAAAAGGGCAGTGCAATTTGGTGTAGTGGTTAAGTGCACGGACTCTTATCTGGGAGAACTGGGTTTGATTGGATTTATACCCTGTCCTTCACTACCTCAAGGAGTCTCAGAGTAGCTCGCAATCTCTTTTCCCTTCCTCTCCCCATAACAGATACCCTGTGAGGTAGGTGGGACTGAGAGAGTTCTTGAGCAGAACAGCTGTGTTTAGGAATATTCACGACATGAAAAAAATAATAAAGGAACTGCATATTGATCTCTTTATCTGATGGACTTTGTGAATGTTCCTAAGCAAATTGTGACTTTGTCATATTGAAACTGGTCAATTAATTTGCACTTTGCAATGATATTACAGTGTTTTTATTTGTTAAGATTTGAAGTGGTGGTGGAGGAAGCTCCTTATCTTTAAGCAATAATTGAGAAATGTCCCTTGGAAAGAAGAAGATATTGAATTTATTGGATTTATACCCCACCCTGTACTCTGAATCTCAGAGCAGTCACAATCTTCTTTTACCCTCCCCCCAACAACAGACACCCTGTGAGGTAGGTGGGGCTGAGAGAGCTCTTACAGCAGCTACCCTTTCAAGGACAACTCCTACGAGAACTATGGCTGACCCAAGGCCATTCCAGCAGGTGCAACTGGAGGAGTGGGGGCATCAAACTCGGTTCTCCCAGATAAGAGTCAACGCACTTAACCACTACACCAAACTGGCTCTATGTATGTGTTGTCATCAAATGTATGTATTGTCATCATTATGTTTTAGGTCTGGCATGAAAATCAAATTAAAAGAACAACCAAATGACAGCTAACATACGAACAGGGGATATTTATTGGAAGAGCCTGTTCTTTTGTAGCTTAATCCTGCCTACCAATAATTTGCATAAAACGGTTCAGATTTAAATTCAGTATTGTTAATTTTTCTAGTTCGTTTTCTGATAGCTGATTACTTGGACAAAGTTCCTCGTCTCTGACATAGATGTGGCATGTGCTATCCATTTGCTCCGCGTATTGGAAAACTTCTTTCATCTTGGAATTAATGCAAAATCCACACGTAGATGGCAACGGGTACATGTGTTCTTCCTGTATCCCAATCCAGCACAGGAGATCCACGTACAGGGGCAGCCTTCTGCACATGGATTCCCTTGCCAGATCGGGAACCCTGGAAGTAGACTGAATGCAGATGCACATCTGGATGTGATCCACATTGCAATGTGCATCTGAACATAAAACATGTGATGTATTCCTCGCATGCACTGCAGGGTGTGGATGGAGATGTATGTTCTCTTCTATTTTACATGTAAATTGCATCCTCACTACTGGTTGTCTGGGCTACTGGTTATGCGCAACACGCCAGATGCGCATGAGTATCTCTAGATTAGGACCATGCTTTAGAGCTGAAGGTTCTCCAATGTGATGAAGTGGTTAAGAGAGGTAGACTCTAATCTGAAAACCAGGTTTGATTCCCGACACCTTCATTATAAAACCTGCTGGGTGACCCTGGGTCAGTCACATTTCTCTCACAACCAGGGCCAGCCCTAGACTGTCTGGCACCCTAAGCAAGGCTAACTTTTGGTGCCCCCCATGCAGTGATAACGTCACCGAGTCACATGGGGGGCACCCAATTTGGTGCCCCCAGAAGGCTGGCGCCCTAGACAATTGCCTAGTTTGCCTAGTGGCAGGGTTGGCCCTACTCATAACTCTCTCAGCCCCACCTTTCTCACAAGGTCCCTGTTGAGGGGAAGAGGGAGGGAAGGTGATTGTAAGCCACTTTGAGACTCCTTAGGGCAGAGAAAAGTGCGGTATAAAAACCAACTCTTCTTCTTCTATATGCTACAGAAAAAAAAACCATCTGCAATGCTCTACACAAGAGTTGTGTGTCATGAGAGTTTTGTTCCGTGTAACATGCAAAGCGGACCTTTGTCCTTCCAGCCTATTGGAGCCCCTTTCCAATCATTTCTTAATGTGGACACCCAACACGAGATCCAGACCACCAGCTCTTCTTCCATCCGACAGCATATGGATCCGTATGATAATGCTGTTTGTTCACTACCTAGCGGTGAAAGACCTATATCCTATTACCGATCCCTTGGGCTGCGCAGTCTACTTATTTAGAATTCTGTCAAAAGAAATCATGGATGTTTTTACAATGCAGAGGGGGAGAGTGGTGGATGTAAAAGAAAAACAGAAGTGTGCACAGGAACTGGCATGTCCTTTCCCCAAGCTACTATTAGTTTTGGAAGGAGGCCAAGAAAAGAAAAGGTTACCTACTTACTTAACATCTGTGAACAAGAGGTCATACTGGGCACCAAAGTGAGGGGCTGAATTATGGCCTCTCATGGACTGAACTTTAGGTATGTCTCCCTGTTGGTTTTAAGTGACACGGTGGAACTATGCAGATGTTGGCTGTGGCTCTTTTAAGCAGGGAGCAGAGGGCTGCGGGGAACCATGCATATATTCTAGGGGAGTGACTGGGTCAGCTTCAACAACAGTGTCATCTTAAGCCCTTCTTGAGTCCCTTTGGCTTCAATTAAGTTGGAAGGGTATAACTTTTTGGGAGATGGTAGCACAAATTTCATTTCTGGTCACATCTCTAGGTGAAAGAGCAGTGATCTTTCCTACCCTGCCCCCTCCCCCCAAACCATATTAACAAAGTTGTTGTAGATTTTCTGGGCTGCATGGCTGTGGTCTTGGCATAATAGTACCTGACGTTTCACCAGCAGCTGTGACCAGCATCCTCAGTGGGATAACACAGAAAGATGGAGTTCTCTCTGTGTCAAAGTGAGAGGAAAGAAAATGGTAGGAATGTATACTCAGGAAGGTGGGGTAGGAGGGCTGAGTCATTATCTTGTAGGAGTTTCCCAGGATGTGACATGATAATGTGTTGGGTGTGCTGTTGGGTGAGACTTAACCATCTAACTTGGGTCTTTTGGGTTGGTTTCCTCTTCCGGTCCAATTGACTGGTTCCTTTTGAAGTGCTCACTTGAAAAGTAACCTCTACCATGATCTCACATGGATGGATTCACTCAACCTTGCTCTTAATTAGGCAGACAAAGCTAGAGGTTTGGCCTGACTTGCAATGCCTTCATCTTGCTGCTAAGATTAAGGTTTAAGGGTTGACATTTGTGTGCTGCTGGAAACACATGCTGGCATTCCCTGTCCATCAACAGCACTCGGTGGGGCTGCAGGGGGAAAACGAGTGGGGTAAAATGGCATCCCACTATGCAACCAGAAGTTACATCGCTGAATCATGAGACACTCTAGGAATTACCCCAAACCCTGTGGTATTTACATAGAGTTTTGGGCAAATCCTAGAATGTTGTGCATTGCCATGGTTCTGGTTCTACAGTCCTAACTGATGTTGCAGATCACAGGGTAAGTCTTGCCTCTGCCAGTTTCTCAGGGGTTACCAGGCCCATAAAGAGAAGTATGAGAGAATGAGGTTTCTTCAACCACAAACAGGCTTTCTAAAAATTTAATCCATGGTGTGAAATTAATCCATTCTTGCTGGAAGATGGGCAAGCAAAAGGGATAATGGGCAGGGCTTTTTCTGTAGCAGGAACTCCTTTGGCATAGTAGTACTTGACGTTTCGGCAGCATGTAGCCCAGGGGTCATTTTGTAGAAAAATAGGTGGTGGAGCTCATCCAGTGGTTGTTATGCAGCCGCACCTACTATTCAGTGGACAAGGTAGGTAGGTGGGGAGGAAGAGGGGGAACCCTCCGAAAGATTCAGGAACTATACTCCTGTGAGCTCCTGCTGAATTTAAGGTCTGATGTAGCCAATCCTCCTGGAGTTTACAGGGCTCTTCTTACAGGACCTTCTGTAAACTCTTAGAGATTGGCTACATCAGGGGGGTGTATCCTAATATGCAAAGGAGTTCCTGTCAGTGCTGGATTAAACCCTGTGGAAGCCCCTAAGCAGTCAAAATCTCAGGGAGGGGGGGCTTGAAAATTATCTCAGAGTTGGAGTATCCGCAGCCCCCACTGCAGCCTGCAGCCACTTTCTTAAAAGCCCCTTTGACAAAGCTGTGAGGGAGAGGCAGAGAGAGGCAATCTTGGCGACACCAGGCAACTCTGGCAAAGACTGGCTCAGTTGCTGGCTAAGTGTGCAGGCTGGGAGGGCAAGCAGGGGGAAAACTGGGGGGGGGGGGGAGCCAGCCCGGGGCCCCTAAAAGTGTGGGGACCCATAGGCCAGTGCCTAGTTGGCCTAATTGTTAATCCAGCTGTTGTGTCTTGCATTTCGGTCCCTGAAATTACAACACAGCGTGGCTACACGTGCTGTGGTGACCAGCGGGAAACCATGGGTCACCTGACTGTAAGGGACAGATGCTAACCGCCTATGAAGATCTGTGGCGGGAAGTTTAACTGGTCAGGATTGGGAAGTGGGTTGTTCTGGATGAATGTATATATTCGGGGACCCGGCCCTGGCATGTTGTCTTTTGTGATGTACTAGCTAATAAAGTATGTTGACTGTTACTCATGTCCGAACCCAGTACATCACGCCAGCCCTGGTTCCTGTTACAAAAAAAGCCCTGGTAGTGAGGAATATTTTGCGAAGAAGAGACACTGATAGCCTTCTTTACCTCATTTGCATCATCTCTGGCTTCCATAGACCAAAGTAAAGAGGGTGAAAATGGCAGTATGATTGTTCCTTATACCAGGATAATTTCCTTGGGGCACTTCTATAGTGAGGGAAGAAGCCATCTTATGAATTCCTCCTCATGATCCGGCCACACACTCCTTGAGAACTCTGGGCCACTGATTGTTATCTTGCTGATATTGTGGCTCAGCACAGGAAGGCCACAAGTCTCTTACAGCTTTTTGGCGTCACCATTTACAACTGTTCCTCCCCCATAGTCATGTTTCTATATATCTGCCAACTGAGGATAATTCTTTGTGCATTTTACAGAGTCGACTTTGGCCCACGAAAACTTCCGCAGCAATAAATCTATGTGGTGGAGAGACCTTGAGCTCTCTTTTGCTGCAATAGAGACTACCTTTCTGGAATTTCTGCCGAAAACCCAGATGTGTGCAGGGTTAGTCCCGGGCAGAGTCAGCTTTTGAAAAGTAAAGGTCATTAGGATGGAAGGCTATCTCAATGCAGCTGGAGCAGCTTGAAGGCCAGGGTGCTTGTGTGGCCTAGCTGAGGAACGAAAGCCAGAGCTCAGGAAAAGGGAACATCCGCTTGGCCCGTGAGGCTCATAAAACAAAGAGATCTGGAAGAGGCAACACTCCAACGGGACAATGCTGAGCTCCATAGAGGGCTTTGGCTTGCAGGGCTGGCCTTTTCACACCTGGTTAAACTCCTCTGTGACACTCCAGCCCTGTCCAATTCCCCCTTTGGATCGGAGCACATTTTCGTAACATGAAGATGGGGCCTTTGTGTGAGGCTGCCTCTGAAGACAGTTCAGCAACTTCAAAAGGGTCTGAATGCTCTGTGGCAATAAGGTTATCAGCTTCAGGGTTACCAGGCCTGGTTTGGTGACCATCGGGAGAGCTGGGAGGTGGCAACATGGGGGAAGGCCAGCAGTGATGTCAGTTCTGGCAAAATCCAGGAAGGTACATTGCACCTCTCTAGAAATTGCCAGCCTCTCTATGGTAAAACTGGATTTTCCCTGGAAGTGATGTCACAGCATCAGCCATTTAAAAAAAAAATTGTCCCTCCACTTCTCTAAGCAGCAGGAGGAAACAAGAGGTGGAGATGGGGGTGAGGATCGCCTGGCCCCACTTGAAGACTTGCCACTTTAACAGACACAAATGTTATCTAGGATCGAGTTTCAGAAGAGTATTTGTGTTAGTCTGCTGCAGCAAAGCAAAACAGAAATCAACTTCTTATGTATTCCATCTCACTGGGTTCTTGTTGTCTGAGCTTGACACAGGCACTCCTTGCAAACCAGGATCCTGAAGTCTGGAAGAAGTGGCCAGTCAGGATGCTAGGCATGTAACAACTTGTAAGAAAGAATTGCAAATGAAGGATTCTGGAGTGAGCCAATAGTAACTGTTGCCTGCTAGGGGGGGGGGGGGGGGCGTGGTTAATCATGGCCAAATTGCAGTTTTGTCTGTGTTCCTCTGTGACTGTTTCTTCTTGCGATAAAGTGTTCTTGTTTGATTCAGAGTTGGCTGGACTCACTTTATTTCACAACCAGCAGCCTTAACCACACTTCTTCAGATGTAGCGATGACCACTTGTTTAGCAGGCTTTAAAAGGTGATTAGAAAAATTCACGGAGAATAGATCCATTGATGGCATGTTCAAGTTAGCCATGATGACTGAATCATGGACCAGAGGGCAAAGAAAGCTTTGGCCCTTGTATTCTGCTTATGGCCTCCCACTGTAGGGTACTGGGTAAAACAACATGTTGGACTAGACAGACTATGGCTGAATTCAGATGGCCAATTTGGGCCAACACAGGCATCCCGCACATCTGGATTAAAATGGCATGTTCAAGTGTGAACACCTGGGTCCTGCCCCTGACCTCCAGCCCCTGACCTTGTCCTCCAATGCCCATATGCCACTTTTAAAAGCCACTAGTTACTAACTGGTGGCAAATATCTGAAGTGCTTCCCTGTCACCTTTTCCAGCCCTCTGAACGGCCCCGGAGCACCAGGGAAGTGCCTCCCAAGTGCACAAGCGGTGTGATGCATCAGGCATCTGTGGGTGACAGCAGCTCTGAGAGGTTCATGGGGACCAACAGAAAGTGAGCTCCCCAGCTCCTGTGCTGCTCCTGGGCCTGCTGTGGCCTGTGGCTCCCTGCCAGTTTGGTGTAGTGGTTAAGTGTGCAGACTCTAATCTGAGAGAACCGGGTTTGATTCCCCACTCCTCCACTTGCAGCTGCCGGAATGGCCTTGGGTCAGCCATCGTTCTCTGAGAGCTGTTCTCTTGAGAGCAGTTCTCTCAGAGCTCTCAGCCCCACCTCCCTCACAGGCAATGTTCCCTCTAAGCTGTGGAGTCTTGGGAGCAAAAATTCTGCTTCATTAGCTGTTGGCATTCAGTGTTCCTTCTAAGCTGAGTTAGTGTGAGCTAGCTCACAGTTTTTTAGTCTGTGGCTCACACATTTTTGTCTTAGCTCAGGAAAAATAGCCCCAGAGCAAAGTAATTTATGCAGTAGCTCACAATTTTATTGCCAGTAGCTCACAACTTTATTCCAGTAGCTCACAAAGAAGAATTTTTGCTCACAAGACTGCACAGCTTAGAGGGAACACTACTGGCATTAAAGTTGTGAGTGAGCAATTTGGCTACTGCATAAATTAGTTTGCTCTGGGGCCATCCTTCCTGAGCTAAGACAATAATGCCTGAGCTGGAGGCTAAAAAACTGTGAGCTAGCTCATACTAACTCAGCTTAGAGGGAACACTGCTCATGGGGTATCTGTTGTGGGGAGAGGAAGGGAAAGGAGATCGTAAGCTGCTCTGGGACTTCGAGAGAAGGGCGGGATATAGATCCAACTCTCCTCCTCCCTAGTTGGCTGTGGGTTGTTGGTAGGTGGGGGAATATACCTCCCCACCATTCCTACTACCAGACTAGTGCAGCTGCTTGTGACCCAAGCAAACTCACTCCTGCTCCTCCCTCCCATCAACTCAGCTCCCTCCCCAACCCTGCAAGTTTCTCACGGGTGCCCACCTGCAGATCTATAATGTGCAAAAGCCATGAATCTCATAGACCCAGCTGGAGGTGCTGCTGCATCCGTCTGGGATGTTTACCCGCTCGCATCCACCAGGTCAAAGGAACCCTTAGGAAAGATCGAAGGAATGATAGGAACCTCTGTAGGACTCCGCAGAGCCAAAACAGCATGCGTACTTCTTGCGCCAAACATGGTTGGCCGAAAGGAAATGTAATAAAGTTAATAAGATACAAAATCCTGCACGGTACCTTGCGCAGTGACTGAGCTGCTTCTAGTCCACATGGTGCACTAAATCAGTCTGTATGAGTTGTGCAAAGGGCTTTGTTTTTGTAGAAAAAGCCCAGCAGGAGCTCATTTGCACATTAGGCCACACCCCCTGATCTCACCGTTGTTTCATACAGGGCTTTTGTGTAGAAAAAGCCAAGCAAGGACTCATTTGCATATTAGGCCACATCCCCTGATGCCAAGCCAGCCAGTGCTGCACTCCTATGTCTTCCTGCTCGAAAAAAGCCCTGGTTGTGCGAAATCTGCTTATAAATTCCATATTAGCAGCTTCATGATGAAGACTCTCTTTGAGAGCTTTATTCCAGGGGTGGCCAACGGTAGCTCTCCAGATGTGTTTTGCCTACAACTCCCATCAGCCCCAGCCAGCATGGCCAATGTCTGGAGCTGATGGGAGTTGTAGGCAAAAAACATCTGGAGAGCTACCATTGGCCACCCCTGCTTTATTCTGTTGTTTTTTGAGGTAATTCTCAGCCTCTCTGTGGCCTTGTTTGTAGAACCCACTGGGTTGGGATAGCATGAAGCTTGGTTTTTTTCTCAGTGGAGTCTCCATATTTAGATCCTGGTTGGGTGGTGGGATCATAGAGGACTTTTGTCATCTTCCCCTGTTTATTTAGCCTCCTGGAAGCATCTGTTGGAAACAGGACACTGGATTTAAGAGTCGTCTCCATTGGAGTTCTTTGTTTGCTCTGATAATGTAAATACTCATTTTGCACGATGAAGGGTCCAGTGAAACTCAAAAGCTTGCACCAACCTGTAGGCTGATTCAAGTAGAGTCCTCCATTGCCAACTTCCAGGCAGCACCTGAGATCTCTCTCTATTACAATGGATCTCCGGACAACAGAGATCAGTTCCTTTGGAGAATAATGGCTTCTTTGGAGAGTGCAATCTCTATGGCATTCTACTCTGTTGCAGTCCCTCCCCTCCTGGCACCCCACTCTCCCCAGGACCAACCCCCAGATTCCCAGGAATTTCCCAACCCAGGGCAGGCAATCCTCCAGCATGGGGCCAAACCAGAGTTGACAACGTCAGGCTGGGAAATTCCTGGAAATTTTGGGGTTGTTTCTTTGGAGGGCAGAGTTTGGGGAAGATAGGGATCTCAGTGGGGTATAATATCATAGACTCTACCCTCCAAAGCAGCCATTTTCTCCAGGGGAATTGATATCCGTCGTTTGGAGATCAGGTTTAATTCTAGGAGTTTTAGTTCTGGGAGACTGACAACCCAAACCCTTGCAGCCTCACTAGTTGGCTGTGAATTGTTGGTAGGTGGGGAAATATACTTGAAGATGAACAGGTTTTTTGTAGACGATGCAAAAGATTTCTGATGTGTTTTGGATGTGTTCTCTCAAGAGAAGTTTCTGTCAGAGCTCTCTCAGCCCCACTTATCTCACAGGTGCCTGTTGTGGGGAGAGGAAGGGAAGGAGATTGTACTATAAGCTCCAGGAGGATTGGCTACATCAGGGGGTGTGGCCTCATATGCAAAGGAGTTCCTGCTACAAAAAAGCCCTGGGTATACCTCTCTGAGATGCCTAGAAAGTGTGGGGTATAAATCCAATCTCTTCCTCTCCTCCTCCTCCTGCAAACATAACTACCCAGACCCAAACTACAGCTCTATTTGAGAGTTGGCCTAACCACAGAAAGGGTAGTTTCCTCCTTCCCCCACTGATGTGAAAATGCCACCACTGTAAAAGAACTCCTGCCGACCTTAGCGAGAGGTGAAGGTTTGCTTTATTAAGGCATTCATAAGACTGGAAGGTGTTAATGGCTGCCAAAGCGCTCCAGTGCTTTGAGGGCTCTCTCAGGGCCCCCCATCTGTTTTCCTTCAATTTGTTAACACAGCTGGAAAAATTGATATGTGCAAAAAAAAAAAAAATCCAGTTGGTCAGTCCCTGAAGTCTTTAAAATCTAATCACGGCTTCTTGGTGGTGCAACTAAAACAATTAGCAAATGTGAGAAACAAAGACAATAAAAGCGTCTTTTTGGAAAGGAGGGAAAATGCCTTGAACGTCTTGTGTGATCAACCCCATGTACACAGAGAGTCAGAGAAGGCAAGAAAATTAGTCTCTAGTGGGGACAGAGGGGGGGTCCTGGGTTTTTTTTTACGGAATTCCCACTAGAGAGGATTAAGCAACTTTATTTCCCAAGTAGACAAAAGGATAACATTTTGAAAAAAAACAATGCTTTTTGTTTACTGTCACTGTAGTTTGTATCGGCTGTAGGGGGGTAGGGTTGCCAATAGATGAAAGGGGGGAGGGAGAGCTACCACCTCATATGGGACTCCTACCCAGTTGCTGTTTCCTTTTACAAAATGATGAGATAGTCCCATTCAGGCCTCATTTTGAGCAGGAGCTCACAGGCGTGGAACTCCAGAACCTCTAAATTTTATTGTGCTCTTTCTTTCTTACCTCCCCCCAAAAAACACACCCACCCACACACACACTTGCTTCTGGGCTCCATTGTTCAAACTCCTTGTGAGAATGTTGCTGAACTCTACAATTTGACAAACTTTCTAAAGTTTCCCCCCCCACACACAAAAAATGAGAAAATAACCAAAACATATAAAGCAGACAGATGGAAATCGTCATCATGCCACTGTGGCCACATAGGAGACAGTAATTTAAAAAGTATTATGGGAGCAGTTAGTGTGAGTAAGCTGAGTTAGTGTGAGCTAGCTCACAGATTTTTAGCCTCCAGCTCACATGTTTTTTGTCTTAGCTCAGGAAAAATGGCCCCAGAGCACAATAATGTATGCAGTAGCTCACAACTTTAATGTCAGTAGCTCACAACTTTAATACCAGTAGCTCACAAAGTAGAATCTTTGCTCACAAGACTCTGCAGTTTAGAGGGAACATTGGATGGGAGTAAGGATTTTTGATGACAATTGTAATTCAAGAAGCAGTTTAAGGTAAATGCTGAGCTAATATAATTTACTACACCTTCCGGTGATGTCAGGGGTGTGTGGCATATGCAAATGAGTTGTACTAATGAGCTCCAGCACCTCTCTCTCTTTTTACTAAATGATCCCTGATCCTGTTACAAATCTCCTAGCACCATATTGGCTTTGGTCATGGAATTATCTCTGGGCTTTTCATGTTGATGCTGAAAGCCATGGGGGAAAGGATCCCCCACTTTGAGATCCCCACCACAAAGCTTCAGGGAACTGGTTGGTTTAGGGACAGAGAGAGTGAGATGGAGAGAGAGAGAGAGAAATAATAATAATAATAATAATAATAATAATAATAATAATAATAATAATAATAATAATAATAATAATAATAATAATAATAATAATAATAATAACTTTATTTTTATATCCCGCCCTCCCCCGCCAAAGGCGGGTTCAGAGGCTGGGAGAGAGAGGTGGGGGTCACACTCTTATCCAGAGACTGAGTTTCAGGTACAAGGGGCATGCAGGGGGAGAAATGAAAACAGTCATTTATGAAAGCAATCGCTTAAGAGCCATTTAAGCAGCTGGGGTGTGATAGAATGGGAGAAGTCTTGTCGAAATACCTTGTTCAGTTGTTATTATTCGAGAGTAATGAATCGCTTGAGGGTAGGAAGGGAGGCAGAGCCCTAATTGCCATTGTTTAATTAGACTTTGACATGAGAGAAGTTGCTTCGCTTTGAACCTGGCCTGAGAAACCGCATGTGATTGTCTGCTTCTCTTCTGCGAACAGATTCCCATGTTAAAATCACACACAGAGCTCGGGGGAGGATTAGCTCTCATCCAGTTGTTTAAACCATTGCGGCATCCAGATTTATTTTCCTTGTTAATTAGCAACTACTCGAGTTTACAGCCATCTGGGTGGACAAAGAGCATGGTGCTGCCAGCAGGAAGCATGTGTTCACATCTGTTGGGTGGTGCGCATTCAGTGTCGGGAAGATGTGCATACAGAATCCAGAACTGCAGAAAAGACTTGTGGCATCATAAACACTAACAAATGTATTGTGGCATAGGGTTTGAGAAGCCAGAGGCCTACTTAGATGGATGAAGAATTAGTCAGTTGGCCTATGGCTGGAATATAAAGTTATTTCTCTCTCTCTCTCTCTCGGCTTGGCTTCGCGAACGAAGATTTAAGAAGGGTGCAATAGTCCACGTCTGCTGCAGGCTCGCTGGTGGCTGACAAGACCAATGCGGGACAGGCAGGTCTGGCCACAGTGGCTGCAGGGAAAAGTCTGATTTAGGGTTGGTGCTGTAGCAGTGCGATTCTTCCCCAATCTCCTTTTGTCCTCAAGACCAGCTATGCGTGCATTCTCAAAGGAAGAAACAGCCTGGTGGATGGTGTGCCTCCATGCTTTGTGATCTGAGGCTAGGTCAGACCACTGGTGATGGTTGATGCGACAGGTGCCAAGGGATTTCTTCAAGGAGTCCTTGTACCTCTTCTTTGGTGCCCCTCTATTTCGATGGCCAGTGGAGAGTTCGCCATACAGGGCAATCTTGGGAAGGCGGTGGTTTTCCATTCTAGAAATATGCCCTGCCCAGCGCAGCTGCGTCTTCAGCAGCAGTGCCTCGATGCTGTTACATCTATCTGCCCTGATCTCATCAGATCTTGGAAGCTAAGAAGGGTCATTCTTGGGTAGTACTTGGTTAGTATTTGGTTGGCCCCACTGATGGAGCTCCTGATGGTACCTGTTTTTTTCTCGCCACTGTGTAATGCAGAGTGTTGGACTGGATGGGCCGTTGGCCTGATTGGAACATGGCTTCTCTTATGTTCTTATGAGATCACTGTGGAAAGTCTAGGGTTGCAATGGCAGACCACCTCTGAACATCTTTTGCCTTGAAAACAGGGCCGGATCTAGGGGGGGGGCAGAGGGGGGTGCTTGCCCCGGGCGCCGACAGAGAGGGGGCACCAAATTGGGTATGAAGTCCATTCTATTCTATGGGCCCATAAATAGGATGGTCCCAGAAGGGGGCATCGTTTTTTAAATTTTAGCCCCCCTCAAAAAACATGCAGATCCGGTCCTGCTTGAAAACCCTCTAGGGTTGCCATCTATTAATATATAATATGACTATATCACTACCCTGATAGGCCAGGCTGTCTGATTTCATCAGATTTTGGAAGCTAAGCTGGGTCAGCTCTGGCTAGTGTTTGGATGGGAGACCTTCAAGAAATACCAGGGTCATGACATGGAGCCAGGCAATGGCAAACCACCTTGGAATGTGCCTTGAAAACCCTACAGGGTCACCATAAGTCAGCTGTGACTTGAGAACACTTTCCACTACCATCTATCTCAATGCTAAAAACACTCCAGCTAGAGTAGGGATATGCCACACTGGTAGAGAGAGAATTTATAATTTGGAGACGTTCTGTAATAGTTAACAGTGTTAAGGAACTGGTAATTGGAAGACTTGCCGTAAGAGTGTCCTAAAAAGGCTTAGAGACTGATAGGGTTTTGTAGGTGAAACTATAGAGTATGATAAAACCATAGAATTTGGTCCAAATCCTAGAACTTTGCACTGATGTCACTCTGGTGGGATGGAGGGACGGTGGCTCAGTGGTAGAACATCTGCTTGGGAAGCAGAAGGTCCCAGGTTCAATCCCTGGCATCTCCAAAAAAGGGTCCAGGCAAATAGGTGTGAAAAACCTCAGTTTGAGACCCTGGAGAGCCGCTGCCAGTCTGAGAAGACAATACTGACTTTGATGGACCAAGGGTCTGATTCAGTATAAGGCAGGTTCATATGTTCATATATGTTCATATGGTGCTGTGGTGTCATTTCTGGGTATTTGCTAAAAGTGATGTCATGCCATCAGTGTGATGCTATTTTTTTTTAATTCCCCCCCCCCCCCAACAGCTCTCTCTCTCTCTCTCTTTTGAGAGTAGTGAAGGTGAAAGGTAACAGTGATCAGTGCTGGAGGACACATTTTAAAGCCTGAAAATGAGGTATTTCCTGGTTGGAATATTGGAAGATTTGATGTGCATCAGAGGGGAAAGCATGGTCAGTTTCAGTTCATCACAGGCCTTACTGTACTGGTTATTTAGTCTGCCTGTTAATCCAGCCCTGATATTCTCTATCAATGTGTATATGTTGACAGACTCCTTTCAGAAATTCACTCCTACAGCCTTCTAGAATTGTCCCAGTTCCAGCAGGTCTTAGCTGTAGAATGTATGAACAGAGCAAATTCATCACTACATGCCTAATGGGCCAGGCCTTCAAAATGGAGGATACCAGTCTTGTCTGCCACAGGCATATCCAAGCAGAAGAAGAAGGAGGAGGAGAAGAGGAGGAGGAAGAGGAAGAGGAGGAGATTGGATATATACCCTGCCTTTCACTTGGAGTCTCAGTAGCTTACAACCTCCTCCCCCTTCTCACAGCAGACACCCTGTGAGGTAGGTGGGGCTGAGACAGCTCTCCAAGAACTGCTCTTGAGAGAACAGCTCTGAGAGAGTTATGACTCACCCAAGCTCATACCAGCAGCTGCATGTGGAGGAGTGGTGAATCAAACTCAGTTCTCCCAGATTAGAGTCTGCACACTTAACTGCTACACCAAACTGGCTCTCTGGAGGCATCATCATAGCCTCCCTTCTCAAGCCAACTGTTGCTAAGGCAACAAAGTACCAGTTCTTGTTATATGATATTGCAGTCCTTCCGTATAAAACCTGTAAACTAAGGAAAGGGTCAATGCATCAATATGAATGGGAGCATTAATATGGGCACAAATTCCTTATGCTTACAAGAATCCATTTCCTATGAGCGAAAATGCTACTGTAAGCCTGCTATGAAAAATGTCTTTGTTCTTTCCATTGCTGGCTGATGGATAAGCAAAGTGATTTTTTAAAAAATTAATGTTGAAATTGAAGCTAAACTTGCATTAGTACAGTTGTGACAAGTAATGGGAAACATTAATTTAGGTGAATCTGACAAAGGGTCCCTTGAAACAAAAGCAGCTTAATAAGACTTAAGGGTCCCTACCGCTCTGGAAAGCCAAAAAAGACCTCCTTGAAGAATGAGAACATAAGAGAAGCCATGTTTGATCAGGCCAATAGCCCATGCAGTCCGACACTCCATGTCACACAGTGGCCAAAACTCAACTCCACTTCAGCTAGAACAAGGAAAGAAAAGTTAAATTGTTGTCTGTACATTGGGCAGATTCAGAACTCCAGAGTGTGGCTTCTCTGCTTTGATATCTAGGGAGCAGGGAGGGGGAGGAACAGGCTGATAGACAGGAGATGACACAGCTGGATCGCATTTAACAGCTAAAGATCTTGCTCTCCCCTCCCCATCAATCATGAGTAGTTACAAGTGATGAGCCAACATGCATCCACAGTCATAACCATGTCAAATGGGAGTAAATCCATGGAGCGCAATGGCATTACTCCCATAGAATGAGAGTAGCAATCAACTCCGGGACTAGCTACCAATGAGAAGACTTGGACTGAATGCAAGGCTTGTGCTGCCCTATAGCATTTGGAAACTGAGGCCCTCTGAGCTCCATCCAAAACCTGATGTTAATAGATTTCCCGTCTTGTTTCAGACTGGGCTGATTTAGCTCTGCGTATCTTCAAATACTTTATAAGTATGGGTTACTGCATTTTCTGATATGCATTTCTCTGAGAATTTGTGTATATGAAGCCTGACCTGGATGGCCCTGGCTAACTTGATCTTGGCAGATTTTGGCCGCTTAGGAGGGTCAGCTCTGGTTAGTACTTGGATGGGAGACCAAGGAAGGCCAGGGTCACTATGAAGAGTCAGGCAATGGCAACCCACCTCTGAATGTCTCCTGCCTCAAAACGCTTCAGGGTCTCCATAAGTTGACTGCAACTTGAGGGCACTTTCCACCATGTTTATATTAGATGCGGCAGTGTGGTCCTTTAATGCTGCCCAGACCTCTTGATAGCAACATGGATTCAGGTGGGTAGCCATGTTGGTCTAAAGCAGGGGTGGGTGGCCAAACTGCGGCTCGGGAGCCACACGTGGCTCTTTCACACATATTGTGTGGCTCTCGAAGCCCCCACTCTTGGCCACCCCTGGTCAGTCGGCTTGGAGAAGGCATTTGATTCTTTAAATCACTTCTCCAAGCCAAGCCAGCCAGCAGCTTGGAGAAGGCATTCAAAGTTAAAGTTTTCTTTCCACCTCTTCCTCCGTCTGTTTGCCTCCCTCCCTTCTCTCAAATGTCTGACATTCATGTCTTGAGGCTCTCAGATGTCTGACATTTATTCGATGTGGCTCTAACGTTAAGTAAATAGATCCAGGTGGGCAGCCGTGTTGGTCTGAAGCACTAGGACAAAGCAGAGTCAAGTAGCACCTTTAAGACCAACCAAGTTTTATTCAGAATGTAAGCTAATGTGTGCTCCATCCTACTGTCTGATGAAGTGTGCTTAGAGCACACCAAAACTTACATTCTGAATAAAACTTCGTTGGTCTTAAAGGTGCTACTTGACTCTGCTTTGTTTTAGGTTAAGTAATTCTGGCCACCCCTGGTCTAAAACAACAGAACAAGTTGGAGTCCAGTGGCATCTTTCAGGCCAACAAAGATTAATTCTGGGTAGAAGCTTTTGCGTGCGTGCACACTTCTTCAGGCGGAGATGAAAGCGTATACCCAGAATTAAACTTTGTTGGTCTTAAAGGTGCCACTGGACTTCAACTTTGTTCTGTTGGTAGCAACACGTTTCATCTAGTGCAACTGGGGTTGCCAGGTCTGTGTTGGAAAATACCTGGAGAATTTGGGGGGGTGGATCCAGGAGAGGGTGAGGAGAGGGACCTCAGCATGATATGATGCCATAGAGTCCACCCTTCCGAGCAGCCATTTTCTCCAGGGGAGCTGATTTCTGCCATCTGGAGATCAGCTGTAAAAGCATGGGATCTCCTGGTCCCACCTGGAGACTAGCAAGTAAACAGGAGACTCACAGGCAGGAGAAAAACCTAACAAACAATACCCTGATTAAACAACAATGCCACTGTTGTACAAATATATATACTTGAATATTTATATACTAATTGTGAAACTCACACCAAATTTCATTCAACGATTCTGTAATACTCTGTAAAAACCATAATTTATAGTTATATAAGGTGCCACAAACATCAACATTCAATGTCTAAGAATTTTTTTTTATATAGTCCAAACTCCACTGTTGAAAAACAAAAGTGCTTGTAGAAAAAGCCTTGTCTCAATCAAATGCTTATAGGAAAATACCTTGTCCCTCTCAAATGTCCATTCTTCCCCTGGGTGGAGAAACTTCATATGCCTCCTCCAATGGAGATGCCAGCCTCAGTAGTCCTCTGTTTCCAAAGTAATCTTTATCAGGGGTGGAATTCTAGCAGGAGCTCCTTTGCATATTAGACCACACACCCCTGATGTAGCCAATCCTCCAAGAGCTTACAAGGCTCTTTTTTGTAAGCTCTTGGAGGATTGGCTACATTAGCGATGTGTGGCCTAATATGCAAAGGAGCTCTTGCTAGAATTCCGCTCCTGATCTTTATCAAGGATGGGTCTAGAAGAAACTCACAACGCCAATATTTCTTGTAACTTCACTCATGGCAAAAGACATTCAGAAGGGAGTGCCAGTAAGATTATGAGAAGACAAGACCCACCAGGAAAGACAATAATGCTAGGAAAAATAGAAGGCAGTAGGAAAAAGAGGAAGATCCTACATGAGGTGGATTGACTCAATCAAAGCCCTCAGTTTGCAAGACCTGAGCAAGCCTGTTAACAAAAGGATGTTTTTGGAGAGCGTTCATTCATAGAGTTGTCCTAAGACAAGCAACCTGACAGCACTTAACACACACACACATCAAGGGGAAACCTTTTCCCCTTCCACAGCCAGGTTAGCTTTGAAAATTGACATACTTGCCAAAGAAAAATGGTATATGTGTTGTTGTCACAGTACTGGCTATGCTCAGGGGTGTTTTTTGTAGCAGGAACTCCTTTGCATATTAGGCTACACACCCCTGATGTAGCCAAGCCTCCGAGAGCTTACAGGGCTCTTAGTACAGTGCCTACTGCAAGCTCCAGGAGGATTGGCTACATCAGGGTTGTGTGGCCTATTATGCAAAGGAGTTCCAGCTACAAAAAAAAGCCCTGGCTATGCTTATTGTATTTTAAAATTTATATCTTTTGGTGCTAGCTGGATCTTCTGCTAACCAGGAAAGAGGTCTGCACTGTATCTACATAGTTATCTGTGTGTCTGAAAGCTAAGTCAAGTTTTCACTTCTTGAATGAGTCTTCCAGTCTGGATTCACATTTATTTACAAAACTGCAACATCTATCAAGGGTCACCCAGCAAGCGTCCATGCCAAGGTGCTGATTCAAACATGAACCTCCCTAGCTTAATTCCACACTCTAACCACTATGCCACACAAGCCCTATGCTGTTAAGAACATAAGAAGAGCCCTGATGGATCAGACCAATAGTCCATCTAGTCCAACCAGTTCCTCTGGTCAGTCAAAAACAGGGCAGAGAGGCCAAGGCCTTCATAAGAACATAAGAAGAACCCTGCTGGATCAGACCACTGGTCCATCTGGTTCAGCATCCTGTCTCACACAGTGACCAACCAGTTCTTCTGGAGGGCCAACAACAGGGCATGGAGGCTGAGGCCTTACCCTGATGTTGCCTCCTGGTTCTGGGATTCAGAGGACTGGTGCCTCTGAATGGTGTGGTCCCCTCAGCCACCATGGCTAGTAGCCACTGATAGACATCCTCCACAAATCTATCTAATCCACTGTTTCCCATTTGCAGTTGGGACCCGATACCAGGCCACGGAAGCCTCACTACCGAGTCACAAGAAAAGCCAAAGCTAGCCCCGCCCCCAACAAAGCATGACCTCTGCTCTGCTTCCTTCCTTCCACCGTCTCTCTGTTGTGCAGAGAAAAGCTAGCCTTGAAGACTGATACAGGCTGCAAAGCCTGAGCTCCGTTTGGCTTCCTTCCTTCCCACATCTCTGTGTTGTGCAGAGAAAAGCTAGCCTTGAAGACTGACACAGGCTGTAAAGCCTGAGCTCCATTTGGCTTCCTTCCCCTGTCTCTGTGTTGCACAGAGAAAAGCTAACCTTGAAGACTGACACAAGCTGCAAAGCCTGAGCTCTGTTTGGGTTCCTTCCTTTCCCTGTCTCTGTGTTGCGCAGAGAAGAGATGGCCTGCTTCTCCTTCCTTCTCTCCCTCTGCCAGTGTTTGAGAGAAAAGCTGGCGTCCGCTGGCACTTTAGATCCATGAAGTGTTCTTCAAGGTATGAACTTTCATGTGTCTTGCAGTATTTTCTTTTGGGGAGATTTCCCCGGGAGGCCTGGGTGGCAAAGAAGGGGTGTGTGTTTTTTTCAGCCAGGAGGGGTGGGCAGTGGGCATTCCAGTAGCTATTTTTTTTTACCAAACGACCCCTGGGCAGAATTGTTGCTGGCTGGGGTAATCTGATGGTGAGTAAGGCTTTTCCCCCCTTTGTCCCCCCTTCTTTCTTTTTCCCTCTGCAAGGGATGCTCTGTATTTTTGGTGCTGGGGGTGGGGGGAAGTGAAACCGGGAGGGCTTCTAGTGCCTTGGCCCCAGTGGTGGACATTCTGGTGCTTTTGGGGCATTGTATGAGAGAATTTTGGACTGGATGGTCCACTGGACTGCTCCAACATGTCTTATGTTCTTTCTTTCCATGTCTTCCTTTCCCTTTCCTTACATTTCATTCTTTCCCTTTCTTTCTTTCCTTCCATTTTTACTGGATGAGACTTTTCTGTTCATCATAGTGTTGTTGCAGACATAGAAGCTCTGTCAATGAAAAATTGGCACCCCCAGTTGTAGCCAGCTGGCCTTTCTATGAGATTTCTGTGTGAGTGAGAGAGGTGTGGGGCAGAAAGAGATTACTGGAGATTACTGCTGTATATAGCAATAGCACTGGAAGTGATGGTACTATGAACTTGGTACCATTTTACTGCTCCTGCTTTTAACAGCTGTCTGACACCAAAATTATGAACATATGAAGCTGCCTTATACTGGACCAAGATGGCCTTATACTGGACCAAGCTGCCTTGGTCCATCAAAGTCAGTATTGTCTACTCAGACTGGCAGCGGCTCTCCAGGGTCTCAAGCGGAGGTTTTTCACTCCTACTTGCCTGGACCCTTTTTAGTTGGAGATGCCGGGGATTGAACCTGGGACCTTCTGCTTACCAAGCAGATGCTCTACCACTGAGCTACCATCCCTCCCCTAAATTAAACTCTTCCTGTAGATATTAAAAAGGATGAAAGAAGTTCACTGGCTAAATATCTGCACAACAGGTTGCTTTTAAAGGCATGGGAAACAGTCAGTAAAAAGCTGCAAGCCCCTCATAAATATCCTTTTTGGGATAACTGCAGAAAAGCTTGTATGAACTTTATATAACTTGAAATTAATTCATTAATTGCAATACAATTCTCTGCTAACTTTCACAGCAATTTCCCAGTGTTTTAGTCAAGGAAAAGTATGAAAAATAGCTGTCAAAAGATTTTCTTTAAACCAAGCAAGCTTGGTTGTAGCTTGAGGAAGAGTTCAAGCAGTAGCAGCTGAAGGAAGGGCCTACTAAATGTGTCAGCATATTTTGAAGTACAGCAGCTGCCAGGGCCCAGTGTGGGTGGTACACAGCACTGGCATTCCTGATGGCAATGGCAACAGCACTACCAACTGCATACACTCGCCAGTGCTGTTGAGGAAGGGATGTGTAGGTGGTGCAGGCAACTGAACATAGGCATTAGGAGTGCTTGCAAGCTGGAGAAGAACACACAAACAGACAGGTGCAGGTGTGAGGGTGGAAAGAGAGGACCCTGGGAATGTATGAAAAAGTTGCAGACCACCCACTTTCCACCCCCATTTTGGCTCAGCATGTGTTTCAGAGAGATTTTTCTGAAAACAAAGTTACTTCAGAATAAGAGGCAGGTTTGGGGGAGTGCCTTGGAAGTGACATCACAGGAAAAGATGGAGTTTTAGTTTTGGTGGAGTTTTGGTTCAGTGTGCCCTGGAAGTGACATCACTTGGCCCTTGACCTGGAAGTGATACCACAGGAAATGACATAATCAAATTAATTTTAACTGGGATGTGTAAAGTTCTGCATTTAGGTAGGGAAAATTCAATGCATAAATATAGGATGGGGAAAACTTGTATTGGCAGTAGTATGTGCAAAAAGGACCATACACTGAAGATGAGTCAGCAGTGAGATGCAGCAGCTAAAAAGGCAAATGTGATTTTGGGCTGTATCAACAGAAATACAGTGTCCACACAAAGTGATGTTATTGCTTTACTCTGCTGTGGTTAGGCCTCACCTAGAGTATTGTGTTCAGTTTGGGGCACCACAATATAAGAAGGATATAGACAAGCTGGAACATGTCCAGAGGAGGATGACGAAGATGGTGAGGGGTCTGGAGACCAAGTCCTATGAGGAGAGGTTAAGGTAACTGAAAATGTTTAGTCTGGAGAGGAAATGACTAAGAGGTTATATGATACCCATACCTGAAGGGCTGTCATATAGAGGATGGTGCAGAATTGTTTTCTGTTGCCCCAGAAGGTCAGACCAGAACCAATGGGTCAAACTGAATCAAAAGGATTTCTGGGTAAACGTTAGGAAGAGCTTCCTGACACAGCAGTTCCTCAGGGCTTCCTGAGGAGGTGGTGGGCTCTCCTTCTTCTGAGGTTTTTAAATAGAGGCTGGATAGCCGTCTGACAGCAATGCTGATTCTGATAGGGGGAGGTATTTGTGGATGTCTTGCATTGTGCAGGGGGTTGGGCCAGATGACCCTGGAGGTCCCTTCCAACTCTTATGATTCTAAGCCTTTGAAAAGCCTATGGTATAAATGCACTGGGCACAACAAGTGAGCCAATCATGACTTAATCATGGATATACAAATTTACTAGACTCGGGCTAATTATGTGGTCTTTGGTGCCAGTGCCTACAACTGACCCATGACATCTTCTCAGAATTCTACCAGTGTATTTTGGGTGCCCACGGTTAGCTCCTGCACAAGCATTTGGATCATTTAAACTCAGCTTCTGCTACCCTCTGCTTCCTTTTATTCAAAGCAAGGTCATGACCTTTGTGCTATCTATGGAAGATGTTTAAAATTGTCTTAATTAACCTGAGAGTGGCTTATCTGCAACACTCTTCAGTATCAGCCTTGCATTCAAGATAATCACAGAGGCTGCATTTGGTATTTAACAGCGGAGGGACAGTAATCCTTCATCCTCTAATGAAAGCTTCACTTCCTTAATTGTCTCCTTTTAAGTCATTGGTGCTTTGTTCAAGCCAGCAGCCCCTGTCACAAAAGGAGACCATTGTGGGGGGAAAGGACTTAAGGTCTATCGCTTTGTGTTGAGGTCGCATTAGGTCAACAAGCCTTCCACGCTTACTCTGGAGCAGTGTTGTTGAAATCCAACTTGGGGCACAGAAAGAATGAGCACATCTCAAGTGTGGCTCAATATAAAATGTTTGGTTGGTGTTATGATCTCGAATCCCACGGGGCATATGATTGCCCCTGTCAAAGCATCTGCCATCCATCAGATGACTGCAAAAGAGAAGGCCTTTTCTGGACCAGCAGCTCACTGTGTAATAAAACTTCCTGGGCTACATCACTTTCGCCTGCAGCTGAGGGGATTTGCATATTTGAAGGTTCCTGCTGGTAGGACGACATCTACAGATAGGAATAAGATGGAAGCTGTTTATTTGATAGGGTATAGGGTTTCCAAGCAGTGTATGGCAACCAGTGGGGAGGATTATTAAAAAGAAAAACAAGGTCTCGCCTACTTATTAAAAGTTCTTACCATAGAATTCCTGGCAATTCCTAGACCTGCCCAGAAGTGATGAGGGGTCATTCTAGGAATCATCAGTAACTCTATGGTAGAACCATAGGATGACAGGACCTGGGGTGCAGAATTCTCCACCCCCAACAGAGGCTTGGCAGCCCTAGTCATCTAAGCTGGTGTTGCATTGTTTTAGGTGGGATATGAATGTTTTAAATAGATAAATAAGAAGACAAGGCCAGAACCATTCACCCATTAGGCTGAAGGCGAATCAATTTAATTGTGTAATTTGGCTCTGCTCTTACAAGGAGAGCCTCCTTCTGAGGCTGCCTGCCAAGGACTTTTTGATCTCCTTCTCAGTGACTTGCCTCTGGAACCCAAGTCTTTCCAGTTATAGCCCAACCTCATTGAGCCTGTAGGCACTATTGGAAGCATGAAAACTAGTACTGAATGCTGCCAGAAGCGACATGCCAGTATCCACGTCCATATAGGGGATCCCCTGGTTTTTGAGGCTTCTCCCTGCTGCTGGCCAGCTGGCCAGTAGGGGAAATCCCACCGTGAACAGCCACATCCTTAGAAGTGACATCCTCATGATTCCAATGCTCTGCTTTTGGGGCAAAACTCTATGGTTTGAGCCTAATTTTACCACAGAATGTGCCCAAAAAGTAGAGCGTCACTGCATGACGTTCCCAACAAAATGATGTCGCTTCTGTGTGACATCATTGCTTTGGGGATGTCCCCACATACTTCCAGAACTCCTCCCCATTTCCCCCCACTAGTGCAACAAGGAAACCTGGCAACCCTACATGAGACACAGCAATCTACAAAATGGCTGCCATTCAGGTTGGGGTCCACTGCAAAACAGTGACTGGTTCCAAACCAATGATGGAGGCAGCTGTTTCTGAATGGATGTTCTCTTCAATGTCTCTGGACTCTTCTAAAGTACCCCCTGTCCCAATTAGGGAAGAATGAAGTCCTAGGAAATACACTAGTGGGCACCTTTAGGCATTATGTCAGGAATCACTGACTTACAACCATTGTTTATCTGTTTATGAACCCTTTACACATGAGAAACTTTCTCATTACATTTCTATGCCATCTCATAGTTGGTTGAAACAAGCCTATAAAAGGCTCTTCTGAACCCAGAATTGCCAGATTCTCAGGGCAACTTTCCACCAGCATTCCCTTTCCCCCACACTGGTGCTTAATGCAGCACTGCAGAGAAACGGTTGGGGGGGGGGGCATTGTGCAATGCTGTGATGTCACTTCTGACTGGGGCTTTTTTTTTTTGTAGAAAAAGCCCAGCAGTAACTAATTTATTTATTTTTATTTATTTATTTATTTAGAATTTATATCCCGCCCTTCCCACAACTGGCTCAGGGCGGCTTCCAGCATTAGATCCAACATAAATTAAACAATATTTAAACATGTAAAGGAATAACTTAAAACAGATAAAACCATAAAAATTAATAAATTTGCATATTAGGCTACACCCCCTGACATCTCCATTGTTCCACACGGGGTTTTTTTGTGTGGAAAAAGCCCAGCAGGAACTCATTTGTATATTAGGTTACATACCCCTGATGCCAAGCCAGCCAGAACTGCATTACTGTGCATTCCTGCTAAAATAAAAAGCTCTGCTTCTGACTAAGAACCTGGAAGTGACATTGCTGCATTATAGGATACTCTACGAATGTCTCCAACCTGATGGGGAAATTCTACAGCTCTGGGCAACACAGTGACATTTCTTCATGTTATACAGCCAGAACTGACTTTGTGGTGATGTGCAATGTCATTTCACCAGGTCTCTGACCACAATCGATTGCTGGTGCTGGGTTTTTGCTGTCGTTTGACTTAAATATATTGGCTTTTTGTCTTCTTTTAAAAATAGTTTTATTTCATTAAAAACATATTTGTGTTGGCAGATGTTTGAGTTTGAATGCGATATGAAGATATCCCTGATCAAGTCATACTCTGAACATAAGCATCAAGCAAGGTGCAATTGTCCACTAAATAGATTTTTGCAAAAATTGTAGTATCGCTAGTGTGGTATAGCAGTTACAATGCTGGACTTGCACCAGAGAGACCCAGGTTCAAATCCCTCCTCACCTATGAAGTTTCCTGGGTGGCCCTGGGTGCTCTTACTCACCTTAGCCTACCTCACAGGGATGTTTGGAAGATGAAATGGAGGAGGGGAGAGCAATCCATGCCACCCTGACCTCTTTGAAGGAGGAACAGGATGGAAAGATAATTGTAACAATAACGTTCTATGTGAACTAAGTGCTTGTCCTGGAATGTCCCCCCATCTCCAGAAATGTCTGCCACACACATGGGTTCTGTAGGAGATGCATAGGGTGAGTGAACATGGAATGGGCTCTCTGGAACTTTGAAGAAAACCACTGCACAAGAAACAGAGTGCAGTGCAAAGAAATTCCTTGCACGCTTCCCATCCACCAAGGAAATTGACGCACACTCTGTCTTCCTTGTGCATTAGATTGACCTGTGCTTACATACATTGTGAATTTTTTTGGCTCTGTTCATTTCCACCCAGATGTGCTGGTTTGGGCCTAGCCAATATGGTTCAAAAGCAGTTAACTTTTTCCATTGTCTCGCAGCTCAAGATGGGAAAGCAAATTGGGGAAGGGGGGGGGGAGATAGCACTTAGCAATTCAACAATTTTTTAAAAATTCTGTCTTCAAAACTAAGGTTGCGCTCCTGTGCAATTTTACTTGGGTGCAAGATCCACTGAGACTTAGACTGGCTGAAGACTGTGGTGTGCAGCTTACTTTAAAGTAAGTCCCTTTAAAATAACGGGACCTGCTCCCAACTCAATGTTGTAGTATGGGGGCGGAGGGTCACCAGAGCCCACTCTTGAGTACAGGATGGGGAAAAAAACTATCACCTCAGTGAGGGTCAAACAACATATTGAAGGGGGAACTCAGCGATTTGGACTCCAGATGGGTAATTTGAACCTAAATAAGCAGCAAGAAGGGAGGCGGGAATGAATATAAATCATGAAAATTTTCCAAACTGTTCTCTTCATGCCGTTTCCTTAGAACAATTCAATGCAGGCTGTTTTAAGTCCCAGTCAGGAGACAGGATGTTCCCTCCAATCAAGGTTCAAAGATGGGGTTGTGATTTCCATTGGATGTGTAGGGGGTGAGTTAAAAACCCTATTCCTGTCATCCTTACTCCCAGTGACTGCTATCTGAGGCTATATTGAGTCAGCTGGGGCATACAACCATGTCGTATTTGTCCTATCAAGTTTAGTCTACCAAAGCTTACGCCACAATAAATCTGTCAGTCTTCTGAGGTGCCACAGAATTCACTGTTGTGACTAAATGCACCTATATCTATAAACACTACCCAAGCAGCCAATTCAAATGGTACACTGAAATATACATATTTTGAAAAGTCAGAATAGAGGATAGGTTGATCAGTGGCTTCTAGCCATGATGAGTAAAGAGAACCTCCACATTCAGAGGCGCTAAGTCTCTGAATTCCAGAGCCAGGAGGCAAATTCAAAGAAAGGACTTGGGCTTTCTGCCCTGTTGTTGGCCCTCCAGAGGAACTGATTGGCCACTGTATGCGACAGGATGCTGGACTAGATGGACTACTGGTCTGATCCAGCAGGGTCCTTCCTTCTTATATTTTTGACATTTTCCCTTGGATGTTTTGAAGATTATATAACGTCCCCTGTCTCTCCTCTACCAGCACTATTATCTAGATTTGTGAAGTGCATTGTTGTATTTAACAGTGCCCTAGGTTATTGTAATGCTTTGTTTACCAATGATATTTTCTGAGTTAACGATCTTCTCTAGCGAGTAACCCAAAGGAAAATTTCTACAGGATGCTGTATCGATAGTTCTCGACTCTGTTAAGATCAAAAGGGGAGGGGGGATTGGTGTGCAGCCAGATGTTGGCAACATAATCATAAACTGATTTGGTATAAATGTAAATATGCAGAACTCCTTTTGAAAAAAAATATTGTAAAAAGCATAGATAGTTGCATATGAAATTCTATTAAGACCCATGACAACTCTTCTGGGCTACTGTAAGACATTATGGGGGCAAGGGTAGACTCTATGACATTATACTCAGCTGAGGTCCCTCTCCAAGCCCCATCCTCAGGCTCCACTCCCAAATCTCTGGGAATTTCCCAGTTTGGAGTTGGCCCATGTTATTGTGACATAAACATCCACTCGACAATAAATCTATCAGTCTTTCAGGTGTTTTGGCACTACATTGTTCCCTCTGAACTGAGCCAATTCTTCATTTTTTTTAAAAAAAAAACACTACCACTCAGTAAATCTGAGGTATATATTTTGAAATATGGATCTCTTTCTTTGGACGTTTTGGACATAACACACAACTCTTCATCTCCTCCACCCTTCCCTTTGCCTCAGTACTGTCTCAGAGTTCCTGTGAAATTGTAACTGAACTTTTGGCTTAGTGTGTTGGACTGGATCAGCTATATCACAGGCACTCCCACCTTCCAACTGGGATCCAGCCTACGTTTTGCTGTGTTTTGGTTGTAGACAGGGTGATAACCCAAGTCAGATGATGTCCTTATTTCTTACTTATTGCTGGCGGCCAGATGACAGTTGGCAACAGAAGAGGACTCTTCCCTTCCTTCTCCCATTCTTTAAGCTTTGACAAAGTGTGGGATTTTCTGACTGCTGAGATTACACACTGAATTAAAGTCAGTCTGGGTCAGGTCTGTTGTGTATGTGGACTAATATTATGTATTACTAGTGTTCCTGCCCGGCTCATTGGAGCCTGTAGGACTGAGCTTGGGGACTCAGGAACATTGGGTAGTAGGATTCAAATCCCCGCTGCCCTGCTCTAATCACGGGCCCCCTGCTGGTTTGAATGATCCAATAGCGTCCTAGCACAGAAACCTTAAACTGTATAAAGTTGGCCCAGTTGCGCAGTCAGTTCAGCTAAGAGAACTACGATCACTTCAACCGCGTCTCCTCCTTGCTTTGAACCCACCATATTATAAGGTCCATAGCCAGAAATTTTTTATTGGTGGGAGGAATGAGAGCAGTGGTGGCCAGCCCATCATTATTTACTTTATTATTGATTTACACATTAGTTATTTATTGCTTTTCTACTTGAGACTCGAGGTATCTCGAGGCATAAAGCAATGTAATTGACTTACATGAGAGACCTATTAAGCAACGCAATATGATCTGGATTACAAAAATCAGAACAGTGCAAAAAAGTATAAGACACTTTGGCTGAATTCAGATGGCCAATCTGGGCCGACCCAGGAATGACCCGTATCTGGATCAAAAAGGTGCATTCAAATACACACGTCTGAGTCCTGCCTCACTCCTGCTCTTACTGCATCCTCTGCTGTCGCTCTGCCACTTCAGAAAGCTATCAGGTAGGAAATGGTAGTGAATCGCTGAAGCACTTCCAAGGGTGCCTTTCCTAGCTGTCTGAATGCTAGGGAAGCATCAGTCCAGAGCTTGAGCGGTATGGCCACTCCTGCAGGGCGCGTGCAACCTGTCCCTATTCCGCAGGGGGCTGTGCTCTGCCTGACCACCCTGGGGGTGCTTTCCACTAGGCTGGCTTTAGTCTGTGATGGGAAGCTGCCGCTCCAAGCTGCACATGATGTCAAGCAATGCAGAAAATGGAATTACAAATAAATTGAAAACAATATGTACGCAGTCCTGCTTCTGCCATGACACCATTTTTTACCCTTTCATTCCTTAATCTCTCCCTCTCTGCTTTTCTCCCACGTGATATTACCCTCCCCACTCCCACCCTCGAGCTTTTAAAAGCAGGACTCTTCAACCCTGCAAAAGGCTAATTCTGTTCTAGTCAAGTACTTAGAGAATTCACCCTTGGAAGATTTATGCCTAAGCTCCTGTCCTTTTTTTTACATGGAGAATTTACACTAGAAAGACTTGTGAAAGATTTCACACCGACTGGGGGGGCATGCTAAATGATTGATGGGGCGCAGCCCCCTTTTGCACCACTGTGGCTAAGGGCCTTGTCTGGATTTAGCAAAATCAGGAGGCACCCTTCTCATTCCCTGGGATTCATTTCCTGAGCATGCCAAAGACCTTTATAGAGCTTTCCTTAAGCTCACAGTATGTGTGTGTGAAGTCATCTCAAGTTGCTTCTGACTTATGATGATCTTAAACATCCTATCATTAATGGCCTTGCTCAGGTCTTGCAGACTGAAGGCCAAAGATCCTTTTATCTATCACTGGGGTGGCCAACGGTAGCTCTCCAGATGTTTTTTGCCTACAACTCCCATCAGCCCCAGCCATTGGCCATGCTGGCTGGGGCTGATGGGAATTGTAGGCAAAAACATCTGGAGAGCTACCGTTGGCCACCCCTGATATCACATCTATCACATTTGAGTCTTCCTCTTTTTCTTCTGCCTTCAGCTTTTCCTAGCATGATTGTATTTTCCAGTGAATCTTGTCTTCTCATAATGTGACCGAAGTATGATAACCTCAGTAAGGGGTCATTTTATAGAAAAAGAAGTGTTGGAGCTTATTAGCACAACTCATTTGCATATGCCACATACCTCTAACATCACTGGAAGGTGTACTAAATGATATCAGCTCAGCATCTACCTTAAAATGCTTCTTGAATTATAATTTTCATAATAAAACCTTACGCCCATTACTTTCTCCTATGTGGCCACAGTGGCATGATGAAGATTTCCATCTCTCTGCTTTATATGTTTTGGTTATTTCCCCATTTTTTGTTGGGGGAAATATTAGAAAGTTTGTCAAATCTTAAAGGTAAAGGCAACCCCCTGTGCAAGCACCAGTTGTTTTTTAACTCTGGGGTGACGTTGCTTTCACAACGTTTTCACGGCAGATTTTTTATGGGGTGGTTTGCCATTGCCCTCCCCAGTCATCTACACTTTCCCCCCAGCAAGCTGGGTACTTATTTTACCGACCTTGGAAGGATGGAAGGCTGAGTCAACCTGGAGCCGGCTACCTGAACCAGCTTCCGCTGGGATTGAACTCAGGTCGTGAGCAGAGGGCTCCGACTGCAGTACTGGGGAAGTACAGCTGCTGGAGTGGCCTTGGGTCAGCCATAGCTCTCTCATCTGGGAGAACCGGGTTTGATTCCCCACTCCTCCACTTGCAGCTGCTGGAATGGCCTTGGGTCAGCCAAAGCTCTCTTATCTGGGAGAACTGGGTTTGATTCCCCCCTCCTCCACTTGCAGCTGCTGGAATGGCCTTGGGTCAGCCATAGCTCTCTTATCTGGGAGAACCGGGTTTGATCCCCCCCTCCTCCACTTGCAGCTGCTGGAATGGCCTTGGGTCAGCCATAGCTCTCTTATCTGGAAGAACTGGGTTGGATTCCCCACTCCTCCACTTGCAGCTGCTGGTATGGCCTTGGGTCAGCCAGAGCTCTTTTATCTGGGAGAACCGGGTTTGATTCCCCACTCCTGCAGTACTGCAGCATTTCCACTCTGCGCCACGGGGCTCTTACCCTGTCAAATCTTAGAGTACAGCAAAATTCTCACAGGGGGTTTGAACAATGGAGCCTAGAAGCAATTTTTTTTTGGGGGGGGGGGAAGGGCTAAGAAAGAAAAGCACAATAAAATTTAGAGGTTCCAGAGCTCTGCTTCTGTGAGCTCCCACCCAAAATGAGGCCTGGCCTCAGTACTCATGGTACATGTTGAAAATGGCCTGTGCAGAGGTCATGGCTCAGTGATATCAAGGTCCCAGATTCAGGCTGTGGTATCTCCGATTGACAAAGACTGGGTAGTAGGTGGCATAAAAGCTCTTGACCTGAGAGCCTAGAGAGCTGCTGCCGGCCAAAGTAGACAATATTGACCTTGCTAGACCAAAGGTCTGTCTCAGTAGAAGGCAGATCCCAGTGTTCATACAGTATATCTCTCAGTGCTGAGCTAGTTGCCTAAGCCTCTCACAAAACATCTGGTGTTCCTCCAGTGCAATTAGATTTAAGAGTTTGGGCAGGCAGAGCCCAACACAAACATTTTGACATTAGCAAAGATCCCACTGAGGTAATATGAAATAGCAGCCGTTGTTTTGACTAGATTTCTCTAATGAGCGGAGGGAATGGGACACATTTTTAGAATAAGAATGTTTGGGGGAAAATGTCTGCCCTTTCTTTCAAATTCTAAACAGGAGGGAAGCAACAATGGCCAGTGCGGTGAGGTACAGATGTAAAAAGTGGGAGAGGTTTAAGACCATGTAAACAATCCGGTAAGGAGGCACATTGGGAAATCTGTCAAAATAAGCCAGAAGGAAGCTAAAAGGATCTTGTATTTAGAGAAGCAAGGAGAAATACTCAGCGGTGACGTTTGGTGGATATCTCCGGCAGTTGTAGTGGATTCGTTATACATACATATATAATCTATGTGGTTGTCCTGAGGGAATAAAGAGAAAATTGCTCCATTAAAGGGAAAAAAAATAAAACAGAAGAACGGCAGCTGGGGCTTAAGCAGCTGAAAAAGGAAAGGAAATGAACTGTTCATTTAGTTCCCTCTCTTCTGGCATAATGCAAGAAATTCTCTCAAACTTTAATTACTATAATTAATAGTCAGTAGTAAGACTGGCATGTGTATGTATGTGTATATATACAGGCCTTTTTTTTGAGCAGGAATGCACAAGAACACAGTTCCAGCTGGCTTGGCACCAGGGGGTGTGGCCTAATATGCAAATGAGTTCCTGCTGGTTTTTTTCTACAAAAAAGTCCTACACACACACTTACTTTCTCCTATATGTTCCTGCCTGAGAATTAAGATCATAGGGAGAGGGCCTCCTAACTGGTCCACCAATCAGAGAGGCTCATCTGGTGGGCACCCAAGACAGGGTCTTTTAGGTGGTAGCCACACAATTATGGAACAATCATCCTCAGGAGGTGTGCCTGGATCCCTCACTGTCAGTCTTCAAGAGGCAGCTAAAGACAGTTTTATTTAGGACTGTGTTTGATTTAGTTTTGGCTAGTGGCACTCCTAACTGTAGTTTTTAAATTGTGCCTTTTAAATGCATTTCATAGTTGTTTTTATTGTCTCTCTTCATAACGTTTTATTTATATTGTAAGCCACTATGAGTTCCACAAGTGAGAAAGGTGGCTAATAAATATTTTTGAATGAATGAATGGCTTTTGTCCATGCAGGTCCCATAACCCCCAGTTTCACCTTTTTGATGTTCAAAGAGGAACCTCTCCTCTTTTTTTTTTTTTTTTAAACCAGTGGAAAGACTGGTTGGATCCAACCCATAAAGAGAGGAAGAAGGGGTAATGCCTCACACCTGAAACCTTCTCAAACAGAACTTGTTCTACATTTCACTCTACTTCACTGAGCCTAAATGTACCACTTGCCACAAAACATGGTAATGGCCGCTAGCTTATACGTATGTGTGTGCCATCAAGTTGCAACTAATTTCTGCAAGGGACTTTCAAGGAAAGGGACTTCCTTGGGACTTTCAAGGAAAGTGCACTTCCAGCTGAACATCTCCAGGGAGTTTTACATGCATACTTGTTGCTGTGTTCCCAATTGCACAGTGGATATATTGATGTGGTGGTTGTACCAACATGGGCAGTCTTGCTCCTTTCCACATGTGATCCTGTTTTCCATGCAAGTACCATATGCAAGCGTCAGGAAAAGAGGAAGACCCAACATGAGATGGATTTGACTCAGTTAAGGAAGCTGCAGCCTTTAGTTTGCAAAACCTGAACAAGGCTGTTAACAATAGAACATAAGAGAAACCATGTTGGCCTGATCCAACATGGATCCAGCCCAATATATGCAGAGAACCACATTGCGCCTAAGTGCACAAGTTGGGTCTTCCTGTTTTCCTGACGCCTGTATATGGTACAGTGTTTTGGAGGTCATCATTAGTTCATAGGGTTGGCAAAAATGCTTTTCAAGGGTCATTTTGTAGAAAAAGAAATACTAGAGCTCATCAGCACAACTCATTTGCATATGCCACACACCCCTGACATCACCGGAAGGTGTACTAAATGATATCAGCTCAGCATCTACCTTAAAATGCTTCTTGAATTATAATTTTCATAATAAAACCTTCCTCTCATTGCTTTATCCTATGTGGCCACAATGGCATGATGAAGATTTCCATCTGTCTGCTTTATACGTTTTGGTTATTTCCCCCATTTTTTGTGGGGAAAAATATTAGAAAGTTTGTCTGATCTTAGAGTTCAGCAACATTCTCACAGGGAGTTTGAACAATGGAGCCTAGAAGCAAGTATTTGTGTGTGTGCATGTGGGGGCGGTGTTTAGGGGAAAAAAAGAGCATAGTAAAATTTAGAGGTTCTGGAGCTCTGCGTCTGTGAGCTGCTGCCCAAAATGAGGCTTGATGCCTTTCAGTGCCTGCATAGTCCCATGAATTTCTAGATATATCTGAAGATGAGAATCAGATTATGCTTTGGTGTTTTATAATTGGTAACAGCATCAAAGCACAACAGCAACACCTTTCATCAATTGCTCAAAACTCGTTGAAGTGAACTCTGTCTTACAGCAGCAAAGGCAGAAATAGCAGCCACCTAATTGTATTTTAAATAGGGTTGCCAATCCCCAGGTGGGGGCAGGGGATCCCCCAGTTTGGAGGCCCTCCCCCCGCTTCAGGGTCATCAGAAAGCAGGGGGAGGGGAGGGAAATGTCTGCTGGGAACTCTATTATTCCCTATGGAGATTTATTCCCATAGAAAATCATGGAGAATTGATCCGCGGGTATCTGGGGCTCTGGGGGGCGGCTTTTTGGGGGGTAGAGGCACCAAATTTTCAGTATAATATCTAGTGCCTCTCTCCAAAATACCCCTCAAATTTCAAAAAGATTGGACCAGGGGGTCCAATTCTCTGAGCCCCAAAAGAAGGTGCCCCTATCGTTCATTATTTCCTATGGAAGGAAGGAATTGAAAAGGTGTGCCATCCCTTTAAATGCGAGGGCCAGAACTCCCTTTGGAGTTCAATTATGCTTGTCACAGCCTTGCTCTTGGCTCCACCCCTAATGTCTCCTGGCTCCACCCCAAAGTCTTCTGGCTCCACCCCCAAAGTCCCCAGATATTTCTTGAATTGGACTTGGCAACCCTAATTTTAAAGCATCATTCATGGTGACAAACATTATTTTTTTAAAAAAAAAATCTCTATGTAAATTTTGGTCTTTAAAGAGAACTCAGACTTTCTGTGTTTGAGCCAAAGATAATCGCTGACCATTTTTAATAAACATTGTGACTGAATAAAAGATTAGCTTTTCTTACAGCTGAGAAAACTCTATAAACTCATTAAATCTTTCAAGCCATGTGACATTTTCCATTAGTCTGTAAGTGCGAGCGTGTCTGGCACAACAGCTACCTAGCGGAGAACGTCCATGATGTAAAGATGTCTGTTGATGTTCATAGCGAATATGTTGGATTTTGGTTTTTTCTTTCTTTGGGAGGGATCAGGGCTTTTTTTGTAGCAGAAACTCCATTGCATATTAGACCACACCCCTCTCATTTAGCCAATCCTCCAAGAGCTTACAGGGCTCTTAGTACAGCGCCTACTGTAAGCTCCAGGAGGATTGGCTACATCAGGGGTGTGTGGCCTAATATGCAAAGGAGTTCCTGCTACAAAAAAAGCCCTGAGAGGGATAAAAATATGTTTCTCAGTTGTCCACATTCTGTATAGTAAAATAAATCTTCCCAAGTGTTACCTTTATAAGGTGGTCAGTGTCAATTAGCTTGATCTATGAAGTTCCACTAAGTCTCGCATGTAAATATCTATTAGGTCAGATGGCCTGTAAGGATCACCTTAAAGTGAGCAAAACAGGAAGCCTTTGTATAATGGACAGGGTGTTGGTTCTCCTGTTTCTTGGGTTGCCAGATCTGGCTCAGGGAATTCCTGGAGATTGGGGGGTAGAACCTGGGAAGGATGGGGTTTGGTGAGGGGAAGGATATTGGTGGGTTATAATGTCATTGAGTCCACCTTCGAAAGCAGCCATTTTCTCCAGGGGAACTGATTTCTGCTGTCTGGAGATCAGCTGTAATTCTGGGAGATCTCCAGTCACAACCTGGAAGCTGGCAATGCTACTGTATGTTTCATCCAGGTTGCTGCCTTCACTTGTTTAGACAAAGTTTGTTAGTAACTCAGTTTCATTATATCTCTGTAAAATAAAGGACTGTTTCCTTAGGGAAGGGGAGTTCAAGAGTGCCTGAGGAAATGGGAAGGGAATATGCTGGTATTTTGTAGGAATCTCCACATTTACACAGGTGGAGGTAGAACAGATATTAGTGGAACATAGCAGTATGTGTAAGCAGTATTCCTCTTAGGGCATCAGTACTCAAACATCACTCAAACAACAACTGCCCAACAGAGAACGTCCATGAGGTAAAGATGTCTGTTGATGTTGTTCATAAAGAATACCTTGGATTTTCTTTTTTCTTTCTTTGGGAGGGACAAAAATGCATTTCCCATTTGCCCACATTCTGTATAGTATAGCATGACAGAGTATTGGACTGGATGGGCCACTGGTCTGACCCAACACGGCTTCTCTCACGTTCTTATGTTCATATCAACCACATCCTAACAAGGGTGCTGAAGTTACACACAAGGACAAGTACTATGTGAGTAAGATCCTCTTGGGCAGAGAAGTGAAGGTGAAGGAAAGAACAAGCCAGACTGGCCTACACCTCTTCTCTTCTTCATTCCATACCTCTTGTCACTCAGACACCTGAGAGCAACCCCATTCCCAATGGCTTTCAGTGAGCTCCAGTGTATTGCAGCTCATGTCTCAATTGTTGGCAAGGTTCTTGATTCCATTTGGGGAATTAAACTGAGCTGAGTTATTGGAGCCTTGCATATTTCTAAGCCAAGATCAACCTGGACAAATCAACCTGTTTGCACATTAAACTTGCACTAATACTTGCACTAATACTTGAAGGATTAATTAGAAGCTATGCCTTACACTGAGAATCATACTTGAATATGGGATACATTGGTTAAGCCTAAAGCATTTTACATCGAAGCCTCATTTTTCTAACTTTAAGCCAGCAAGTATTAGCAAGAGAGAGAGAAGGACATGCTCCTAAACAAAGGTCTTTGCCTCAAGGAAAGTATTAAACAAAGGGAAACATTCTCGAAGAAAACTTTCACATTCCATACACCTGCAGATGGGTCAAAGCAACAGTAAACTGGCCTAGGTGCTTCAGAAAGAGCCCAGGGCATCCCAGAATAATCCAGCATTGCCCTAGTAACGGAATTTCCAGCAACCCACAAACTGGCTTTGGCTAGCGTTTTTTTGGATATGCACTTTTGTATCAACACCGGCTCAGCTTTTTTCAAGGGCTCAAGTAACCCGAGAAGAAACTGGCCATTGGGAACAAAGATAAGCTATTGGGTCATGTTTTGATAAACAAATTATAATTAATCTGTCCCACACTGAATATGTTATCAAAATGTATATAAACTGCTGTAATGATTCCTTGAGAAACACATAAACACAGGAGATATTGGTATAGAGAGAGTGCGGAGTGTTATGTATTTGGTTGTATTGTGTTACTGACTTCTTCTGTACATAGTTTGGTTAACTGAAGTATGCTTCACTGCCCTCCCAGATCCTGATGCCTGCATTCTGATTGGCCATTCATTTGAACCGGCCAATCAAGACACGCTGCAGTCCTTCAATGAAATACAAATGAATGATCCTGGAGGGACCAATCAGGCGGATTGCCGCCAACTCCAGGGGTCGTGTTTAACAACCCTTAGTGTATATATTGTTGGCCTGTTGCCTTGAGTTCTCAGTTCAGTTCTGCTGTGTTCAATAAACAGTTGTTTACCTTATGACTGGTTGAACTCAGTTCTTAATATGGAGTGTTTCTCCAGGCCTATCGATAAAGCCTTATATAAACAATTCCTGCTTCAACAGAACTCTGGTCGAGTGTTCCTTTGTTGACTGGGTGAAGGAGCATGCTTGGCTCACGGTTTGTGTGCAATATCGCCAAAACCGTGAACAAACTTGGGATCAAGCTGCCACTGCTGGTTCTTGGTCAAGTCACTGAATGGACAGATGTGAGTGTGTTATAGGCTGCTGCAATTTTTTGAGCAGACTTCCCATTAGGATTGCCAGCCAGGGGCGGGGGAGGGACATGGCAAGTACCATAGGTGATGACATGATGTCACTTCTGGGGAAAAACCTGGACATGATGTAAAATCATACCGTTTCTGGCAATTCTTAGAGAAGACTGACATCACTTTCAGGTTTTGCTGGAACTGACATCATGTCATCACTTGAAGCGTCTTTTTTTTTTAAGATTAATTTTTCATGCTGACTGTGGAGGTGGAAAACAGAAACCAGGAGCAGGGGATCCTAGCAGGGGTTTGGTAAGCCTTGTTCCAACGGATCAAAACTTGCAAGATCTATTTATTTATTTATTATTTCGTGAACTTATATTCCGCCCTTTCCCATAACGGGCTCAGGGCGGATCTGTAATGATGTAGTCCTAGCCTGTAGCCACAGTGGGCGTGTGGGGGCACTGCCCCCTGACTTCTATGCAGGGCCGCCTGACTTCCAGGGGCCCCTCTGTGGTGCAGCCTGCTTTTTTCCCCTTTTTTCCAGAAGAAAGCTTATGAGAAGCAGCAAGCCCCACAGTGAATGGGAAAGGGTGCCCCCTGACTTTTTTAAAAAGCCCCCCCAACTATTAAAATCCTGGCTACGCCCCTGACATGGTCATTTTCACTTTGTGACTACTGGGGCTTGTTATGGAGCTGTTGGTGTCTACTCAGATTCCTTTCGGCTCTTCCTCTAAATGGTTTGCAAAAACCTTGTGGAAAAAGTAAGACATTGGCCCCTCTGGTGGCTTCAGTTTCTCTATGCGAGAGAGCAGCTTTCCATCACCACTGAAAGAAACACTTTTTGCAAACATGGGCATACAGTGACATATTTGCCTGGATGTCCTGAAATGTTAGTTACTCTGAGCTCCAGTTGAGACCAATAATGATTCGGCCCGAATCTTAGGAATTCCCCCCCCCCCCCCCCGCTTTTAAAGAAATTCAGCAGCACATGTAGAATTTTCTTTCCTTTTCCATTGCTATGGAAGAAAAGGCAGTTTTCCAGAGTTCTGCCAGAATCAACTTTCCCCAGCCAGATATTCATGCTGAAAAAGTTAGTAGGAAAGGCTGATTCTGGTGCAGTGGCCAACAGCATAAACCTGTCAGTCCTTCCCAACATGCCCTTTGTATTATATGCACCAGCCTTTAGCTGCACCAGTTCTTCCCATCCCACCCCACCCCCCTTCTTCCTATTGGCAAGGATACCACTCAATCTCAGCCCTACTGTAACAGACATCAGGAAATGTGCTCATTCCAATGTCTGGGTAATTTTGTTTTCAAATTATGTGACGCTGGCATTACCTGCAGGGAATCGGTTTCCTTTTTTTCAACTTTACAAAGGGGTTCTCAAGTGTAATAAGGCATTTATTAAACCACAATTTATCCAGACACAAATCATGAATCTAATAACTGTTGAGTACATATTGCTAACATTTGGCAAGCCCAGCTAGATACACTTGTGCTATGTTAATTTCTCCATTAAATATGCTCTCAGTCAGGGAGGAGCTGCGGCTAAATGGTAGCATATCTTTTTTGCATGCAGAAAGTCTCTAGTTCAGTCCCCAGCATCTCAAATGAAAGAAAACCAGGCAGCAGGGACGGCGCGAGTGGAGATGGGCATGGGATGCCCGCTTCCTGCCCCTGCAGCCAGGTGGTGCCCTAGGTAGCTGCCTACCTGATTTTAGGGTTGCCAAGTCCTCTCCATCCCCTGGCGGGGGACATTCATACATGCAACGCATGTGCACACCAAAATGACGTCACCTGGAAGTGACATCATCAAAATGGCAGTGCCTGTGTGGGGCTGCTCTAGGCATTTCTGGGAAAACTCTATGGTTTTCCCAGCTGCTCTAGCCATTTGGGAGGTTAAAACTCTTTGGTACCTATTGCAATTCCATGGTTAAAACTCTATGGTACCACACCAGTGATGCAAGGGGAGGTTCCCCCCGCCGACCCAATGTGGCCAGGCAGGTTGGGAACCTCCCAGGCGGGAGATTCCTTGCCGGGACCGGGGGCTTGGCAGCCCTACCTGGCCTACTCCTATGTGCCAGTCCTGGAGAAATGTGAAAGATATCCACTTGAGGCTCTGGAGAGACTCACTAGCAGTTGCTCTGCCCCCAGGCTTCCGCTTTTCCCAGCTCAAGCGATCAATTCCCTACCAGTTGCTGCCTGGGTGCATTTTGATCAGCGGCTCCCTCTAATTTCCCTTGTGGTTTCTTGCTCTTTTTTGGAGAGCAAGAAATCTCAAGGGATATTTGAGGGAGCTGTGGTCAAAATGTGCCTGTGCAACAACTGGTGGGGAACTGATTGCTGGAGCTAGGGAAATCAGATGCTTGGGGGCAGAGCAACTGCTAGTGAGGAATTGGTTTTCAAGTCAGAATAGAAAATAAAAACTTTGGTAGATCAATGATCTGTCTTAATATAAGGCAGCTTCATGAGTTCAAGTAGCTCATTGTAGTGGGCATGAATAAATGGTTTTTGTGTCATGTAAATGTGGTAAACCAGCAACAGATTTGGGAATTTTAAGTTAATCTTTTGGAAACTTTACAGCATAGGGGACCGGCACCAGGGCCGGCCCACCCACCACGGCCCTAGGGCTGGGGGCACTAAATTTGGCCCTGCCTCCGCAGCACCATGTAGCCTCACTGCCCCACCCCCCGTGGCTCTGTGCAGTGCCGCCGCTCTCCCTCCTCGGCTCCCTGCAGCCTCACCGCCCCTTCCCTGGCCTTAAAATTGTAAAAATGCGGGGAGAGGAGACACTGCACAGGGGGCAGGGCAGCGAGGCTGCGCGGTGCTGTGGGGGGCGGGGCAAAATGGCCAGGCTGCGGCCCAGTTGCTCACAGGCTGTGGACCAGTACTGGTCCACAGCCCAGGGGTTGGGGACCCCTGCTTCAGAGAGCTGAAGGGTATGGACTCCTATGAATGTGTAATTAGTTGTCTTCAGTGTTGGGCAGCATTTTGTAGGTACAACTCTTAAGACCAGAAAGAAAAAAGCAGCACTCACTAGCAATGTTCCGTCTAAGCTGCAGAGTTTTGTGAGCAAAAATTCTACTTTGTGAGCTACTGGCAGGCTTTGAATTCAGCAGGAGCTCAAAGGAGTGCAGCTCCTGAACCTTTCTGATGGTTCCCCCTCCTCCTCCCCATCTTGTCCATTGAATAGTAGGTGTAGCTCTATAACAATCCCTGGATGAGCTCCACCACCTATCTTTCTACAAAACGATCCCTGGCTACTGGCATTAAAGTTGTGAGCTACTGCAGAAATGAGTTTGCTCTGGGGCCATTCTTCCTGAGCTAAGACAAAAATGTGTGATCTGGAAACTAAAAATCTGTGAGCTAGCTCACACTAACTCAGCTTAGGGGGAACACTGCCCACTAGAGAAGGGGTGTGGCTCCATGGTAGAGCATCTGACATGCGTGCAGAAGGCCTCAGGCCCAGGTTCAAACCCTGGCATCTCTTGCCAAAAGGATCAGCTACTAGTAGGTCCTCTGCTAGACCTGTGTTTGGAAAGCTGCTGCCAGATAGCAGCTGACATGGATAGATAAGCAGCTGACTTAGAACAGGATAGATTCATGGGTTGCATGAACTGTGCATGTATTAAATTTCCTGAATGTGTACTATAATGTGAGTTTTCCTAATGTCCAGACATCACTTGTTTTATACTTCAGTAACAAAATCAGTATCTTGCACCTTGTACCATATTCCTGCTCCAAAACAGCACTAGGGAGTTGCTATTTGCCACACTGGGGAAGTATACAAGGTGGCAGTTAAGAGGAAACTCTCGGAGGTCAAAGAACCCTCTTTCCCATTAGTCTTATCTCAACTGAGACTGCAAATGTCCCAAATGTACTTAAAAAAAAGAAGAAGAAGAATTTGATCGCTGATCTCCCAGCATCTTGCCTCTTTGGACCCTACATTTGAACCCTTCAAACAGGAGATGGAGGAATGCAGGGCTTTTTTGGTAGAAATAGCCCAATGGGAACTCATTTGCATATTAGGCTACACCCCCCATGACATCATCGTTTCACAGAGAGCTTTTTTTGGAGAAAAGGCCCAGCAGAAACTCATTTGCAATTAGGCCACACCCCATGATGTGTATGTATTGGCCACTGTGTGACACAGAGTGTTTGACTGGATGGGCCATTGGCCTGATCCAACATGGCTTCTCTTATGTTCTTAAGCCAGCTGGAACTGCGTTCCTGTGCATTCCTGCTCAAAAAAAGCCCTGAAAGAAGGTGTTTCAGTCTTCCAGATCTATGGCTAAACTCTAATTAGATTTACCAAGTATCAAGCAGAGCCTGGTGATCTCCCTGAATTACAGCTGGTCTGCAGACTACACAGATGGAGAAAATGGCTGATTTGGAGGGTAGACGATGGTATTAAAACCCACTTGAGGTCCTGGGTGCTTCTGGACTGAAATCTGTTTCACTGCGGATCAACATGCCTACCCTCTGAAAAATAGAGTGTTAAACGGAAGAAGATGGTGGAACGTGTATATATTGAAGCTGTGTGACTAGAACATTTTGGATTGGTTATATGGATTCTTGTACCTTTTGGAATACTATTATAGATGTTTTGTCCACAGCTTTAATGAGGCAATAAGAAGTGGAGTATAGCATTCCTGGAAGAATTTTCAAAGCAGGAGCACCGAGACGACTTCCTTTACTTTGGTGCTCTACTTGTATTGAGATTGGCATTCTATTGGCATTTGTTTTTGTTTGTACACGACATTGTCATGTATTCACATATGTAAAATTTGTGAAGTATATTATAATTTAGTAATCGTGGTCACTATAACCTTAAGGTCGTGTGTATTTTTTACCAGGAACTCATTTGCATATTAGGCCACACCCCTGATGTCACCATTGTTCCACACGGGGCTTTTTGGTAGAAAAAGCCCAGTGGGAGCTCATTTGCATATTAGGCCATGCCCTCTGATTCCAAGCCAGCCGGAACTGCGTTCCTGTGCATTCCTGCTCAAAAAAAGCCCTCTGAAAAAGCCTGAACTCCAGCACTTTTGTCAGGAAGGAGAATAACTGAGAAGGTGGTGTTGGCTAAAGGAGTCATTAATATGCCTTCACTCTGATCCAGAAATGCACAGCAAGATGGATCGATCTGGTGCCTGTCACTACTCGCTTCAGGCAAGAGTCTGCACTACACAGATGTCTGGAGTTCAAGGGAGGGGAGGAGGTCTCCAGAAGGTAAAGTCAGCTAAGAAAGGGAAGACCAAGCCCCCCCCCCCCAATAGATCAGAGACGCTCCATATGAAATGGGAGCGACTAAAGATATTTAAGCACAATCCTTATCTAACAGGATTGACCCTAGGGTTGCCAATCCCCAGGTGGGGGCAGGGGATCCCCCGGTTTGGAGACCCTCCCCCCGCTTCAGAGTCATCAGAAAGCGGGGGGAGGGGAGGGAAATGTCTGCTGGGAACTCTATTATTCCCTATGGAGATTTATTCCCATAGAAAATCATGGAGAATTGATCCGCGGGTATCTGGGGCTCTGAGGGGGCTGTTTTGGGGGGTAGGGGCACCAAATTTTCAGTATAGTATCTAGTCCCTCTCCCCAAAATACCCCCCAAGTTTCAAAAGGATTGGACCAGAGGGTCCAATTCTATGAGCCCCAAAAGAAGGTGCTCCTATCCTTTATTATTTCCTATGGAAGGAAGGAATTGAAAAGTTCCCGTCCCTTTAAATCTGATGGCCAGAACTCCGTTGGAGTTCAATTATGCTTGTCACAGCCTTGATCTTGGCCCCACCCCTAATGTCTCCTGGCCCCACCCCAAAGTCTCCTGGCTCCACCCCCAAAGTCCCCAGATATTTCTTGAATTGGACTTGGCAACCCTACAACCTCCTGTTGGGGACTGGGAACCCCCCAGAATTATAGGTCGTCTCTAGATTACAGAGATCAGTTTCCCTAGAAAATGGCTTCTTTGGGGAGTGGAGTCTATGGCATTGTAGCTCACAGAGGTCTCTGTCCTCCCTAGGCTCTACCCCCAAATCTCCAGGAATTTCCCAACCTGGAGTTGACAACCGCAATCCCTCCCCAGTGACCAGGAGGGACCTAGCAATAAAAATGGTGTAAATGAGGCAGAAGGATAATGAGCTGCTATTTCCTCCTGCCCTCCTTCCCCCAGGACGAACTGGCTTCTCAAAATGAAACTGGTAGCTTTATGATTGCTCACGCGATTCCTTTAATGTCATGGCCTTTGTGTCAAAGTGAGAGGCTGGAAGTGGATTTTTCTTGTCCTTGAAAGCTACACTTTCTCCTGAGACAAAGAGTTCCTTTTAGATCGCTGTTAGGGTCTGCCTGTGAGGTGGGAGCAGGAGACGGTGCAAGTTCAGGCAGCGCGTGTGCTGACATTTTTCATTCCTCATGTCCCACAAGTATTTCTCTTTCAACAGGCCTTCTGTGTGAGGGGGGAAAAGGAACTTTTTTGTTAGCTCTAAATCCATTTGAAAATTCCGACAAGGTTCCTCGTTTCCTTTTACGAAGTTGCTTTGGTAACTGAAAAACTTAGGGTTTTTTCACCTGCTATTTCTTTCCTTCCCCTCCCTTCTCTTTTTAACAGTAGAAAAATATGTAGTTTTCACTCTGGCTACCTACAAACAGGACAACAAAAATGAATATTTCCCCTCAGGATCCAGAGAAGGTCACCTAAGCTCTTTTGCCACAACAGAGTCTTATGGTCCTACATCTCAGCTATGCTCAAGTGGGCAGAACTGGGGGGCTCCTAAAAATGAAGCATTTCAAACCCAACCCCCACCCCTTTGTAAACACTAATGACCTATTCATGAGGAGAAGGGCAAACGTTTTTTGCACAAAAGGAACATTCAAACCCAGAGCAGACTGCCAAAGTCAGCAGAAGAAGTGATGTAAATCAGTTTGAGAGGAAATCAAAGACATTTTGAGGAAACGAGAACATTCTTAGTGACAATATGCGGACTACTGTTATTATTTATGGTTTTAGGAATGGTACTCCTCACTGAGCACTGCTGTCAAAGTCTGAGACAGACATGGACCCTTGAGAGGCATACGACCTTGTGATGGAAGGCCCTTCCAAACACTGCTGTGTTTGACCTGCTCTAAAAGGTAATTCTCTACTCCTTGTACCATAATCGTTCTTTGGTAGTAGAAAATGCATTGCTGAGACACTGAATCCCAGTAGTGCCTTTGATAACAGATAAATTGATTCTTCGTCATGTGACTCTAACTAGTCTTCTGAATTGGTCAGTCTGTCTTCTGAACTGATCCATAGTTTGAGAGCCAGTTTGGTGTAGTGGTTAAGTGCGCAGACTCTTATCTGGGAGAACCGGCTTTGAATCCCCACTCTTCCACTTGCAGCTGCTGGAATGGCCTTGGATCAGCTATAGCTCTCGCAGAGTTGTCCTTGAAAGGGCAGCTGCTGTGAGAGCTCTCTCAGCCCTATCTACCTCACAACGTGTATGTGCTACCAGACCAGCACTTTGGGTCAACTCAGACACTCCTCTGAAATCGGCCCACAAAAGCCCTCCGGACGGCAACATCTGCCACCTGCTCCTGTCCTTTACTCACTCCGTCCTCTCAGCTGCTCCACGCGGCTCGAAACACTACCACTTTGGAAGTGGTAGCAAATGTTTGGGCTGGCCGCCAGTCACCTCCTTAGCGTCTGGATGGGGAAGGGTGCAAATGAGGCGACTTGGCGGTGTGAAACCGCCAAGCTGCCCCAAGCAGTTTCCAGCTTTTTTTTTTTTGTAACAGAAATCATCCAGAGCAGTTAAGCGCTTGAGCGCATGAGCGCTTGACCTGCAGAGGAAACAATAGAGGAATCTGGCTTCTGAGGCGCCTCCCTGTCTGGAGGTGCCAGGCCACCTCAGGGACGGGATGGGGCCACCTCACTGGGGACCGTCTGGAGGCTCTGGGATGGCTTTTTAACCCATCCCGATTTGGGACACCTCCAAGCTACCCCAGAATGCCCATCTGCTATCTGTCAAGCATCAGATCTCAAAATAACCAGCTGTTGATTTTGAAACAAAGTATTAGTTTATTGATAATCCATTGTGCTCGGGTAGGCACCAGATTGGAAGTGATACAGTTTAACTCTAGAATGCTAGCTTTAAGGAGCACATCAGATAGCTTAGGAATTCCTACTCAGGTGTGTTAAATTCACATGCTTGCTACTTTATCTATTCTTGGGGTTTAGCAACATCCTGGGTCCAGGTCTGGGCCTGGGAAAGCATCCCAGGAGGCCTTATCTTCAAAGTGGACATTCCTGCATTGGCTACTAGTGAGAACTAAGGAAGAGGTTACATGGCTTTGATGTGCAACACGGTAGAATCACAGTTAACAATACAGGCATACTAATAAAGAAACAAAATGCTTGACATTATCAACCTGAGATTTAGAGTATAGGGTGGGATACAAATCCAATTTCATCATCATCATCATCATCATCATCATCATCATCATCATCATCATCATCATCATCATCATCATCTTCCTTCTTCTTCTTCTTCTTCCCAACTCTCATTTAACTCTGATTCATACTATTCTCCTGTAGTCTGACTTAACACCTTCTTCATAGTCTCATTTGATTTTACCCCTGTGGTTCCTTGAAACTTCAAGCCACACACAGCAGAGCAGACCTTGAGGGCTGTGTCACCCTCCTGATGGAATGGCATGCCTGATCAGGACAATAAGGCTCTCACATTTCCTTCATTCTCCAGAAAGCATAAAATGGAATTGTTCGTGAGTAGGCATGTATTATGAAGTGAGTCCAGTCAGCTCTTAATCAACCAGAACATTTTATTCAGAAGAAACAGTCACAAACAGGCCACAACAACAAACTATTTACAGTTGGAGCAAGAGAAGCCATGCCCAGCAGGCAAGCACTCATCAATCCTGTTCTGCTGTCGAGGATCCTTCATTTGCATTTCCTTGTGAAATGCCTTGCATCCTGATTGGCTGGTTCCAAGAGAATGGCGCATCAGAATGTAGGCATCAGGATCCTGGTTTGCAATGAGTTGGATATTTGGTACAGAATCCCACAGGGTTGCCAGAGTCAGGTTGGGAAACACCTGAAGATGTGAGGATTGAGGCTGTGGAGGACAAGGACTTCACTGGGGTACAATGCCAAAGAGTCCACCCTCCAGAGCATGCATTTTCTTCAGGGGAACTAATCTCTATAACCTGGAGATGAGCTGTAATTCCAGGTGATCCCCAGGTCCCACCTAGATGCTGAGAGCCACTTTGGTGTTGTGGTTAAGTGTGCAGATTCTTATACAAGAAAACCAGGTTTGATTCCTCACTCCTCCACTTGCAGCTGCTGGATTGGCCTTGGGTCAGCCATAGTTCTTACTATGTTGAGAGCCAGTTTGGTGTAGTGGTTAAGTGCATGGACTCTTATCTGGGAGAACCAGGTTTGATTCCCCACACCTCCATTTGCAGCTGCTGGAATGGCCTTGGGCCATAGCTTTCATAGGAAAGGGCAGCTGATGTAAGAGCTCTCTTAGCCCCACCTCCCTCACAGGAAGTCTGTTGTGTTTGGGGTGGGGTGGGGGGAAGTAAAGGAGATTGTGACTGCTCTGAGATTTGGAGTTGAGGGTGGGATATAAATCCAATATCATCATCATTATCATTATCATCATCACCTTCTTCTTCTCAGAGACTGTCCTTGAAAGGGCAGCTTCTGTGAGAACTCTCTCAGCCCCACACACCTCACAAAGTGTCTGTTGTGTGGGAAGAAGATAAAGGAGATTGTAATCCAGAGGGAAGGGCAGGGTATAAATCTATGGTCTTCTTCTTCTTTTGGCAACCCTATATTAACCCACTTGGAAAACTGGAATGGGGAAACAATTGTCTGTAGGGAGCTGTTCTTTATTTACAATGGAAAAGAGACATTCATTTTGAATGTATTTCTGGTGTTGGAGTTGGGATTTTTAACAGTATGTTGGACTGTGGCCATACGTTAAATTCACTCCCAAATGGAGACAGATGAACTGCCATGAACAAAACAATGGCAAAAGGGTCCTGTGGTGGGGTGATAACACTCATTTGTTTACACAGTAGGTTTTTTTATCTAGCAGTAATGGAGGACCTTTTTGCCCACAAACAAAATCCTGGGGTAATATCCTCCAAAGCATCCTGCTGTGTAACAGAACCACCACAAATATGTCAGAAATCAGGCCTATCCTCTTTTACGTGATGGTTTTGGAGAAAAAGAATTGTAAAGAACAAGAGGGGAAAAAAATATTTCCTATGCCAGCATGGGATGAAAAACTAAGACATTTTCTAGGATTTTCTTGGCACTTGGACTGCAGGACAAAAGACTTGTGCCTGTACATTAGAGTTGCCAACCTCCGGGCTACAGAGATCAGTTCTTCCTGGAGAAAAATAGCTGCTTTGGAGGGTGGACTCAATGGCACTACATCCTGCTGAAGTCTCTCCCCTCCCCAAACTCTGCCCTCCCTCGGGTGTCCCCCCCCCTCAAATCTGCAGGAATTTTCCAAACTGGAGTTGATAACCCTACTAAAAATACATATGAGAAGCCAGGCAAGCCCAGTCCCATCACATCTCAGAAGTTAAGCAGAGCCAACTCTGGTAAGTACTTGGATGGGAGACTGCCTTGAAATACCAGTAGCCAGGAAGTGGGGGCAAGCTTTATTCATCAACCTCTCTGAATTTCCTCCAGCCCCCCAGTAGGGAGTCGCCATGACTTCCAGGTGTGCGCATGCACACACACGCACACACACACAAATAAAAAATACCACCCCCCCCAAACCCCTCCAAAATACATATGAGCAACAGGCAGCTCTAGATTGTGCCCCTAGGCCTCTCCTTCCAAGTATTTTAAAGTGAAGTGAAATGAAAAATGCATGCTCCATTTTTATTTATTTATTTTTATTTTATTCGATTTATATCCCGTCCTCCCCGCCCAACCAGGCTCAGGGCGGCTTACAACATAAAATCCCAAGAACAATAGATTAATAGTATTAAAATACACATTCAATAATAAATAACAATAATTAAAACAGTTAAAACAGAAAACAGAATATTAAATTGGTGCTATTCTGATGGCAGTGGCCTTCTTCCACGGCTCTTAGATACCAGTGGCAGTCAATTGTATGCCAGCCGGAAGAGGGCAGTCCTGCAGGTCTTGTGGAACTGCGCAAGGTTCCACAAGGCCCTCACTTCATCTGGTAGTTGGTTCCACCAGCAGGGGGCTATGATTGAGAAGACCCTATCTCTAGTTGATTTCAATCAGGCCTCCTTTGGCCCGGGGATTACTAACAGGTTTTGAGATCCCGATCTAAGTACTCTCTGGGGAACATGTGGGGAGAAACGGTCCCTAAGGTAGGTAGGTCCTAGGGTGTTTAGGGCTTTAAAGGTTTTGTAGTTAGGTATACTGAGAGTGACTTTGCAGTGGAAGGCAATGGTGAACTACTCTGCTTATTAATCACTTGCCTTGAGAACCCTATGGGGTCAGCACAAACTGGCTGTGACTCGATGGCACTTTTCACACATGCATCCTGAGAGCCAGCACAGGATGGTCTGAAGCAACAGAACAAAGTAGAAGTCAAGTGCACCTTTAAGACCAACAGAGTTTTATTCAGAATGTAAGCTTTCGTGTGCTAGAAGCACACTTCATCAGACAATAGGCTGGAATGGCAAAGTTCTTCATGTAGAGAGAGTGGGCAGTGTAGTATACAAAATCGTGGAAATGTTTGTTAGCAGATTAAGAGAAGCACAATTTGGGGTCTGGTGATTGTTAATTCATGTTAACGGGGCTGCATCAAGAAGGGGGCAATAAAAGTCAGAATAGCAGATTGCTGTCTATGTGAAGTGCCATAAATAAGAGTCTGTTGGGATGTTAGCTCTGGGTTTAAAACGCTAGAATGTTGGACTATAATTGGAAAAAACTGGGTTCAAATCCCCACTTGGCTTTAAATCTTAATCTGGGCCGATACCAACCCCCCCACCCATCTTCTAGAATAACCTGCTGTTGTGAGGATAAAATAGAGTAAGGGAAGACCATGTATGGATGCTCTGTACTTCCAGAATATGGGCTGGACCTACAGCTATTATCCTCAAGGTGGGGCCTGAAGCTAGGGTTGTCAGCCTCCAGGTGGGGCCTGGGGGTCTTCTGCTTTTGGCAGAGATCAGCTCCCCTGGAGAAAATGACTGCTTGGAAGGGTGGACTTTATGGCATTGAACCATGCTGATGCCCAGGGCTTTTTTTTGTAGAAAAAGCCCAGCAGGAACTCATTTGCATTCTTGACCACACCCCTGACATCAAGCCAACTGGAACTGTGTTCCTGTGTGTTCCTGCTAAAAAAAGCCCTGCTGAGGCTCCTCCCCTCTCCAAACCCCACCATTTCCTGGATCCATCCCCAAAGTCTCCAGGTATTTTCCAACACAGACCTGGAAACCCTAAATTCTCCTGGACTGCAGCTAGTCTCCAGTCTACAGTGATCAGTTCTCCTGGTAGAAATGGCAATTTACAGTCACATCCCTATTGAGCTCCTTCCCCAGGCATCACACCCCAAAGCTCCAGGAATTTCCCAAGCTGTAGCTGACAGCCCTAACTGGATCCTACTACTCCAGTGATACCCAGAAGCTTGAGTTGTTGGGGCGGGCGGGGGGGGGGGGGAGAGATACTGTCCGTGCAGAAAAATCAAAAAGGAAAACTAAGGCCTTGTCTAATTACAGGATGTTCTTATCATAGTAGGGCTGCCAAGACCCCAGTCTGGGTGGGGTTTCCCCTGTCTGGGAGGTTCCCAGTCCGCCAGTCCATATTGGCCTGGTGGGGGGAACCTCCCCCAAAGTCGTCGGCGTGATGACATCACCCGGAAGTGACATCATCACACTGGCGATGTCACGCAGCAGCAACTCTAGGAATTTCTGGAGAAATTCTATGGTTTTCCCAGACGCTCTAGCCATTTGGGAGGGTAAATAATAATAATACTTTATTATTAGGGTGAATACCTAATAATACAATAGGTACCATAGAGTTTCCCCTTCCAAATGCCTAGAGCGGCCGCAGCGCAACATCACTGGCACAAAGACATCACTTCTGGGTGACGTCATTGTGTTGCGCTCGCAAGAAAGTCCCCCGCTGGACAACGCTGGGGACTTGGCAACCCTACATAGAATTCCTGGCTATTCCTGTAGCCACCTGGAGGTGACAAAAGGTAGTTCTGGGAAATGCCAGAAACTCTATAGTAAGAACTTCCTGTAAGTAGATGACACCTCATTTTCCTTTTTTTCTCTCCCAGTGGTGGCAGGCAACAGGGCTTAAAGCAGGGAATCCCTCTCCCCCACCTGGGGATTGTCAGCCCTACCAGAACCATGTAAGAGGAGATGCAACTCCTCTTTGTGCCATTTAATCTCAATGGATTTGCCTATGTGAAGTTGTAAATTCTGGGAGTTGACACATATCTCAGTTGCAGGGAGCACACTGTGAATGCTGGAAGTCCAATGTTTAGTTCTTATAGAGAGATATAAAGAATGATACAATGAATGAGTTAATTGGGGGGGGGGAGACCAACTGCCTAGGGGTGCCAGCCTCTAGGTGAGACCTAGGGATCTCCCAAAATTACATCTTATCTCCAAACTACAGAGATCATTTCCTGTGGATGCTTTGGAGGGTGGACTGTATGGTACCGTACCCAGCTGTGGTCCCTGTCCTCTCCGGGCTCCATCCCCAAATCTCCAGGAGTTCCCCAATCTGGATCTGGCAAATCTCACCCCCTATCCCCTGCTGGTGGCAATGGGGGACCCTAGAACATAAGAGAAGCCATGTTGGATCAGGCCAATGGCCCATCCAGTCCAACACTCTGTGTCACACAGAACCCTACTTCTGATGGTGTCTGGAAAAAGAAGAAAAAGCAGATGCTGAATTTATATCCCGCCTTCACTTTGAATCTCAGAGCAGCTTCCAATCTCTACCTTCCCCCCCCCAACAGAAACCCTGTGAGGTAGGTGAGGCTGAGAGAGCTCTCCCAGAAGCTGACCTTTCAAGGTCAGCTCTGTGAGAGCTATGGCTGACCTAAGGCTATTCCAGCAGCTGCAAGTGGAGGAGTGGGGAATCTCCCAGAGGCCTCGTGCTTAACCACTAAATGCAATTACTGCAAGAACTGTGATGGACTTATTGCAATTAGTCTGTTTCCAGACTTTGAAAAACAGGACTGTCTCAGGATAATGTTATTTCAATTCCTGTTCTGCAGAACTGTCCTTGTTCCTTGAGCTATCAATCAATTTTTGATAGCCCCATATTTGTTAATGGAAAATCAAGTTAACCAAGAACTTCTCTAAAGAAATATGTCTTCTCAGCTGGGATGTTCTCTCTCTCCCACTCTGATTTACATTCTGCTCCGTCAACCAGCTCCGTTCAGCCTGCAGTGGCCATGTGTCCCTTTGCACAGTATACAGTTCCCATCTATTTCTCGTAAATTGGACAAGGCTGCATGTCCGGCTAAGATGATTCAGCCCGAGAGAATTTTCATTTGGCGTTTGCAAGTTCTTGAAATGTCAAGGCCTATAAGGACTCTTGCATGGAACTGGCAAATAAACTGCAGGAAGACAATCAAGGATCTCAGCATCCATGACGAAGAATGAAATGTGATGAGAATTTTTTCCTGGTTACTTGTTTCCTGTCTTCTCCCATCCCGCTGAAGTACTTGAGTCTTTGGGGCAAGTACAGCTCTTGTACGCTAAAATCAAATGCAAACTTTCGGTAAGTTAGTTGGGACCCAGGATAAAGTGAAGTAGCATGAAAGCATTAGAATCCCGGAAATATTTGAAATTTGCAGGGCTTTTTTTGAGCAGGAATGCACAGGAACACAGTTCCAACTGGCTTGGCCTAATATGCAAATGAATTCCTGCTGGACTTTTTCTACAAAAAAGCCCAGTGTGAAACAATGGTGACATCAGAGGGTGTGCCCTAGTATGCAAATGAGTTCCTGCTGGGCTTTTTATACAAAAAAAGCCCTGTGGCTGCAATCACACATGCTAAATAATGCAGTTTCCACCCACTTTCAATGCAGTTTTAAACTGGATTTTGCCAGTTCACACAAGTAAAATCCAGTTGGAAAGTGCATTGAAAAGGGATTGAACCTGCATTATTTAGCACATGTGATCACAGCCTGTGTGTAATATTTTACTGGAACAATGTAATGATGCTTTTAGAAGGCAAAAAATCCTGGCACATTTGAAATCTTTGGGTGTTTGCTATACATGTTGGTTGGGCCAGGGTTTGGCTGAGAAGGTTATATTTGTTTACCAAGTAGTGTCCAATCCCACTTCTTCTAAAACCAATGGCAGGCCTCCCATGGACCTCCCAGGAGGTTAGGGTTTGACCTTCAATAAGCAAAACCCCTCTTTTGTTAAGTAAAGCTTGGATTCTCTTTCTAGAGTCAGAGGGGGTGATTTATTGTGCTGTGGACATTAGTTCATGCCCCGCCCTTAAACATCAGTTTTGGCTGCAAGATTTACAAGACTCTGAGGTGGGAGGGGGGGCACAGGCAGAAATCACTGGCAAGACACGTGCAGTCAGGGAGGGGTTTTTAATCAGGCTGCACTGAGCCTTCAAAGTTAAACAGTCCCTTCCCTGTTATGGTGATCAGAGGAGTAACTATTAATTGACACCATTTTGAGAGCCAGTGGCTCTCAGTAGCTGCGTTGTCCTTCGCGGCCTAGTGATATTAAAGAAAGCAGACTGAGCACTTGTGATTGTCCTCCCCTGTTCAGGAAATGGGTAGTTAAATTTATAGCTACCTATAAACTGGGAAACTGTGGGGTGGGGGAGCCATGAGTGACAGTGTATTGTTACTTCTGGGGAAAACATGGACATGATATGCCTTTCTAGGAACTGCCTGAAATGCTATAGCAAAACCAGAGACTTTTTGCCAATTCTTAGAAAGGACTGCTGCCTCTTCTTCAGAGAACTAGCCATAGAGTTTTCACCGATTTCCTAGAGGGGCGTGAGGTCACGTCTGAGTTTTTTCCAGAAGTGATGGTCATTTGTTATTTTATTTTTTTCTCCAGTGCGGCTCTGAGTTGCAGCAGAAACCGGAGCTGAGGGCAGGGGATTAGCAACTATGGAGAAACACCATTTCGTAGGTGCTTAACTGTGAGTGGGATAGGTTTGCCAAGTATCCTACAGCCTCTTGTGGGGGACTGTTTTTGCGTGCACAGAGTGTGCGAAGCGCGATGACGTCACTCGCAAGTGAAGTCATTGTGCCGGCGATGTTGCTTTAGGGAAAACTCTATGGTTTTCCCAGACACTCTAGCAATTTGGGAGAGAAAACTCTATGGTATAATAGGTACCATAGAGTTTTCCCTCCCAAATTGCTAGAGCGTCTGGGAAAACCATAGAGTTTTCCCAGAAACTCCTAGAGTGGCCAGCGTGCTACATTGCCAGCACAATGACATCCTTGTGAGTGATGTCATCACGCAGGTGATGTTGGGGGAGGATATCCTCACCAGCCCAATGCGGGTCAGCGGGTTGGGAACCTCCGGGGCAGGGGAATCCCCACCCAGCCTGGGAACTTGGCAGCCCTAGAGTTGGATGGGGAGAAACTGTCAAACTCCAGGTAGCTGTTGGCCTAATCTCCTCATTCCCCCCTCTTCTCCTGTCTGTAACCACTAAATCTGAGTACACCTCCCAGAGAGGACAGAATGTCCACCAGAGTTCTGCCTCAGAATGTTGCACGAGGTAGAACCAATTTCTGGGTGGGAGCTACTGTGGGGGGCGGGGTTTGGATGGGAAAGTTTAGTTTGTCAGTTGGAGCTTGCCACAGAAGGAGAAAGACATAGCTTTACTCCTGGACCAGACTAAGTGGCCATCTTGGAGACTGTGAATGACCATCTATCCAACTGTTAGTAAGTAAGGTGTCTGCCCCGCATACCATCTAATTAGGGCATGAGTTTAATCAGGGAAAGAGATGGAGTGTTTTTGCCAAGTTTTGAGGTGGCGCCAAGGGTAGACATGTTTTGCAGTTGGGGGGGGGGGCAATCCTCTGCAGAGCATGATGCCATAGAGTCAATCCTCCGGCTGTCTTTTTCTCCATGGGAACCCATCTCTGTAGTCTGAAGATCAGTTGTAATTCCAGAAGATCTCCGGGTCCCATATGCAGATTGGCAACCCTGTTCTTCAGCCACTCTCCAAAACTGCAGGGACCCAGCTGAATAGGTCATAACAACTTCAATTAAAAGGCTCAACACCCTTAGGCATACACAACAATTTCAGGGAAGTTCGTCTACTATTGCCAGTCTTTTCACTGAGAAGCATCTAGTTTGCCTTGAAGCAACCCTGGGGTTACCCAGAATGCTGTCTGGAAAACTACTGGTATAATGAAGTGAATGGCATCATACTAGCCTGATTTTATAATAATAATAATAATAATAATAATAATAATAATAATAATAATAATAATAATAATAATAATAATAATAATAATAATAATAATAATAATAATAATAATAAATTTTATTTGTATCCCGCCCTCCCTGCCGAAGCAGGCTCAGGGCGGCTAACAGGACATGGTATGCACCATGATTTTACATAAAACAATTTTAAAATACAATTAATAAATACATTTTAAAAACAGTTACATAAAAATTTAAGACTACAGTAAATTAAGGTGCTATTCACTAGATGTATTCCGATGGCTGGATGTCGTTTTCAGGGTTCCTTATAAGCTTGCAGAAAGAGGGTGGTTTTGCAAGCCCTGCGGAACTGATTAAAGTCCCGCAGGGCTCGCACTTTCTCCGGTAGTTGATTCCACCAGTGGGGGGCCATTATGGAGAAGGCCTGCTCCCTCGTTACTTTCAATTTGGCCTCCTTTGGTCCAGGGATCCTTAAAAGGCTTTGGGAGCTAGATCTTAGTGCTCTCTGGGGAACGTGTGGAGAGAGGCGGTCCCTAAGGTAGGCAGGTCCTCTGCCATATAGGGCTTTAAAGGTAATGACCAGCACCTTGTAGTGAACTTGGAATATAATTGGAAGCCAGTGCAGTTCCTTCAGCCCAGGCTGCACATGTTCTCACCGAGGTAGTCCCAATAGCAGCCTGGCCGCCGCATTCTGCACTAGCTGCAACTTCCGAGTTCAGCACAAGGGCAGCCCCATATAGAGGGCATTACAGTAGTCTAGTCTCGAGGTGACTGTTGCATGGATCACTGTTGCTAGGTCGCTACGTTCTAGGAAGGGGGCCAACTGTCCCGCCCTTCTAAGATGGAAGAAGGCGGATTTAGCAGTGGCTGCTATCTGTGCCTCCATTGTCAGGGAGGGCTCCAGTAGCACTCCCAGGCTCTTGACCCTGCACACTGGTATCAGTGACGCACCGTCAAAGGCCGGTAGGGGGATCTCCCCTCCCAGCCCGCAGCGATCCACGCAAAGGACCTCTGTCTTCGCTGGATTCAGCTTTAGCCCGCTCAGCCTGATCCAGTCTGCCACGGCCTGCAACGCCCGGTCCAAATTTATAGGGGTGTCAGCGGTCCGGCTGTCCATCAACAGATAGAGCTGAGTGTCATCAGCGTACTGATGGCAACCCAGCCCATGTCTCCGGGCAATCTGGGCAAGGGGGCGCATAAAGATATTAAACAACATTGGGGAGAGAACTGCCCCCTGAGGCACCCCACAACTAAGTAGGCGTCTCCAGGACATCTCTCCTCCAACCGCCACCCTTTGTCCCCGACCTTCAAGGAAGGAGGAGAGCCACTGTAAGGCTAGCCCCCGAATCCCTGCGTCGGCGAGGCAGCGGGTCAGCAGCCAATGATCAACCATATCGAACGCAGCCGATAGGTCTAGCAACAGCAATACTGCCGAGCCGCCTCGATCCAGATGTCGCCGGAGGTCATCCATGAGGGCGACCAGCACCGTCTCCACCCCATGCCCTGGACGGAAGCCAGACTGATATGGATCCAAGGTGGAAGTGTCATCCAATTGGCTCTCCAATTGCACACAACAAGAACTTGGACCACTAGCAATTTTCTCAATAGGTGTGCTTGCCATTTGATGTGAATAGAGCAACACAAGTAGTTGTTTGGTGAGCCAGTTTGGTGTAGTGTTTAAGTGTGTAGACTCTTATCTGGGAGAACCAGGTTTGATTCTCCACTCCTCCACTTGCAGCTGCCAGAATGGCCTTGGGTTAGCCATAGCTATCACAGGAGTTGTCCTTGAAAAGACAGCTGCTGTGAGAGCCCTCTCAGCCCCACCCACCTCACAGGGTGTCTGTTGTGGGGGGAGAAGATATCGGACAGGGGTGGCCAATGGTAGCTCTTCAGATGTTTTTTGCCTACAACTCCCATCAGCCCCAGCCAGCATGGCCAATGGCTGGGGCTGATGAGAGTTGTAGGCAAAAAACATCTGGAGAGCTACCATTGACCACCCCTGATATGAAGATTGTAAGCCGCTTTGAGTATCTGATTCAGAGAGAAGAGCGGGGTATAAATCTGCAGTCTTCTTCTTCTTGTATGAACAGCTTCAGTGTGCACAAATGCATACCCTAAAAAACCCAGCATTCTGGCTGTGTATACTGGAACTGGAAAAATTGGATGTAGCCCTATTCATGTAAAATGGCAACCACGTGCATTGGGAGGATTGTGTGTTCCTCTTTACTTGGGTTGGAATGCCAGTACTGTATATCTGAAAAGGACGGTTGAATAGAGAAGCTTGTGATTTTAATAGGCTGTGCATAGAATTTGTCCAGGTGCAGCATGGAAGCATGTTTATTTAAGTGGGTATCAACAGCCCCACTTGTTCAGCACTTTTCAATAACCCACAGACAATTTCTGAGACAAAACAACAGTTTGTATACAGCTGTGCTAATGATTGCGGCTTGTAATCAGAGGAAGTCCGCTTAGATTCCAGCCATCTGGAAATATTGCAGCCTACAGCAAAAAGTAAAAATTAAAAAAAAAAATGCTATTTCACATAGTGGGGGACAAGTAGCATATATTTTCAGTAACTATGCTATGAGTAGGAAACAGATGTTCTAGCGGGAAAAAAATGGCCAAACGTATTAAATAGAAATGATGGTCAGCATTTCATTAAAGAAGACTGAACCTTTTTCATCTCCCCCCCACCCCTTTTTCAGCTCATCCTGTGCAAAGGTTTTGAATTATAAAGCATATGAAGAACTCAGGAAACTCTCTTGGCTTTCTGGTTCAATCTATTTCAATGGACAACAGCAGTCTACTGCTATTTACTGCAATGGACAACAGTTCTCTGAGGATCCTTTCCAGCTTGGCTGCCTATAGTTGCCAACTCCAGGGCGGAAAATTCTTGGAGATTTAGGAGGCCAGGGAGGGAGCTCATCAAAATATAATGTCACAGACATGACCTTCCAAAGCAGCCCTTTTCTCCAGGAAAATTGATTTCTGTTGTTAGAAGAAGAAGATGATGATGATAGTGGATTTATATCCTGCCCAGTGTTCCCTCTAAGCTGAGTTAGTGTGAGCTAGCTCACAGTTTTTTAGCCTCTGGTTCACAAATTTTTGTCTTCACTCAGAAAAAATGGTCCCAGAGCAAACTAATTTATGCACATCCGTTGAAACAGTCCCTCGTGCCTTGCTGCACTGTTTGTTATATTCACAACTTCGTAACTCACTTCTGCATCCCATTTTGGAGAAATCAGGAGGCTGTTTGGATGCGGGCAAACAGGGCATAGAGGTTGAGGCCCTCCCCTGATGCTGCTTCCAGGGTTGCCTGGGGGCAGGGGATTCCCTGGTTTGGAGGCCCTCCCACAGCTTCAGGGTAATCAGAAAGCAGGGGGGGGGGGGGAGGAAAATGTCTGCTGAGCACTCCATTATATCCGATGGAGGCTTGTTCCTATAGGGTATAATGGAGAATTGATTCATGGGTATCTGGGGCTCAGGGGGGTCCCCTGTTTTTTGAGATAGAAGCACCAAATTTTCAGCATAGCTTCTGGTGCCTCTCCTCAAAACACCACCCGTGTTTCAAAAAGGTTGGACTGGGGCATCCAATTCTATGAGCCCCCAAAGTAGGTGCCCCTATCCTTCATTATTTCCCGATGGAGGGAAGGCATTTCAAAGGCCCTTTAAATGTGATGGCCAGAACTCCCTTTAGAGTTTAATCATGCTTGCTCCTGGCTCCACCCCTAAAGTATCCAGATTGTTCTTCAGTTGAACCTGGCAACCCAAGCAGCCTTCCAGCATTACGGTACTGCATTTCAGAGGTATACTGCCTCTGGATATGCAGGCTCCCTTCAGTGACCATGACTAATAGCCCCTGATGAACCTCTCCTCTATGAAACTGTCTTAACCCCCTTGTAAAGCTATCGATGCTTGTGGCCACCTCTACTTCCCTAGCACGACAGCTGCACACAGTCTTGGTGTGACTTGCATGCTTGTGGTCCAGAAGGAATCCCCTCTCGCCACTTTAATAGGTTTTCCACTCATTATGCACAGAGCGCTCAAAAGACAAACACTCTGCAAAAAGGGAAAAACTTACATCCTTGCCATGCTTCTAAAACATTTGCCATCAGACATATGCAAGCTGAGAGCCTTGGAAGGAATCAGGCAGGGGGAAAGAGAAAGGATGGGTGACATTTTCTTCCAGGGGCTCCTTTGCAGCCCCACAATTTCCCCTCCCCACAACAGAGCTGGGGTTTAGCTTTTAAAGCCCCTCCCTACATCCCTAGGGATGCTTTCAAAAAGATTTCTTTGCTTTTTAGCCTGACATGCTTTGTTTCTGACAAACGGCACATGAATTTCATATAAAAGTCATACAATGTGTGCAGGCCTCATTTTGGGCAGGGTTCACACGAGTGGAGCTCCAGAACCTCTAAACTTTATTGTGCTCTTTCTTTCTTACCCTTCTCCCCACAATACTTGCTTCTGGTTTCCATTTTTCAAACCACCTATGAGAGTTTTGCTGAACTCTTAGATTTGACAAGACTTTCTTATATTTTCCCCCCAAAAAGATGAGAAAATAACCAAAACATATAAGGGAGACAGATGGAAATCTTCATTATGCCACTGTGGCCACTTAGGAGAAAGTAATTTTAAAAGTATGATAGGAGTAAGGTTTTATTTTGACAATTATAAGCATTTTATTTATTTATTTTTATTTATTTATTTGATTTAATTTTTAGCCTGCCCTTCCTGTAGAACAGGCTCAGGGCAGGTTACATAATAAAAACAATCAACAGTAAAAAACCAATTTAAAATATATAAAATCTAAAATTACAGAGTAACAGTAGATACTAAAATGGCAATGGCCATTTTAGTATCTACTGATATAATTTAGGACACCTTCCAGTGATGAACTGATATAATTTAGGACACCTTCCAGTGATGTCAGGGGTGTGCGGCATATGCAAATGAGTTGTACTAATGAGCTCCAGCACCTCTTTTTCTACAAAATGACCCCCAGCCATGTGTACAGAGTTCATATGAACATATGAAGCTGCCTTATACTGAATCAGATCCTGGGTCCATCAAAGTCAGTATTGTCTGCTCAGACTGGCAGCAGCTCTCCAGGGTCTCAATCGGAGGTTTTTCACGCCTATTTGCCTGGACCCTTTTTAGTTGGAGATGCCGGGGATTGAACCTGGGACCTTCTGCTTACCAAGCAGATGCTCTACTACTGAGCCACCATCCCTCCCAGTGACTCTATCAAATTAACAGCAAAAGTTGGGGAACTGAAAACAGTTGACAAAAATATATGTTAAAAAAGAGATAAATGAAATTTGCTCATCCCTGCCTATGCCCTATCAGAGGTGATGAGTAAGGTATATAGGAGAACACTCTGTGAGAGCTTTAATTAATATATATTGAAAACAATATTTTAAACAGTATTTTAAATCACAGTATTTCCACATTAATTTGAAATTATTTCACAGTCCATTTTGCAATAGACAGTGTTTTTCTTCGTTTGTAGGACTTCCTGAAGTCCAGTTCACCAACGCCGGTGTGATTGTAGTTCCCAAACTGGCATGGCTGCAGCTGGACTGCTGCTTCTGTCCACTTTCAGAGAATCCTTCTTCAGGCAGCTCACCAAGGGATACAGTTTCAATTTGGCTCCTCTCTGCTTATCTCCAGGGATCAAGCAGGGCTCCACGTTTCTCTTTCTCCTTAGCTTCCCTTTCAAATTGTCTTCTCCAAAACCAGTCCCTGGTGCCAAAAAGGTTGGGGACCACTGCTCTAGGACATGCCCAAAGCTCCATATTTAAACCCCTGACACAATAACATCACTTCTGGTTTTGCAACGGAAGTGAAATTGTGTGTCGTCATGACTATCCCTCCCCCAGTATCTTCCCAGTGCCTTAGCAACTTTGTGCCTGAACTCTGCTCATGCGCTGTCAGGATTTCATGGCAACGTGAAGCAGCATGTATGTTTCTGCATACCTTCAGGTTGCACCAACAATGCAGAAACCAAACCACCACTTACATTTTCTTCAGATGACTCCATTTTGTTGATGCGGCTCCTCCTCTGGCCACTAGAAGGGGCTCCTCCTGTTGACCACTGTTGATGGGGTGCCTCCTTTGACCACTAGAAGGAATTAAATATTGTTAAATGACCACACTTAAAGTTTGGCCTTTCCTTTTCACAAATGGTCATGGGATAATCACTTCCCATAAATGCTTCCAAATTCATCACTCTGGGACTTTTGTTTTTCCATTGCTCATAGTTTCCATTTTGCTGCCAGCCAATATTCAGTGCCTTGGGCTTCCTTTCTGTTTCTGTTCCAATTCAGGCCTCAGTGATAGCTTAGAACAAAGCAGGGATTTATCAATTAAGATATGGCTATATGAGAGATGAGGATGGATGGCAGAATCCAAGAGAAAATAATGGTGATGAGCTGCAGCTACTGTGTCTTCTCACTGCGCTGGGAAATATAAAGAAATGTTTCCCGTGTCCAGAGTAAAAGGTGACAAACATTAACAAATATTATTTAATAAGAACACATAATGACGGGACAAGCAGGACCAATGTGAAGTGTTCCCCCCAGATTGACAACTGGGCACACCTGCTAGCCCTGTTGGAAGACCTTGGCCCCACTGGTGGACCTCCTGATGTTGGGCTGGATGGGCCATTGGCCTGATCCAAGATGGCTTCTCTTATGTTCGTTTGTCTTGGTTGCAGGGCAAGATTGGAGTCCAATGACATCAGCCTCTCCAGCATCACCTACCCATGGCATTTTATTGCCACTGGGAGCGGCTGATTTGACTCCATCTTGATTCATCACCTGTCCCAGCATGGGATCAGTACACTTAGCAAGTCATCAGTTGCTGAACTATTGACTAGGAAACCCAGATTGTTGTGTGATCTTGGCATAATGTTTTTAAAATCTATTTAATATTTATTTTAATAATTATTTAATATTTAAATTGCTACTGTATTGACATGTTGTAAGCAGCCTTGAGTCCAGTTGTGGGGTACAGAGGGATATAAATTGCAATAGATAGATAGATAGATAGATAGATAGATAGATAGATAGATAGATAGATAGATAGATAGATAGATAGATAGATAGACAGACAGACAGACAGACAGACAGACAGACAGATAGATAGATAGATAGATAGATAGATAGCAAGCAAGCATAGAGTTTTCCCTCAGATGGTACAATGGAGCTTTCCCTCAAATTGCTAGAGCATTCCATGTGAAACCATAGAGTTTCCCATGAATTCGTAGAGTATCCCCATGCAACATGCCCACCACGATATGTCACTTCCAGGTGCTGCACACTCTGTGCAGTGACAAGACTCTTTGGGGGGTGGGGATCTCCCCCTCCCTGAGAGCAGGCTGGGGTCAGCCAAACCAGCGAATCCCCCACCCCCGGCGGGAACTAGCCTGCATTGACACTTGATTGAGAGCTGGTTCTACCCCAGGAAAGCTTCTTTGAGCTTTTAAAAGGATATGCTGAAGAAATGAAAGCATCTGTTGTGCTCACCCGGCAAAGAGGGAGAGGAATTGCCTCCAGTTTGGGATCATGAGTCAAATCATGACATTTGTGATTATTTGGGTTGAATTTCCAAGTCTCTTCTCCAAAGCTGTCAGTCTGTCTAAATACAGTAATTCCCACTTTTAAATTCTCATCAAGCTCACCCGCTCATTCTAATTAGCTCTTTAGTCTGCAAAAAAGAAAAAAGAAAAACTGGCTGTACTGAAATGAACTGCGTGTATTTGAAGTGGCATTTTTGGGTCATATTTGTGGGATTAGATGAGCCATTCATTATGTTCACCTGTTTCCAGACACCGTTCAGAGACCATAGATATAGTTAATTGTCTGTCAGCATGTAAGCCAAATATCTTCATAAATATTCATCAAGCAGTGAGAAATGCCCAGACTTATTCAAGACAACTTTTTTTTTTTTTTAACAAAAACTCAATCCAGCTTTTTATGCCTAGATATCTATCAAACAACATGATATCTGGCTGGCTTTTTACTCAGCCTCAGAACTGAAACTATACTGTCATGTAGCAGTATTTAATAAAAAAAATCACAGCATGGTTGTTTTAATATGAGCAGGTTTCCATTTTGCAAACAAATGGGCAAACCAAGCCAAGCAAAGACGTGTCTCCCCCCCCCCCCCCCCGGTGACATATCAGTGTTAATTAGGGTTGCCAAGTCTGGTTTGGGAAATTCCTGGAGATTTAGTGGTGGTGCTTGGGGAGGGGAGAGAGGGGAGGGGAGAGAACACACCAGGGATGTGATCTCAATAGACTATAGATCAGCTGTAATTCCAGGAGAAGTCTAGCCCCACCTTGAGTTAATAACCTTAATGTTAATTGAGTTCAGGGGTTATTATAAATTCCCCCCACAAGCAACAGGGCACAAAGAGTTGTGCCCAGGGTTCCCAACCTCAAGCTGAGGCCTGGAGATACAGGAGATTAGTTGATTCGTCAATAGCGACAAGCCATTTGACTTGTATTTTTGAGTCTGAGAGAAGTGAAGAGACTTTGCTTATTTATTTACGCTTCTTAACATATATATATATATATTCTACCTTTCCAAACATATATTTCACCAAAAAAGAGGCCCAAGAACTTTGGGATCCTCTCTATTATGGTGTCTTTTCTTAGGAATGCATTCTGTTGTAATTTAAAGTTGCAAGGTGCTTTGAAGCAAAATTAGGGTGTTCCTGGGATTCCAACAGCCATTTATTTTCCCAAGGAAGAAAGCCATAAAATGAACAAAAAGGTCACAGAGCAGGAAATGTATTTCCCCAGAGAGCTAACCATTGCCTAGCTGCTGGTTGGGAGATCTAGATAACTGTTGTAAAGAAGAAGAGAAGAAGAGATTGGATTTATACCCCACCCTTCACTTGGAGTCTCATAGCGGCTAACAATCTCCTTTCCCTTCCCCTCCCTGCAATAGACACTCTGTGAGATAGGTGGAACTGAGAGAGCTCTGACAGAAACTGCTCTTGAGAGGTACAGCTCTGCGAGAACCTGTGATGACTCAAAGTCACATCAGCAGGTGCATGTGAAGTGGAGAATCAAACCTGGTTCTCCCAGATAAGTGTCTGTGCGCTTAACCACTACACCAAACTGGCTCTCCCTGAGCTGGGTATGGAGACTTATCGAACATGCACTCTAGACAGATTGGGAGAGTTTGGGGTGCACTTCCCACATGAGATGAGTTACCTAAATCTGGATTGGGGGAGGCTTCCCATCAACGCAGGGCAGGAAGGATTAAAAGGTTGAATGTGTAATTTTTGTTAGCCATTGGTTATAATGCTCTTTCATGCATACCATGTTTTTAATGCTGCTTTGATCAGTCTGTTATCATTTACACTTCTACTTAAAAATGATCCTGTGATTGATGTATTAAATACTCCAAAGAATCTGTAAAGAACACAAGGACTCCTATGGCAAATGTTTCTTAGTTTGATTTATTTCTTGCACTTATTTTCTATCCTGCTTTCTCAACAATGTGGCTTAGAATGATAAAAACAATGTGACAAAAAATACCAAATTCAGTAAAGGTAAAGGTAAAAGTAGTCCCCTGTGCAAGCACTAGTCAGTATACAATTTTAAAAACACTGACAGGGATTTTCACCTTTCAGACTTTTTAAAAACACACATAAACATCACAATTTCAGAACAGACTCGTGAGTGCTATGACAAGGCTGGTTTTGAACATATTTGGAATGCAACCTTCTCAAGTGAAAAAAGGCTTCCAGGGCCTCGAATCTGATGGCAAGGGCTTGTATTTTCCAACACTGGAGGATGGGAAGCCCGTGAAGTCTGTCCAGACTCAGAGGTGGGCATGCTTTCAGTGCTTCAGTCCAGCCCAGACTGTGTGGGCTCTCTTGGAATCCAGTTGGAATAACTGGTATTTGCGAAATGTCTAGGGAACTGCAGAATTCCTTGTTGTGAGGATTTTTAACAAGCGGCCAAATGTGCCACCAGAGCACACCCTTGCTCAATGCAAGGCAATTCGTTATCATTTCAATGCTTAAGTGATTTGACTGGGTTTTTAAAAATTATTTTAAAATACATGCCGGCAACTTGGGAGGGAGCGTAGTGAAATTAAGAAGAAGACTGCAGATTTATACCCCGCCCTTCTCTCTGCATCAGAGACTCAGGGTGGCTTACAGTCTCCTATATCTTCTCTCCCAACAACAGACACCCTGTGAGCTGGGTGGGGCCGAGAGGGCTCTCACAGCAGCTGCCCTTTCAAGGACAACTCCAAACCCTATGAGGAAAGGCTGGGGGACTTGAGAATGTTCAGTCTGGAGAAGAGGAGGCTGGGGGTGTGTGTGTGTGTGGCTATGAGTGTTCTCTCTAAGTATTTGTAGGGCTGTCACTTAGAGGAGGGCAGGGAGGGAGCAGTTCCTGCTGGCAGCAGAGGAGAGGACTTGCAGTCATGCACTTAAATGAAGGGCAGGAAGGCACCGGCTGGATATTAGGAAAAGCTTTTATTTTTACAGTAAGTGTTCAACAGTGGGATCAGCTACCTAGGAAGATGGTGAGCTCCCCTTCACTGGCAGTCTTTAAGCAGCAACTGGACAAACACTTGTTAGGGATACTTGTAATTGATCCTGCATTGAGCAGGGGGTTGGAGAAGAAGCACTGATACACAACCGAACCACATCACACTAAGGCAGCAATCCCAGTGGCACTTCCGTGGTAGTAAGCGCCATTTAATAACATGAGACTCACTTCTGAGCAGACTTGCCTATGCCTGCTGGGTTGCCAACTATGGGTTAGGAAATTCCTGGGGATTTTTGCGGTGAAGGCTGGGGAGGATGAAGTTTGGGGATGGGAGGAAACTCGGTGAGGTATAATACCCTAGAGTCCACCCTCCAAAGCAGCCATTTTCTCAAAGGGGACAGAACTCTGTAGTCTGGAATTGTAATTCTGGGAGATCTCCAGACTCCACCTGGAGGTTAGCAACCCTAGCTTGCAATCCAGACTACTGTTTCAGTAGGCTAATTAGCTGCTTGTATCTGTTGGCCACATACACCCTCCCATTCCATTCCTCACATTTTATTGCACCTTTCCTTTGAGCAGCTTAGGGCAGAGTGTATAGTTCCTTCCCATTTATCTTCACTCCAACCCTACAAGGAAGTTTATAGTCCAAATGTGCCACTTCCCCTTCCCCCCCAATAAAGAGGCCACTGACTTTATAACCAGAAGCTCCTTGCTCATTTTCCCAGACCCATGGCATGAATAGAGTCAGGAACAGGCCCATCACAGGAAGTGGAGGTCAGGAGAGCCATATACAGTGGCGGACTGGGTCTAAAAATATTGGTTGCCAGGAGACATAGGGGCCCACCCACAACTATAATGCTATCATTTCATTTTTGTAAGAAATAAATAAAATTTTCAAAAAACACGTAAGTGGAAAAAGGTACAATTAAAACGTTTGTGAAATATATATATTAGTAATTACAGTGTACGTATATTGTACATATCACTGGCAGTATACAGTAGATATTAAATGTAAATACAGATTGCATTTTCTCCAGGGGAGGTGATCTCTGCCAGCTGGAGGTCAGTTGTAAAAGCAGGAGATCCCCAGGCCCCACCTGGAGGCTGGCAACCCTAAATACAACATAAATGTTAGTTGCATTACAGCAATAATACTGGAACTTTTATTATGTTTTCAAGCTCCTAAAAAGTCATTAACATTTTTAACATATTGCCTAATGTGTAAGGGAGCCTACTTCCTCAGCGGCCGACAGGACCCACTTGCCATCGGGCAAGTTGACACCCTGGCCAGTCCACCACTGGCCATATACAAAGAATACTGGGGGGGAGGGGGAGCCTGTCCAGAATCTCAGTGGCAGAGCATGTGCTTGGCATGCAGAAGGTCCCAGGGTTCAACCCCTGGCATCTCCAGCTGAAAGGATCGGGTAGTTAGTGATTCTAGCAGTTTCTGAAAAAGCGAGCAGTGACTCACAAAAACTCATACCTGGCCACAAATATTGTTTGTTTTAAAGGTGCTACTGGACTCTTGCCCTATTCTACTGATACAGACAGATGTACACAGCTTCCCGTCTTGTAGTTGGTGATGTGAAAGACCTTAGCCTGAGATGCTGGAGAGTCACTGTCCATCTGAGAAGACAATACAAATCTTGATAGACTGAGGGTCTAATTTGGTATAAGGCACCTTCATGTGTTTGTTAAATATTGGGCTCGATGCATGAGGAGGCTCTTGTGTAGTGATTAAATCTCTTTATTAGTGATTCAGCAGGTTTACTAAGTGACTACAAAACTACTGCTAAGCACCAGAATATGTGGCAATATATACCATTGGGGCAGGAGAAATCCAGCCCCCAAGAAGCAGAAACCCTCCTGTGATTGTGTCTTTTTTGGATCCTTCATTAGAATATGCATCCTCATTGGCAGATCCTAGGATCCTCCGATACTGCCTCCTGATTGGCCAGTTTGAATTATGCAGCCAATCGGGATGCAGATCTCTGGATCCTCTGAGTCTATTGTGTTGCACCTCAAGCTCAGGACACTACACCCAACATGTCCAGGTATGCCTTCATATACACCACAGTACGGTTGCCAGCTCTTACCTGCCTGCTGGTGTGAGGACTGTACTTGCACACATAGCACAATGATGTCACCTGGAAGTGATGTAATCATGCACATTGCACATTGCACGAAGATGCTCTAAGCATTTTGGTAAAAAATGCCATGGTGTCATAGAGTATTTTTACCCAAATGCTAGAGTGCCCCCGCACTACATACCTGGTGTGATTACATCACTTCTGGGTGATACCATTGTGCCAGGCACATCGGGTGCCGATGGAGCTCTTCAGGGGCGGGGCTCCCCCCACTGGCCAATCCAGCAGGTTAGAGGCCCTGAAATTGGGAGGCTGGGAACCCTAGTGTTCATCTATGTGTTCATGTGGTCAGACGGCAGAGTAATAAATACAAGCCGCCATCTTGGTTGATTGACCAGCTTTTTTTACCTGGTCCCTGTTTTGGTGCCTTTAGAGGAGCTTGCTATATAGATATTAGAAAAGGGAAATGCTCATGAACACTACTAATTTTATTTATTTATTTACGTTATATTTATATCCCACCCATTCTATGCAGACTCAAGGCGGCTAAACAACATAAAGTAAACAATAAACAATATTAAAACGATAAAACAATCAGATGAAATTGCAATGGTGCTACTTCATCTATTCAGGCGGATCATGTAATATTTTCCATTCTCAATGCATACAGCTCCTAGGCAGTTAGTACTGAAGTGCGATAGATCCAGATGCGGTGGCAGCCCTCTCCCAGTAGATGTTATATGCCATCTGAAACAGTTCAGACTTGCAGGCCCTGCAGAACTGTGATAAGTCCCGCAGGGCCCTGATGGCTTCTGGGAGGGTGTTCCAGAGTATTGGGGCTGCAACCAAGAAGGCTCTTGCTCTGGTGGAATTAAGCCTAGCCCCTTTTAGCCCAGCAGCAGCTATAGTTATAACAGGATAGTTATATAACTATCAGAGAAAAATAGATGCTTTGGATGGTGGACTCTATGGCAGGGGTGGCTAATGGTAGCTCTCCAGATGTTTTTTTGCCTACAACTCCCATCAGCCCCAGCCACTGGCCATGCTGACTGGGGCTGATGGGAGCTGTAGGCAAAAAACATCTGGAGAGCTACCGTTGGCCACCCCTGCTCTATGGCATTGTATTCCACTGAGGTCTCTGTCCTCTCAGACTCTACCTCCAAATCTCTAGGGGCGTTTTCGCACTGATCTTAATCGAGAGTGACACCCCTCTTCAGTGCGCAGGATCTGCCCGGATTTCGCACCAATTGCCGCGGAGCACCCGGAAGAGCCGGAAAGTCCCGCGGCGGGACTTTCCGGCTCTTCCGGGTGCTCCGCGGCAATTGGTGCGAAATCCGGGCTGATCCTGCGCGCTGAAGAGGGGCGTCGCTGCCGATTAAGGTCAGTGCAAAGATGCCCTAGGAGTTTCCTAACCTGCAGCAGGCAACCTTACTTCTCCTACCCTCCACTGGAGGCCAGGGAGAACCTGGCACCCCTAGGTTTCTAGCAGCTCGCCTTGTGCATCCCATGATAGAGCTGGCTTCTGTGTCATAAACTCTGGGATAACAACCCACAGGTCTTGCAACCGTGTAAATATATCATCGGAGAAATGATGGCTGTAGCCCTAAATATCCAATAAGAAAGACTCTTGCCTGTTAAAAATAAGGTTTAAATCCAAAAGACCTCAATTACTGCAGCTTTAGAGCAAAACAGTTTATAGAACAAAACGGAGTGGTGAAGAGAGCAGAGCTGGGTGTTTTGCAAATGTAGGCTGAGGTGGTCCAAGCCTTCTTTTTCTTGCATTGAAATCAGATCTTTTGCATCATTCTTGCAGAAGTGGACAGTTCGATACCCGCAGGAAGGCTGTGAAAAACTCCAGTTATAATAAGGACATTTGGAAAACTGTGAATGTACTTTGGCAACCAAACGACGCTTGGGTATGCTGTTATGCTTGGGTACAGCACTGCATACAAGTGAAAATGTTCTGTGATTAGAGCAGTCTGTGATTATTCATGTTGTTTAGACTATAGGTGCTAATGAAATTTATTGGACACGGAGAATTGTGAATGTTGACATGTGCTGGCTCGCGATGGGGGTGTTTGTTACTGTTTGCTTTGGGAAAAAAGAATATGCCAGAGTGACTGGGTAACCAACTCAGTGGAAGATAGGCTCAGTTCACACGTAATGCCAACCCATGCTTTGGCGCTATGCGAACAAATATCAGGCTTGTGCGTTTCCTTCACCGATTCCCTCCATTTCTCAGCAAAACCAGAACATGGCATTTTACCCAACGCAGTAATTTTTTTGAGCGTGTGCCGGTGTTCCTTTTCCTTTTCCTCTTCCATCCCATCCCTGCATAATTTTTGAATGGGTCTCTCTCATTTCTAACTACCTACTTGTTAGGGAAGTTCAGCATTAAACACAAGATTCTTTAGGCATAAATAAGATATCAATGACCACTGCCCTTCCTTGGAAGGTTTAAAGAAAACTCTGGGCAAACCTCTGCTACGAATGATTTAAGCTTTGGGGATCTAGTCCAAAATGCAAAGCCATTGGGCTGGATAGGCCCTTTACATCCTCCTGTGCTTCTGGCATATTTACAGCCTCTAATGAATAGCAGGGATTACAGATGGCAAACTCGGGCCTGCTCTGTTTTCTCTGGGGTGGATGAAAACCCACATGGCTGAGGCTTATATTACTGGGCTAGGGCTTAAGCGACTGAGCTACCCCGAACCGTGTGCATTCAAACCTCAAAGCCCTTTTCCAGGCACAGAAAGGAAGAGGGATTTGCAGCATCAGCCTCTGAAACTGGCAGACAGTATGAAGGTTCGTGGGCTGTAAATACTAGGATCCTGACCTTCAGGGCTGGCCCTAGACTGTCTGACACCCTAGGCAAGGCTAACGTCTGGTGCCCGCCCCCTGCACCGGTAACATCACTGAGTCACATGGGGCTTCCAATTCAGGACCCCCAGAAGGCTGGCATCCTAGGCAATTGCCTAGTTTGCCTAGTGGCAGAGCTGGCCCTGCTGACCTTATGTCTCTGCCTGAGCTTCTGTCCATCGTGCTTCAAATTCCAGCTGCAACAATGCACCTCGGGGACCCTGTTCTAGAAAACACCAGTTCTTCCAGGTATGAAATCACTTACACTCTCCAAGACTTGGCTCCAACACTGGGACACTTCAAGAGAACATCCATCCCTTTCTCCATGCCCTTCCTGCTATATCTTGACTGTTATATATGAACATCCATCCCTTTTCCTGTTATATCTGAACGGCAAACTTTGAGCAACGTATGATAAGAATGGCTGGGCCAGGCTAGTCCGATCTTGTCAGGTCTCAGCTGCCAAGCAGGATCAGCCCTGGTTAGTACTTGGGTGGGAGGCCACCAAGGAAGTCCTGAGTTGCAATGCAGAGGCAGGCAGTGGCAGACCACCTCTGTTAGTCTCTTGCCTTGTGAACCCTATGGGATTGCCGTTAAGTCAGGTGTGACGTGATGGCTCTTTCCAGCATGACAAGAGAAGAAGAAGATGATGAAGAAGAAGAAGATATTGGATTTCTATCCCGCCCTCCACTCCGAAGAGTCTCAGAGCGGCTCACAATCTCCTTTACCTTCCTCCCCCACAACAGACACCCTGTGAGGTGGGTGGGGCTGGAGAGGGCTCTCACAGCAGCTGCCCTTTCAAGGACAACCTCTGCCAGAGCTATGGCTGACCCAAGGCCATGCTAGCAGGTGCGAGTGAAGGAGTGGGGAATCAAACCCGGTTCTCACAGATAAGAGTCCGCATACTTAACCACTACACCAAACTGGCTCTCCAGTTTGGTATCAATGTTTTCCTAACCAAATCATTTAAAAATAAAAAACCCTTCAAACTCCAACGGGCCTCCACAGCAGCCCTGTTCATGCAACGTATTTGAACTTGAAGGAGCACACCTAGAAGAGGAATAGTGATGAGTACTCTAGCCTCAACCCCTACCACAGCTGGAACTCTGTTTGGGGCAAGTGATGCTCTATTCTTGGTGCTTGGGAGGGGCAACAGTGAAGGGCTTCTAGTGTCCTGGCCCCACTGGTGGACCTCCTGATGGCACCTGGGGTTTTTTGGCCACTGTGTGACACAAAGTATTGGACTGGATGGGCCATTGGCCTGATCCAACATGGGTTCACCTGTGTTCTTATGTACCAGCACAAGATTGCTGGGATGTGAATGCTGCACAATGTTCATGTTCTGCTGATCATATCCAGGTAGGGAGAATGATCAGCGTACACCTTCCTGCCCCTGCTTGCTGTGCCTTCTTTTCATCCTGGGTATATTGAGGGACCAAAGCTAGTCTGATCATGGTTTCCACTTGAACACATGAAGCTGCCTTATCTTGAATCAAACCCTTGATACATCAAAGGCAGAACTGCCTACTCAAACTGGAGCAGCTCTGGAGGGCCTCACCTTCTGCCAGAACTTTCAACTGGAGATGCTGGGGATTGAACTTGGGACCTTCTGTGTGCCAAGCATATGCTCTGCCAGTGAGCCACAGCCCTTCCCTGGTTTGGGAAGAAGAAGAAGATATTGGATTTAAATCCCGCCCTCCACTCCAAATCTCAGAGCAGCTCACAATCTCCTTTCCCTCCCTCCCCCACAACAGAAACCTTGTGAGGTGGGCGGGGCTGAGAGAGCTCTCACAGAAGCTGTTGTTTCAAGGATAGCCCTGTGAGGGCTATGATCAACCCAAGGCCATTCCAGCAGCTGCAAGAGGAGGAGTGGGGACTCAAACTCAGTTCTCCCAAATAAGAGTCCATGCACTTAACCACTACACCAAACTGGCTGGACAACTTATCTCTCCTTTAACTTTCCTGCTCAGTCACACTCCATGCATGTATGTGTGTGTGAAGTACAGTCAAATCACAGCCAATTTAATGGTGATACCAAGGAGGGGATCTCAAGACAAGTGAGAAGTAGAGGTGGTTTGCCATTGCCTTCCTTGGTGGTCTTCCTTCCAAGTAATGACCTAGCTTAGCTTCGAAAAGTCTCAGGGACCACGTTGCCTTTGTCAAACTATACTCCATACATATGACTAAAGAGATCTCTTGGTGGAAACAAGACTGCTGAGACCCACCCCACCAGAAAGCTGCTGGGAGTGCTCTGAAAAAACTGTGACTGACCCAAAGTCACCCAGTTGGCTTCACGTGGATGAGTGGGGAATCAAACCCAGTTCTTCCAGATTAGAGTCCCTTGCTCTTAACCAGTATACTCAACTGGCTCTCCTGAGCATATTGGAGACAGTATGGAAAAGATTGCAATAGTCACCAACCTTCCCACGCATGCCTTTACAAAGAAAGGAAGGTATCTTACTTCATGTGTTGGGCCCCATGTTGACTTCAGGGCTTTGGCAAATGCCCAAGTTTACCAATTAGACCATTGACTAAGAGTGATTTTAACAGCAGGACCGATCATCGGACCTGATTTGAGACCACAAGCCATCTTCCCATGCTTTCTTCCAGTTCCATTATGCTCATCATCGTCAGTATCTTACTTATGCCCAAAGACTCACTTTCTTTCTCCAGTGGGGTATCTCTTTCCAGGATGTTCAAGTAGGGCTGCCAAGGCCCTGGTCTGGGCGAAGGCTCCCGCGCCCAGGAGGTTCCCAACCCGCCGGCCCCTATGTTGCCAATGCGATAACATCACCCAGAAGTGATGTCATCATGCCGGCGATGGTGCGCAGTGGTCTCTCTAGCCATTTCTGGGAAAACTATGGTTTTCCCAGATGCTCTAGCCATTTGAGAAGGAAAACTCTATGGTACAATAGGTCTATGATACAAGAGGACTTGGCAACCCTATGTTCAAGGAAGATGATTATCAGCATCTAAGAAGTATTCCAAATGCAGGAGATCAAGCAATCCATACATGGTGGTCCCCTTCTAGTTGGCAAAAGCCGAGGTGTAGATGGCGCTCCTTGTTTGGGACGTTCATGGGAGGGGAAAAAAAATCAACATTGCTCTGCTTGTCTGCTGCAGCAGAACCACACAGACTGGCTCTCAGCAGGACATCGAAGAAGATAAATCAGTCACAACATTTGGAAATAACAAGAAGGGACCTTTTTAATGTTGCGCACAATGAACATTTCCCAAGCCAGGCCAACACAGAGCTTTACAATGGACTATTTGTTAAGTCTCTAAAATATGATTTGGAATCGCTGAATAAATCGCTTTCTGCTAGGCAATAAACAAAAGGCAAAGCACATGGAATTGATTATGTCCACCCCCCCAACTCCCCAGTGCTCACAGATTCCTGACTCAGCCGCTGCCTGGCAACTTTCATAGCAACCATGCCAGCAAAGGCCCAGCTGTCTTGGCAGTAGCCACCATGTTGGACCAGGGCTGGCATATGAACAACGGGCTCCCTTGCAGAATTTGGGCTTGTTCTTTTTTGTTAGCGGGAGCCTTTGGGAAAAAGAATGGGGTGCAGTGACAAACAGTCTTTTTAATAGGGGAGGGGTATGATAAAAATGACAGTTGGGGGTGAGAGAGATGAGGACAATCAAGGAGCGACAAGAAGCCAAACTGAAAACAGAGGCTGAAGGGCTGGGAAACTTGGTTTAGGACTCATGATTTCATTTTGTTTTAAGCCCACTTTTCAGATAACTATCTAAGTAGTTCATATCAAGTGGCATGTAACCAACTATCCAGGCACAGAAGGCATACAGATAAGATTGCCAAACCTTTAGGTGGTAGCTGGAGATCTCCCACTATTGCAGCTGATCTCCAGGTGACTGAGATCAGCTACCCTGGAGAAAATGGCTGCTTTGAAGGGTGGACACTATGGGATTATGCTCTGTTGAGGTCCCTCCCATCGCCGATCTAGGCTCTGCTCCCAAAGCTCAAGGAATTTCTCAACCCAGGGTTGCCAGGTGCCGACAACGTGCCAGGCGAGGGAGAGAGCCTTTTGGGAGTGGGGTGGGGCTCTGCACAATGTCCGCAATGTGATGACATCATGAAGAAGTGACATCATATCAGGGACGTCATGTAGCAATGCTCTGATTTTGGGGCAAAACTTGATAAAATCAGCATCAAATGTCAAATGTCGCTGTTTGGAGTTGGGTTCTCCCCCCACCAGCCAGGTGGCTGGTAGCGGGCAGAACTGGAGGGATCCCCCACTGAAAACTGGAGAATGGCAACCCTACTGGCAACTCTTTACCCAGAGTTGTTCTGCAACTGCTCTAGTTTCGGAAAGATTTGTTCTTGCGGTTTACTTTGTAGAGAAAAAGGCATACAAGTTGGCAGGAGGGTCACTGGAGGGACACAGGGATGAAATCAACTCCTTTCCTCAGCACACCTGCACTGGAGGAGCAGCCATTTTACCCCTTCCTCACTGCAGCCCCCATCTTGTGCCACTGTTCCTCTGTGTGGACCCTGTTGGAATTTTGAGAACAGTTATTAGACAAAATGGCTACCACATGGGCAGGACCGATCACAACATGCTTGGAGGTCTTCCTATGATGGGGGCTGATATTTCTGAATGGGTGCTCACTGCAGGCACAAAGGTGATGCCTCCTGAGCTCTTCTGAAATACCTCCTACTCCAATGAGGTGGAAGAGTCAGAATTGGTAACAGGAAATGCACTGGCATGTACTCAGGTGCCCACAGCAGGGATCTCAACTTGAATTTGGGAATATTCAGAAGCCACGAATAGTGCTATATTCAGAATACTTGTGAATAATTCAGAATCTGAATTTTATAGTTCCTGATATTCTGAGTAATTCTTACTATTTGGAGTCCCTTTGACCCCTATAGTCTGCCAAGATAGTCTGCTTCCAAGAGGAGGAAAGTGAAACCTCAGACATTGACTTGGTTTTTTGAGAAAGGAAACTGAAACACTCCCCCGACAACTTGACACCAAGGGTGGTGTGGGCAGAGAGCTCCATGTCCCCTGATTAGTCCTGCTGTGGTCAAACTAAAGGAAAGGGAAATGGGATGAAAACAAAGCCTGTGAATGGTGCAGTGGTTAAGAGCAGCGGACGCTAATCTGGAGAACCAGGTTTGATTCCCCACCTCATCTTGACACACAGCCTTCTGGGTGCCCTTTAGGTAGTTACCGTTCTCTCAGAATTCTCTCAACCCCACCTGCCTCACAAGGTGCCTATTGTGGGAGAGGAGGGGAAGATGATTGTAAGCTGCTTGGAGACTCCTTGGGGTAGAGAAAAGTGGGGTATAAAAACCTCCTCCTCCTTCTTCCTCTCATATTACACATAGGTGCAGTTGAGAGACTTGTCTGAGACCGCATAGTGTCCTAGTGTGTGTGTAGCAGAGATATGCGAGAGCCGGTTTGGTGTAGTGGTTAAATGTGTGGACTTTTGTCTGGGAGAACCGGGTTTGATTCCCCACTCCTCACTTGCACCTGCTGGAATGGCCTTGGGTCAGCCATAGTTCTGGAAGAAGTTGTCCTTGAAAGGGCAGCTGCTATGAGAGCTCTCTCAGCTCCACACACCTCACAGGGTGTCTGTTGTGGGGGAGGAAGATAAAGGAGATTGTGAGCCATTTTGAGTCTATGAGATTCGGAGTGGAGGATGGGATATAAATCCAATACCATCATCATCGTCCAGGGAACACCCAGTTTATACTAGAGGCTCTCAACCACTTTGCTGCATGATGTTTGCTGTCAACCCTTTACGGACCTCAGGCCAGTCCCACTCTCTCAGCCTACCATACCTCACAGGGTAGTTTTAAGGATATAATGGAGGAGTGTCCAGAGTCCACAGCTCAGCCCCAGACGCCTCCCTCTATCCCCCCCCCAGGCCAAGAGGGAGTTTCCCATCGGGTTTTCGCTGGTCGGCAAGTCTCCCAATGTACCCTCTTGCTAAGAGGGAAGCCCACCTGATATCCCGGTCCCAGCCCAGAGCTTCAGAGAAGCCTCCTTGCGAGCAACTCCAGCCAAGGGGAAACAGCTGGAACTCCTCAGGCCCCACCCCTGTTGTAGTGTATGGCGTTCGCAGAACCCAACCAGTTCATAAAGGTCACAACAGAGAAATAACATCAGTCCACCCAGCCGCGGAGGTAACTGAGAAACGTCCAGGTGCCTCCGCGCTGGACGCGACTATCCGCCAATCACAGCTAGTGGCGGGAAATACGACTGGCCTGCATTGGACCGACCAGCAGGAAGAATAGTCCGGCGACTGTATATATGCGGGACCCGGCCCGCGTGTTCCCTCTCTTCCATCTTGTATTGTACCATGTAATAAACTATGTTGCCCTACGCTCGTCTCTACGCTGGGTACATTACAGTGGCGACGAAGGTGGGATCCTAGCCTCATCGGCCACGATGGAGATCTGGGGCAACGAATGACCGGTCACGACCACCGCCGCCATGGCCAACCAGAGCGGAATCACCGGTTACATCGAGCCCTTCGACCCTGCAAATCCAGAGGGCTGGGAGTCCTACTCGGAACGGGTCGATTTCTACCTCCGGTCCAACAAGATCACCGACGCCGGATCAAAGAGGGATGTTCTCCTGAGCGTCTGCGGGCCAGCCACGTTCGAGATCGCCAAGGGTCTCTCGGCTCCCGCCCGCCTAGCGGAGAAATCCTACGAGGAGATCATCAGGCTCCTCATGGGCCATTTCTTGCCGCAGCCCTCACGGGTGGCTCGCAGATTTCTGTTCCACAAAAGGGACCAGACCGCCGGAGAGTCAGCCGCGGACTACTTGGCGGCCCTCCACAAACTCGCAGGGAACTGCAACTTCCCCCAGTTGGAGGAAACCCTGGCGGACCGATTCACGTGGGGCCTCCGCGATGAAAGGCTCCAGCAGAAGCTCTTCGCCAAAGAAGAGCTCACCCTCCAGAGCGCCTTCAGCGAGGTGGTAGCGGGCGAGAGGGCCGCCCGGACGTTTCCCCGGGTCAAGACCGAGACCGCCCACCACGAGGAGGTGGACCCCGAGCACCAGGACGAGGGGGAAGCCTTCCAGACACGACGCGCCGCCAGACCAGCCGCCCGAGCTCCACAGCGCCCCCGAGCCAGCGAACGGCAGAACCAGCGCACTAACGAAAGGGCCAAATGCGCCAGCTGCGGCGACCCCCACGATCGGCGGGACTGCCAGTACCGGACCTGGGACTGCAGGAGCTGCGGGAGGACCGGCCACATCGCGCGAGCTTGCCGAGCCAAGCCCAACCGCCCGCGACCGACCGCACACCACGAGGCCACAGAGTCCCACTCAACAGCCTCCACCTCACTTCAGGTACTGAGTCTGCCCCTGACCACCCCCAACAAGATAACGATGGCGGTCCTCATAGACGGGGCCCCCTGCACCATGGAAGTGGACTCAGGCTCTTCCATCTCCATAATCGCGGAGGAGACCCTGAGAAGGCTACGCCCCGGCCAGGGGCTGCAGCTGCGACCGGCAAATTTCACATTGCGGGACTTCCAGCAAAACCCAGTCCAAATAGCGGGGTGGGCACGGGTGCAGGTGGAGCGGGGGTCCTTCAGGGGCCCCCTAGACATCCTGGTGGTCAAGCGGCCGCTTACCACCCTGTTGGGCCTTGCATGGTTCGGCCCCTTGGGAATCCGGATAGAGGTGGCGCGCACGGCCACAGCAGGAGGGTTCGGGGAGGTGTGCGGAGAGTTCCCCGACGTATTTGATGGGTCGCTGGGTAGTTACAAGGGCCCGGCCATCTCCCTGCCGCTCGACCCGACGGTCAGACCGATCCGGCTCAAGGCAAGGAGAGTCCCCTTCGCCTTGAAGCCCAAGATTGAGGCAGAATTGGACCGCCTAGTAGCCCAAGGGGTCCTGGAGCCGGTCGATTACGCCCTGTGGGAGACCCCCATAGTGACTCCGGTCAAACCAAATGGGGACGTGCGGATATGTGCAGATTACAAGTGCACCATTAACAAAGCGCTCCAAGACAACCCATACCCGGTGCCAGTAGTCAGCCACATCCTGGCAGCCCTGGCGGGGTCAAAGATTTTCGGGAAGCTGGACCTGGCACAAGCCTACCAGCAGCTTCCGGTGGACGCCAAAATGGCTGAGGCACAGACGATAGTTACCCACAGGGGGGCGTTCAGGGTGAACAGGCTACAGTTTGGGGTCAGCGTGGCTCCGGGGATCTTCCAGAGTATAATGGATGCTCTCCTTAAAGGGATCCCCGGAGTCCAGCCGTTTTTCGACGACGTTTTAATCGCCGCCCCGGACCCTGAGGAATTCCGCAACCGCCTCCGGGAGGTGCTCCGCCATTTTCAAGCCGCTGGACTAAAAGTTAAAAGGGAGAAGTGCATGCTGGGGGTGCCACGGGTGGAGTTCCTGGGCTTCGCAGTGGACGCAGAGGGAATCCACCCGACCAAGGAAAAGACCAGGGCCATTGTTCAAGCCCCAGCCCCCACGTGTAAAGCGGAGCTACAGAGCTTCTTGGGGGTCCTCAATTTCTACCACACGTTCATACCCCACAAGGCGGCCCTTGCCGAACCCCTACACCGATTACTGGACAAAAAAGCTGCATGGGTGTGGGGGAAGAAGCAAGCCGCCGCCTTCCAGGCAGTTAAGGACGTTCTGGTTTCCAACGCGGTGCTGCACCACTTCGACGAGCGCCTTCCGGTCATCCTGGCATGCGATGCGTCGCCGTACGGGGTGGGCGCTGTCCTGGGGCACCAGTTGCCGGATGGCCGGGAGGTCCCGGTCGCATACTACTCACGCACCCTGACTTCGGCGGAACGGAACTATGCACAAATCGACAAGGAGGTCCTGGCCATAGTAGCGGGGGTCCACAAATTCAACGATTATTTGTATGGGCGCCGGTTCACAATAGCGACGGACCATAAGCCGCTTTTGGGGCTGTTGGCCCCGGACCGCCAAACTCCCCAAATCCTGTCCCAGAGGGTGTTGAGGTGGAACCAATTCCTCAACTCGTACACCTACACTCTGGTACACAGGGCGGGCAAGGCAATGGGCCACGCGGACGCACTCAGCCGGTTGCCACTCCCTGACACGGGCCCCGATCCAGCCCCAGCACACCAGGTCATGTCGATCGAGTCACTCCCGGATCAGCCCCTCCACGCGGCGGCGGTGGCCAAAGCCACCGGAAAAAACAAAACCCTAGCACGGGTGCTCGACTGGGTGGTAAGGGGGTGGCCAGAGGGGGACATGGGGGAAGAGTTCAAACCCTACAAAATGCGAAGGGAGGAACTTGCAGCCCACAAAGGGTGCCTATTATGGGGGAGCAGGGTAGTGGTCCCCCCCCCTCTACAGAAACGGGTCCTGGAATCACTGCACGAGACACACCCAGGCATAGTGAGAATGAAGGCCCTGGCCAGGAGCTACGTATGGTGGCCGGGGATGGACGGGGAGATAGAGAACTGGGTCCGGAGATGCAGCACATGCCAGGAGTCGCGGCCGGACCCACCCAGCGCCCCGGCTACACGGTGGGAGACCACGAGGAAACCGTGGTCCCGGCTCCACATTGATTTTGCCGGGCCGTTCCAGGGACAGATCTTCCTAATCATTGTAGATGCCTACACTAAATGGTTAGAGGTCCTCCCCGTAGGGTCTACCTCGTCAGCAGCAGCCATCAGAGCATTGCGCAGGGTCCTGTGCACCCACGGTATCCCGGACACCATAGTTTCGGACAACGGGGCAGCGTTCACATCGGGGGAATTCCAGGCGTTCCTCCAGAGGTACCTCATTAGGCACATCTGGTCAGCCCCCTTCCACCCGGCCACCAACGGCCAGGCCGAGCGGATGGTCCGGACGACAAAAGAGGCCCTGGGTAGAATAGTGCAGGGCGATTGGGACCACCGGCTAGCCGTGTTCCTCTTCGACAACCGGGTCATTCCTAACCCCGTCACCGGGGACAGCCCAGCCGAGCTCCTCATGGGACGCAAGCTCACCACAAGGCTAGACCGGCTACACCCCGACAGAGCCTCCGACGTGCGAGGGTCCCCGGAGGTCAGAGACGCGGCTAGGGGGTTCTTCGCGGGGGACCCAGTGTTCGCCCGCAACTACGCTGCAGGCCCAGAGTGGGTAGCCGGGCGGGTACTACGGGTCGTGGGTTCCCGCCACTACGAGGTATCCACCGAGGGGGGCCAGATCCTACACCGGCACATCGACCAGTTGCGCCGCCGGACTCTCCCAGAGGTACCCACGGAAACGAGGGAGGGGCGGGGTCCGAGGGGCATCCCACGACACCGGCACCCGCACCAAGGCCACACCCACTGGCGGAGGCGGACCAACCCTCGGACCCAGACCCACAGCCCGCCAACACGCAAGCCCCCGGGGAAAGCCCAGCGGCGGAAGTAGCCCCGGCACCACAAGCAACTCCAAGGCGTTCAGCGCGCGAGCGGCGACCTCCCGCCTACCTCCAGGACTATGTCACTAACTAAGGGGGGAGGAGTGTAGTGTATGGCGTTCGCAGAACGCAACCAGTTCATAAAGGTCACAACAGAGAAATAACATAAGTCCACCCAGCCGCGGAGGTAACTGAGAAACGTCCAGGTGCCTCCGCGCTGGACGCGACTATCCGCCAATCACAGCTAGTGGCGGGAAATACGACTGGCCTGCATTGGACCGACCAGCAGGAAGAATAGTCCGGCGACTGTATATATGCGGGACCCGGCCCGCGTGTTCCCTCTCTTCCATCTTGTATTGTACCATGTAATAAACTATGTTGCCCTACGCTCGTCTCTACGCTGGGTACATTACACCTGTGTTAACAATCCCCCTTCTTGGTTACCTCCTAAGTTTGCTAATAAAACTCAGGGATTGGTGGAGGGAGGAAACTCATCCACACGCTGGGGAGGATAAGCTTTCAGCCTGAAGGAATTGAAGTCTAGAGAGAGAGAGTGAGGGTTAAAGACTCAAGCAGCGGCTGACAGGGTTTTGAGGTGATGTTAACCTCCCTGCAACTGTGGTCTGAGGTGCAGCGTCCTGACTTAAAAGAACATCCTGGAGCCTCGGTCGCCTCTGTCTCCCAAGTCTGAGCCCTTGTACCCGGACAAGGAGAAGGATGTAAACCGCTTTGAGTCCCCACTGGGGAGAGAGGCAAGGTATGAATTAAATAATATAAATAAATGTTACTTCCTGAAAGAAAGCACAGCCCATCTTCCACATATAAACCAAAGCCTCAACAACCATTTGTCCTGACTTCTTCCTGATAAGAACATCAGGAGAGCCCTGTTGGATCAGACCAGTGTCCATCTAAGGTTGCCAAGTCCCCCACGGCCTCGGCCTCCGTGCCCTGTTGTTGGTCCTCCAAGGGAACTGGTTGGCTACTGTGTGAGACAGAATGCTGGACTAGATGGAGCTAGGGCTGCCAAGTTCCCAGGCTGGGTGGGAGTTCTCCTGCCTTGGAGGTTCTCAACCTGTCAACCCACATTGGGCAGACGAAGGAATCCTCACCTGATGTCGCTGGCGAGGGGATCCTCACCTGATTGCTCTGGCAATGTTGTGCACCAGCTGCTCTAGGAGCGTCTGGGAAAACTCTGTGGTTTTCCCAGATACTCTAGCAATTGCCATAGAGTTTTCCCGGACGCTCCTAGAGCATCTGGCACGTGATGTCGCTGGCGTGATGATGTCACTTCCGAGTGATGTCATCGTGCTGGTGACATTGGGGGAGGATCCCTCCACCAGCCCAATGGTTGGAAACCTGCAGGGCAGGAGAACCCCTGCCCGGCCCAGCATTCTGTCTCATGCAGTGGCCAACCAGTTCCCTTGGAGGGACAACAGCAGGGCATGGAGGCTGAGGCCTTCATGAGAACATCAGAAGAGCCCTGCTGGATCAGACTGATAGTCCATCTAGTCCAGCATCCAGTCTCATACAGTGGCCAGCCAGTTCCTCTGGAGGGCCAACAACAGCACAGAGGCTGAGACCTTCCCCTGAAGTTGCCTACTGCTTCCTTAATAAGTCACACAGCCTTCTACAGAGTGTGATTATTTTCTTTTGTGCTCGAGAAAGGTTTCACATGAGGCATCTGTAATAATAAAAAAACCCACAATTATGTGAGAAGGACTGGTGCCAGCATCTGCTGTCTGAGTCAGAGAGAGGCAATCTGGCACCTAGAGCAGAGCTGATGAACTGTGTGTGAAGTGCGCATGATGTAAACGTGTGCATGATGTAGCTTTGCACACTGCTCTTAGGCTTTTAGAAGAGGACAGCATGTCAGCAATCACAACTGTGCCTCGCACTAATCATAGGCTAGTTAATTAAAAGGTTTATGGACCAACTAGGAACTCCTCTACCACCCACTCATTACTATTACTACAGTTAAGAAGTTCATTGCAAATACTTAAGGCTGAAAACAATGAAGGAAAACAAAAATGCGAGTTAGGAAGAAACCTAAAGCCATTGTAGTCCCTGGAAATTATAGAACATAAGAACAGCCCTCCTGGAATCAGCTCCAGTGGTCCATATTTTACAGTATCATGTTTTACAAATTGGCCAACAAGCTGCCCTGGAGAACCCATAAATGGGACTCAGAGGACAAGACCTTCCCTGGTGCTGCCTCCAGAGCCAATTTGGTGTAGTGGTTAAGTGTGCGGGCTCTTATCTGGGAAAAGTGGGTTTGATTCCCCACTCCTCCACTTGCAGCTGCTGGAATGGCCTTGGGTCAGCCATAGCCCTTGCAGAGTTGTCCTTGAAAGGGCAGCTTCTGGGAGAGCTCTCTGAGCCCCACCTACCTCACAGGGTGTCTGTTGTGGGGGAAGAAGATAAAGGAGATTGTGAGCTGCTTTGAGACTGATTCAGAGAGAAGGGTGGGTATAAACTACAGTCTTCTTCTTCCTAACACTGGTATACAAAGGTTTGCTTAATCCGAATATGGAGGTTCCCTTTAGTCAATGTAACAACTAGCCATTCACAGACCTCTCCTCTGTGTATTTATCCTCCCCATGCCACCTATGCTCATAGTCATCAGGACATCCATTGGCAGTGAACATCATAATTTAATTACTCATTGAGTAAAGAAGGTGTTTCTTTGGTCTGTCCTGAACCAGTTTCCCAACAACTTCATTGGGTGTCTCTGATTTCTTACAGTATGGGAGGGGGAGAAAAAGTTCTATCCACTTTCTCCATCCCAATCATAATCCTAAGAATCTTTATCATGTCCCCACTTGGTTTTTCTTTTGGAAAATGAAAAGCCTAAGACTCTTCAGACTCTTATTGCAGGGATGGTGCTCCAGACCCTGAGTCATCTCTGATTTCCCTCTTCTACACTTTTTCTAGCTCTGAACTGTCTTTTTAAGATCTGGTGACCAGAACTTTATATGGTATTCCCAATGAGCACTCTAACCTGATTGGCACAGGCTAACCAGATGACCTGAGATCTTAGAAGCTGAGCAGAGAAGGCCTGGTAAGTACTGGGGTGTGAGACCACCAGGGAAAACCAGAATTGCTATGCAGAGGCAACCAATGGCAAACCGCCTCTGATCATCTTTTGAGAACTCTACGGGATCACCATAAGTCAGCTATATCTTGACAGCACTTTCCAACACCAGTCCAAATATGTACCATAGACATTCCAGGTATACCACAGACCTACACAAAGGCATCACAATATTCACCATTTTATTTTCACTCTCTTTTTTAATAATCCCCAGCATAGAGTTTGCTTCCCCCCACACCACCACCACTGTCACACACTGCGTTGATATTTTTATTGACTGGATAGGATTTTGATAGGATTGTGAACATTCACGAACACACATAAAGCTGCCTTATACAGAATCCAATTATCAGTTGATCAGAGTCAATATTGTCTACTCAGACTGGCAGCAGCTCTCCAGGGTCTCAAATGGAAGTCTTTCACACCACCTACCCACTGATCCTTGAATGAGAGGTGCCGGAAACTGAACTTTCTGCATACCGAGCAGATGCTGTATTATGGTTAAGTGTTAGAATATGTGAATGTTGAAAGCTCTGTATTTAATCTATGATGTGGTGGCCAAACTTGCTTAACTGAAGAACCACATAGAATAAATGTCAGATGTTTGAGAGCCACAAGACAGGGAGGGAGGGAGGGAGGAAACTAGATTATGGAGAAGAGGTGGAAAGAAAGCAACTTTAACTTTAAATACATTCTCCACGCCAGCCAATGAGGTGGTGGGGGCTTTGAGAGCCACACAATATGTGTGAAAGAGCCACACGTGATTCCCGAGCCTCATTGGCTCCTTTAGTATTTAAAGTTAAAGTTGTATGCGCAGCTTTGGAAGCAAGGAACAATACCAGAGAAATGGGATTGGATTGTGAAAGTTTTATCATGGAGTGAGATGGACAAATTAACTAAAACTTTAAGAAACTATGACTTAGATTTATTCAAAAAGGAGTGGAAGAAATTCAAAGTATATATGGAGAAAGAGTGGAACGTAAAAAGATATTGGACAATTTTTTAGTATTAATCAAAAGTATTATATTCTGATAGATTAGTGGTACCTTTAGAATTAAATGCAAATTTATAACTTCGGGGAAGTCAATATTGGAGGGGGGGTGAAATATCATATGGTTTAGTATAAGAAAAAGATAATTAAATATTGTAACCATGTGTTGTTAATAAATTGTTAAAACCAATACAATTTGATCTAATTGAATCTTAGAAGCTACTTTGGATGGAAGACCACCAAGGAAGACTTTACAGGCGAAGGCAATGGCAAACCAACTCTGCTTGATCACTGGCCTGGAAAACCTTTTGGGGTTGTCAAAAGTCAGCTGAGACTTGACAGCACTTTACACATGAGGAAGCACAAGGAGAACATTCCTCTGCTTGGGACCTTGGAGAGAGAACCTGCCAGATGGACTAGGCAATGCTGAACTTGATGGAACAGTGGTCTGACTAAGGATAAAGCAGTTCAATATCCTGATTGGGATACAAACAATAAGATGTTCAAGAGCAATAGCAGGGCTTTGCGTATTAGGCCACACACCCTTGATGCAGCCAATCCTTCTGGAGCTTACAGGGCTCTTAGTACAGGGTGTAACTGTAAGCAAAGGAGTTACTGCTACAAAAAAAGCCCTGAGCAATAGCAACCTAGAGGGTTCTCCCAGTTCACCTGCTGGAGGAGGAGCACAGCAGAACAAAAACTTTAAAGCTGTGGGAATAAATCCAGATCTTTTGCACTGATTCTTTAGCCACCTAAAAGCAGCCACCTAAAAAATCAGGAAATGTTCTCCAGGATAGAGCCTGTATCTTCAGTGGTCAAAAAACTATAAGAGTTTTCTCTGCCAAGGCAAGAGAGACAGGTATTGCTTATCTCAAATGAGCTTGGAGCATCGAGATAGTAATATAGCCCAGTGAAAGCAGCACAGTGTTGTTGGAGGAAGCGAAAGGTGTGAGAAATCATTGCAGGACCGCTGTGTTCTTATTTTCCCTGGAAGGGAGGACTAGAAACGCAATATTTATCTCCCCGTGGAACAAAAATAAGAAAACAGCCAGACTGTATCTGATACCAATAAATTGGCAGAGGCACTTTCTTTTTACATCATACTCTTGGACAGGGCTTTTTTTTGTAGCAGGAACTCCTTTGCATATTAGGCCCTACACCCCTGATGTAGCCAATCCTCCAAGAGCTTACAGGGCTCTTCGTTCAGGGCCTACTGTGAGCTCCAAGAGGACTTGCTACATCAGGGGTGTGTGGCCTAATATGCAAAGGAGTTCCTGCTACAAAAAAAATGCCCTGCTCTTGGATGGGAACAAATTAATGGGAAACTGAATGGACAGCACAGAAAAGTCCTGGGAAACCCAAAAAGTTGTTTAAAATGGTCTGAAAAGACTACTTCCCCCAGTGTGATGAATGACTTCAAATTTTGTCTGGATTTGCTCTACCAGAAAAGATGACTCTCCTTCCCCAAAACATCAGCATTCCCAGAGTCCAAAAGGAGTTGCTTCTAAGCTTCCCAACATGCTATGTAAAAGTTCTTTCTTCTTTTCTCTCAGCTTGGAGCCCAACTCCTAACCACTACACCAAACTGACTAAATAAAAGCTCAAGAGAGCCCATCATGAGTTCACCAGCATGCTGTCTTCTAGGCTGTCCTTTGTCACAAAAGTTAATACAAGAATCTGAGAATATGAAATTTGTCTCTGTGTTATGACCAAAATCAAATGCCAAGAGACTAAATATCAGCCAAACATACACAGACTCACCCCCCACACCCCTCCAACATTTTTCACAAAAATGTCTATATTTTCTAAACATTTGCTTCATGCTCTGTTCTACAGGCTTCTTAGCAAGACTGTTACACGCCGTGCAAATGCTGCATAGCAGCATAGAGTCAATCTAGCTTGCAATATTTACAAAACACAGCTAGACAGTCTTTACTGAATAATTGTGCAATATTGTTACCAAACACAGGCAAAAAAATAAAGTAATAAAGTAAACTCCCGACAAATAAATAAAATCCTGTTGCCTGGCATTGTAAATTTTCATTCTTGTCGTAGTCATTCTTAAGAGATGCAATAATGTGCAACTGCTTTAATGCTGAAGCAATATTAACAGATGCCTCTTAGGGTATGAATTAAAATAACAAGATAAGGCTGGATCCAATTAGATTTTATTCTGGTGAAAAAGGGAGGAAAGATCCCCTTTGACCACCAAAAAGCCTGTGCTGGGGATTGTGGGACCTGCATGGAGAAATGTCAAGACCTGATAGGCTGATCTTGTCAGATCTCAGAAGCTAAGCGGGGTCGGCCCTGGTCAGTACTTGGATGGGAGCAGGGCTGGCCCTAGGGTGTGCGGTGCCCTGGCAGACTTGCCAGCCGCTGCCCCCTCCATGGCGCCGCCCCTGGGCTGCCCCCTCCCCTGCCATTTTGCACTCTGCCCACCCTCCAGGGATACAGAAACTGCGCACCAGCCAGGAGCCCTTTCTGCCCCCTCTGATGATTGGAATCATCAGAGAGGGGCAGGGAGGGCTTCTGGGTGGCGCACTGTCTCTCTATTGCTCCCTGAGCATCCAACGACATTCAGGGAGCAATACAGAGACTATGTGCCAGCCAGGTGGCAAAATTTGGGCATTTGCCTATGGCACTGGTCTGGGAGGGCCCAATTTGGTGCTCTCCCCAGCCCAGCACTCTAGGCAAATGCCTAATTTGCTTAGTGGGAGGACCAGCCCTGGGTGGGAGACCACCAAGGAAGTCCTGAGTTACAATGCAGAAGCAGACAATGGCAAATTACCTCTAAATGTGTCTTGCTTTGAAAACCTTAAGTGGTCGCCTTAAGCTGTGTAGGAAAGAGGCTGTGGTAAGGAAGCAGGTAAGACTGAATGAAAAAGCTGACTGGATCTAACTCACAACAGCAAAAGTATACAAAGGCCATGGCCTTGCTGGAGCAGATGAAAATGAATGTCGTCCTTCCAACAGTGAACCCAACGAGGCCCCAAAGAAGGATGAGGGTGGGTGCCAAGTTCAAATCTCCACTCTGCCATGCGGGTGACACCAGGCCAATCCATCTCTCTCAGCTCAACTGTCTTCAAAGGGCTGTTGTGAAGATAAAATGAGTGGGAGGAAGCCCTGTGTGTCATCCTCAGCTGTGTGGAGAGAGGTTGAGGCAGATACACAAAAATTACACTGATGTTGCTTTCAGCCTGTTTTATTGATAGTTCTTTGTGGACATGGGCCAAAGTAATTTGTGTTTCTTACGGGGGGTTTGTAGCAGAAAATGCAAGTTACCATTTGGGCCACTTTCTTAATAGCTTGTACCTACTTACTTCCACTCCACTTGTGAGTCTTATGAGCTGTACTCAGGAAAAAAAAGAAAGAAAGAAAGAAAGAAAGAAAGAAAGAAAGAAAGAAAGAAAGAAAGAAAGAAAGAAAGAAAGAAAGAAAGAAAGAAAGAAAGAAAGAAGAAAGAAAGAAAGAAAGAAAGAAAGAAAGAAAAAGAAAGAAAGAAAGAAAGAAAGAAAGAAAGAAAGAAAGAAAGAAAGAAAGAAAGAAAGAAAGAAAGAAAGAAAGAAAGTAAGTCTTCTGTTTCTACTGATAAATTTTATATAGCTGTACAACTTATACAGAACTATGTTCCAATTTATCAAAAGAGGAATTAACAACAATAAAACCAGGGGAAGGTCTGATTCTGTCACAGAGTAGATGCATTACATGCAGAAGATCCAGTCTTTAATCCCTAGCTTCTCTACAGGGCTGGCCCTAGACCAGAGGTTCCCATCCCAACCCCTGGGCTGTGGACTGGTCCCGGTCCGTGGCCTGTTAGCAACCGGGTTGTGAGTTGTATAATTATTTCATTATACATTACAATGCAATAACAAGAAGGAGAAGGAGAAGACATTGGATTTATATCCTGCCCTCCACTCCAAATTTCAGAGTCTCAGAGCGGCTCACCATCTTCTTTACATTCCTCCCCCACAACAGACACCCTGTGAGGTAGGTGGGGCTGAGAGAGCTTTGACAGAAGCTGCCCATTCAAGGACAATTCTGCAAGAATTATGGCTGACCCAAGGCCATTCCAGCAGCTGCAAGTGGAGGAGTGGGGAATCAAACCCGGTTCTCCTAGATAAGAGTCTGCACACTTAACTACCACACCAAACTAATAGGAATAAAGTGCACAATTGTATCATCCCAAAACCATCCCCCCTCTGGTCCGTGAAAAAAATGTCTTCCACAAAAGCGGTTCCTGGTGCCAAAAAGGTTGGGGACTGCTGCCCTAGACTCTCTGGCACCCTAGGCAAGGCTAACTTCCGGCATCCCCCCCCCCCCCACACTGATAGCATCACTGAGTCACATGGGGGGGGGCGCCCAATTTTGCGCCCCCAGAAGGCTGGCACCTTAAGCAATCACCTAGTTTGCCTAGTGGTGGGGTCCTGAATCTCCAGTTAAAGGTCTTCAGGTGGAAGATCTACCTTGAGAAATAATAACAGTCAATAACAACAATAATAAGAACAGCAGCAGCAGCAGCATTAAGAGTGTGCTGTCAAGTTCCATCCAACTCACTGGGACCCCGGACCATGGGGTTCTCAAAGCAACACATGAGTAGAGAGACATGATTGGTGAAAGACATATCACATATTAAAAATGGTGTCATGATCTTTTGTCTTCATCCATTCTCTGTACTTTGATCCTTTCCCTCTAAGATGCGTTACATGAGCAAAGGCACTGAGGCCTTCCACGGTTGCAACCCTGGCAGGGCATTTTTTTGTAGCAGGAACTCCTTTGCATATTAGGCTACACCCCCTTGCTGTGGCCAATCCTCCAAGAGCTTACAACAGGCCCTGTACAAGAGCCTTGTATGCTCTTGGAGGATTGGCTGCATCAGAGGGGTATAGCCTAATATGCAAACGAGTTCCTGCTAGAAAAAAAAGCCCTTTGGGCTGTTTCAGCCTTAAGAACAGCAGGTGATTCAGTTTCCTTTGACCAGCAGATGAGCTCTCTTCATCTTTTGGCCTGCTCCGTGGTTTTGTAATCGGTGCTCTGCCAACATCCAGTTCTACTGACTTTGAGAAATTGATGACATAGAATCATTCACTCAAGAGGGCAATCTGTATAATCCACAAGGTCCCCACCCGAAGGTTTATAGGAATACAATGGAATCAGCCAATTCGCTTGAAAGGGCCTTGCAGGGGTGGATGAGAGATGTCAATTTGTCCCTGGGAAACGTTCTGCTCAGGCCTTTTGCTTAAGTGTAAACATATTGTTGGCTAATTAATGGGACCAGATGTTTTCGCAGTTCAAGGAAACCCATTGTCTGGCTGATTCTCGTCACTGGGAATTGACAATTGCATCCCTGCCAGAGAAAGGGAACTCTGTGAAACAAGGAAAGTGGGAAGTGGTCTTCAAAATCTAACACTCTCACTTCCAAAGGGATTTGCTCCCCAACTTGCTCTTCCAAAGGGATTTGTTCCTCTTTTTTAAAAAAGAGGAGGGTATTTTGCATTAGAACGAATCATAACTTGATCATACAGAGGCTACAGGAAATGCAGAAACACTGTAATTTTCTTTCGAAAATGTTGAAATGCTTCCCTAATTATGTCCTTTGATGTTCTTTCTCATTCACATTTAAACCCTCTGGTCCTGTCCTTGAGCTCTTCTTTTCTGACCTGAAATTCTCCTTTCCAGGACTTTTTGGGTAGCAGGAACTCCTTTGCATATTAAGCCACACACACCCTGATGTAGCCAATCCCCCTGGAGCTTACAGGGCTCTTAGCACAGGGCCTGCTGTGAGCTCCAGGAGGATTGGCTACATCAGGGAGTCTGTGGCTTAATATGCAAAGGAGCTCCTGCTACAAAAAAAAGCCCTAAGTCTGGGAGATCTCCAGCTAATCACTTGGAGGTTGGCAAACCAAACATAAATGGATTCAGGGCTTTTCTTTTTTTTGTAGCAGGGACTCCTTTGCATATTAAGCCACACACCCCCTGATGTAGCCAATCCTCCTGGAGCTTACAGGGCTCTTCTTACAGGGCCTAGTGTAAGCTCCTGGAGGACTAGCTACATCAGAGGTTTGTAGCCTAAGATGCAAAGGAATTCCTGCTACAAAAAAAGCCCTGCTCCTTCCCCCATTTATTCCATCTTATTTAGATTCCCCTGCCCACCACACATCACCTGGCACACAGGTTGCATTAAGAAAACGCTGCATAATAGAGTCTTACAGAAGTAAAATGAATGCTGCAAGCTGATGCTGCTTTTAAAGAGTCCCTCCCACCACCTCCGCATGATGCAACTTATTTATGCTTCGAAGCAGCCAAATCAACTGAGCAGTAACTAAGAGAAAGAACATTCAAAAGTGATCTCCTGGCACAAATAAGGGAAGAGTGTGGCCTATCGGACCCTTTTGTGTTAATTGCACCTTGGCTAAACAAAATGCCTTCCCTGGACTGCCAGCAGAAACCCTCTAATGGGGCCCAATACGTCACATACTGTTAAGTGCTAAATAGATGTCTCAAACGGGAGTCGATATGGTTTAGTGTGGCTTTAAGACACTGGTTAGGAAGAAGAAGAATTGCAGATTTATACCCCGCCCTTCTCCCTGAATCAGAGACTCAGAGCGGCTTACAATCTCCTATATCTTCCCCCCCCACAACAGACACCTCGTTAGGTGGGTGGGGCTGCCCTTTCTAACAGCAGCTGCCCTTTCAAGGACAACCTCTGCCAGAGCTATGGCTGACCCAAGGCCATTCCAGCAGGTGCAAGTGGTGGAGTGGGGAATCAAACCTGGTTCTCCCAGATAAGAGTCCACGCACTTAACCACTACACCAAACTGGCTCTCATTCAGGAATTTGAAAATAAAAAGACTAATAGCTGGCTTTCATTAGGGTTGCAGGCTCAGGCTCATATTTGGGGACTCATGAGGAGCATATTGGGACTATAAAAGGGACTATGAGGAGCATATTGCAAAAAACATAAAGACCAACAATAAAAATTTCTTCAAATATATTAGAAGTAGGAAACCAGCCAGGGAAGCAGTGGGGCCCTTGGATGACCATGGGGTAAAAGGATTACTGAAGGAGGATGGGGAAATGGCTGAGAAGCTGAATGCATTTTTTGCCTCCGTCTTCACCGTGGAAGATGAGAAGTGTTTGCCCGCCCCAGAACCACTAATATTGGAAGGGGTGTTGAAAGACCTGAGTCAGATTGAGGTGACAAAAGAGGAGGTCCTACAACTGATAGACAAATTAAAAACTAATAAGTCACCGGGTCCGGATGGCATACATCCGAGAGTTCTGAAAGAACTCAAAGTTGAACTTGTAGATCTTCTAACAAAAATCTGTAATCTTTCATTGAAATCTGCCTCCGTTCCTGAGGACTGGAAGGTAGCAAATGTCACCCCCATCTTTAAAAAGGGTTCCAGAGGAGATCCGGGAAATTACAGGCCAGTCAGTCTGACTTCAATACCGGGAAAGTTGGTAGAAACCATTATCAAGGACAGAATGAGTAGGCACATTGATGAACACGGGTTATTGAGGAAGACTCAGCATGGGTTCTGCAAGGGAAGATCTTGCCTCACTAACCTGTTACATTTCTTTGAGGGGGTGAACAAACATGTGGACAAAGGAGACCCGATAGATGTTGTTTACCTTGACTTCCAGAAAGCTTTTGATAAAGTTCCTCATCAAAGGCTCCTTAGAAAGCTTGAGAGTCATGGAGTAAAAGGACAGGTCCTCTTGTGGATCAAAAACTGGCTGAGTAATAGGAAGCAGAGAGTGAGTATAAATGGGCAGTCTTCGCAGTGGAGGACGGTAAGCAGTGGGGTGCCGCAGGGCTCGGTACTGGGTCCCATCCTCTTTAACTTGTTCATAAATGATTTAGAGTTGGGAGTGAGCAGTGAAGTGGCCAAATTTGCGGATGACACTAAATTGTTCAGGGTGGTGAGAACCAGAGAGGATTGTGAGGAACTCCAAAGGGATCTGTTGAGGCTGGGTGAGTGGCAGATGCGGTTCAATGTGGCCAAGTGCAAAGTAATGCACATTGGGGCCAAGAATCCCAGCTACAAATACAAGTTGATGGGGTGTGAACTGGCAGAGACAGACCAAGAGAGAGATCTTGGGGTCATGGTAGATTGCCCACCAAGGTCGGAATAACGAGTCGGACACAATGCATTGGATTGAAATTGGGCCACTTTATTAACTTACAACATGAGCAGCAAGGGAACCCCACCAGCGGCCTGGCCAGGGCTAGGGGTCACCGCGACCGCTCCCCTGCCATTAACGGGCGAGGACCCAGCCCCCCTTCCGGAGCTGAGCTACTCAGCTCCCTCCAGGCAGGCCCAGCAGGGAGGCCCGCACCAGAGGGCCCAAACCCAGACGCACGTCTCGGCGGAAAGGCACCCTCTAGCCGAGCCTCCTGGACAGTCTGCATTCTCCAACCCGGGTCTCCAAACCCCAAGGCCGATCATGCCAGACCCCAAAATTTCCCCCAAAGTGGGGGATGCTTCACAGTCCTCCCCTAGCCGCATAGTGTCCTAAACCCCTAAAACCTGCCAACTAAAGTGACCGCCTATTTAAAGGCACCTTCCCAGAGCCAATTCCACAATCCACTGCACTGCTATGCAGGGTAGGCGAAAAACACACCCCAGCACCAGCCAATCAGCTGGGGCGTAAAAAATTCCTACCCGGCTCCCCGAATGAGGCAACCAGCAATGCCCACATAGCAGACAGGGCGGGTGGGAGGGCCGATCGTCGAGGGACTGAGAGAGAGGGACGGGGAGCTAGCCGTTGAGACGGCTAAACCCCGCCCCCAGCAAAGCGCGCCCAAACAGCGCGCGGACCAACTCTCCCGCCCTGGAGGGCAAACAGCTCTAAGCAGCCTAGCAGCTACGCTGCAGGCTGCAAGATTACTATTGCCCACCAAGGTCGGAATAACGAGTCGGACACAATGCATTGGATTGAAATTGGGCCACTTTATTAACTTACAACATGAGCAGCAAGGGAACCCCACCAGCGGCCTGGCCAGGGCTAGGGGTCACCGCGACCGCTCCCCTGCCATTAACGGGCGAGGACCCAGCCCCCCTTCCGGAGCTGAGCTACTCAGCTCCCTCCAGGCAGGCCCAGCAGGGAGGCCCGCACCAGAGGGCCCAAACCCAGACGCACGTCTCGGCGGAAAGGCACCCTCTAGCCGAGCCTCCTGGACAGTCTGCATTCTCCAACCCGGGTCTCCAAACCCCAAGGCCGATCATGCCAGACCCCAAAATTTCCCCCAAAGTGGGGGATGCTTCACAGTCCTCCCCTAGCCGCATAGTGTCCTAAACCCCTAAAACCTGCCACTAATAAGGCCAAGTCTCTACTTAGGGCTTAGTACCCACCGGGAGGCCCAAAGCCACCCGCAACCCTTGCTGCAGATCTCTCAGAAAAAGTACGTTACCCTTTTCAGAGAGATGCACCCCATCCCCTCTGTAGAGGTCAGGACATCTCGCTGAAATATCCGGATGGGGTAAATAGTGGCCCAAACCCTTTTCAAGTAACTTTTTAATTTCTTTATTGGCTTTGTACCTAGCTCTTTCTAAGGCTGCAGGGTCCACAGCATGACGCCACACCTGGCGGGGCAGCATGGCTGACCAAACTATCGTGGTCTCCGGCCATCGCTCCCTGATGCGCTGGAAGTCATCCCGGGCTTGCCACACCAAGGCCTTACCCTTCAATAACCCCAGATCATTACCTCCCAGGGGAACCATTAAGACCTGTGGAGGAGGACCCGCTCTGCCTTTAAATAACAACGGCAGCAAGCCTGGCCACTGGAGGCCCCGGCGCCCCTGCCACTCGATAACCGCATGCTGGCTGAGTCCCAGCTGAGAGCCGACCGCAGTTCTCCGTGCTTGAAGACCAGCCCAAAACACGTAGCTATGGCCGCAGATGAGAACTCGGCACCGGCTCCTCTGGCCAGGAACAGCAGCATCTAAAAAGAGAAAAAAACGTTAACACAAACGGAACCAACTCATGCACACCATCCAATGCAATGCACTCATTACCCGTAAAAGGGGCGGATGTAAGCCTTATAGGCTGAAGAACGCCAACGCCCCAGCCTCTGAATAGAGGTGGAAGGCAACCCCATAGCAGCCGCTGTTGAGGCCGCCCCAATTCTAAAGGAGTGTGTACCAAAACGCACCCCCGATAGCCCTAATTCACCCAGCGCCCTAGACGTAACCGCCCAGAACTGGTGCTTCGTTAATGGCTTACCATCCTTGTGTATAAACAAAAATCCGTCCTTGGGCCCGCGCGCTGCCAGATAAGCAGCCAACGCATTAACTGGACACAACTCGAGCTCCGAACAACTACCCAGCTCGAGCACAGTACCCCGCTGCAACTGATCCGTCTTCGAGCGACGGACAGTAACAACCACTTTAGGCCCCAACAACCTCAGGTCCCTCAGCTGCAAGGCCCTACCAGAAACATCGTTTCTAGACTGAGCAACCAGCTCACTCACTCTAAGCGCCCCAAAAAAGGCCAACAAGGACGCGGCATGAAATAAGCATGCCTCAAAAGGCGAGGCACACACCACGCCCCATACCCTCTTCAACCCCTGCAGAATCGATGGAGACACCGGATTCCGCGTATCAGCCCTGGGTCCGGCTTCTCTAGCCCACCCCTCCAGCATCTTTCGAATACGAAAATCTGCTGTATCTTCCCTATAACCGAGTGCCTTACTTGCAAAAGCCAATGCAGACAGGCACCCCCTAATAGATCGCACGGCCAACCCCTTACCTCGCAGAGACACACAGTAGTGGAGCAATTCCTCCACCGGGAGGGGCCAAACCCTGCGATACCCTACCTCAGCCCGAAAGTCTTCAAACTGCCGCACGGCCCGCTCGTAAGACTTCCGAGTACTGGGCGCAATGGCTAGGCCTATCGCTCTGCAGGCTTCGGCTCTCCAATCTGCCATAGCTCCTGGGGCATTGGCATAGGCTCTCCGTCTGCCTCCGGGGCCAGCTGACGAAACCTCTCCATCTGTTTACGAGATAGAGCATCAGCCACCCCGTTGCTCACCCCCGGAACATGCCTGGCTAAAAACAATATGTTAAGCCGCAAGCAGCGCAGAGTGAAGGCCCTCACCAACCTCATTACCCTCTGCGATTTGGATGAAAGGGAATTAATGACGTGGACAACTGCCATGTTATCACACCAAAAATGGACAGTGTGATTGGCCATATCCTTCCCCCACAGCCAAACCGCAACTAAAATAGGAAAAAACTCGAGAAACGTAAGATCTCGGTTAACCCCTACCTGCGTCCAGGAATCAGGCCAAACATCCGCGCACCAATGTCCACGAAAGTAAACACCAAAGCCTAAAGATCCTGCAGCATCAGACATGACCTGTAGTTCGGCCTCAAGCATCAAGTCGTTCCTCCAAAAGGAGACCCCGTTAAATGACTCCAAAAATTCCTGCCAAACCCTTAGATCATCCCTCATGCTGCAGGTAACCCTAGTTCTATGCTGGGGCAAGCGTAACCCTGCCATAGCATCACACAGTCTCCTAAGAAAAGCCCTTCCAGGAGCAACCACTTTGCAAGCAAAGTTGAGGTGCCCCACCAACTGCTGCAATTCCAGCAGAGTGACCTTCCTTCTATGAAGAAATGCATTAATCCTGTCCCTCAACTCACTCAATTTCTGCAAAGGCACCCTAGACAACTGATCAATCGTGTCAATCTCAATCCCCAGGAAGGTCAACCTCTGGGTTGGGCCTTCCGTTTTTTCCGGTGCTAAGGGTACCCCAAGTTCAGTAGTGAGCTCGGCAAAACCGGCCAGCAGCTGGCCACACTGCCCTGTCCCTACGGGCCCCACAAACAGGTAGTCGTCCAAATAGTGAACAACATCCTGCAACCCCACTTTCACTCGCACAGCCCATTCTAAAAACGTGCTAAAACGCTCGAAAGCGGAACATGACACAGAGCAGCCCATCGGCAATGCTCTGTCCATGTAAAATTGGCCCTCAAAAGAAAATCCTAAGAGATCAAAGTCACCGGGGTGGACGGGCAAGAGGCGGAACGCAGACTTAATATCGCATTTCGCCAACTCAGCCCCCAACCCGCAATGCCTCACCACGGCGATAGCCTGGTCGAAGCTGGTATACCTGACAGAGCATAAATGCTCTGGGATCCCATCATTCACTGACTGCCCCCTAGGAAAAGACAAATGGTGAATCAAACGAAATTCACCAGGCGTCTTTTTGGGCACCACACCTAACGGCGAGACCCTCAAAGTAGGCACTGGAGGCTGTGAAAAAGGACCAAGGATCCTTCCCTCTGCCAACTCCTTAGCGATCTTGTCTCTAACAACCTGTTCCAAACCTTTAACAGACTTAAGATTTCTAGACATAAACGCAACTCGGGGCCCCTGAAAAGGGATCCTAAACCCAAACCTAAAACCCTCCAACAGGTACAAAGCGTCCGCCCTCCTAGGATACTTAGCTAGCCATCGCTTAAGCGGTCCCACCCTTATCGGGCTGGGGCCCTTTCTTAGCTGGAAAAGCTCCTCCGCCCGGCTTCTTTGGATTCCTGCGCCCCCGAGCTCTGGGGCAGCTGTCAAAGGCGTGGGGTCCACCACACAAGGGGCAGGCGTGCTTGAACTGGCACGCCTTTCTGTTACACACCCCCAGGGATCCAAAGTCCCAGCAGAGCAAGCGGGGTTGAACCGCCTGCCCCGCTGTACTGCGGGGAGAGCTAGACGAAGCGGATGAGGATGCCCTACTCACTAAGTGACCACTATCCGATCGGTCACCCAGGTTGGGCCTAGCCGGAGACATAACCTGCAGCCAAAGCTGCTGGTGAATCCGATCCCACTGGATGGACGGATATAGGGCGGCCCTCATTCTAAATTCCTGGTCGTACTGTAACCAGGCTGATCCACTAAAGGCAGTATAGCCTTTATAAATAATGTCCAAATATTGGAACAATGATGCCGCCCGCCACGGCTGCGCCCTGGCAATTACCCCCGCATAAATGCAGAACCCAGGCAACCAATTAGCCCATGTTCTGTCAACCTTTCTCTTCCGCAGCTTCTCCTTTTCCTTTTCATCTAATTCCTCCTTGTCTTTCTTTTCCATTTCTCGATAAAGAAGGGAAAATATGTCCACATACTCTCCCTTCAAAATCTTCTCCCTTGTAGCAGGAAGCAAATGGTCCCCAAGAGGCAAAGCAACTTCCCCAAAAGGCAAGTCTGTAAAAGGCACCATCCCATACTGCGATGGTGCGCCCAAAATGGGACCAGACCAGCTCAACTGCCCTGTACCCGGATGAACACAAGGTGTGCCCTGCCCCCCTGGCCAAGCCCAATTCTGCACCATCCCAGCCCCAGCAGGAGTAGGCACACCTGAGCCTATCCCTGATGTGCCAAGCCCGGCTACTGTAGCAGGTCCCCATGTTCCCCATGGCCACACCTGCCCAGACCCAACTTGCAGACCATCACTGGACCTACCTCCAAGTCCAGCCGGCACCGCAGGCAGACCGATGCTCGACGTCCGCGCCTCCTCCACCGCACCTGCATCAGGGCCACTGGAACCAGCATCCTTGCCAGGCACGACTCCCCCAGACCTGCCCTCAAGAATGGACAACCTGGTGAGAATGTTAGCCTGCCTTGCCTTTTTGGATTGCCTAACCTCGCCCCCTTTACTCAAAGAAGGAACACCCGCCGCCTGCTCTAAGGCCTGCAGCCTACTTAAAATACTATAATCCACCATCCCTTCACCCTCCTCATCCGAAGAGGATGACGGAGGTGGTGGCCTCCTGACAGGAGCTTTAGATGGTCTGGGTGCAGGCTTCTTGCCCTTAGACTTGCCTGAGCCTTTACCCCCAGACATCTTGCCCACTTGCCGTATAAAAGGGGGAAACTCAAATAGCCGCCCGACTGTCTTTCCACCCCTTTCTCCAAGAACCTAAAATGGCCGCCCAAACTGCCTAGCAACAGTCACAGCTACCAGCACCTCAAAATGGCTCCCAACTGTCCTTCAGCCCCACTACAGAGAAAACCACAAAATGGCCGCCCAAACTGCCCAGCAACAGCCCCAGCTACCACAGCCTACTGCTGCTCCACTATAACCAAAGGTTATGCGGGGCTTTCGACTAACTCCACCTCCCGTGAAGCCCTATGCCACCTAAAGTCCTCCGCCTGGCCCACACCTCCACCAGGATTCAATTCAGGATTTTTAGTAACCCAAGCTGCAGTACTGCAGCTTTAACGCTCATATAATCACTGACACCCAATACAGGAAAAGGAACCCCGGCAAACACTCCACCAGGCTAAACTAAGCACCCAACACCACCAGGCTAGGCTAACCACCCCAACTCCACCAGGCTAGGCTACACTAACTACGTGAACCACCCCGCCCCAAGAGCCACTCAGCCTGCCGCCGTCAGTCCGCTGCTCCGAGAAGCCGATCTGCCGCACACCGACGCCGACGCCGTTCACGAGGAGCACTAATCAGCCACACACCGAAGCCTCCGCCGCTCACAAGGCGCACGACTAAGAGCACCCCTCGCCCACTCCGACGCCTCAAAACCGCCGCTGACACCAGCCCCGGAAAAAGGCTCCCCAAGAGCCTTCCGAACGCTGCGCTCCCGATCCGATCGTCGAGGGACTGAGAGAGAGGGACGGGGAGCTAGCCGTTGAGACGGCTAAACCCCGCCCCCAGCAAAGCGCGCCCAAACAGCGCGCGGACCAACTCTCCCGCCCTGGAGGGTAAACAGCTCTAAGCAGCCTAGCAGCTACGCTGCAGGCTGCAAGATTACTATAATTCACTGAAAATGTCAAGACAGTGTGCGTTTGCAATAAAAAAGGCCAACGCCATGCTGGGAATTATTAGGAAGGGAATTGAAAACAAATCAGCCAGTATCATAATGCCTCTGTATAAATCGATGGTGCGGTCTCATTTGGAGTACTGTGTGCAGTTCTGGTCGCCGCACCTCAAAAAGGATATTATAGCATTGGAGAAAGTTCAGAAAAGGGCAACTAAAATGATTAAAGGGCTGGAACACCTTCCCTATGAAGAAAGGTTGAAACGCTTAGGGCTCTTTAGCTTGGAGAAACGTCGACTGAGGGGTGACATGATAGAAGTTTACAAGATAATGCATGGGATGGAGAAAGTAGAGAAAGAAGTACTTTTCTGCCTTTCTCACAATACAAGAACTCGTGGGCATTCGATGAAATTGCTGAGCAGACAGGTTAAAACGGATAAAAGGAAGTACTTTTTCACCCAAAGGGTGATTAACATGTGGAATTCACTGCCACAGGAGGTGGTGGCGTCCACAAGCATAGCCACCTTCAAGAAGGGGTTAGATAAAAATATGGAGCAGAGGTCCATCAGTGGCTATTAGCCACAGTGTGTGTGTGTGTGTGTGTGTGTGTGTGTGTATATATATATTATATATATATATATATATATATATATATATATATATATATATATATATATATATATATATATATATATATATATATATATATATATATATATATATATATTTGGCCGCTGTGTGACACAGAATGTTGGACTGGATGGGCCATTGGCCTGATCTAACATGGCTTCTCTTTTGTTCTTATGTTCTTATGTTTGGGGATTCATTCTCTGGGTCTTATTGAGCAATGATCATCATCTAGGGTATTGGGGGTAACTTTCAGACTTCTAGGACTGTGATCACACATACTAAATAATGCAGTTTCAATTCGCTTTCAGTGCACTTTCCAACTGTTGGAGTGGATTAGAGTTAGGGTTCTGTTGGGGTGGGAGGGTTGGCTTAGTCTTTCTAAGTTTTGAGAGCCAGTTTGGTGTAGTGGTTAAGTGTGCAGACTCTTATCTGGGAGAACCAGGTTTGATTCCCCACTCCTCCACTTGCAGGTGCTGGAATGGCCTTGGGTCAGCCATAGCTCTGGCAGAGGTTGTCCTTGAAAGGGCAGCTGCTGTGGGAGCCCTCTCAGTCCCACCCACCTCACAGGGTGTCTGTTGTGAGGAGAGAAGACATAGGAGATTGTAAGCCGCTCTGAGTCTCTGATTCAGGGAGAAGGGCGGGATATAAATCTGCAATTCTTCTTCTTCTAAGTTAAATTTTTAAATAAGTTTTAAAAGTTTGTTTTAAAAATATTAAAATAGTTGCATTTAAAATATTACTGTTTTATTGTTCTTATTCCCTTTTGTTGCTGTGTGGGGAAACTGGTTTTTTTTGTTCACTGTTATTAATTGTGTAATCTAATTTTTGTTCACAAATTGTGTTAGTGTACGCTTGCAGATTTCATTATTGTGATTTTTTTAAAATGTTGATATTTCTTAAGAGATTACTAGTGTTTCTTTATTATTCAGTGGCGGGCAGCTGCTGTTGTGGGGCTGTGTTGTGGTTTTTTTATCCTTGACAATGGTCTTGTGTTTTTGTGTTTTGGTTGCACAGTGTGATTTGTGAAGGGTTTTTTTTTTTTTAAGTTCTTGTATTCCTTCTGATTGCTGGGGAGGGGATTGGTGGTGGGTTTGAGCGTGTTGTTGGGTTTTGGGTTATGGGCAGCTGTTTTGCATGCAGAAAGTCCATGCCCCATCTCTGCTGCTTAGCACTAGTGCATTCAATGCACTGCTTCTGTGCTGCAGTCCTTGCAAAAAGCCCCCAGCTCAATTTGTGATCCAGAGAGATTCTCTAATTTGAGATAAGGTCCTGTGTGTGGTACAGTGGCACTTGTTCTGCTGGGGGACATAGCACTGTTATATTCCTTGCAATCAAGTACCCTCATCACAGTAGAGTTGACTGCAGAAATTCTCTAGGAGAATCTGACTGCTGCCTGGGTTAGTTTTTCCCATCATAGGAAACAATGGAGGGTTGGAGGCACCTTCTTTGGGTGCCCCTAGAATTAGACCCACTGGTCCAATCTTTTTCGAACATGGGGGTTCTGTGGGGGAGAGGCTTCTGCAGCTTCACTGTCAATTTGGTGCCTTTCCCCCAAACCCTTCCCCCCACCCACAGCCACCATGCGTTATACCCTATGTTGTATCTGTCAGATCTGTGACTATCTTCAATAACAACAACTCTCCATTTCATCAGGATTAGTGTTTATTGTAAGACAGAACAGTACCACTGGCAAGGCCAGTGACAAAATTAAGGCGGTTCATAGGTGGGTGAATGTATATAGGAGCAGTTAGCCATTACATGCGTGCCTAACTTTCTGGCACAAGTTTAATTCAAAATACTAAATTGTTACAAGGCAGACATTCTCACACTACAATAGTCGTTAGCAAAACACTCGAACAGATAGTAACGACCTTGCCGGTCAGACAGTGTTAGAGGGCCTAAATACTTTTGTTTTCCCAATAAGCATAGCAGGTGTTTTAAGAGAGAACAGCAAGATGATAACACAGTAAAATGGCAAGAGGTCTTGACTTCAATGGTCCATAGGAAACAATGGTGGGATGGGGGCACCCTCATTGGGTGCTTCTAGAATTGGACCCCCTGGTCCAATCTTTTTGAAATTTGAGGGCTCTGTGCGAGAGAGGCTCTCCTGCAGATGCCTTGCAAATTTGGTGCCTTTCCCTCAAACCCCCCCCCCCCCAGCCCTCATAAATTATACCTTATATTTTACCATTGATTTCAATGGCCCACGGGGTATAATGGAGCCATATATTCAGGATTAGCCGAATATTTCCAGAATCAGGCGCCAGATCTGATATTCAGCCCCTCAAATACCCCCAAATCCAACCCCCCCCTTTTTTTTTGCACATCCCCGGTTGTTATCTCAATCAACCCTCTATGCTCTTGGGGGCTTAGATCCTAGTGATGAACCAACAGCAAATGTCTCACAGAAAGTCCTTGTAGTGGACGCAAACACAATGTGAGAGCTACATAATGTGTAAATTAGACCCTATAAAAATCCCAGGGATTATAAAATTGGGTCACACTGTTCAAAGCTGTGCAGATCCTCAAGATGTCCCCGAAGTTGGAGGCAGCTGCAAGTCCCATGGCCTTCAGAAGGTAAATCAACTGCTGTTTCATCTGTGTTTGTTCATGATGGATCATATTTTGCCCGGCAAGATTGCTTCAGAGGGATGTTCTGAACACAGCAAACGGGTGTGGGTCAGAAATGATGAGATATGAAAGCTATCATCGGGGGACCTTGAACACCAAAAGACTGCAGCTTTCGCTCATCTTGCAGCAATATGTTTCGCTTGCACATGGAGCGGTGCAGAAGCCTCAGAGAAATGCTGACGAATCAGTGCTACTCCAGAAACATTTTGGCGATGGTGCAAATCCAAATAGAAGGACGGAGGCCCATCTGTAGCAGCCTGTGACGCTTTCCAATTTCTTCTTCTTCTTCATGCTAGCAGACCACAAGAAGCCAAAACCAGTCATTTCAGAACATCCCAGCTGTGTGCAAAGACAAAAAAGATTAATGCTGTCTCTCCCGGATGCTTGATTAATCATTGTAACCCTGAACTCTCTCTCGAGAGAGCAATTTCAGCCTGTATTCTTCATAAGCACAATAAGCCCATGGATCTCCTAAACCTTCTCATTGTGAAACCTAATCAGCACCCCCCAATCATAAGGACCACAATCCGGTGTCCCGTTACGACAAATGCAGCGGGATACTCTGATTAGACAGGATATTGATGGGAAATTAAGAGATAAAAGAAGACATGGCAGGGAGGGAAATCATTTCCAAGTGTGAGCCAAGAAATCAGAAGCAAATGTGCAGATAAAATAAATCAGGCTGGATCAAGTTAGGTTTTTTTGCCCAATCCTGCCCAATTCCCGTCCTTACCATGCCTCTTATCCCACATGACTTTAGTCTATGCTGGTATCATAATTCCCAGCATAGCACTGGTCGATTGTCTAAAGCAGGGGTCCCCAACCCCCGGCCCATGGACTGGTACTGGTCCGTGGCCTGTTAGCAACTGGGCCATGAGTTGTATAATTATTTCATTATATAGTAGAATGTAAGAAGAAAAAGAAGACAACATTGGATTTATATCCCACCCTCCACTCCGAATCTCAGAGCGGCTCACAATCTCCTTTATCTTCCTCCCTCCACAAAGACACCCTGTGAGGCAGGTGGGGCTGAGAGAGCTCTCCCAGAAACTGCCGTTTCAAGGACAACTCTGTGAGAGCTATGGCTAACCCAAAGCCATTCCAGCAGCTGCAAGTGGAGGAGTGGGGAATCAAACCCGGTTCTCCCAGATAAGAGTCTACACACTTAACACTACACCAAACTAATAGAAAGAAAGTGCACAATTGTATCATCCCAAAACCATCACGCCCCTCTCCCCGCCACCGCCCGGTCCATGGAAAACTGTCTTCCACAAAACCGGTCCCTCGTGCTAAAAAGGTTGGGGACCGCTGGTCTAAAGGGACACCAGCTGAAATGCTAATTGGATCCGACCCATCATTTGTTAAAACAACAACAACAAAAACATAGACAGTAGTAAAACAATGAAGCTGACCCTCCTGATGTCAAATTAACCATGGAGTGTGATTGCGTGTGTGTTTTTTTTTAAATCATAAATCTGTGAGAGACAAATAAAAAGTTGGAGTGGAGCCTGTTCTGGGATTCAAGAGTAGTTCCAGCAGCTGCAAATCTGTATCTGTAAGAGAGTCAGCATCTCCCCAAACAGCAGAGGAAGAAACAACTGCAGGCCGGTCGTTTCGAAGGGGAATCCTAACTGGGTAACCCTTTCAGTAATAACTCTTCCTTGCTCCCTCATTGGGCAGTGAAGTTATGTGTTCTGTGGATGTGTCACACAGTTCTCAGGACCAACGCTTTACAAATATAATTTCATGGTCAAGGGACAAGAAGCAAAAGGACAAGTTGGTCTTCTGAAGACTAGAAGCTATGGTTTCGTGTCACTCATGCATTTAAATTAGTAGCTCTGGAACTTTTTTCAGCTTCCATCCCTGTTGAGAGAGCTATGAGAAGTTACCAAGCAATGAAGAAGTTAGGGTTTGTAGAATCTTTCGGGATCAAGTGCCGTGTTCTACTGGAGAAAGCTTTCCTTCCAGACGTTTCGTTCTCAGCTGCGGAGAACATCCTCAGTAGCGTTGCAGCCGGAGCAGGCGCTCAGACCTTCTTGGCTGCTGTGCATTGAGTGGAGCCAGGGCTGCTGAAATAGCAGCTCTCCAGCAGCCCTGGCTCCACTCAATGCACAGCAGCCAAGAAGGTCTGAGCGCCTGCTCCGGCTGCAACGCCACTGAGGATGTTCTCCGCAGCTGAGAACGAAACGTCTGGAAGGAAAACTTTCTCCAGTAGAACACGGCACTTGATCCCGAAAGATTCTACAAACCCTAATGATGTTACCAGCCGTGAAAACCTGAAATCAATGAGGAAGTTTTCACCTTCTCCAGTGCAAAGTTTCTTCCATTGGAGGAATGAGATTGAATAGAACAGGGGTGGCCAAATTGAGGCTCAGGAGGCACATGTGGCTCTTTCACACATGTTGTGTGGCTCTCAAAGCCCCCACTGCCCCTGATTGGCATGGAGAAGGCATTTCTCTCTTTAAATCACTTCTCCAAGCCTACATGGCAGTCATTTTTCCTCACCCTGTCCCCCTGGCAGCTGTTTCCTCACCCAGCCGCTGGGATACTTGAAAAAAACAGCACTACTAGAATATAGCTACATTGATATACCATTGCAACAGTAGCAGTAACAGGTTGCAGGACTCTTTTTCTAGCAGGAGCTCCTCTGCATATTAGGCCACATCCCCTGATGTAGCCAATCCTCCAAGAGGTTAGAGGGCTCTTAGTACAGGGCCCACTGTAAGCTCCAGAAGGATTGGCTACATTGGGGGGTGTGGCCTAATATGCAGAGAGGCTCCTGCTAGAAAAAGAGCCCAGACAGGTTGTCTGAATTTCCAGCTTTCATTTTTTAAAAAGTCTTTAGCTTCCTCTCCTAAGGAGATATAAGGAAAAACCGCATCTTCACAGGGGAAGAAGACAGAAATTTACTTTTATTAAATGAAAGCTGGGAATTCAGAGAACCTGTACACCTATTGTTACAGTGGTATGCCAATATAATAGGCTTGCCCGCCTTGAGGTGGGGCCTGGAGATCTCCCACTTTTACAAGTGAGCTTCCCTGGAGAAAATGGCTGCTTTGAAGGGTGGACTCTGTGGCATTGCACCATGCTGAAGCCCCTCCTCTCCCCAAACCCCGCCCTCTCCTGGATCCACCCCCAAGTCTCCCAAGTATTTCCCAACACAGACCTGGCAACCCTACAATATAACAATGTTCTTGTGCTGTTTGGGGGGGAAAAAACACCCTGCAAAGACCTAGAGTTCTAGGGGGAAAGGGTTGCCACTTCTGTGGGATCTGAGCAGGGAAATTGCAGGGAAACCTACCACGTGGAAGCCCTGTTGCTGCTATGATTTTTCTGCAGCTGCACTAGCAATGGCAAAACCACAGAATCCCATTCTCATATGGAAGACAACTTTAAGGTATAGGGTTGCCAAGTCCAATTCAAGAAATATCTGGGGACTTGGGGTGGGTGGGGCCAGGAGCAAGGGTGTGACAAGCAATACATTGAGTTAGTTCTGGCCATCACATTTAAAGGGACAGCACACCTTTTTAAATGCCTTCCTTCCATAAGAAATAATGAAGGATAGGGGCACCTTCTTTTGGGGTTCATAGAATTGGACCCCCTGGTCCAATCGTTTTGAAACTTGGAGGGTATTCTCAATAGAAGCATTAGATGATATACTGAAAATTTGGTGCCTCTACCTCAAAAAACAGTCCCCCCAGAACCCCCGATACCCGTGGATCAATTCCCTATTATTTCCTATGGGAATCGTTCTCCATAAGGAATAAATGCCCAGTAGACATTTCCCCCCCCCCCCCGGCCACTTTCTGATGACCCTAAGGCAGGGGGGAGGGCCTCCAAACCTGGGGATTGGCAACCCTCTCTCACACACACACACACTCTTACTTGGGTGTGACGAACCGGCCCGATTCTGCCTTCAGACCCGGTCCCGTCAGCTCCCTATTGAGTCGCCAACTCCTGGAGGGAGCTATTTCTCCTCCTGCCCCTTGGGCTCACTGCCACCACCTGCTCAGTCCCGGGGTTCAGATTGAGAGGAACAGGACTCCCAATCCCCCTCTCCAGCTGTGAGGCCAGGCCTCAAGGTCCTCTGCCACCCTGCACTTGGGGTTCACAGAGACCTCAGCACTTCTTTGGGGCACCCCTGGAGGATTGGCACCTTATCCAACTGCATGCCTTCCCCCTTCCCCGGGGCCCCCTTCTCAACACAGCGTGGTCTAAAGCGGTCTGGGGGTCTAGGTGGTACAGAGATTGACTGCCAGCATTTAAACAGTAAAAATATATTTATTTAAAAAGAGAAAAAGATAGGAAAAGGAAAACAAACAAAACAAAAACAGTTGCATTTACCAAATTAGCACAGCACAGCACAGCAAGCAGCCTGACAAACAAAATGTGTTATAAACGCGTCCTGCTGGCCCTGATCTAAACTTGCCCTGTCTTGTGAATTACTTACTTAGTCTGCCTGCCTGGGCCCTCCCAGGCAGGAGCCTCCATTGCTCACCACATGCTCGCTCGAGCGCTGGCTTCCAACTGCCGTTCTCTTCCTGCTAACACACATGCAAAGAACAAAAGCACTTCCTGCCTCTCTAGGAGATTTTCCCCCTAGCGTTGTTGGTTTGGCTCTGGAAGGGAGGGGGGGGGAGTGAGGGGAAGGCTACAAAGCCTGCTGAGGGATTTACTGACCCCTGCCAAATGAAGCACCACCACTGACTAAAATGGCGTTTCTCCACATTGGGTCTGGTTCCTCCACAAGGACATCTGAAAAGAACAGGGGCTACGCTGCACTCTCTCTCTCTCTCACACACACACACACACATTCTTAGTTCCTCTGAAACAAAAGCAAAACAAACTGAGGGACTGTGTTGCTGACACTTCCCATGAAGTATTTCCTGCTCAGCTTTAAAGGCACAGAGACACACACACATTTTGAAACGGACCTGTTTGCAGGTTTCTAAACCTGCCCAAGGTCTAGAGCTGTGTGGTGGCTGTGGGGGCGGGGCTTCCCCGCCGGCCAGTTGGCTGGGGGTGGGAGAAGCCTGTAAAACCTGGGGATCCCCCGCTGGGACCTGAGGATTGGGAAGCCTATTAAGGTACCACACAACTCATTCAAAAAACTGTCCTGTCTGTTTCATTACGACAAAGGGTTTGCAGAGATGAGTAGAGGGGGGGGGAGTGCAGGAAGTGAAAGGCCTGTGCCAAAGTCCTCCTTGGCCTTCCCATTTTGGAATCCAAGTGTCTCCCTTCCTGATAGACTGCTAAAATGCAGCCTCTAATGCAAAACCTAAAACTCACATAATTTCACTCAGGTCTAATTTGTCAAATTTCAATTTCTCAAGTGCTTCTGATCAGGGCTGAATTGGCACCAGGAGGTGTGGCCTAATATGCAAATAAGTTCCTGCTTGGCTTTTTCTACAAAAAGCCCTCTGCGAAACAATAGTGATGCCAGGGGTGTGGCCTAATATGCAAATGAGTTCTTGCTGGGCTTTTTCTACAAAAAAAGAGACCTGCTTCTGGTAATGTTTCAATGCACCCCTTATTTACTTGAGATGGGCTGGTATGTTTTGTCCCAGTCAGAATAGTCACTCCAGAACAATTCTGGAAGGTACATGAAGTTGTAAAAAAAGAGTAAAGAAAGGAAAAGGAAAATCTGTGCACTACTGCTACAGCCCAGATAGTGTTTATTTCGTGTTTGTTTTATGGTTCATTCAGGGACATCTCATTCGGAAAACGAGTATAAACATAGCAAGTTTGGCTACAGGGTAAAGTTGGCCTGATCCAGCAAACTCTCCCAGCCGTTATGGTTAGGATAGCTTGAGAATTATTGGCTATTCTAAATAATCAAGTTGGGGTGTTTTTTTTACAGTTGGCGCTACAAAAAAGTGAAATATTCACACACACACACACACACACCCCTACACAAAATTCCTGTTATAAAGGGCAAGCTTTCTCATGACATCATAAAAAAGATGCATTTGTTTGTATTTCCAGTAAGGTTTCCTTCAGCCTTCCTGTACCTCAAGATGGGCAAACACTGATGTGTTATTCTCGGAGAGATGTTTCTAAAACACTGGCAGACGCTTGTTAGAGAAGGGGCTGTACTTTTCCCGAGTCTGAAGCCGCACCAAAAAAAAAAAGGTGGTACAGAGCTCCAGAGATACAAGGACTTAATTGTCTTGATGTTTCACTCCACGATGTTCTTGAGTTTTCATACAGCTCACCCACAAGGATATTTTAAGAACATGAATTTTATGCCTCTTAACTGGAAATAGTTTGCAATGGCAGCGAGGTTGGACTCGATATTGTTTTAATGAAGGGAGGTTTATAAAGTCCACTGAGAGAACAGAGGAACCATTTTGTAACTTGCTTTCCTGATTTAGAAGAATCATTGGGCTGGTGTAAAAAAAATTGGGCTGGTGTAAAGAAAAAGACAGCATCAACTAACTGTAGCAGCGAAGGAATCTGTTAGGAGCTCAGCCCAGCAACTTCTCAACCTGAGGGAGGGGTAATGGGTTTTTCTCACCAAGAGATATGACTCAGCCTGTAGGTACAGTACATTGAGTCCTTCAAGTCTTCTTTAGGCACAAAAATCAGCCCTATGGTTGGCAGGCAGTATTGAAGCTCTGGATTGGCCAGGCCTGCTGTAACCATTAAGAATTTAGCAATCTGCACAGTACCTGCTGCCTGGTGGACATCAGGCTCAAACCCTCTGGTGAACCTTGTGGCTTAGGCCTCAGATCCAAGCACCCAGCTTAAACATCCAACTTCAGCAATTGATGCTCAGTTGGAGAACTTAAACTTGAGCCTTGATGTATTCAGCTCTAGCCTAACCCAAGCTAGAATCAGTGAGGTAAGTATTGGTGGTGAGGGAAAGTACCATAAAGTCATATCCAACTTATGATGACCTCTTAGGGTTTTCAAGGCAAGAGACATTCAGAGGTGGTTTGCCATTGCCTGCTTCTTTGTAGTGACTCTCACCTTCCCTGGTGGTCTCCCATCCAAATACTCACCAGAGCTGACCTTACTTAGCTTCCAAAATCTGATGAGGTTGAGCTAGCCTGGGCTATCCAAGTCTGAGCAAGATAATTATTAATGCATCCTAGTTCAGGCCTTAAAGTTTGACTCTGTGAGGTATCAGCAAGCTGTGTCTGGTGACCCAGAACTGGTGATGCTACCTCAATATCCACCCAAGCTCTGTCCACCTAATGAAGTCTCTCCTCTTTTCACTATCCCTGCCTCTTACTGACCAAAACCCTCCCACTGCCTCAATGCCGGTTCCATCTGCTGCTACATCATCAGCAATTGTTCTCCAGCTTTGTAAAACATGGTCATATATTTCTCTGTCTGTATATAATGGACTGGGAACTTTATCAAACTACAAGAGTTTAAACTTTACAACAGGAAAAGTGTCATATTTTGCAGGTCATTCTCTGGAGCCTAGGGTTACCAACTCCAGGTTGGGAAATACCTGTAGTTTGGGGAGCGGAGTCTGCGGAGGACAGAGTTTAGGGAGGGGATCGACCTCCATGAGGTATAATGTCACAGCCCCCCCCCCCTCCAAAGCAGCCATTTTCTCCAGGGGAGCTGATCTTAGTAGCCTCAAGATCAGTGGTAATTCTGGGAGAGCTCCAAGTGCCACCTAGAAGCTGGCAAAAAATACTTATCATTATACCATACATTTAAGCCTGCAATACCATCTGTTTTCTGTTCTAAGAATGTTATAAACCACATGCCGACTTAATCATCATCTTCTTTCTCTTCCTTTGCCCCTGCTGTGGTGTTGAGAGCCAGTTTGGTGTAGCGGTTAAGTGTGCGGACTCTTTGATTCCCCACTCCTCCACTTGCAGCTGCTGGAATGTCCTTGGGTCAGTCATAGCTCTCACAGAGTTGTCCTGAAAGGGCAGCTGCTGTAAGAGCTTTCTCAGCCCCACCCTCCTCACAGGGTGTCTGTTGTGTGTGTGTGTGGGGGGGGGAGAATGTGAAGGAGATTGTGACTGCTCTGAGACTCTGAGATTCAGAGCATAGGGCGGGATATAAATCCAATATCATCATCATCTTCTTCTTCATGATGTGTGTGTGTGTGTGTGTGTGTGTACTTACTGGATAGCTTTTCATGCTATTTTGTCAGACTTTGGTTGATCTTAATAAGGATATTATATTACTGTTATTTTTAAATCCTGCCTATTTAAATTTTTGAGTAGCAATACCATAATGTAGTTTAATAGAGTAATTGCTTAAGTTTGGTTGCTTTAATCTGTAACCCAATATTGTTTTTTTTAAATGATTGTTAGCTGCCCTGAGTCCACTTGTGGAGAGAGCAGGATATAAATCCAAGGTAAATTAAAAACGAGTGAGCATGTGGCTGGTGCTCCATGGCCTGTACTGGCTGCCCATAGAGTACCGGATCCGCTTCAAGGTGTTAGTTCTGACTTTCAAAGCCTTATGCGGCCTGGGACCAGCATACCTGCGGAACCATCTCTTCCCATATATGCCCCGGAGGTCACTTTGCTCGGCCTCCCAAGATAGGCTGGCTGTCCCCGGCCCAAGAGATGCCCGTCTTGCCTCTACCAAGGCCAGGTCCTTCTCGGTCCTGGCCCTAACCTGGTGGAATCAGCTCCCTATGGAGATCCGGGCCCTACTTGGCTTGCTAGCCTTTCATAGGGCCTGTAAAACGGAGCTGTTCTGCCAGGTCTTCAGGTAAGGTGGAGGGCATCTACCCATTAGATCGGTTGGCCTCCCCTACTGTACTATCTTGCTGTGCTGATTTGCTGCACTGTCCTGCTTCACCGTCACATCATATTGTTCTGCCAGGCTATTTTGTTCTATTGAATACTGAAATTGACTTTTATTATTATATGATTTTATTGTAATTTTTTTATTATTATGTTACGTTCTGCCCTCAGCCCCTATGGGGGAATGGGCGGAATATAAATAAACTAATAATAATATAAAATAAATAGATTTTAGATGTAGTAGCTTTAAAACCATTTATCTAGGTAAGTATTGTCTATTTAAAAAATTGTTAGTGTGGGCGTGCGCAGAGGAACTCTTGGAGAAATGCCCTTGAATTAAATTCTTCAAGACACCAATGAAAAACAAGGGGGCTCACATTTCAGACAAATAAGCAGGCCTCAGATTCAGTGGGAGCTCACAGGAGCACAGCTCCTGAACCTTTCTGAAAGTTCCACCTCTTCCTTCTGAGAGTTCCACCTCCTTGTCCATTGAATAGTAGGTGCAGCTGCATAACAATCCCTGGATGAGCTCCACCACCTTTTTTTCTACAAAATGACCCCTGCAAATAGGTGTTAATTACCCTTCTACTGAATGGAAGACCTTTGAAATGCCAAAGTCTACATCTACAATGATTCAGATGGGCAGGCTAGCATGTTAGTCTGAAGCAGCAGAATGAACGCTTATACCATGAATGAAACTTTGTTGGTCTTAAAGGTGCCACTGGACTCGAAGTCTATGATGGTTCAGCTTCCCAGAGAACAGGCTATGAAGTGACATCCACACCAGCAATAAAGCTAAGCTAATTGCCTGCTTTAATCCCAGAGAAGATGCATACAAGACCAGGTCTTTAACACTGTGGTTTGAAGAATCTGCTTCTTACTCTTCTATCTTTTAAAATTTTGTTAAGGTCCAGCCCAATAAAGCTTGTGCAATGTTTTGGGTTAGCCCTATTTTTAAAAAAAAAACCCGTATTGCACAGAGTTCATTCTTGGTTTTGGATTTTACACAGACCAGCATGGCTGTACAACTTTTGAAACAGCACACTGAGCCACTTATCTCAGCTCATAAAAACCACAGACTGACGTTTGCATAGTTGAATGTTTGCAACAACTGTTGCTTTTCCTGGTGCTGAGCAAATGCCAGAGTGTTGTATCAGCTAAGCCAATGAAAATCCAGAAAGTAAAGGTGCAATTTCTTCATCGCTATCAAATTCAGCTTCCGATGCTCATCCAGCACTCATATCCTGAGAGGTGATCAGAGGAATTAGCATGTATGCCATTCAGGGCTTTTTTCATAGCAGGATCTCCCTTGCATATTAGGTCACACACCCCTGATGTAGCCAATCCTTCTGGAGCTTACAAGTAGGCCCTGTAAGAAAAGCCCTGTAAACTCTTGGAGGATTGGCTACATCAGGAGGGTGTGGCCTAATATGCAAAGGAGTTCCCGCTATAAAAAAGCCCTAGGGTTTGGGGAGGAGAGCGATTTTATTTCAAAGGAGGTATGCCATAGATTCCACCTTCCAAAGTAGCCATTTTTTCCAGGTGAACTGATCCCCTGGGGATCAACTATAACTAGTCATCACCTGGAGGTTGGAAACCCTACACTTTAAAGATTAATAGCGTTATTTGAGCATAGGTTTGCATGGTTTAGAGCTCACTCCATTGGATACACAGAGTGAACTGCCTCTCTGGAATTTGTCATCCACTCCTAGTTTCTCCAGAGGGATCTGACAGTGGCATAAGATCTTGATCGGTTTCCGTCACTGATTCTCCTGTGCTTACTTTAAAGCCATATCTGACCCCTTGGTGTCTCAAGGCATGCAGATGTGGAAGGATCCTTCATGACATCTCAAAAGAAGTGATAAGAGCAGGGGTGGAATTCTAGCAGGAGCTCCTTAGCATATTAGGCCACACCCTCTGATGTAACTAATCCTCCAAGAGCTTCCAAGGCTCTTTTTTGTAAACTCTTGGAGGATTAGCTATATCCAGGAGTGTGTGACCTAATATGCAAAGGAGCGCTTGCTAGAATTCTACCCCTGGATAAGAGGGACAAAGGAAATGAAGGGGGACGCAAACTGATACAAGGTATTCAATTCTAGGCCCAAGAAACAAGAAAATGTTTAGGAAGAGTGGAACTTGCCAGAGTGATCTAAACCAGTGGTGGTCAATGAGATGCACCTAACTGTGGATACAGCTTATCCTCACTCCTAGACACAGACCACAACATCAGCTTCATGTTAATTCACCTGAGAGGGGTCATTTTGTAGAAAAAGAGGTGCCAGAGCTCATTAGCACAACTTATTTGCATAACTCATTTGCATATGCCACATACCCCTGACATCACCAGAAGGGGTACTAAATTACAGCAGCTCAGCATTCACCTTAAAATGTTTCTTGAATTATAATTATCATAAGAAAACCTTACTGCCATCATACTTTTAAAATTACTTTCTCCTATGTGGCCACAGTGGCATGAGAAAGACTTCCATCTGTCTGCTTTGTATGTTTTGGTTATTTTTTGTGGGGGAGAATATTAGAAAGTTTGTCAAATCTTAGAGTTCAGCAAAATTCTCACAGGGGGTTTGAACAATGGAGCCTAGAAGCTAGTATTTGGGGGGGGGGGGCAGTAAGAAAGAAAGAGGACAATAAAATTTAGAGGTTCTGGAGCTCTGCTCCTGTGAGCTCCTGCCCAAAATGAGGCCTGCCTGCTCAGATGTTTTCCATAAAATAAAAGAGAATAGAATCACAATGATTTTCCAGCCAACCCTAAATAAATGAACTTTGTATTGTATAAAATAACAGCGGGAATAAATTACAGTGGTTTGAATCCTGCCTAGAATTTCCATGGGTATGAACAGTGGAGGTGATTTTTACGTTACACACTATTGACACTTAGGGTTGTCAAGTCCAATTGAAGAAATATCTGGGGACTGTGAGGGTGGAGGCAGGAGCAAGGGTGTGACAAGCACAATCGAACTCCAAAGGGAGTTCTGGCCATATCATTTAAAGGAACCTTTTAAATGCCTTTCCTCCATTGGAAATAATGAAGGATAGGAGCACCTTCTTTTACGGCTCATAGAATTGGACCCCCTGGTCTAATCTTTTTGAAACTTGGAGGGGTATTTTGAGGAGAGGTGCTGGATGTTATGCTGCAAATTTGGTGCCTGTACCTCAATAAACAGCTCACCCTGAGTCCCAGATACCCACAAATCAATTCTCCATTATACCCTATGGGAATTGGGCTCTATAGGGAATAATGGAGTGCCCAACAGACATTTTCCCCCCCCCCCGCTTTCTGGTGACCCTGAAGTTGGGGGAGGGCCTCCAAACTGAGGGATCTGGCCTTACTTGGGGATTGGCAACCCTATTTGCACTCCAATTAGGGTTGCCAAGTCCAATTCAAGAAATATCTGGGGACTTTGGGGTGGAGCCAGGAGACTTTGGGGGTGGAGCCAGGAGACATTAGGGGTGGAGCCAAGATCAAGGCTGTGACAAGCATCACTGAACTCCAACGGGAGTTCTGGCCATCACATTTAAAGGGACGGCACACCTTTTCAATTCCTTCCTTCCATAGGAAATAATGAAGGATAGGGGCACCTTCTTTTGGGGTTCATAGAATTGGACCCCCTGGTCCAATCTTTTTGAAACCTGTGAGGTATTTTGGGGAGAGGCACTAGATGCTGTACTGAAAATCTTGTGCCTCTACCCCAAAAAACAGCCCCCCCCCAGAGCCCCAGATACCCACAGATCAATTCTCCATGATTTTCTATGGGAATAAATCTCCATAGGGAATAACAGAGTTCCCAGCAGACATTTCCCCCCCCCACCCCGCTTTTTGACGACCCTGAAGCGGGGGGGGGAGGGCCTCCAAACCAGGGGATCCCCTGCCCCCACCTGGGGATTGGCAACCCTAACTCCAATAGACTTAAAAAAGATGTGACTGTTTAGGATTGCACAGTTGCTCTATTATAATGCCACTCAAAGATCTCAGTGAGGCAGCTGTGTTAGTCCTTTGCAGCAAAACTCCTCCCCTTCCCCCAAGTGAATTGCAGCACATTAAAGACTAGCAGATTGCTTGAGGCTTGAGCTCTGGGGGACTGGATCCTATCAGAGGTATGAAGTGTATCCTAAGTTGGCAGATAGATAGGTAGAATGGGGGGGGGACTGTAAACAGGGTCAAAGAGCAATGAAATGGAAAAGGAGCACAGAGCGTTTGTAATTGATTTCATTCAGTTGGCAAGTTTTAGCCTTGCACACAGGTTACAGTGAACATGCATATGTTGTGCACGCATGAACATATTTTGGTTTGTAAGGGAAAGCTGATGTGCATTTGATTTAATAATGCCATGGACCAGCAGTTGGACCAATGTGGGTTCCAACTGTATAGAATCATAGAGTTGGAAGGGACCTCCGGGGTTATCTAGTCACCCCCTGCACAATGCAGGAAACTCACAAACACTTCCCCCTAAATTCACAGGATCTTCCTTGCTGTCAGATGGCCATCTAGCCTCTGTTTAAAAACCTCCAAGGAAGGAGAGCCCACCACCTCCCGAGGAAGCCTGTTCCACTGAGGAACCGCTCCAACAGTCAGGAAGTTCTTCCTAAAGTTGAGCCGGAAACTTTTTTGATTTAATTTCAACCCATTGGTTCTGGTCCTACCTTCTGGGGCCACAGAAAACAATTCCACACCATCCTCTAGATGACAGCTGTTCAAGTGTGATCACTGTGTAGAAAATAATGCAAGAGTTATTTGAAGGGTGCACTTCAAGTATGGTGTCCTGGTTGCAGCGTTAGACTAGAGTGCAGGCAACTTAGGTTTATAGATCCACTCTGACATGAAGCTCATGGGGTGACCATGGCCCACTGGGGTTGCCAGTTCCAGGTGGAGAAACTCCTGGAGATTTGGGGGTGGAGGACAGGAACCTCAGTGGGGTGCAATGCCATAGAGTTGAGCCCCCAAAGCATCCATTTTCTTCAGGAGAACTGAAGGCTGCAGATAAACTGTAATTCTGGGGACCCCCAGGTTCCACCTGGAGGCTGACATAACTTCCCTGTGCTAAATGCTCCTTTAGAATAAACTACCTCCCAGGATTGTTGTGAGGATAAAATGGAGGGAAGGAGAATGAAGTACTCTGCTCCAAGTTCCTTGGATTAAAAAAAAAGTGTTAAATCAACAAGAACCTAAAGAAATAGGCTCCCGTTTGCAATAGCTTATTCTGTTGCAAATCTGATTAAGTTGTCCTAGGCTGTGTTCACACACACTAAATAATGCGCTTTCAATTAACTTTCAGTGCACTTTCCGACCGGATTTTTATTTATTCCAGAGTTGGAGTGCCTGCCCCACCACCCCTGCCGCAGCCTGCAGGCACCTTATCAAAAGCCCCTTTGACAAAGCTGCAGGGGAGAGGCAAAGAGAGGCAAACTTGGCCCCACCGCCAGCAGCAGCTGCACCAGGCAAGCTGGGCAGAGTGGCTCAGTTACTGGCTGCGCATAAAGACTGAAAGGGCTGCAAGCAGGGGGGAAACCAGGGGGGAAAGCTGGCTTGGGACCCCTAAAGCCATGGGGGCCCATAGGCCAGTGCCTACTTGGCCTAATTGTTAATCCAGCCCTGCTTTGGCTGCTTGATAATCAAACTCAGAAGGGACTTTCCCATTGGTTGCAGCATCCCAACGGTCTTCTGTCTTGGATTTTAAAAGTGGCTATTATCAAGCGCCAATGGAACCAGCAGATTGCCAGAAGGCAGCAATTACCACCCCGTTTGGCAATTTAAAATGATGCCCCCCCCCCCGAAGGCGAACCAATGCTCTATCAACGTTTCAGAAAATGATGGAAAATGTGATGCAGGTTTTGAGTCTTAACAGAAACAGTTGCCTTTTGGAAGGACTCGATTGTACTCTCTGCAACTATGGAGGACAAGAGGGACGTCTCCTCGTCGCAAAGACTTCAGAAGCGTGGATCGAAGTCGGCCCCTTCTAAATGTAAACTATTCCACTCCTCAGTGAAATACCCATCATCATCATCATCATCATCATCATCATCATCATCATCATCATCATCATCATCATCACATTTTATTTGTATCCCGCCCTCCCCGCCGAAGCAGGCTCAGGGCGGCTAACAACAAGAATTCAATACATACATTGTACAATACAACATTTTAACTACAATTAATTAAAATCTATTAAAATTCTAAAAACAGTAAAATTAATATTTTTGTGCTATTACCTAGATGGCAAACTTTACTTAGCAGTTCTAATCAGTGAAGGCCATTCGAAACAAGATGGTCTTGCAGGCCCTGCGGAACTGTTCAAAGTCATGTAATATCTGCATCCGGAATAGAGCTATGCTTTTTTTCAAATTTTGGTCACGGAGATTGCAAGAGCAACCTGAGAAAAACGTAGGGGAAAGGCATCTTTTCAGGCTTCAGTTGGAGGTTGTAGGATTGCCTTGAAATTAACTGCAAGTGTTTACTTAAAAAAAAAAATTACACACAACAGAGCTCTATTGAAGTGCTTATCTCTCCCTCCTCCCCACTGCCTGGTAGGCCAGAATACTTTGTCAGTAGTCTATTGTCAAAATAATTCATTGGCCCTGGGGAAATCAGAGTTCAGAAGCAAAGCCCGTCTTTGGTTCAACAGAGGTCAGCCACATCAAAGGGGGAAGGAGACATGTTCAGTCTCAGGGGTGGGGAAGGTGGTCTTGCCTGCTCTTGAAGTTGCCAGTTTTCCTTTTTCAATTCGGGGCAGGAAATTTGCTTGAAGAGATGGGAATCTGGTCAAAGAAAAGGAAGACAAAAGATAGTGGTTGGCGTTGAATCCTGAATGTCAAATGGATCGCTTTGGGGTCTGAAATTTTTAATGCAGCATCACTGGACCTGGTGGATCATACAGGATTGCCAACCTCCAGGTAGTGGCTGGAGATCTCCAGGCAACCGAGATCAATTCCCCTGGAGAAATTGGGAACTGAAAAATCTGTTCCCCCTTGGATGGTGAAGGGCTGTCATATAGAGGATGGTGTGGAATTGTTTTCTGTGGCCCCAGAAGGTAGGACCAGAACCAATGGGCTGAAATTAAATCAAAATAGTTTCCGGCTCAACGTTAGGAAGAACTTCCTGACAGTTAGAGTGATTCCTCAGTGTAACAGGCTTCCTTGGGAGGTCGTGACCTCTCCTTCCTTGGAGGTTTTTAAACAGAGGCTAGATGGCCATCTGACAGCAATGAAGATCCTGTGAATTTAGGGGGAGGTGTTTGTGAGTTTCCTGCATTGTGCAGGGGGTTGGACTGGATGACCCCGGAGGTCCCTTCCAACTCTATGCTTCTATGGAGAGCCAGTTTGGTGTAGTGGTTAAGTGTGCAGACTCTTATCTGGGAGAACCGGGTTTGATTCCCCACTCCTCTACTTGCACCTGCTGGAATGGCCTTGGGTCAGCCATAGCTGACCTTGAAAGGGGTTGTCCTTGAAAGGGCAGCTGCTGTGAGAGCCCTCTCCAGCCCCACCCACCTCACAGGGTGTCCGTTGTGGGGGAGGAAGGTAAAGGTGATTGTGAGCCGCTCTGAGACTCTTCAGAGTGGAGGGCGGGATATAAATCCAATATCATCTTCTTCTTCTATGATTCTATGGTGGGTTTTATGGCATTATACCCTGCTGAAGTTCCTCTCCTCCCCAAACGCTGCCATCCCCAGCCTCTATCCCCCAAATCTCCAGATATTGCCCAACCCAGACCCGGAAACCAATACTCCCTCTAAGCTGTGGAGTCTTGTGAGCAAGAATTCTACTTCATGAGCTACTGGCAGTAAAGCTGTGAGCTACTGCATAAATTAGCTTGCTCTGGGGCTATTTTTCCTGAGTTAAGATAAAAGTGTATGAGCCGGAGCCTGGAGGCTAAAAAATTGTGAGCTAGCTCACACTAACGCAGCTTAGAGTAAACACTGATGGCAACCCTATTAAATCATGCAGTTGCAGGCATTAAACAATTTTTAAAAACCTACACATTTTCTGCCCCTAGGAAGCCACACTTTATATTTTGATTGTGGGAACCGAGAAGCAACAATACCTTTTGCTGGGGTCCCTCTCCACCCCAAAGGCTATCCTTTTCAAGCTCCACCCCTAAATCTCCAAGAATTCCCCAGGCTGGAGTTAGCAACCCTGCTCCCTAAACAATGGCTGACTGAGCTGCCATCACTTGAAGAAATCCAGGCCTTCTAGTCACTCAAACCCATCTGCTTGTCAGTCCAAGAGCATGACAGAAAGAATCTGGTAAAGCCGTTTGCTTAACCCAACAGCTTGTGGTGTTTATTTTTTTGTTTCCAAGCTGGGAAAAGTTGTAGAAACTGGCTTAAGACCTTTTGAATGGAGAGAAATTGGAAGAGGGTGGTATTGTCATCAAGGTTGTCAGGGGACAGTGCAGATTTTTGGGCTCAAATATGAGGGAAACATTAAAATGTTCACAAGGAGAACGCTTGCCAATTGAACGGCCTGTTGCTGATTCAGGAACACCGCTGATGCCAAAAGACTTCATTCTGTGTCCTTGTTATTACAAACACTAACTTCTGAAAAACAAGCCTACCTTAAATTCATCTTTTTTATTTCCATCTTTTTGCAACTGATTGTCTATACCAGGGGTGGCCAAACTTGCTTAATGTTAGACCCACACAGAATAAATGTCAGATGTTTGAGAGCCGCAAGACATAAACGTCAGATCTTTGACAGCCACAAGGAAGGAAGGAAGGAAGGAAGGAAGGAAGGAAGGAAGGAAGGAAGGAAGGAAGGAAGGAAGGAAGGAAGGAAGGAAGGAAGGAAGGAAGGAAGGAAGGAAGGAAGATGGTGAGGGAGGAGGGAGGGAGAGATGGAAAGAAAGCAACTTTAAATGCATTCTCCAAGCCACCAGCTGACTTGGCTTGGAGAAGTGATTTAAAGAGACAAATGCCTTCTCCAAGCTGGCTGATGGGGCAGTGGGGACTTCGAGAGCCACACAATATTTATGAAAGAGCTACATGTGGCTTCCGAGCCACAGTTCGGCCAACCCCGGTCTATACATTTACCTAAGATACGCAATAGCTAACTGACAAGGCTTGTCCATTTTTAACATGGATTGTAAACGGAACACCTTGTATTTTTTAAAAAATAACTTAGCTACAGTCATAACTCAGAAGTACTATCACCCAAATCTCACAAGAGGCAAATGGTGGCAGTTACCCAGGTATCAGAAGAGGGGCAGGCACCCCCCCCCCATAGGGGGATGCACAACACCCTCCTTGTTCCACCTCAAAAACAGGGGTTAACCAAGCAGACTGGGCCAAAAAAACACAGCTCTGGGACTCTTTGGGATGTGGAGTGATGATGTCATCAACTGGTGCACTTCCTGTCCCCTCACCCAGTGTTGAGATTCTTGCCACAACTAGGATTGCCAACTCCAGGTTGGAAAATTCCTGGAGATTTGCAAGTGGATACTGGGGAGGGTGGGGTTTGTTGAAGGAAGGGGCATAATGGCATAATGGCCCTGAGCCACTTGTGGGAAGGGCGGGATACAAATCATAAATAAATAAATAAAAATAGAGTCCAGCCATTGTATTGCCACCCCACCACTGGTGGAGCCACCTCTGTGGCTTCACAATCCTCATTTCTATACCTTCTTCTTTGCAAGTATGCCAGTCTCTATGGGTAGACGTTATGTTTCTTTAGGAGCATGGGCCAAAAATATTCTACTACAGCAATAAACAATGTTTTTGGCCCTGGTTCTCAAAGAAACATGGTGTCTACCTGCGGAGACATGTCAGAGTGCAGCAAAGAAGAGAATGTAGGGTTGCCAGGTCCGACTCAGTGAATATCTGGAAACTTTGGGGGGTGCAACCAAGAGCAAGGTTGTGACAAGCATGACTGATTTCCAACCGGAGTTCTGGCCATCACATTTAAAGGGACCATGCTCCTTTTAAATGCCTCTGTTGGAAATAATGGAGGATAGGGGCTCATAGAATTGGACCACCTGGTCCATTTTTTTTTTGAAACTTTTTTTTAGGAGAGACACCAGATGCTATACTGAAAATCTGGCACCTCTACCCAGCCCCCCAAGCCCCAGATACCTATGGCCAGGGTTTTTTTGTAGAAAAAGCCTAGCAGGAAGTCATTTGCATGTTAGGCCACACCCCATAATGTCGAGCCAGACAGAACTGTGTTCCTGTGCATTCCTGCTCAAAAAAAAGCCCTTCCTATGGATCAATCCTCCATTGTACAGTATGGGGACCAGCAAACACTTCCTTCTCCCTTTTCTGCTAACCCTGAAGCGGGGGCGGGGGGGCTCCAAATCAGAGTACCCCTTGCCCCTACATGTGTTCCCTGTGATGTTTCCCAGGAGACTTGTTGCAGCCCTAAAAATGCTTTCATGGGAGAGAGTCCACTGAATCAAATGGGATTTGCTTCTGAGCAGACCTGAGGCACCTTCACTCTCTGGGGAAGATGAAGCTACATGCTTGGCTTTGTCAAATGGTTTTGGACAGGGGTGGAATTCTAGCAGGAGCTCCTTTGCATATTAGGCCATGCCCCCCTGATGCTCCTGCTAGAATTCCACCCCTGGTTTTGGAGCATGAGTTGTGAAACCAGCTAGTACCTGGTGAACTTCCAGGACATCCACACACTTTTCTAGGCTATGCTGGAAAAAATAAAATAAAAAACCCTACTGGCATGAAGAAGTGCAAATGACACCATGAACCCCCAATGTAGAAGAACAACTTCGAACACATTTAAAAAATCCAAAACCATCTTTTAATCACTTTGCATGACAACAAATCTAGCTGTTTATTGCTGGGAAGAACACTTTACAGAAACTAAAAGGAACTGGCGAGAGTGGGGAGAAGCTTTAAGAATGGAGTTGCACTACAGCCCATAATAATAAAAGGTTTGAAGTTTAATCCCATGATAGTGTTATGTACCAGTCTGAGAGACGCACGTAGGGCAACATAGTTTATTGCATGGTACAAACACGAGGTAAGAGAGAGAACACGCGGGCCGGGTCCCGCATATATACAGGTCCGGAACTATTCACCCTGCTGGCCAGTCCAATGCTGGCCAGCCATATTTCCCGCCACTCGCTGTGATTGGCGGATGACCAGCGCTCTTCGCGGAGGCGTCGGGTTGTCATCTTTGCCTCCGCGGCTTTAGCGGACTAACGCTTTATCGATGGTACGTTATAACGAAATGGTTGCGCTGTCAGGAATGATGGCGTTCTACGAACGCCATACACTACACCCCTCCCCCCTTAGTTAGTAACATAGTCCTGTAGGTAGGTGGGAGGCCGGCGCTCTCGAGTCGAACGTCGTGGGGTGGCTTGCGGAGTCGTGATGACTTCGGGCCCCGGCGCCTCCTCGGGAGCCTGAGCATCCGAGGGTTGCGGGGCGAGTTCGGGGGCTTGGTTGGCCCCTGTAGGAGGTGGCAGCGTCATGGATGGCGGCGGGGTTGTGGTAGGCTCCTCGGGTTGGGCTGCCCCTCTTGTTTCTGTGGGTGCTTCGGGTAGGGTTCTGCGGCGCATCTGGTCGATGTGCCGGCGCAGGATCAGGCCCCCCTCAGTGGATACTTCATAGTGACGGGAGCCCACGACTCGTAGCACCCGCCCAGCCACCCATTCGGGTCCCGCGGCGTAGTTGCGGGCGAACACTGGATCCCCGGCAAAGAACCCCCTGGCTGCCTCGCGGACCTCGGGGGACCCTCTTGTGTCCGCTGCACGGTCGGGGTGCAGCCTGTCAAGCCTTGTGGTGAGCTTGCGCCCCATGAGGAGCTCAGCTGGACTGACCCCTGTGGCTGGGTTTGGGATGACCCTGTTGTCAAAAAGGAATGCGGCCAGCCTGTGATCCCAGTCACCCTGCACGATCCTGCCCAGGGCCTCTTTGGTGGTGCGGACCATCCGCTCGGCCTGGCCGTTGGTGGCGGGGTGAAAGGGGGCCGACCTGATGTGCCTTATGAGGTACCTCTGAAGGAAAGCCTGGAACTCTCCCGAGGTGAAGGCGGCCCCGTTGTCCGAGACCAGGGTGTCTGGGATGCCGTGGGTGCATAGGACCCGGCGCAGGGCTCGGATGGCGGCTGCTGAGGAGGTGGATGCTACAGGGAGGACCTCCAACCATTTTGTGTATGCATCCACGATTATAAGGAATATCTGCCCCTGGAACGGCCCCGCGAAGTCTATGTGGAGCCTGGACCAGGGTTTCCTAGTGGTTTCCCACCTTGTGGTCGGGGCGCTGGGTGGGTCCGGCCGCGATTCCTGGCACGCACTGCATCTCCGGACCCAGTCCTCTATTTCTCCGTCCATTCCCGGCCACCACACATAGCTCCTGGCTAGGGCCTTCATCCTCACCATGCCCGGGTGCGTTTCATGTAGTGATGCAAGGACCCTTTTCTGAAGGGGAGGGGGAACCACCACCCGGCTCCCCCATAGCAGGCACCCCTTGTGGGCCGCGAGTTCCTCCCGCCTCATTTTGTACGGTTTGAACTCTCCCCCCAGGTCCCTCTCTGGCCACCCCCTCACCACCCAGTCGAGCACCCTCGCTAGGGTTTTGTCTTTCCCTGTGGCCTTTGCCACTTCGGCAGCGTGTATGGGCTGGTCAGGGAGTGCCTCTATTGACATCACCTGGTGGGCTGGTGCTGGGTCGGGCCCCGTGTCTGGCAGCGGTAAACGACTGAGTGCATCGGCGTGGCCCATTGCCTTGCCCGCCCTGTGTACCAGTGTGTAGGTGTATGAATTTAAAAATTGGTTCCATCTCAGCACCCTCTGAGACAGGATTTGGGGGGTTTGCCAGTCGGGGGCTAGCAGACCCAAGAGAGGCTTGTGGTCGGTCGCTATCGTGAACTTGCGACCGTACAAATAATCGTTAAATTTGTGAACCCCCGCTACGATCGCCAGGGCTTCCTTATCTATTTGAGCGTAATTACGCTCCGCTGACGTTAAGGTGCGGGAATAGTAGGCGACCGGTACCTCCCGGCCGTCCGATAGTTGGTGCCCCAGAACAGCGCCCACCCCGTACGGCGATGCATCGCATGCCAGAATGACTGGAAGGCGCTCATCAAAGTGGTGAAGCACCGCGTTAGAGACCAGGACGTCCTTCACTGCCTGGAACGCAGCGGCTTGCTTCTTCCCCCACACCCAAGGAGCTTTTTTGTCCAGTAACCGGTGTAGGGGTTCCGCGATGGCCGCTTTGTGGGGTATGAATGTGTGATAAAAGTTGAGCACCCCCAGGAAGCTCTGCAGCTCCGCTTTACTCGTGGGGGCTGGGGCTTGTACGATGGCCCTGGTTTTCTCCTCGGTCGGGTGGATTCCCTCTGCGTCCACGGTGAATCCTAGGAACTCCACCCGCGGTACCCCCAGCAAACACTTCTCCCTCTTCACCTTGAGTCCAGCGGTTTGGAAACGACGGAGCACCTCCCTGAGACGGTTGCTGAACTCCTCAGGGTTCGGGGCGGCGATTAAAACGTCGTCGAAAAAGGGCTGGACTCCTGGGATCCCTTTGAGGAGAGCGTCCATTATACTTTGGAAGATCCCCGGAGCTACGCTGACCCCAAACTGTAGCCGGTTCACCTTGAACGCCCCCCTATGGGTCACTATCGTCTGTGCCTCGGCCGTTTTGGCGTCCACCGGAAGCTGCTGGTAGGCTTGTGCCAAGTCCAGCTTCCCGAAAATTTTGGACCCCGCAAGGGCGGCCAGGACGTGGCTGACAACCGGCACCGGGTAGGGGTTATCCTGGAGCGCCTTGTTGATTGTGCACTTGTAGTCGGCACAAATCCTCACGTCCCCATTCGGTTTGACCGGAGTCACTATGGGGGTTTCCCACATGGCGTAATCGACCGGCTCTAGGACCCCTTGTGCTACTAGGCGGTCCAGCTCAGCCTCGATTTTAGGTTTTAGGGCGAAGGGGACTCTCCTTGCCTTAAGCCGGGTTGGTCTGACCGTGGGGTCGAGCGGCAGGGAGATGGCCGGGCCCTTGTAGCTACCCAACGACCCGTCAAAAACCTCTGGGAATTCTCGGCACACCTCCCCGAACCCCCCGTCCATGGTCGTTTGTGACACCTCAACTCTGATTCCTAAGGGGCCGAACCACGTGAGGCCCAACAGGGTCGCCAGTGGTCGCTTGACTACCAGGATATCTAGCGGGCCTCTGAAAGACCCTCGCTCCACGCGCACCCTCGCCCACCCCGCGATCTGGACCGGGTTTTTCTGGAAGTCCCGCAGTACAAAGTCGGCCGGCCGCAGCAGTCTCTTGTAGCCGGGGTGTAACCGCCTCAGGGTCTCCTCCGCAATTATGGAGATGGAGGAGCCTGAGTCCACCTCCATGAGGCAGGGGGCCCCCTCTATGCGGACCGACACTTTAATCTTGTTGGGGGTGGCTAGGGGCAGGTTCAGTACCTGTAGCGTGGTGGAGGCCGTGGAGGGGAACTCAGCGGCCTCGTGGTGCGTGGTTGGCCACGGGCGGTGGGGCTTGGCTCGGCAAGCCCGCGCTATGTGACCGGTCTTCCCGCAGCTCCTGCAGTCCCAGGTCCTGTACTTGCAGTCCCGCCGGTCGTGGGGGTCGCCGCAACTGGCGCAGTTCGCTCCTTCGTTGTTGCGTTGGTTCGATCTTTCGTTCGCCCGGGGCCGCTGTGGGGCTCGGGAGGCTGGTCTTGCAGAGCGGTGCATCTGGAGCGCTTCTCCTTCGTCCGGGTGATGGGGGTCCAGCTCCTCGTGGTGGACGGCTTCCGACTTGGCCCTGGAGAATGTCCGGGAGGCGCGCTCGAAGGCCACGGCCTCGCTGAAAGCGCCCTGAAGCGTGAGCTCTTCCTTTGCGAAGAGCTTTTGCTGGAGCCTCTCGTCGCGGAGGCCCCAAGCGAACCGGTCGGCCAAGGTCTCTTCCAAATTTGGGAAGTTGCAGCTTCCGGCGATCTGGCGCAGGGCGGCCAGGTAGTCTGCAGCAGATTCTCCCTGGGCCTGGTCCCTCTTGTGGAAGAGGAACCGTCGGGCCACCCGCGACGGCTGCGGCAGGAAATGGCCCGTGAGGAGGCGGACGACCTCCGTGTACGTTTTCTCCGTGAGGCGGGCGGGCGCCGAGAGACCCTTTGCGATCTCAAAGGTGGCGGCCCCGCAGACGCTCAGGAGCACGTCCCGCTTCATGCTGTCCTCGGTTACTCGATTCGCCCTCAGGTAGCAATCGACTCTCTCCGAATAGGATTCCCATCCCTCGGGTTTCGTGTGGTCGAAAGCTTCGATGTGACCGGTGTTCCCGCTGGTACTGGCCATGGCGGCGGTCGTTGCGAAGTAGCGATACAGCGATGAAGCGATGGGACGACGAGTTGCCCGGGCGTCTCCTTCGTAGCCCTTGTCGAAGGACTACGATCCCATCCTCGTCGCCACTGTTATGTACCAGTCTGAGAGACGCACGTAGGGCAACATAGTTTATTGCATGGTACAAACACGAGGTAAGAGAGGGAACACGCGGGCCGGGTCCCGCATATATACAGGTCCGGAACTATTCACCCTGCTGGCCAGTCCAATGCTGGCCAGCCATATTTCCCGCCACTCGCTGTGATTGGCGGATGACCAGCGCTCTTCGCGGAGGCGTCGGGTTGTCATCTTTGCCTCCACGGCTTTAGCGGACTAACGCTTTATCGATGGTACGTTATAACGAAATGGTTGCGCTGTCAGGAATGATGGCGTTCTACGAACGCCATACACTACAGATAGCCAGGATTTAGCTACAGAATAGGGTTGCCAGGTCTGTGTTGAAAAATACATGGAGACTTAGGGGAGTTCAGTCATGCTTGCCACACCCTTGCTCCTGGATCCACCCCCAAAGTGCCCAGATATTTCTTGAGTCGGACCTGGCAGCCCTAGGGACTCCACGTGGATGCATTGTCTTGAGCTTTGCGATCAGTTGCGATCAGTTCAGCAGTCTGTCTATCAAGCTCCCTTTGAAATTCCTTTGTGAGATACTTGCTCCAAGTTCCAGGACATTCAGTTGCTGACCTAAACGTTTCCTGTTCCATTACCTCTCTGCATATCACATCTAACCCAGTCACACCTTCTATTGCCATTTGCCTGCTCATGTCATTTGGCATCTGAAATCACTCCACTTTCCAAAACATAGATCAGAGGGACTCACATTCTAGCTGTGTCAGAAGAAGGCAGCAATTACTCACGAAAGCTCCTATCCTGCCACAAGTTTTGTTAGACTTTAAGGTGCTACTGGACTCTTTTCTACTGCTACAGACAGAGTGACATGTCTACCCATCTTGATCTAAATACAAAATAACAGGCCTCAGATTCAGCTCCACCGCCTATTTTTCTACAAAATGACCCCTGCATTCCTGTTCTGATTAGTTACTTCCTTTTTTCATTGAATTGTTTAAAAATATTTACCTCATTACAATGTTCAAGGCGGCTTATGCCCAGAAGGAAATCTGTGGACTAGAAAGCTACATCTTGAAAATAAGAGAACGCAGTCACCAAACTGTCCTCGTCTGCCATCATTTCAGAGGATCCTGTTTGTTTAAAGTGAATGATTACCTGGCTCCCTTAAGCCATTGTTCTGCTAGCAGTTAGTAATTGAGATTCCAGTCAGTAGGCATTTAGTGCTGAGGTGTTTAGTCATGAAGTATTTAAGAAAAGTTTTTTAAAAAATACCCAGAGACCTTTTGTGATCATTATAAGAACATAAGAGAAGCCATGTTAGATTAGGCCAATGGCCCATCCAGTCCAACACTCTGTATCACACAGTGGCCAATTCCTGTTGTCTTTTCCTGGTCTCTAGCATGGGTGGTGCATTTAAAAAATGTGTAACTTGCAAATAAAGGTACCAGTGAATTTTTTTGCCTAACTTCATTTCTAATTCAGATTTGTCTGTAATTTTATTTTTATTTAAAAGGTGAATTATTCTGTTTATTCCTTTCTGTTCCCATGAATGAAAGGTGTTTTGTATGCATCCTGGAACAAACCATTTTTGTGCTATAAGGGAAGCTTGATAAGAGATCCCAGGTGCCAATTGTGATGCTTTCCTGTACCAAAGCTTTAGAGAATTTTTGAGGAAATTATATGGTAAAATTTTAAAAACCTTCTGAATGTCTTTATCCCATAACTGATTATAAAGTGAGTTTTCAGTTCTATTTCCATTTTCCACCTGGAACCATTCAGGTGATTTTTGTGCAGTTGCTGCTGTCACTATGTTTGCAGTGTTGGATGCTTCATAATAGAGTAGTACAGGGGTGGCCAACAGTAGCTCTCCAGATGTTTTTTGCCTACAACTTCCATCAGTCCCAGCCAGCATGACCAATGGCTGGGGCTGATGGGAGTTGTAGGCAAAAAACATCTGGAGAGCTATCATTGGCCACCCCTGGAGTAGAAGATCAGGTAAGTCTCATAATACAAGGCATAATCATTGTAAATACCTCTGAAAGTGACTAAAACAATTCACATTGGAGACCAACGCTCCTATATTCTGCAGAAAGACAACGGCATAAAGGGAAGGACCAACATGCACTTATACAACAGGTGTTGAAGATTACAGCATTTCTTAAAGTAACAGACGATCAAGTTTACAGTGGCGAACCTAATACATAAAGAACTGAAATTCTTTCATAAAAAGCACGACAAGTCCCAGTCATTAGTAAGTCCATGAGGCATCAGAGAATCCAGTTTAAAAATCCACCGCATTTCCTACTTTAGCAGCCACTTATTCATATCTACTTTCTGTGAATCCAGACAGGAAACTTTTTCCAGGACAAAAAATCTTAAATCATTGGGATCATGTTTCAAAGTCGGAAATGTTCAACAAGGGGAGCCTCAGAAACAAAAATTTTTACGCAAGGTTTGTGTTCCAAAATTCGAGTACAGACCGCACATGGACATAAAATAACGTATACACAGCTCTTAGTGGAACAGGTTGTAGTATCTTTCAACTTTATTTTAAATCCTGATTTAGGGTGTTGGAACTCCCTTATTTCTAAAGATAATGGACAAGCGGAGCAAATTTCACATTTATGGTGCCCCCCCGCATGCATTGGAAGCGAGATTTTATTAAAGTCAGATCGCACTAAATGGTCTGATGGGCTTTTTCTGCGCAGGAATGCAGTTCCGGCTGGCTTGGTGTCAGGGGGTGTGGCCTAATATGTAAATGAATTCTTGCTAGGCTTTTCTCACAAAAAAGCCCTATGTGAAACAATGGTGACATCAGGGGGTGTGGTCTAATATGAAAATGAGTTCCTGCTGGGCTTTTTCTACTAAAAAAGCCCTGGGTGGGACCATGGGCTGAATATGCTTTTATAAAGAGGCTGTTCTCTTTTTCAAGGGCCCTTTTGCAGCATCCCGAACTGTGGCTGAATGAAAACGCACAGCAATTAGGTAGGACTGAAAGCATTTGCTTCCCCTCTGTTACACCTGTTGTCCTCCCAGTTCATGTAACAGGGCCATGTATACATAGTTCTTTTTAGTGTGCAGACTCTCATCTGGGAGAACCAGGTTTGATTCCATCCCCACTTCTCCACTTGCACCTGCTGGAATGGCCTTGGGTCAGCCATAGCTCCGGCAGAAGTTGTCCTTGAAAGGGCAGCTGCTGTGAGTCCTCTCAGCCCCACCCACCTCACAGGGTGTCTGTTGTGGGGGAGGAAGGTAAAGGAGATTGTGAGCCGCTCTGAGACTCTTTGGAGTGGAGGGCGGGATATAAATCCAATATCTTCTTCTTCTTCTCCTCCTCCTCAGTCAGAACACACAAATCTGCCTTATATCCTTGTTGCTAGCTTGCTTAAGACTGATCATGCAGGCTTTCGTTCTAGCCTGCTTAAGATCCAGCCCATGACTGTATGGCTGGGAGGAACATCCCAGGTCATAGCCCAATGGGCACATTCACACACACTAAATAATGTGTTTTGCAACTGGTTTTATCCATTGCAAGAATAGCAGAATCCACTTGCAAACAGTTACCATGTGAAAGCACCCAATGTCTTCCCCAATTGACTCCATACTGAAACTGAAACTGCCCTTGGAATCTTCTTCTTCTGTATCACATTGATACCCCCCACTGTCCTCTCAAGTCGCTCTGAGCAGTAGAGAGGGTTTCCCTGGGCATTTTAGCCTTATGACAACCAGGGCTTTTTTTGTAGCAGGAACTCCTTTGCATATTAGGCCACACCCCTAAGAGCTTACAGGGCTCTTCTTACAGGGCCTACTGCAAGCTCCAGGAGGATTGGCTACATCAGGGGTGTGCGGCCTAATATGCAAAAGTCTTCCTGCTACAAAATAAAAAGCCCTGAGACAACTCTGTCAGGGAGACAAGGCTGAAGAAGCATGACCAGCCCAAGGTCAGCCAGTAGGTTTCACGGATTAATAGAGACTGGAGCCTGGGTCTCCCCAGTGCCAGTCTAACAGCTGCAGATTTCTTTGTTAATCCTCAGGGGTGGTCCATCCACTAGGTGGCCCTAAGCGATTGCTTAGTACACAGGAAGTGGTGGGGCACCACCAGCCTGGCTTCCTCCTACTTCCAACTGGCTGCCCACCTGCAGAAACAGGGTCTGCTGTGGGGGTGCCCCCAAACCCCAGTGACTATTTGGCAGGGGGGAGCTCTCCTCCCTTCTTCCATCTGTTGGGATGGAGGTAGGCCAAGCCTGGGCCTCCGCCTGCTCCCCACCACTGTACCTCACCTTGCCTGACCATGACAGAGGGTGGGCAAGGAAGTGAATGGTAGATCACTGTCCTGCCAGGCAAAAGTGGGCAATTCCTTGCCCCAACCATGGGCCTCAGCCTGCTGCTGGGAGACAAGGACAGGCAGCAGCTCCTTGCTGTGGCCCAGTGGGGACAGGTTGGAATGGATGGGTGACATCTTTCTACCTCCTCCTGGGAGGAAGGGGGGGAGGGAGAGCTTGCTTTGCTATGCTCTCTCAGTCCCACAGAGCTACTGAGCCAAGCCTCTTATCCTTCTATTGGCTGAGGCTCCTTCCCCTCCTGGTCCCCTGGAGAAGGAAGGAAAGAGCCAGTTTCCTTTGCCCAGTTCCTTGGATGCCATGGGAGAGATACAAAGAAAGCACCTTTAAGGCCAACGAATGTTCATATTTTAATCATGTTTTAAGTTGTTTTTTTAAAAAAAAAATCTTTGTGTCCTTTATCTCTGCTACCTGGCATTACATTTTATTACACACATGGCCTGGCCAGTCTCATTTATGTCATATTTGGCCCTCATAACAAGTGAGTTTGACACCCCTGCTATTAGGCTGTCCCTGTTCATCCTAATTCTTGATTCCTAATCTAGAGGTGGTCTCACCTCCCTTAAAGGCTTGTTGTGAGGATAAAACGAAAGAGGGGCAAACACTGTAAGCCACGCTGTTCCCCACTGGAGAAAGGCAGGGCATAAATGAAGTAAACAAATAAAACAAGTACACAAAAAAACAAGCAGGTATAAGCCACATAAAATTTATAGCCTTTTCTGAACATCTCAAGCTATTTCTAGACAGTCACCTCACGATTGGACTACTGTAACGCCCTCTACATGGGGCTGCCTCTGTGCCGGACCCGGAAGTTACAGCTAGTGCAGAACGCGGCGGCCAGGCTGTTACTTAGTCTCCCAAGATGGGAACATGTACGGCCGGGGCTACGCGAACTGCACTGGTTACCGATTGTATACCAGGTCCAGTACAAAGTGCTGGTTATCACCTTTAAAGCCCTATATGGCCGAGGACCAGCCTACCTGAAGGACCGTCTCTCCCCGTATGAACCCCAGAGAGCACTGAGGTCAGTAGGAAAGAACAGACTGACTACCCCTGGGCCAAGACAAATTAAACTACAGAACACTCGCTCTCAGGCCTTTTCGGCCGCAGCCCCACATCTCTGGAACCAACTCCCAGAGGAGGTGCGGGCCCTGCGGAACCTTGATCAGTTCCGCAGGGCCTGCAAGACCACCCTTTTTAAATTAGCTTATGAATAACTGAAAATCCGCCATCAGCATCAACTAGAAGAGTGTCAAGGATAGCGTTTAATATGTTTTAGTTAATTGTTTTAATTCAGGCTTTTAAGGTTAATTCAATGTTTAATTTAATGTTTCTAATGTAACTGTTTTACTGTTGGTGCACCATTGGTCACCGTATTGTTAGCCGCCCTGAGCCTGCTTCGGCGGGGGAGGGCGGGGTACAAATAAAATTTATTATTATTATTATTATTATAGACAGCGGCTTGTGTCTTGCCCACTCAGTTCAGCAAAGTTTGAGAACAGTGAGCTATGGAGACCTGTGGTCCAACTCCTATCCACATAAGAGATGCTTCACATATTCAAGTATTCATGGGTAGCAACCAGATTTTTTTTTTTAAAGCAAGAACACAGAGAAATGCAGTTCTGGTTGGCTTGGTGTCAGGGGTGTGGCCTAATAGGCAAATAAGTTCATGCAGGGCTGTCTACAAAAAACTGCGCGAAGCAATGGTGATGTCGGGGGTGTGGCCTAATATGCAAATGAGTTCCTGCTGGGCTTTTTCTACAACACCCCCCCCCCGCAGCGACTAAAGATCTTGGATGGATTTCCCAATCTTGTCGATTCTGTAGACACTTAGGCTTTGAGACTAGGTAGTAGCCACTGTAATAAATTGGCTGCCGAGGTGGGAGGCACGCAGCCAATCACGAAGGGCTCACATAGGGGTGTGACCAATGCAAAAATGCGGGAGGTTCCAACCCAGGTGTTCTTCTCTGATGGGAGGCAGCTCTTTCCAGTTGGGTGCTCCCTGCCATCACAAAGCTGATTCCTCTTAGACTTTTCTTGAAGCAACTCCAGAGTCCAGCTCCTAATAGGAGCCAGGATTGGAAAGCCAGGAAAGATGGAGACTCAGCGGTAGGCAATATGGCACCCACAAGTGCCATTTTGGGGATCGCTGATTTATCAGTTTGATGGGACCAGGTGAACATCTAGTTACAGACGGGAATGCAAATCCAGGAATGAACTGGTATCAGTTTTCCGTGCAGAACCTGCATCCATGTGCAGATCTTCCATGCTCCATACCATGTGTTCCTTCCTTCTCTTTCATTTCTTTCCTTCCCTTGTTTCCTTCCTTCCTTCTTTCATTTAATTTCATTTCCTTTCTTCCCAAAGTAAAACAACAGGGATTCCCAGGAAAGAACACAAAATGCTCCCAATCTTATAAAAATATTTTATTTATGAAAGTAACAATCGTACTAAACAACCTATACTTGAAATGCATTGAATAATTGCTAGAATAAATACAGGCAATTGATTCAATCTTTTATAGAATGCGGGGATTTCATTTGACACTTGAACGGTATTACCCCCCCCCCACACAAAGCTTTAACTTATACAATATAAATAGTTAAAAGGCAAAGTCAAGTTTCTTTTTTATCTTTTATCATTTGCATCTTTTGAGTCTGATAGTTTAATACTGATCCATTTGGTTACCAAAAAAGGATTGATTTCCCCCCCCTCTCAGTTGTGAACATACATCAAGGTCGGTATGCAAGCAAACATGTTATCCCTGCTTTTTCAGAGTAAACAGCACATTCCACAGCAGGGATATCTAACTCATTTCTGCATTTATAAGAAAGTAGAGAGACTCTCCAGATATTTCTTTAAAAATATCAGATGGACTTCTGGACTGATTTTGCACTAAGCTTGTTCCGGATGGAGAGCCCTTTTGCTACCGGAGCTTCTCTCCATTTTTGCACATTGCCCCAGAGCTGTGAGTTGGCGCGCCACTATTCTGCAGCAAGCGGAAACCGCTTGTCAGAGAATCTCACTTGCTGCAGAATAGTGGCGCGCCAAGTTGCAGCTCCGGGGCAACTTGTGCGAACGCGGAGAGAAGCCCCAGAAGCAAAAGGGCTCTCCACTTGGAACAAAAGTAGTGCGAAATCAGTCCTGATTTACCACAGCGTTTTTTAAAAAGCAAGAATCCAAAAGGCCATAGATTTGTGTATGTTACCATCTTTCTTTCAGTCCTCAGCAAATATTCTTAAGGATTAACAGTGCAGGTCCTAAACAAGAGTTGCACCTCTCTAATCATATTGACTTCAATGGAGTTGGCAAGGTATAACTCTGTATAGGACAACACTGCAGTGCTACTTCGCTTTGGCTATGCAGGATCTGGGCCCCAAATGATCATTTTTGCATTACCTCTTGGCAGGGTGGGGAAAAAAGCCATAGTACATATAAACAGACTGCCTCTCTGCCGGACAGAGAAAGCAGGAGTTAGAGATGAAATGAATTACTACAGCACAGAGCTGTAGTAATCCCCACTACAATATATACACAGAAAACCTCTCCAGAATCCAAGGGATTACCATTATACCCAACAGTCTTTTCTTCTCTCTCTTCTCCTTCTTAAATCTTGATTCTCACTGCAGGCTATCGAGGATTTCTTTGTTGCATTGGAACTGGGTAACTGTGCTGCTAACTGCCCTGGTTAGTTGCACTGCCAGTTCTGAGGATTCAAGTGAATACCCATTTCTGGTCTTTTGATGTTAGCATGCATTTCCACATCTTACTTTTGTGTCCTCTTGATTCCCTCACCCTGTTTAAAATACTTTTCCTGTCTCTAAAGCTGCCTCTCTCTGCAGCGACATGTGCTAACCAATGGGGACCTGCTCTTTGCCTTAGGACTGCAAAGTTAGTACCCTATTTGGAAAGAGAAGCAAAATGCCTTAAAAGAGTAAAACCTGCAAGGTGGTGCAAATGGTTTTTACCCAGACTTTAGCATTGCCAGTTTGATTTTAAGAAGATCTGATTTGTAAATTAGTTTCCTGGGACTACCAGACAACCTGAGCCATTGGTCTTATGAGCAGGGAAAGTCCACTCCACTTGCAACCTGGACCATTCACTTCAGTGGTATATGAACATAAAGAACTGGCTTGTCCACTGGATTGAATGCAGAGACCTACTTTTGGAGGAACACGGGAAGTAATGTAAGCCACACTCCAGCAGTAAGAAGAGTGCCTCTGAGCATATATTGTTCCTTGCCCCTACTGTAACAATAAGGCCACAATATTCTAAGTTCTCTTATCACCCTAAAACATCTGGCAAGGTGGAAATTCTAGGACCTCTTCATTTTTAGAATGTAAACATTGGTCTTAACAGTCACACAGGTGTAACTTGTAGTATTCACTTAATATCTGTAGAATGCGAAGTAGGCCGGGGGGGGGGGGTGAAAACTGTTCCAGTTTAACCAACGACTTGCAACGCATCACAGGATTCTAAAAACAGAAACCAAAAACTTCACTCTTAACAATGGTGTTCAAGTAAAGAAAGAGGGGACGGCAGGGTTGCCAACTCTGGGTTAGGACATTTCTGGAAATTTGGGGGCATAGTCTGTGGTAGAGTTTGGGGAAGGGCGGGAGCTTGGCAGGGAAGTGATGTCAGATAGCCCGCCCTCCAAAGCTCTCATTTCCTCCAGGGGAACTGATCTCAGGAGTCTGGAGTCCAATTAGAATTCCAGGAGAACTCCAGGCCCCAGCTGGAGCTTGAACAACCAATAACCTATGCAGGTATTAGTGATCAAAATTACTAAGCTGTAATTACAGTGCTTATATATAGAAATTGAATCAACCAGGTATGTTTTTAAAAACATTTCACAAAAAAAAAGTTAATTGAACAGTAAAAATAATTTCTTTTCAAATCCCATGAAAGAGTAGATTGCGACAGGATTGTTAATTTATGCTTTCTGTTTCATTCACCGATTTCTTCCGACTTGAGATTTACTAAAACTGTGAACAAATAATCAAAACTATAAATGCAGTCTACTCTTTTCATGGGATTTGAAGAGAAACCATTTCTACTGTGAATCTATTCAACGAACCTTTTTTGTGAAATGTTTTTAAAAATATACCTGGTTGATTAAATTTCTATATATAAGCATTGTAAATACAGCTTAGTGATTTTGATCACTAATACCTGCATAGGCTATTGGTTGCTCATTGTTCATGTGATCACTCTTTTTGTATTTCGTTCCCACCTGGAGCTTGGCAACTCAGAGAGGTCAATATTTTTTAAAGAAAGATGTGAATCCCGGATGACTTCATAAAAACTCAAAACAATGAGGCTCTTAAAATAATGGCTATCAAGGCATATGTTTCATTCTCAGGTGTCTGTCAGAAATTTGTATTTTCTCTTACCAAATTTCAAGCGTGGGGGAGGGAGGATTGCACATATCTTTCCCTTTGGCCTTTATGGGCACAATCGCACCCCCCAGAAGTTGTCCTGAGCACTGACCAGAACGAGCGCAAACGCCTACACACAATTTCCCATTCGCTTTGAAAAGTCAGTGCGTGAAAACTTCCAGGGAGGCTATGCAGTCTATGCACATAACAGGGCTTGTCTCTGAAAAAAAAAAATAATCTAACAATGGCATTGGGTGACATTTTAAATACTTTCACAGAAATAACCATTCATCAGTTTAAAAGTACAAAAAGACGTTTTATTCTTTTGCATTGTGAGGGGGGGGATAATATCAAATCAGCATCCATTTTCACATTGTGGGGTTGACGGGGCTTTGTTGTTGAAAAGTAGCAATTCTTCAATACCTATTTAGAAAAGAGGAGAAAATATAAAGAGTGGCAGGGGAGAGGGAGGCGTGTACCTTTTTTTTTTGGCAGAAATATAAAATATAAAATATGAGATTTTTTTTTAAAAAATGATGTAAAAAGTAAACAAAGACAAATAATTACACTTATAAAAATACAACAAGTCATCAAACCTCATAAAAATTTGACTTTGGAATAACGTTTGGCAGCCTATTGCATAAACACACACAAGCACACACACACACACACACACAGACACATACAAACCTTCCTAGAAAAAAAAAATCACAGAACAAGAAGTTCATAAATTAGGTTGCAAGGGTTTGCCAAATCCTTTGCTCGAGTCTCCCTTTCTTCCCTGTCCATCCACATGAGCATGGCCAATGAGGTATATAGGACATTAACACTTTTGGGTGTATGCACAACAGAAGAAAGTGCATTAATCAGAGACCACCCACAAGAATGGGTTGAATCCATGTTTTTTTTTAAACAACAACAACAATCCCCCCAAAAAAGGCACAATCACATTTTCATATAGATTTTTTTCTTGTCTTTTGCTTTGGCATGGTCATGAAATTGTTTTTAATGTCTTCAAGTCCCAGCAGCAGTGATCCTTTTCCTTTTGACGAGATCTTAATTCAGTGCCACGATTGCTTCGGTTTGTTGGGTCACGCGGAGAACTTCCCACACGTAGCGGGAGATAAAGACACCAGCGGTGGGGATCATACGTCAAGCACCATGTCATACTGTTGTTCTTTCTTTCGCCGGCCACATTTGGTGATAAGCACTAGGTACAAAGTCAAGAGCATCACCCAGTAGCACGCGTAGAGTATCGTGCCGATGATCAACACTGTCTGTTTCGATTCAGAAAATGGCTTTTTGGATTCCTTGTAGATTGTGAAAATAACCCCGCCTAGGAGGATTGTAAACCAAACGGACACTGGGATGAGCCCTATGAAGTTGACCACAATGGTTTTCCTGCCCGACGTGCCCCATCCTGCCTTATTGATGGTGGCTATTGCAAACATCTTGGCTGGAAGTAAACTTGACATGTACAACACTGAGTAAAGGGACATAAACACCATGACCACGTTCCCTCTAAGGCAGCTAGCAAAGGAAGACTTTATGAGACCCACAAGCTGAACCGTCAGCAGGAAGAGGAGGATGTTCCACAGCTTCCCCCGGTAGAAAAGCTGGATGACGGTGGCAATGAGAAAGAACGGGAAGAAGCCCGTGATGACCGCCTCGTAAGTCATCCACAAGTGATGCTTGTGGAACCACATCGCATTGTACAGCCACTCTCGGAAGTAGGACTTACTCCAACGGGTCTGTTGGTTCAACCACCTGAGATATTCTATCGGCGTTTCCGTAAGGCACTTGGATCGAGCAGTGTATTTCGTTGCATAGCCGAGGCTCAGGACTCGGTTTGTGAGATGCCGGTCGTCTCCAAAGCTACACTGAGATCCCATGAACTCCTGATTGTACCAGTCTTCTACAAAGTCGTGGAGTAAGGAGTTCCTGTACATCCCCAAAGGTCCACTGATGCACTGAACGCAGCCAAAGTAGGACTGGCAGGCTCTTTCAATATTAAATGCCATCCAGTATCTCACGCTGCTGAGAAAGGAGATCCACGAGTCGTACTTGTTCAGTATCTGCAAGTGGCAACAGTGGAAAGGAAATTATATTACAATTAGTTCCTAAGAGAAAGGACATAGGATTGGTTTTAGGTAAAAGCCTAACTCACAAAATCATGCTGGTAACATCTACCCACCTACCTACCTACCTGATGGCCATGACTCAGTGGTAGAGTATCTGCTTGGTAAGCAGAAGGTCCCAGGTTCAATTCTCAGCATCTCTAATGAAAAAGTTCAGGTAATAGGTGATGTGAAAGACCTCTGCTGGAGAGCCACTCCCAGCAAGAGTAGAAAATACTCACTTTGATAGACCAGTAGTCTGATTCAATATAAGGCTTCAAGTGTACTTGCCCCCCCTTCATTTAGAGGGATTTCTATTCTCCCTTTCTACTGAAAACGGCACTCAAGCCAGCTTGCAAGTAAAAGTTTAAAAAGACATAACATAAAGCTAATACTGTCATCCTAAGGAGAGTTACAGCTTTGTAAATCTAGTGGTTTAGAGGGGTACAACTCTGTTTCAGATTAGAACAAAATTTGAGTCCAGTGAGATCTTCAAGACCAACACAATTTAATCCTGGCATGTACACCTCTTCAGATACAGTGGAACAGACTTTCTCAAGCCTTACATATAGGTGGAGAGAGGGTGGGGTGGGGTTAGTTGCCAGGAAAGCCTAGTTAAAGTCAAGATGCCTAAGTAACTGGGTGATAAGCAGGGTTTTTTTTGAGCAGGAATGCACAGAACGCAGTTCCGGCTGGCTTGGTGTCAGGGGGTGTGGCCTGATATGCAAATGAGCCTGTGTTGGGCCTTTTCTACAAAAAAGCCCTGGTGATAAGTATAGCTGAGACTGGATTAAAGCAGTTGGTAAGACCTGCTAAACAATGGTGACATCAGGGGGTGTTGCCTAATATGCAAATGAGTTCCTGCTGGGCTTTTTCTACCAAAAAAGCCCTGGTGATAAGTATAGCTGAGACTGGATTAAAGCAGTTGGTAAGACCTGTGAATAGCAGCAATTTAGCACATATAGACAAGAGTTAACAAGTGAGCAGGGGTCATTTCACAGAAAAAGAAGTGCCAGAGCTCATTAACACAACTCCTTAGTATATGCCATAGACCCATGACATCACTGGGGAAGGAAAGGTCCCCTGTGCAAGCACTAGTCATTTCCGACTCTGGGGTGAAGTTGCTTTCACAACGTTTTCACAGCAGACTTTTTACGGGGTGGTTTCCCATTGCCTTCCCCAGTCATCTACACTTTCCCCCCAGCAATGGTGACATCAGGGGGTGTTGCCTAATATGCAAATGAGTTCCTGCTGGGCTTTTTCTACCAAAAAAGCCCTGGTGATAAGTATAGCTGAGACTGGATTAAAGCAGTTGGTAAGACCTGTGAAGGACCTCGGAAGGATGGAAGGCTGAGTCAACCTCGAGCCGGCTACCTGAAAACCCAGCTTCCACAGGGGATCAAACTCAGGTTGCAAGCAGCGCTTAGGACTGCAGTACTGCGGCTTTAACACTCTGCGCCATGGGGCTGACATCACTGGAAGGTGTACTAAATTATAGCAGCTCAGCATCTACCTTAAACTGCTTCTTGAGTTACAATTGTTATAATAAAATCTTACTCCCGTCAGACTTTTAAAATTACTTTCTCTTATGAGGCCACAGTGGCAGAATGAAGATTTACATCTGTCTGCTTTACATGTTTTGGTTATTTTACCATTTTTTTTGTGGGGAAAAATATTAGAAAATTTGTCAAATCTTAAGAGTTTGGCAAAATTCTCACCAGTGTGTGGGGGGTTGAACAATGGAGCCCAGAAGCAAGTATTTGGGGGAGGGGTAAGAAAGAAAGAGAACAATAAAATTCAGAGGCTCCAGAGTTCTGCTCCTGTGAGCCTTCTGCCCAAAATGAGGCCTGGATGTGAGAACTAAGTTTGAGTAAATCTGTTGTATTTGTAAGCTAAGTCGGTGCTATTCATAGGCCTTACCAACTGCTTTAATCCAACCTCAGCTATTCTTACCACTTACTTTTTTTGTAGCAAGAACTCCCTTGCATATTAGGCCACACACCCCTGATGTAGCCAATCCTCCTGGAGCTTACAGGAGGCCCTGTATGAAGAGCTCTTTAAGCTCTTGGAGAATTGGCTACATCAGGGGTGTGTGGCCTAATATGCAAAGGAGTTCCTGCTACAAAAAAAGGCTCTGCTTATCATCCAGTTACTTATGCTTCTTGATTGTGACTAGTCTTTCCTGGCAACTAGCCTCCCTGTCACACGCACTATATGTAAGGCTTGAGGACGTCTGTTCCAATGTACCTGAAGAAGTGTGCATGCACACAAAAGCTGATACCCAGAATAAAACTTTGTCAGTCTTAAAGGTGCCACTGGACTCAAACTTTGTTCTGTTGCTTCAGACCAACATGGCTACCCACCTGAATTTTTCAGACTGCACAGTGAAAACCCAGTATAAAGGGGAAAAAGGACAAAAGTAGCATAACAGCAGCATGTCTATTGCATTAAGCCTGTTTAAGGCTGTGATCCTAACACCATTTAGTAGGAAGTAAGTCCCAGGGTGCAGATCTGCCCTTAGCTTCATAGCCGTTTTCATTTTTTTTTATTATTTTACTTCTTCAGTTTTCCTTGAAAGAATTCCGAATGTGTAAGTAACTTTTTTTTAAAAAATTCAAAAGTGGTCTGGCTTCTCATAAAATGTGTTTTTAAAAGAAGAATAAGAATAAGAAATATATGTGTTTAAAGTCACAAATGTTGTATGTAAACCCCTGCTGATAAAATGCTTCTTTATTCAGGAGCCTCATATTTTTGCAAACTTTTTTGGGGGGAAAATGTTTGACAGATAACCTAGGCTGGAGTATTTTCAGGAGGCATCAAAAGGCAGAAAAAATGTTAAAACGCGCATCTTTCCTACTTCACAGTCAACTAAGCCCCTCGTATTGCATTTTGAGGCTGAAATCTTTTCAACTATCGGGATGATTTTCATTTTGTTGTTTTGTTTATGGAGCCTCGTGTAACCTGATCTCTCCAGCCATGGTTTGGAACCCACTGAATGTACTTCCTGTTCAAAGCTTTCTACACCTACTAAATTAATGTCAGGTTGGCCAAGCATATTTAAGCCACGGGATAATTGATGAAGAGTAAGCAGAAGTGGCATTTTACTGCTGGGTAACTGCGACCTCTGCCACACTGGTAGCTCCTTATTTGGGACAGCACATGTCCAAGGGATGCCAGCCTCCAGATAGTACCTGGAGATCCCTGGGAATAACAGCTCATCTCCAGACTACAGAGATCAGTTCTGCTGGAGAAAATGGATGCTTTGGAGGGTGAACTCTATGGTATCGCTCTCCACTGAGTCCTCCCTAGGCTCACCCCCAAACCTCCAGGAGTTTCTGAACCTCAATCTGTCAACGCTGTACCCTCCCCATCTCCAGCCAGAGGGACCTGGCAGTCTAGGGTTGCCAGCCACCAGGTGGGGCCTGGAGATCTCCTGCTTTTACAACTGATCTCCAGCTGGCAGAGATCAGCTCCCCTGGAGAAAACGGCTGCTTTGAAAGGTGGTCTCTGTGGCATTGCACTATGTTGAGGCCCTTCCCCAAACCCCACCCTCTCCCGGCTCCACCCCCAAAGTCTCCAGGCACTTTTCCAACACAAACCTGGCAACCCTATGGCCATCCTAACATGTCCCGAAAGTGACACGTTCAAGTGGGAAGGCAGAAGAATAAAAATTGCAAAAAAGTTACTTGGGAACTATTGTTGAATGAGGGAGGGGCTTGGTTCAGTCATAATGCGAACCCAGTTTCTTGTAACTACAGATAGTTTGTGAAAGAGCAGGATTTGGTTGCAGGTGGTTGCTGGAGCAACTGCTTGTTGTTCAACAGGTCAAGGAGTCTGCTAGTGAGAGGTGGTGAAAGGTGAGAGAAATTTTGATTTTTCAGCAGCTCTGCCCAGGAAATGCAGGGTTTCTGATCTTCAGATGGGGCCTGAGTTTCCCCCAGAACTACAGCTGATCTCCAAACTACAGAGAGCAGTTTCCCTGGAGATAAAATATGGCAGCTTTGCAGAATAGATTCCATGTAATCACAACCCCGCTGAGCTCTTTCCCCTCCCCAAACCCCACTTTCTCCAGGCTCCGCCTCCAAATATCCAGGAAACTCCCAACCCAGAGTTGGCATCTCTACCCAGCATCTATGTAGCCTGCAGTGGTTCCAGGAAATAAACCGGAATTAATGTCATGATTAAGCAAAGATGTCTGCACGGATACTTCAGGTGAAACTAAGAGTCCATAGTACCTTTCTAATAAATGAATTTCAGACTGTGGTTTGAGACCCTGCTTTGACTGACCCTAAATAACTGTAGCTCAAAAGTGTTCTGCATTTGAACAATCAACAAACCATAGTTAATTTAAATAAACCAGGTTTTCTTCTGAAGCAAGCCATGGAAAGACAAAGAGATTCCTGGAGGGCTAAAAAGCAGGAGCCCCATGTTTAAGGGACATTATAAACAACAACGAGGAGAAGGAAGAGATACTAATAAAAAACATTCAGTTTAACGTTACCTGCCTATGGCTGGCAACAAGCAAGAGACTTACCAGGATTGGGGCTTACGGATAATGTCATGCTGATGTCATTTCTGGCGCCTGTGGGAAGTTATGTCATCACATTGGGGCACTAAATCTAACATTCACCTAAAACTCTATGGTTAAACCAATGCCAGAACATCACCCCAACAGAATGACATCAGCTCTGGGTCATGCCGGAAGTGACATCAGCACATTGTTGGCACTGCCAATCCCCTTCCATTTCCTCCCTCCCAGCCCAGCTAGTGGCAGATGGGGAAGAAAGATGTCAGAGGGAGATTGCCAGCCAACCCAGGAAACATGGCAGCCTTATCTAAATTGCCTTTTTTTTTTTTCACTGCAGTGCACAGACAAAGTAGTTGGTATGAGCAATGCATTATAATACATGTGCTCTTAGGAAACTGTAACTAAAGTGGTCCTAAGCACAGAAGCAGTTTTTGGTGCAATGCCTAAATCTTATATTCACCTGTACATCTCCTCCAACGCCACCAACCATCGGATCTTCTTCCAAAACCTTCACCATTTCCACAGACGAAGCTGGATCTAGCATTGTATCGGAATCACACACCTGTCCATTAAGAAAGATACAGGGAATCATTAGAGATAGCAGAGCCCAGATTGTCAAAAAGTAAAATGAGAAGCAATCAAGTGAGTGAAGATATCAATTATCTGTTGCTGCTAAAAAAAAAAAGTCTGGTTAAAAAGTGTATGAGCATCACCAATATTGAAATTCAAGTCAAATCTATGAATTTTTCTGTTTAGCTATTTATTACATTCACAGCCCATCTTTTTCCTCCATGGGGACACAAAGCATCATACATTGTTCTCATGACCTCATTTTTTTACCCTCACAACAATCCTGTGAGGTAGGCTAGGCTACAGCAGGAGTGTCAAACATACAGACTGGGGGAGGAATCAGCCTGTCCACAGCTCTTATCTGGCCCATGAGCAACTGGTGCAAGGGGGGGGAAGGCAGGAGGCTACTGAGGGGGGAACAAGAGTGGGGGGTGCACCCAGTGAAGTGTGTTTGGTCAGGTTGTCAAGAAGTGAAAGGCAATGGCTAGGGGGTGGGTATGGTACCCTTGGGGAAAAAAACTAGTCTTGCATATGACTGAATATATTAATTGTGGCTTTTGTGGATTCCCCAGTAAATTGTTTTCACTCTTAGGAATCAATTCCTTTTGCTTGTCTTTTGAGTTAAAAATATTGTTGATTGAAGAGAGGAGAGATTAGATTTATACCCTGCCCTTCACTCAGTAGAGCACCATGGCACAGAGTGTTAAAGCTGCAGTACTGCAGTCCTAAGCTCTACTCATGACCTGAGTTCAATCCACGGCAGAAACTGGGTTTTCAGGTAGCCGGCTCCAGGTTGACTCAGCCTTCCAAGGTCGGTAAAATGAGTACCCAGCTTGCTGGGGGGAAAGTGTAGATGACTGGGGAAAGCAATGGCAAACCACTCCGTAAAAAAGTCTGTTGTGAAAATGTTGTGACAGCAACATCACCCCAGAGTCGGAAACGACTGGTGCTTGCACAGGGGACCTTTCCTTTCCTTCAGAGTCTCAGAACAGTTTACAATCTCCTTTCCCCTCCCCTCCCCACAACAGACACCCTGTGAGGTATGTATGGCTGAATGCTCTGAGAGAACTGCCCTTGAGAGGAACAGCTCTAGAGAATGTTGTGACTTGACCCAATCGCTCATGGAGGAGTGAGGAATCAAACCCGGTTCAGGGGTGGCCAATGGTAGCTCTCCAGATTTTTGCCTACAACTCCCATCAGCCCCAGCCATTGGCCATGCTGGCTGGGGCTGATGGGAGTTGTAGGCAAAAAACCCAAACATCTGGAGAGCTACCGTTGGCCACCCCTCGATTAGAGCCATGCACTTAACCACTACATCAGACTGCTAATTGGGTTGCCTGCATCTTTTCTAAAGTTTGTATCTCCAGTACCTGTCATTACATTTTATGGGACATGCAGCCCGGCCTGACACCTGTGGGCTAGAGTGTGTGACTGGCCTACTAAGGGCACCCAATGAACTTCCATGGCAAAGAGGAATCTGAACTTGCGACCTCCATCTCAGGGGTGTTGAACTCATTTTTTATGAGGGCCGGATCTGACATAAATGAGACCTTGTTGGGGCAGGCCATGTGTGTACCTATTTAAGATTAGGTAGCAGAGATATAAATTTTCTTGCTTTCTTTGTATTTCTCCCATGGGAACCAGGGAAGTAGGCAAAGGAAGCTCTGGCTCTTTCCTCAGCTAATAGAAGGAAGAGAGGCTTGGCTCAGTAGCTCTGCTGTGCAACTGAGAGAGCCTGGCAAAGCAAGCTATTTCTCCCCCTGCAATCCAAGGGAAGAGCCTCAGCCAATGGAGAAAATAAAGGTTTTCCACTGTAGCTCCTGTGCAATTGAGCAAGCCTTGCAAAGCAAGCTGTTATGCAGAAGGAAGCAAGATATAGGGAGAAGGAAGCAGATGACAGCCAGTTGCTCAGGGGCCTTATAGGAGTCCTCCGGGGGCCTGATTTGGCCCCTGAACTACATGTTTGACACCCCCTGCTCTAACCACTACACCACACTGGCTTTTCTATAAGGAATCATTGGTAGTGAGGGGCAAAATTCAGAACAGGGATTCTGACACTCAACGATTCCTTTCTGAAAGGCAGCAGAACAGACCCCAACTCACTTCCAAAGCCAAGCTCTGAGCTGCAGGCATTAAAACATACATCTTCGCGCCGCTGAGGATTTGAATCCAGTGCTTTAATATTCGTTTCCTCTTTGCACAGCCACCTCTGCTTGATGGGTTTTTTTTAAACCCACCCTGTTTCCTTTGTATTTGCATTGTTCCTTCTTTTCAAAGACGGTTTTTCTTGGAAAAGTGGGCACTGGCTTCAATGAAACGGCAGTAATTGAAGTAGTCTGACTATAAAGAAAGTCTGTTCCTAGAATCAGATGTATTTATTTTATTAGCACACTGGGTTGACTTTGTTTGAACAAGGAAGGTGTTCTTGGGGAAGGGGGAACAGGGGAAACTCTGTGTGGGTTCGTGCCTGCAGAAACAATCTTTTGCAGGTGGTTCTGCACTTCTCCTGTTCCCATTTAACTGGGCAGGAGGAATGGATGCATTTGATGCCCCAGTTCTGACATAAAATTGGCAGGAGGTCTGGGAAGAAATACGGCAGCCCTTTTATTCACAGAAGGTTTCCCCATTCATAAGAACATAAGAGAAGCCATGTTGGATCAGGCCAATGGCCCATCCAGTCCAACACTGTGTATCACACAGTGGCCAAAAAACCCCAAGTGCCATCAGGAGGTCCATCAGTGGGGACAGAACACTAGAAGCCCTCCCACTGTGCCCGCCCCCAAGCACCCAGAATGCAGCGCATCACTGCCCCAGACAGAGTTCCAACGATAAGCCGTGGCTAATAGCAACTGATGGACCTCTGCTCCATATGCTTATCCAATCCCCTCTTGAAGCTGTCTGCGCTTGTAGCCACTACCAACACCTGTTGCGGCAGTGAAATCCATGTGTTAATCACCCTTTTAGTGAAGAAGTACTTCCTTTTATCAATGCTAACCCGACTGCTCAGCAATTTCATTGAATGTCCATGAGTTCTTGTACTGTGAGAAAGGGAGAAAAGTATTTCTTTCTCTGCCTTCTCTATCCCATGCATAATCTTGTAAACCTCTATCACGTCACACCGCTGTCGACGTTTCATATGAGATGCGTATGCTGGATTTCAGAGGTCAATTTTTTGGCCATCTATATCCCTGTAAATGCACATTTCATACGGTTTGCCAGCAAATGGTTATCAACCACATGCATCTTTGAAGATTGGGGGTAGCCAAATGATGGCCTCTCAAACAGGGCCGGCTCTGCCAGCAGGCAAACTAGGCAACTGCCTAGGGCGCCAACCTTCTGGGGGTGCCAAATTGGGTGCCCCCAACATGACTCAGAGCTGGCCCTGCTCAGCTTCCGAGATCTGAGAAGATCAGGCTTGCCTGGGCTATCCAGGTCAGGGAGCAATTTCCAGTTATGTGCTTTTCATTTTCCCCACAAGTCATCAGTTTTTGAAAACTGGTTATCAGTGCAGGGTGGGGGGCATCAGAAGCTAGCCTTGCCTAGGGTGCCGGACAGTCTAGGGCTCTGCTCCCAAAACAAATTTGTCAGGCTCCTGGTGCTCCCTATCAGTTTGAGAGCCAGCATAGTACAGTGGTTAAGAGTGGTGGACTCTAATCTGGAGAACCGAGTTTGATCCCTCCTCCACGTGAAGCCAGGCAGGTGACCCTTGGTCAGTCACAGTTCTCTCATAGCTCTCTCAGCCCCATCTACCTCACAGGGTGTCTGTTGCGGGGACAGAAAGGGAAGGCGATTGCGAGCCACTCTGAGACTCCTTCGGGTAGTGAAAGGACAGGGGATAATACCAACTCTTCTTCAAATTTTAAGCAAGGCATAGAAAAAGCTGTATATGCTGGAATATGGGAGAGCTTCAGTGGAAATGGTGCATTGAGAAGCCCACCAGAGAATCCACAGCGAGGAGGAGGAACCATCCTCTTGCCAGGGGTGGAGTGGGGGGGCGGATCTTAAGAATGCAGAGAATTTTAGAATATCACAAGTCAGATTCCACATGGGAGAGAACCTCTCTCCAGGCTTGGAAGGTGGGCGGCACTGCCAGGTAAAAGCAGTATGATGGTCAATCAGAGAATCCTCCCACAAGAAGGGAAAGGATGTATCTTGGTGCCAAATTGAGGACACCATTGAAAGATCTAAGACTGGGTCTCCAGTCTGTTTTTATTGCTAAATACCAGCAGGGATGGGTGGGGAGTGTCTGCAGATTAGAGCTCTGGCATGGGAAGAAAGGTTTGGATGCCCCCCTTGTGCTGTTTTCCCAACTTCAAATGCCACCACCCCCCAGCCGCTATCTTCCTTCCTTGGGAGAAACATTCATGGAACACAACTGGCTCACTGGAGGTCATCTGAGGTCAGGAAAGAGCCAAGGGAAATGACTTCCCCTCCTACTGTGCTGTGGCCCTTGGAGCTAAATCAAAGAGTTGTGTGGCTGCTTTTTAGCAACTAAAAACATGTGGGAGATCCTATCAAAGTTCTTTCAGAATCTTGTCTTACTTTGACCCTCAGAAAACATGGGGAAATTCACCTGAAAGAGCACAGTATTCTTAACTGCACTGAGCAAGAAGATAATGAATTTTTCTCTTCCACAAACCCTCTCTCCCGTTTGAAGCCGACCAGCCTTTGCCCTGACCTACATAGCCCAGGTGAGCCTGATCTCATCAGATCGCAGAAGCTAAGCAGGTCGACTTTGGCAAGTACTTGGATGGGAGATCTCCAAAGAATACCAGCAGCTGGGAGGTGGGGGCAGGCTTTATTTAGTCAACTCCCTGAATATCCTCCAGGCCCCCAGGAGGGGTCAGTCACCAGAGGTTGTCATGACTTCCAGGTGCACACACACATACACACATAAAAATAAAACAATACTAAAAGGAAGAAGAAGAAACAGGCCAGCCCTTCATATCAGAAGAGCAACTGGCAACATAATCTGGTTGCTTCATTTCTCCTCCTTCCCAAGAATTGTGAGGTTCAAGGTAAAAACTGAACTGCTCAAATTAAGCTGGACAATTTTTTTGCCTGAGCCCTGAAGACTTTGCATTTGGTTTCTTTTCCCAGAAGGTCTCAGAAGCAGGGCCAGCGCGTGGGAGTCAGCGAGGTAGGCGGCCACCTGGAGCGCCACCTCACTATGGGGGGGGCACCCCCATCCCCACTTGCACTGACCCTTCCCCGTCCCCACTGGCACAGCTTCCCTCCCCATCTCTGCTGCTTCAGATACTCTCTGAAGAGGAAGAGGGCTGGGCAAGGAGAAGGGAAGGAAACAGCTTTGCTGGCTGGGCAGTGGCCGCCTGCGTCCTTCTTACTTCAGCCTCTGCCCAGCCAGCTCCCTCTGAAGAAGGGGAGAGGGCTGGGCAAGGGGGTGGGCTGAGCGAGAATGCTTGGCCCGCTCCTTGCCCAGCCCTCTCCCCTGCTTCAGAGGGAGCTCAGCTGGCTGGACAGTGGCCGCCTGAGTCCTTCTTCCTTCGTCCCAAAGGAAGAAAGATGCAGGTGGCCACTGCCCTGCCAGCAAAGCCCGCCATCACAATGATGTCACTTTCAGATGACATCATCAAGCCGCGCGTGCTTCGTAGGGGCACAGGACTCTTGCCTGGGGCGGCAGAACCCCCAAGCACCAGGGCTGCTCAGAAGGTCTATAGATCAAAACTGATCATCATTTAAGCATGTTTGTATTTTGAGTAAAACTAATAATTTTGTTAATTGGGTTTGCCTGTGTCCTTTATGAAGTTTATATCTTGGGTATCTGGTGTTACGTTTTATGGCACGCACAACGCAGCTCAACAAAGTGACATTTATGTCAGATCCAGTCGTAACAAATGAGTTCAATTCCTCTGCTCTTAGTGTTCTGTTCTTTCTCTAAAGTGAAAGTAGGTTGTACTGAGTCAGGACTTTAAATGGAAATACCTGGCCCTTTAAATGGAAATACCAGGGACTGAATCTGGCATTTTGTGCAGCAAAGCGTGCATTTCATGAGTGAGCAAAGGGAGAAACAGAAAGGAATAAGAGGGACATGAGGATCTCTAGATAGTTTCAGGCCAAACAACATGTTACAATTTTTCATGCACAGTGTCTGGATTTCCCCAATCTGACTGTGACTCAGAAAGTCACATGTCAGGTGCAATGGAACTGATTTCCCAGGTGTGCAAGGCCCTGATTCAGATTAGAGTTGCCAGGTCCAACTCAGAAAATATCTGGGGACTTCGGGGGTGGAGTCAGGAAACATTGGGGGCGGAGCCAGGAGACTTTTCCATTCCCTACAATCAATAAATAAAAATACAGGTGCGGTTCCCCTGAATACAATCTTCATTTCCTCAGCCCCGAGCAGCTGTACGTCCACTAAATGAAAGTGAACATGCACATACACATACACACGCACTCACAAAGCAGCCAAAATAAACAGTTATCACGCACACACTTTTGTGATCTCACTGGGGCAATTTACTGGGAGAGGCTGGTAAGCCTAATTCAGATCAGGGTGCATGAGGAAAAATTAATTCAGCACCCCCACCATTTCCCCTATGGGGGGGGGGGGGTTGCTGAACATATACTGATATGCTATTTCATTCAGTGGAACTGCCAGGGATTGAACCTGGGTCTTTTTGGGGACAAAGAAAGGTGCTCTCCCTCTGAGCCATAGCTGCTCCCCAACCAGAGGGCAAAACTGATGCCAAGCCAAGATCAAATTGCGACATATGTGCCCCATTTCCAACCTGGTGAAAAATTCTGCTCCTGCTTTTCACTCTTTACCCACTCAGCAGCTTCCCTCCTCTGGGGCTGACTGCCGACTACCCAAGGACAGTGTTTCATGACTCCCTCGCAGGACTGAGAATACTTTGTGTAATCCTTTGAAGAAGGGAGGGGGGGAAACCTTCAGGTCTTGCAGAACAGAGTGGCGGGAGGAGAAACGTCTGCCAGACGTCGCACAGCTGGCCAATAATCCCTGCCTGCAGCTTGTGCTTTTTGGAAATGGAGGAGTGGGCCTTGCCTAATTCATTTTTAAGTGAACGGTGACACAGAGGCTCCCAAAGCCAAGCTTTTGCCTCGAGTGAGGTAATGCAGCTGTAAACGTGGAAGCCAAGCCCTGCCTGGCTGAAGGAGCTTGCTTGTTTGTATTTCTAAGCGCAACCCCCCCTGCCCAGCCCCCTCCCCACCCAGCCCCTCTTCCCCTCCCTGCTTCTTAACAAGTTTTTATAGGGCTTTAAAAACTCTCCGTTTTCACAGACTCTGCCAATCCTTTGAGATGCTCTTTGAGAAGGAGAGGCGAACCTATGTAAGGGGGCCTCCAAGCTTTTTTTTCACAAGATGAAAAATGACCTTGAAGCCCCGGCTTACATCTGGCAAAGCAGGGAAGTTCTTAAGATGTTGTTTTGTTTTGGGGGGTTTTTTTTACAACAAGGAGAGGTCATTTTTGATGAGAAATACTACCCCAGTCCACATGTTAATGTGAACTCACATGCATCCTGCATGTACGTGTTTACCATCTGTTTGTAAGAAAAAGAAGAAGAGATTGGATTTATACCCCACCCTTTACTCACCAAAGGAGTCTAAGAGTGGCTTACCATCTCCTTTCCCTTCCCCTCCCTACAACAGACACCCTGTGAGGCAGATGGAGCTGAGAGAGTTCTGACAAAAGCTGCTCTTGAGAGGAACAGCTCTGTGAGAACTTGTGACTGACTCAAGGCTGCATCAGTAGGTGCATGAGGAGTGGGGAATCAAACCCAGTTCTCCCAAATAAGAGTCCATGCACTTAACCACTACACCAACATGCATTCACTTTTTGTACAAACAGAACTGGGCGCTGGTACCTGGATATATGTGCAGCTTATGCCCAGTGTTCCCTCTGAGTTAGCGTGAACTAGCTCAGATTTTTAGCCTTTGGCTCTCACATTTTTGTCTTAGCTCTGGAAGGATGACCGCAGAGCACAATAATTTATGCAGTAGCTCACAGCTTGAACAGCAGTAGCTCACAAAGCAGAATTTTTGCTCACAAAAGCGTACACTGTACATAGATGGTATGTGCATTTACTACTAACTTGCAAACACGGCTAACGGTAAGGTTGCCAGCTCAGGATTGGGAAATATCTGGAGATTTTAGGGGTGGAGCTTGAGGATAGTGAGGTTTGAGGAGACGAGGGACTTGGATATAATGCCATAAAGTCCACCTTCCATAGTGGTCATGTTCTCAATGGACACTGATCTCTGTTGCCCGGAGATCAGCTGTAATCCCAGGTGATCTCCAGCTACTACCTGGGGGTTCCAAATTTTGTTTATAAGATTACAAGCTCTTTGAAGCCTGCTTTGGCCTTACACCAAAAGTGATAATTATTAAGATTATAAACTCTCTGAAGCCCAGGTTACAGGTCCCATTTCCAAGAGATACCAAGACTATATATTCATTCAAATTGGACCTGATGAAGCTTTGAAACGGTGCACTTTGGATCAACTCACCATTGTCCATATATGTGTCAGTAGATTTGAAATTTATTTCTGGAATTTGTGTATTCATATATTTGGAATTAATATTAATATTGTGTTGCGTGTGACTGGCTACCAATGTTCCCTCCAAGCTGCAGAGTCTTGTGAGCAAAAATTCTATTTTGTGAGCTACTGGCAATAAAGTTGTGAGCTACTGCATAAATTATTGTGCTCTAGGGTCATCCTTCCTGAGCTAAGACAAAAATGTGTGAGTTGGAGGCTAAAAATCTGTGAGCTAGCTCACACTAACTCAGCCTAGAGTGAACATTGCTGGCTACCACTAAATTGCTCTTCTCTGAGTGCTGTCAAGTTGTCTGTTTATAAAATGTTTTTATTGTATTTTATTGTTTTATCATATGTTGTACAGAATAGAAATATACTAAAATAAATAAATTTTAAAAATTATTTTTGTGTTGTAGTGCCTGAAAGCAGTGTATTTTTGATTTGGATTCTCCACACTGCAGTCCATTGTTTTGACTACTACCTGGAGGTTGGCAACCCTAAACTACTGGTTGTAAATCTCATGGAATATATTATACAACCCTGCCATGGAGGTTGCTTGTATAATGTGAACAGACCAGACTTCTGATGCAATTAATTCCAAGTCTACAGCCTGGGAGATTCACCTGAACCTGTGTGACACAGAGTGTTGGACTGGATGGGCCATTGGCCTGATCTAACATGGCTTCTCTTATGTTCTTATGTCCTGCTTGCTAGTTAGTACAAGCAGAAGGGAAAGAATATAAAAACGGTCTGGGAGGGAAAGAGAGAAACTGCAGCTGGCTTCTTTCCTTATTCAGCCCCAATCTAGGTTTTTAATTCAATTATTTGAGTTAAGTTTTTCATTCTCCTCCTTCCTCCTCATTCCATTTGCTATCATGGCTGTAGATGGACTATGGATTTTTTTGGTTCTCTCTGTGGTAGGACTTTTACAGTGGCACTGTAAAGTAGACTATCCACTTTCTACCCCCCTTGACTTCAATGGACTTAGTGGCACTGCTAGTCAGTTTGTTTTTACAAGTGATGCCCAGTTTGGCTTCTCATGTTGCATCTGTGCCCACATAAGCTTTGGTTCTGAACGAGCAGGAAATTCGCAGAGCAAAGGTTTGTGTGATGTTGGCAGAAGACACCACAGATGGAAATACCAGATAGAGACGCCAGACTCTTGCACAAGCAGGGAAGAAAAAGAAGACTGCAGATTTACACCCTGCCCTTCTCTCTGAATCAGAGACTCAGAGCGGCTTACAATCTCCTATATCTTCTCCCCCCACAACAGACACCCTGTGCGGTGGGTGGGGCTGAGAGGGCTCTCACAGCAGCTGCCCTTTCAAGGACAACTCCTGCAATAGCTATGGCTGACCCAAGGCCATTCCAGCAGGTGCAAGTGGAGGAGTGGGGAATCAAACCTGGTTCTCCCAGATAAGAGTCTGCACACTTAACCACTACACCAAACTGGCTCTCAAAACTTAGAAAGACTTAACCATTACACCAAACTGGAACCCAGGGAAGAATTTGGACAGCAAAGCAAAATGAATGAAGGAGGCCAATTAGGACCAAGGACAGAAGGGGCTGTGAACTCACAAAAAATACAGAGAGGCAGAAGAAACTGCATTGTTGTGGACCAAGAAGTGGACTTATTTCATTTACTGCACTTACACACCCCTTGTCTCCCAATGAGGAGCCACACTGGCACAGATCTGGGGCGCAGATTTGCTTAGATTTTCATGTGCCTTTATATAGAAGGGATAATTCTGCCAAGTAAGACCTTTTCCAGTCTTGCAACTCTGTGATGGGAAAACCAGGACCCATTGCTGTTTTCAAGCGGAGAGTAAAAAAGGGGCGCTCTGTTCACAGAAGGACCGGGATGGGACATGCAACACCCAGCCCAAAAATATACAAGACATGCTTTCTTTGGAGGCCTTGTTTGACTTGGCAAGGAAGGAGGGAGGGCTTTTAATACCTACCTGCACATAATCCACGCTTCTCCCCAGCGCTTTGAATGCCGTGTACATGACTTCTCTCTTCCCGCCCCATTTCTGCATGATGCACACGCTTTTGTTGGACAGGACCAGCTGGGTGACATGCTGCATGCTGTCCCGGTGGGCTTCTTCCGTCTCCTCGGGGCCTTTGTGGTGGAAATTATTCCTCCAGATGTACGTCGCGGATCTATCCCTGCCCATGATTTCGCTGAAAATGTCCATCATGTAAACATCGTCTTCTGAATTCCCATCGATCACCATGATCACCTTAATCCCAGGGTAGGTGAGCCTTTTCACTGAGAGTAAACATTTCCGTAAGTAGTCGGGGTCCTCTTGGTAGGCAGCGATGCAAAGGGCCACCGTTTTGTTCAGCTTAATGGGCGTCTCGAGGGATCGCTTCATTTTCCGATGCTCGAGGAAGGCAAAGAGGCTTTGGATGATGAGGTGCGAGGCCAGGATGGCACCGTAGAGCCCAAAGGAGAAATAGTAGTTGTCCGTTTGGATAAACTGGTAGCCCACAATGTAAGCAGCTGAGATTCCAAGCAGGAGCGACACCCCAAACAGCGTGGTTCCGAGTATTCTCAAGATGCATATAAATCTCTCGCAATGCATCTGCAACAGAAAGGTCATGGTCACTCACACGCAGTCACATGAGAACAGTAACAAACGGGGCTTTTTTGGTAGAAAAAGCCCAGCAGGAACTCATTTGCATGAGGCCACACCCCCTCACACCAAGCCAGCCGGAACTGCATCCCTGCTCAAAAATAGCCCTTGTAGGAAACATAATCTGGTGAACACACCAACACACAAAGCTGCCTTATCCGAATCAGAACTTTGGTCCATCAAGGACAGTGTTGTCTCCTCAGATTGGCAGATAGCCATTTTGGGGTAGCATTTAAGAGTGGCAGAGTCTAATCTGGGAGAACTGGGTTTGATTCCCCACTCTTCCACATGCACCTGCTGATGTGACCTTGCATCAGTCTCTCAGAGTTGTTTCTCTCAAGAGCAGTTCTCTCAGAGCTCTCTCAGCTCCGCCTACCTTACAAGGTTGTCTGCAGTGGGGAGAGGAAGGGAAGGAGACTGTAAACAGCTCTGAGACTGAATGAAAGGTGGGGTGTAAATCCAATCTCTCCTTCTCTCCAGGGTCTCAGGTGTTCTTTCACAATACCTACTACCTGGTCATTTTAACTAGAGATAACAGGGACCGGACCTGGGACCTTCTCCATGCCAAGCAGATGCTCTACCACTAAGCCACGGCCCTCAGGACTGGGCCTTCCTGGTAGTTTTAAATGGCCAAATTCTTCTCTAAACTGGTGCTGGCATCCATGGGTCAGACCTGTCATTGCCCAGAGCATCTGGTCTGGCCCGCAGTGGCAAGCACATCAAGAAACCAAATTCTGAAGGGGAAAGAACTCCAGGTTGAAATATGAGAGCTATCAAACTGTGTCCAAAGTGACGGTAAAAATTCACGCGGTAGCTGGTTACACCTCTGCCCAATATACCGTATATAAAATGACAGCATTCATTAACTGTTCATTGCTAGAAACAGGGCCAATGTGTCAAGTGCTGAGGTAGAAAAGCTCAAAAACTCAGCCAAATTTTCATTCAAAAGAAGATCCAGCTCATAAGCAGGGGTTTTTGTAGCAGAAATTCCTTCGCTTATTAGGCTACACCTCCCGATGTAGCCAATCCTCCAAGAGCTCACAGTAGGCCCTGTAAGCTCTTGGAGGATTGGCTACAGAGGGGTGAGGGTGTAGCCTAATATACAAAAAAGTTCCTGCTACAAAAAAAGCCCTGCAAAAGAGCTCTTCCCTTGCTGATGAGTCAAGGTGGGCAGACATCTTGGTCTGAAGCAACAGAACAGAGTTGGAATCCAGTAAAGGTGGCAACAAAGTTTTATTCAACGTCTGAGCTTTCAGGTGCAAGCACACTTAATCAGATGTCACTTTCTGATGATGCACTTCCACACACAAGAGCTCACACCTTGAATAAAACTCTGTTGGGCTTTAAGGTGCCCACTGGACTCTTAACTTTTTTTCTTGCTGCTGAGGTTACTCAAGCTTGAAATGGGCTGGCTTTGGTCAATCAAGGTCATTTTGCAAGCGTTAATTACTCTTATTTGATTAGCTAGATTCAAGTTCCGTAGCACCTTAGAGACCAACAAGATTTTGAGCTTTCAAGAGTCAAAGCTCTGACAAAGAGACCTTTGAGTCTCAAAAATCTATACTCCTCCAAAATTTTGTTGGTCTCTGACATGGTCCTGGACTTGAATCTAGCTGTTCTACTGCAGATCAACAAGGCTACCCCCTGAAACAAGGCTACCTGAAACATGACTACCCCCCTGAGCCAGTTTGGTGCAGTGGTTAAGTGCGTGGACTTTTATCTGAGAGAACCGGGTTTGATTCCCCACTCCTCCACTTGCAGCTGCTGGAATGGCCTACAGCTATTAGCCACAGCTCTCGCAGAGCTGTCCTTGAAGGGGCAGCTTCTGGGAGAGCTCTCTCAGCTCCACCTACCTCACAGAGTGACTGTTGTGGGGGAAGAATATAAAGGAGACTGTGAGCCACTCTGAGATTCAGAGTGAAGGGTGTGATACAAATCCAATATCATCCTGTTATTATTATTATTTGATTTACCTTGACTCATAACCAGGTTTCAGTCTCTGCTTAGTCATGAACTCAACTAAGACCTTAAGAGATCCTCCACATGTTAAATGACGGCAGACAGCCATGGCTGATCCCAAACTCTAGAATGCAAAGCTAAAACATTTTACACATACCTGTAAAACAAATACAGGTCTCTCTGGCTGTGATCGTAAGAACACTTTCCTGGGAAGACACCCCACTGAAAACAATGGGGCTTGCTTTCCAACAGACCAGCCTAGGCTCACTCCCATGGTCTCTCACCCTCAATTTCCCCATCTGATACGTTGTTCCTTAACATTCGTTCTATGCCAGTACACGTTCTTCAGATAATCTGGGTTTCTTTCTTGATCCAACACCAGAGCTTGCCGTTGCATTGTCTTCTGCGGTCAGCATAGCCCGGGATACATTCAGCGGACAATTGAAAGCAGCTGCAGAAAAGACGCACGCCAGCTAAAACCCTGGATGGCCCTCTGAAGGTTGCCTAGCTCCTTTCCACAAAAGCAGCATGGCATAATTCTTTTTTTCTTAACAACCACATTTTATGTTGCACAAACCAAAATCTTAAAAACGGCAAGGTAAATCAAATTGTTCAACCAGAAGACGACAATCCTTCCAGTGAACAATTCGTGCAAAATGTCCTATTCCAGTAATTAATTTAAAAATGGCCCTATTTATCATGAAACTACCATTCATGGAAGGGAGAAAGGCAGCACAGTATAGACTGGACATGTCAGATCTCAGAAGCTAAAAAACAGCTGGTACTTGCATGGGAAACCACCAGGACTTATTTTGTAGCTGGAACTCCTTTGCATATTAGGCCATACATCCCTGATGTAGCCAATCCTCCTGGAGCTTACAATAGGCCCTGTAAGAACAGCCCTATAAGCTCCTGGAGGGTTGGTTACATCAGGGGTGTGTGGCTTAATATGCAAAGGAGTTCCTGCTACAAAAAAGCCCTGGAGACCATCAAGTAAGTCTGTGCTAAGGTCAGCAGTGGGCAAACCATCTGATTCTTCCTTCCCTTGAAAACTCCTTGCTGGGGTCACTGTAAGTTGGTTTCAACTTGAGAGTACTTACATATACACATACTCTTCTTGGCCCGTGGCTTACAGGCGGCCTTGCATATGCCAACCTAGTGGGACTTTTACCGGCTCAAAACATCCTTGTGGCTCATTGTCTACTTTAAGGTGTGTATACACAGAGTTGTTGCAAGTATATGTTCTTATACATTGTATCTTTATGTTGATTTTGTTTTGTACACTGCTCCGAGTCCCCTGAATGACAGAAAGACACATATTGTGGCCAGGACTGCTGGGAGCACAAAATTCCAGGAATCCAGAAATCAAAAAGGGCAATAGTAACACAATACATTTTCTAAACAAGTGTCTTGTTGTATTCCTTTGAATTTATGGAGAACCTAAATAAAGCAGCCCCGCGGCACAGAGCGGTAAAGCCGCCCTGAGCCACTTGGTGGGAAGGGCGGGATACAAATTACAAATAAATAAATAAATAAAATAAAAATAAAGCTGCAGTACTGCAGCCCTAAGCTCTGCTCATGACCTGAGTTCAATCCTGGTGGAAGCTGGGTTTTCAGGTAGCCAGCTCAGCCTTCCATCCTTCCAAGGTCGGTAAAATGAGTACCCAGCTTGCTGGGGGGAAAGTGTAGATGACTGGGGAAGGCAATGGCAAACCAGCCTGTAAAAATGTCTGCCATGAAAACGTTGCGATGCGACGTCACCCCAGAGTCGAAAAATGACTCGTGCTTTCACAGGGGACTACCTTTAAATGAAGTGCTGGCGAATGACTCCCATCTTCTCTGATCATGACAAGGTGTCAGTATAATGTTAAAACATTAACTATCATAATACGCTTATTAAGCCATCCCAATAAATGGACCCCTAATTCTGAGATAAGATCTCACAATAAAACAAGATGATAATATGTCAAACAGCAGAGTTCATTATAATAGTGGGTTAGAGTCAGATCCTTCAGGACCTGGGAGAGCTCCTGGAAATTGCAGGAGTGGACTCAAGATCCATTCAGGGCCAAACCCCATCTCTGCAATGGTAACTCTTACATTTAAACCTGGATCTGCTGCAATTACGCAGGAGGGGAGGGGAGAGGGGTGTTGCTATTAAGAACAAAAGGGGGCTGCAGATGCAGGAGCAAGCCCACAAGATGGACTTGCGGTTTGCCAGTCCCACCTTTATGAATCTGCCTGCCAGGAATGTAAGAACATAAGAAGAGCCCTGCTGGATCATACCAGCGGTCCATCTGTCCAGCATCCTGTCTCACATTGTGATCAACCAGTTACTCTGGAGGGCCAGCAACAAGGCATAGCGGTCATTGCCCTCTCCCCATGTTAACACCTAGCACTAGTATTCAAAGGCTGACTTTAGTCACCACTAGTAGCAAGGACCAGAATCATGAGAAAATGAGGTAGCCAGCCTCAGTTCTATCTCAACGAGATACTCCAGAAGAGTATCAGTCCCAACAGCTTTTGAGCTGTTCAGAGGAGCCAAGAGTGATGCACTCCCCTGGGCCATTTCCTTTTGTGTGTGTGTCAGTGCATGCACATCCAAGCCTAGAAGACATGGCTGACTTCTGGCAACCCCTCGTGGGGCGTCAACATTTCAGAGAGGTAGCTTGCTAATTCCTGCCTCTGCACCTTGGCCTTGGCATTCTTTGGAGATCTCCCACCCAAGTACTTGCCCGGGTTGGCCCTGCTTAGCTTCTGATATCTGATGAGATCAGGCTTGCCTGGGCTATCCAGGTCAGGCCATTTCCTGATGCAAGTCATCCACGGGGTCCAGAAACCAGAGTACACTTGAGCAGAGACTCACGAAAGCTCATCCCTTGCCACAAATTTTGTTAGTCTTTAAGGTGCTACCAGACTGTTGCTCTTGTCCACTGCACGCATTAAATGTTCGGTGCATTTGAAATGCAGCACATAAATATTGTGTTACGTGTCTGTAAAACAGTACTGGGAGGTCTTTTACGTGCATTATGGTTTTAGATACAACTAATACTACTAGCTGGAATGGTACACTGTGATAGTTAACATTCAGGTGGCACACTTGATACACAGTTCAGATCAATTCCTGCATGCAATCCATGGATACTTGTTCACAGGGCTTTTTTTTGTAGCAGGAACTCCTTTGCATATGAGGCCACACAACCCTGATGCAGCCAATCCTCCTGGAGCTTACAGGGCTCTTAGTACAGAGCCTACTGTAAGCTCCAGGAGGATTGCCTACATCAGGGGTGAGGCCTGATATGCAAAAGAGTTCCTGCTACAAAAAAAAGCCCTGCTCCTTTGGTAGATCAATACTATCCTCTTATTGCAGGGCGGGGGGCGGAGGCTGATGAAAAGTGATTTATTTGAAACTACTGAGCTACGGCAAGATTGGAAGCTGGGACCTCCTAGACAGCATCTCATTCTGCCAGTTACTACATGACACCACCTCCTCTTCAAGCCCGAGCTTGCCAATAAAGCTCTAAGTGGCAAACCAGCTTCCTTCAGTGTGGCACTCCATTCTGCGAATACGAGTATTAGAAGGATTTGTGGCAGGGAGGGAGAGGTGACAGACAACGTCTCGAGTCAGCCTCCGATGCTTTTCAGGACTCGCAATGGAATCGGACGGCTTCTGGCATTCTTAGCTTGGCTGTCTCAGGAAACGCCAGCCGTAATACTAAACTCTTGAGTTATGCATGATCTAACAAGAATGCAAGATCTAACATGAGTTTGCGCCGCTGACAGACCGTAATAATGAACAAAGTGTAAAAAGGGGAGGGGGGCTTTTGTGGATAGGGAGAATAGATGGTGCAAAAAAGAAACCAGAAGTCTCTGTTTTGACAGGGAGAAGCGCAACAACTGGCAAAATTTTTTATCTTGGTTAACGCAAGGCTAAATCGTGAAAACGTACAACGTTCTGAAGAGCCAAGCATTGTACTTCGTTGTGATTTCTCAAACAGAATTCACTTGCCTAGCAGCCGTCTGCTATTTGTTGATTTCAATATACAGCCTGTCCCTTTGCTGTTAAGGTACTGGAACAAAATCTGATACAATGTTGGAACCAAGGCCTCCTGGATATTATACTCAGCTAATTATATCCGTGGAAACTATAGCAATGTTATCAGCAGACTTAACACACACACACACACACACACCAGCCTCTCTTTTAAGCAAAGGACTTTGTTTTGCTTTTTTGCTTGCTTACCTGTTGGGGGCAGGGGATCCCCTGGCTTGGAGCCCTTCCACCCACTTCAGGGCTATCAGAAAGCAGGGGCCGGGAATAGCCACTGGGTGCTCCATTATATCCTATGGAGACCAGTTCCCATAGGGTATAATGGAGAATCAATCCATGGGTATCTGGAGTTTAGGGGGTTGTTTTTTGAGGTAGAGGCACCAAATTTTCAGCATAGCTGCTGGTGCCTCTCCTAAAAGAACTCCCCAGATTTCAAAAAGATTGGAATGGGGGTCCAATTCTATGAGCCCCCAAAGAAGGTGCTCCCATCCTGCATTATTTTTATTAGAGGGGAAGCATTTAAAAGGAACACGGTCCCTTTAAATGCGATGGCAGTTCACCCAGAACTCACGTCAAGTTCCCTCTCCCGGATCCTCCAGATAAGTCTCCCACCTGCTTGTTGGCCTCACCTGGCAACTCTAACCAGGGCTTTTTTTTGTAGGAGGGGCTCCTTTGCATATTAGGCCACACCCCCTTGATGTAGCCAATCCTCCAAGAGCTTACAGGGCTGTTATTACAGGGCCTACTGTAAGCTCCAGGAGGATTGGCTACATCAAGGGGATGTGGCCTAATATGCAAAGGAGTCCCTCCTACAAAAAAAGCCGTGACCCTAACCCAGCAGCTCTTTCTGCAGTTCGACATTATGCAAGTGTTCCAGGTAACTGGGCATAGGATTGCAGCCTGGGGAGATCTTAGGCAGACACTCTCACTGCAACCCTATTCCTTAGTAAACCTATCCCTCCTTTCTCAGGATAACACACGGGACTTATTTCTTGCAGCTGCACCCACGACTGAACAGCCTCCAACATATCCTTGAATGGAAGCCCCCGGTAGTGCAGCCAAAGAGATCTTTAAAACTCTCTCCCTTTCCCATTATTCATCTTTTCCTTGCATTTATCAAGGTCCATATGGACGCTGATAATTTTCAGCCCCACCATCTGCTGGCTCCATCTGATTTGAGAACGACGCCCTGTGACATCATGTGAGCTCGACGGACCATCCCTTTGAACGGCTGGGAAAAAAGAGCTCCTCTTTAACCACAGCCATACACTGCTCATCAAATGTTTACATTTCTGTCTGAAAACTTGCAGCCTTCGGGGACGGGGGAAGGTGGGAGCGGACGCCTCCTTTTAACTTAGAACTGGGTCCGCCCATGTAAAAAAGCAAACATCCGAGCAGATCATGGGGCTCGGAATGATAAAACGGGGGACCCTGTTTTGTTTCAGAGACCTCCAAGGCTGTGTTTTAAGGAAGGCAGGAAGCATCCAAAAATTCACTGCAGACCAGAGCTTACTCCGGATTCCATGACTTGAAAAAATCTCAAAGAGCCAATTTACGCCTGGCAGCCACCAAAGAGTCACACCCTGAATTTGTGGCCAACAGCCTAACATGTTTGGGCTCTTTCATTCATGCATGTTGGTGATTTGTCTGATCGGCGCCACAGGACTCATAGCTGCATTGCCCTCTGCTGATGCTACGGTGGCATTCTGCTCAGATGTTGTGGGAGCCTGCCAGCGACAGACATGTTTCGGAAGTATAATACAATTCAATGCCATAAACCAGGGGTGGCCAAACTGCGACTCGGGAGGCACACGCGGCTCTTTCACACGTTGTGTGGCTCTTGACGCCTCCACCATCCCACCGGCCAGCTTCAAGAAGGTATTTCTCTTTAAATCACTTCTCCAAGCCAAGCCTGGTGAGAGCTTGCAAAATGCATTTATATTTAAAGTTGCTTTCTTTCCACCTCTCTCCTTCCCCATTTCCTTCCTTCCTTCCTTCCTTCCATCAAGCACCTGACATTCATGTCTGGCAGCTCTCAAACATCTGACATGTCTTCTATGTGGTCATCCCCGCCATAAACTGTGAATTGGTAGGGTTTCCAACCTTCAGGTGGGGCCTGGAGATCTCCCACTAGTACGACTGATCTACAGACAACAGAGGTTGGTTCCCCTGGAGAAAATGGCTGCTTTGGAGGGTAGACTCTATGGCATTGTACCCTGCTGAGGCCCCTCCACAAGCTCCATCTCCCAAATCTGCAGGTATTTCCCCACCCACAGCTGACCACCCTAGTGAACAGGGCTAATGCCTGGATTTTCCATGTGGAAAAAAGCTTTGATTCATGCAAACCAGTAGGTTTCTGTGAATGAAAGCTGTACCCACATTGTCCAATTCATCATATATTATGGGATTACATGCTTTTGGGACATTGCAGAGACTCACATGCTCCCACTCCATATGACTGCCAGGCTTCTGCGGTACATGAGCGGAACATCATCATAACATACAAACACGTTAATTTGTTCCCTTGAAAAAAGATTCAGGTGGTTAACCATGTTGGTCTGAAGCAAAAGAACAACTTTTAAGGCCAACAAGTTTAAATCTGGGTATAAACTTGTTTGTTTGTCAAAGCGATGGTATTCCCAGTAGTAATGTATGGCTGTGAGAGTTGGACCATAAGGAAGGCCGAGGGCAGAAGAATAGATGCTTTTGAGCTGTGGTGCTGGAGAAGAATCTTGAGAGTCCCTTGGACTGCAAGAAGATCAAATCAGTCAGTCCTCAGGGAAATCAACCATGACTGTTCCCTGGAAGGTCAGATGCTGAAAATGAAGCTCAAATACTTTGACCACCAAATGAGAAGGGAGCACTCCCTGGAGAAGATCCTGATGCTGGGAAAGACAGAAAGCAAAAGAAGAAGGGGGCGGCAAAAGATGAGATTGCTGGACAGCATTACTGATGTAACTAATATGAATTTGAGCGGACTTTGGCGGATGGTAGAAGACAGGACGGCCTGGCGTGACTTTGTCCATGGGGTCGCAAAGAGTCGGTCTTGACTGTACAACTGAACAACAACAACATAAACTTGTTGGTTTTAAAGGTGCCACTGGGTTAAAACTCTGTTCCCTTGAAAAGGATAGAGTTTGAAGGAAGAGGGTATGAAATGGTATTATACCCATGATGGCTCACAGAGACATCTGTTGTCATGGTAATCATGAAGGCTGGTCAGAAAACAGTTGTAATCACGAAGGCTAGTCAGGAAGGTTCAGAAAGGCTGTGATCACACATGCCAAATAATGCAGTTTTAATGCACTTTTAATGCACTTTCCAACTGGATTTTACTGTGTGAACTGACAAAACCCAGTTTGAAAGTGGATTTAAAGTGGGTTGAAACTGCATTATTTAGCATGTGTGATTGTGGCCATAGTTTATCGATTTTAGAAGTCTTGGGCTGTGATCACACGTGCTAAAGAATGCAGTTTCAGTCCAACTTCAAATTGGATTTTGCCAGTTCATACAGTAAAATGCAGTTGGAAAGTGCATTGAAAGTGGACTGAAACTGCATTATTGAGCTTGCGCGATTGCGGCCTTTCTGAACCTTCCTGACTAGCCTTCGTGATTTGTCAGGATTTGTCAGAATTGGGAGCAATTTTAAAGTGCAGCATTAGAAAGACTAGAGGGAAAGAGTTCAAGGCTGTAATTTTTTTTGCCAGAACTTAAAAACAAAATAGGCATTTCCTCCCCTTCTGGTGGGAGTTTCTTCTACAGAGAAGCTCACTGGGAGAAAAATGGCTAAATAAAGTATCTTTGACAAGAGCCAAAGTAGGATTTTTTTAAAAGTTACTATATCTATACAGTTTGCATAGTTCTTTTGTCCTCAACCAAGCCTATATGACAGGTTAGGCTGAGAGTCTGTGACTGGTCTAAGGTCACCCAGTAAACTTCTATAGAAAATGAGAACCATGAACTGTCACAAACTTTTAGTCACCGGATGAACTGGTTTGTGAGTTTCATGAGACAGTTAAACGCCGCCCCCCCACCCCCACCCCGGCTGATCTTTGGCTGACTCTCCTCTACCTGATCTCCAAGTACTGTGAGGATTGGATTTACGAAGTCTGAGCTACCACCCTGCCCCCCTAAGAAAGTGCTCTCAGGAAAGTGACTTCTGGAGACTAGCACAGGTTCAGGAGTGGCTAGAATTGATCCTGAGCAAGCTAGAGACATCAAAGTCACATGGACCTCCTTTGGATGCTCCTCTGCATGCCCGCCAAGTTCCAATCCATCCCCTCCATTGCTTTGAAGTTTGGTAAACATTTAAAATTGAGCAGAGGCAGTCTGTCTGGAAATGTATCCATTCACAAAACACTACAAATGGCTTGAATGTCTGTGGAAAGATCATGCCACTTAACCTGCCACGAACTTGAGTTTGCAAACCACGAACAGGACAAAATTCATCACAGGCTTTAGTTCATGAGCTGGTTTGTGCCCATCCTTATTCATCAGTTCAGGACTGCAACATCAAAGGGCGATTGGCATATGACAGTGAAGCCACCCAGGATCTAACAGGAAAGACCAAACTTTCTTAATAGGCATCGTCACCTTAAAGATGAAGAAGAAGGTATTGGGTTTATACCCCACCCCTCACTCTGAATCTCAGAGCAGCTTACAATCTCCTTTACTTTCCTCCCCCACAACAGACACCCTGTGAGGTGAGTGGGACTGAGAGGGCTCTCACAGAAGCTGCCCTTTTTCAAGGACAACTCTATGAGAGCTATGGCTGACCCAAGGCTGCAAGTGAAGGAGTGAGGAATCAAACCTGGTTCTCTCAGATAAAAGTCCACACACTTAACCACTACACCAAACTGGTTCTCACATCCCCACAGCATCATTTTAAGGTTGTCAATCTCCAGATGGTACCTGGAGATCACCTGGAATTACTGATCTCCAGATTGCAGAGATCAGTTCCCCTGGAGAAAATGGCTGCCTTGAAGGTCAAATTCTACAGCACTGTTTCCCAATGAGGACCCTGCCCTCCCCAAATCTCCAAGAATTCCCCAGCTCAAAAAGCATTCTCTCTTTCCATTCCTTCCTTCCTCTCTTTCCTTCCTTCGTTTGCTATTTCGTTTCATTTTGCAACGTCTGCTTGATGTACACAAAACTACATATAGCATCGTCAAAGGAGGAGAGTCCTGAATCCCCAATGAGTCACTGAGCCGCATGAAAAGGCCTTGGGTTGTAGCTGATTAAGCCCCTTGTTTCAAATGAATCAGACAGAGAGAAACAATTTTGGCTCCCTCTGAGTCTGCGGGATCTTTGCCACTTATTTAAAGCAGAGCCCCAGTCTGTGGGAATATATATTTACTCCAGCGGGTTTTTCATCAAATGGGGGGTTTGTGAGTTTAGCTAAAGATTTGGTAACAATGCGATCATTAAAGGCTTTTGCGCTGCCTGTGCTGTTATATTATAACCATCCTGAAGTTCTTTTCATTAAGCCCAAAGTAAATGCTGTATAAAGAAAATGGTGCATGGAATTAGTCCATGGGAAAGGGAACTTTAGAGGGTCCTTCACGGTCTCCCATTTAACCTCATTTTGACCGAGCAGAAGTGATTTGTGACAACATAGGAAATGACCAGTTGGATTAGACAAAGGGTCCATCTAGTCTAGCATTTGAACTCCACCCCCGCCCCTCTGCTTGAGCCAGAAGAGGTGTTGGGGTTTAGTGGCAGACCATCAGTTTTGCATGCAGGAAATCCAAAGTAGGATTGCCAAATCCAAGTCAAGAAATAACTGGAGACTTGGGGGATGGAGCCAGGAGCAAGGGTGTGACAAACACAACTGAACTCCAAAGGGGACTGCACACCTTTTAAATGCCTCCTCCATTAAAAATAATGAAGGACAGGGACACCTTCTTTTGGGACTCATAGAATTGGACCCCCTGGTCCAATCCTTTTGAAACTTTGTGTGTGTGGGGGGGGGGGGTCTTTTGAGGAGACACTCTAAATGCTATGCTGAAAATCTGGTGCTTCTACCTCAAAAAACAGCCCTCCAGAGCCCCAGACACCCATGGATCAATTCTCCATTATACCCTATGGGAATAGGGTGGCCATAATTTCTGCAGGCTAGCCAGGGACACCTTGAGGGGGGAAGGAATGTGTGCGCGCGCGCAAAGAGTGTGCGCGCGCGCCGCCGGAAACAGGAAGTGACGTCACTTCCGGTGATGTCATGCCACCGCCGGAAACAGGGCGGGTGGAGGCCCACGCGCGGGGCCCGGCGGTGGCGGAGGCGGCAGAGAGGCTGGGGAGGTGGCGGAGAGGCCGGGGAGGCAGCAGAGAGGCCGGGGAGGCAGCGGAGAGGCTGGCACTGGTCGCTGGAGGCCCTCCAGCGACCAGCGCCGGCCTCTCCGCCGCCTCCCCGTCCTCCGCCTGCAGTGGAGGCCCGTGCGCGGGGCCCGGCAGCGGTGGCGGAGGCCGGGGAGGCGGCGGAGAGGCCCTCCAGCGACCAGCGCAGGCCTCTCCGCCGCCTCCCCGGCCTCCGCCACCGCCGCCGGGCCCCGCACGCGGGCAGGGAAGGCGGCGAGTGAGGAAGGGAGCGTCCCCGCGCACGTGCAGAGCCCGCCACAATCGCCCTGTGCACGCGCAGGGACGCTCCCTCCCTCACTCGCCGCCTTCCTCGCCCCCGCGCGCGTCCCACCGGCTCTCTGGCTGGCTAAACCGGGACCTCTAATGGTCCCAGTATAGCCAGCCCGGGAGCTGGGAATTGGGGGCCAGAACCGGGACTTTCCCGGGTGACCGGGACGGTCTGGCCACCCTATATGGGAATCAGTCTCCATAGGGAATAATGGAGTGCCTCCATAGGGGATAATGGGAGTGCCCAGAAGACATTTCCCTCCCCCCCACATTCTGATGACCCCAAAGTGGGGAGAGGGCCTCCAAACCGGGGGATCCCCTGCCCCCACCTAGGGATTGGCAGCCCTAATTCAAAGGTCAAAAATCCCAGAATCTCTAGTTAAAAGGATCAGGTAACAGGTGATGTGAAAGTCCTCCGAGAATTCAGCACAGCCTCTGCCCCGAGAAGTAGACAGTCCTGACCTTGACAGAACAATGGTCTGACACGGCAGAAGGCAACTTCATGGGTTCACAAGTACTCACAAGAAGACACTAACTGAAGCACCAAAGTGATGGCATCTCCTGTCCCCATCATCTGCTTACTATATACATAGTAAAAAGGTAAAGGTAGTCCCCTGTGCAAGCACCAGTCGTTTCCGACTCTGGGGTGATGTCGCTTTCACAACATTTTCATGGCAGATTTTTTACGGGGTGGTTTGCCATTGCCTTCCCCAGTCATCTACACTTCCCCCCCAGCAAGCTGGGTACTCATTTTATCGACCTCGGAAGGATGGAAGGCTGAGCCGACTACCTGAACCCAGCTTTCACCAGAATCGAACTCAGGTCGTGAGCAGGGAGCTCAGACCGCAGTACTGCAGCTTTACCACTCTGCGCCACGAGGCTTCTCTACAAAAAGGTTCTATTTCCAAGTAATGGTTAACAGACCTTTCCTCCAGAGATGTTACCAAAGCGATCTCAAGTCCTGTTCACAAGCTACTGGCTCTCTGTTCACAAGAGAGCCAGTTTGGTGTAGTGGTTAAGCGTGCGGACTCTTATCTGGAAGAACTGAGTTTGATCCCCCACTCTTCCACATGCACCTGCTGGAGTGACCTTGGGTCAGTCATAACTCTGTCAGAGGCTGTTCTGGAAGGAGTAGTTTCTGTCAGAGCTCTCAGCTCCACCTACTTCACAGGGTGTCCATTGTGGGGAAGAGAAAGGAAAGGAGATTGTAAGCCGCTCTGAGACTCCTCCTGGTAGTGAAGGGTAGGGTAGAAATCCAATCTCTTCTTCTTCACTGAAGGCACATGCAAATCATAGACAAACCACAATGGACCTGGGCACTATCTATCCTGGACATCTGTATTTCATTTTTCCCCCTAGTATTTCATTTTTTTCCCCTAGCTTGAACCATTTGCTGTTCAACTGAAGGAGGAGAGGAGAAGAGATTGGATTTATACCCCGCCCTTCATTTGGATTCTCAGAGCAGCTTACAATTGCCTTTCCCTTCCCACAACCGACACCCCGTGAGGTACGTGGAGTTGAGAGAACTCTCCAAGAATTGTTCTTGAGAGGAATAGCTCTGAGAGAATTATAACCCAAGGTCATTCCAGCAGGTACACAAGGAAGAGTGGGGAATTAAACCTGGTTCTCCCAGATTAGAATCCGCTCAGTTAACCACTACATCAAACTGCACTGTGACCCTTGGTTATGACAGTCTGTGTGTGTTGGAGGATTCCCCCTCCCTCCAGGTGCTTTTATAGCGTCCAAAATTCCATTTCTGACTGTAATTAATTGCATGATTCAGGGGCGGGGGAAGAGAAGTAAAAGCATGTGACGTTTAGCTGGAAGACAGGAAACCCGAGACTTTACCTTCCCCCCTCCTCCCGCCCTTCTCCATGTTTTACGTTAACAATGGATTAGCGTTGAGGCTGAACAACATGCACTAATATCTTTCCAAATCTGCTCTACTCTGGAAAGGTTTGGCTGCCAAGAGATCTAGGCTACAATCCTAAACGGTTAGCTTGCTGAAACCTTACAAAAGCCGGCGGGTTATGTTAAGCGATCTAACAGCATGCAAGAATGCAAGCCCCGTCTAATCACTGAAACTTGATGTGTGAGGTGTGATACCAAAATGGGGTATTTGGCACTCGATGCCCAGGATTCAGTCAACAGTCAGGAGTCCTGGTTCCCAGCTGCTGCTTGGCCCAGTTCCAGCCACCATTCTGCTTGTTTCAAATTTGATAAGCCTACAAAAGGGGGGGAGGGATGAAGGCTGGAGCCATTCCAAACAGCAAGTAGATCCTACTTGAGGTCAAACGTAGCACTACCAGGAAATCCTTGGTCCATTTGTCTAGCCCAGGCAGGGTTTAACCTCCAACAAACTGAAAGAAGTATTTCTCACACCAAAACGCTCCACAAAATTTTTTTTTTAAGTGTCCTGAGTTTGTAATCCAAAAAACATCCCCTCACACCCTTTTGATTTACATTCTGCATTTCTCCAAGGGTTGCCAGTCCCCAGCTGGGGATCCCCCAGTTTTTGGTGCTCCTCTTCACCATGGACCAGCTGGGGGAAATCCCTCCCCTAAACAGGGATGCCACCACCCATGTAGTGATGACATCACCCAAAAGTGACATCATTGCAGCAGGGACATCAAAGCAGGAGACGCTCAGGTTTTGGGGGCAAACTCTATGGTTTAAGCCCAGTTTAACCAGAATGTTTGCCCAAAAACCAGAGTGTTCTCCACACGAAGTCCCCACTCACCCAGGAATGCCCACCAATTCCCCCACTGGATGGGCAAGGGGACAATTTTCCCCCTCAGTGAGCAACACAAAGTGGCTTCCAACTTCATTCTCTCTCCCCCCATTTTATCCACACCATAACCTCATGAGGCAGGTTAGGCTGAAAGCATGTGGTTGGCTCAATATCATCCAGTGAGTTCCATAGCACAGTGGTAGCTCAAATCTGTCTCCAATAGCCCAACTTGACACTAACCTCTTTCCCTGCTGACTCGGGATGTTATGGAACTTTGTGGGTATTGATATAGCCTCCTCCTGTTGCGGCTTTCTTACTGGGGCTAGCTTTCCTAGCTCTCCTCTCTCCCCCCCCCCATTATCTTCAGTTACCAAACCCCTTCAATTATCTCTTGAAATAATAAAAAAGACTGCGACATGTAGCTAAGTTTTCGTGCGCTCAGTGTGTGTGTGTGTTTACTCAGTTCTGTCTTATGGCAACCCTATGGATTAATGTCCTGCAAAGCATCTTATTGTTAATAGCCTTGCTCAGGTCTTGCAAATTCACTACCACAGGAGATGGCGGCAGCTGCAAGCATAACCAGCTTCAAGAGGGGATTGGATAAACATCTGGAGCAGAGGTCCATCAGTGGCTATTAACCGCAGGGTATTGATGGAACTCTCTGTCTGAGGCAGTGATGCTCTATATTCTTGGTGCTGGAGGGGGCAACAGTCAGAGGGCTTCTAGTATCCTGGCCCCACTGAGGGATCTCCTGATGGCATCTGGGTTTTTTGGCCACTGTGACTGGATAGGCCACTGTGGCTCCCTTGACTGAGTCCGTCCACCTCATGTCGGAGCTTCCTTCTCCCCTGCTGCCTTTAACTTTTCCTAGCACTATTGTCTTTTCCAGGGACTTCTTTTCTTCTCATAATACGATGGAAGTATGATCGCCTCTTAGTCATTTGAGCTTCCAGCAAGAGTTCAGGCTTGTACTGAGACCTGAAGTAAACACCCAACCCTTTGCACGTACAGTTTCAGTGGGATATTCTTTACCCAAAGTGTTTTGACATGCACGGGTAGAACTAGAAAATGCAAAAGGCAAATGTGCATTCCCTCACACTGCTGCTTTTTTTAGAGGTCTGGCAACAACCCTAGTTTTCAGGTATATGGGCCTGCTACCAAACATCGAGACTGGCCAAATTCCATCCCAGATTCTGTAAATAATGGGCCTCTTCATACAAACTAGTGACTCCTGCTTTAAAAAATGAGAAGGAAAGAAAAGCAGAGAAGGCTTTCGGTCTCTCTATATAGCTGCCTCCAAAGCACAAACTAATACCAATGCATACCCCTACCCTTCTGCCCTGCAAAGCTGTCGTCCAGCCTAAGGAGTTTATTTAATTCATTTACACTCCACCTTTCTCCCCTCGGGAACCCAAATTCACTTACATCCTTCTCCTCGCCTCCATTTTATCCTCACAACAACCCTGTGAGTAGGTTAGGCTGAGACTGTGTGCCTGACCCAAGGTCACCCAGTGAGCTTCCATGGCAGAGTGGGGATTCAAACCTGGGTCTCCCAGATGCTAGTTGGCCTACTACTGGCAGAAGAATCACTTCCATTGGTGGAAGGTCCCTTAGGCTGGAAGAAGGAGCCCAACTTTATCGAGCTGAGTGGTAGGGTATGGGCTATGGCTTAGATCCAGCAAAAGTCCAAAGGGGGATGTAAATGGATTTAGCACAAGTTCTGTTTGTCTAGAGGCCCCGTGACATAGAGTGTTAAAGCTGCAGTACTGCAGTCCTAAGCTCTGCTCACGACCTGAGTTCGATCCCCGGTGGAAGCTGGGTTTTCAGGTAGCCAGCTTGAGGTTGACTCAGCCTTCCATCCTTCTGAGGTCGGTAAAGTGAGTACCCAGCTTGCTGGGGGGAAAGTGTAGATGATTGGGGAAGGCAATGGCAAACCATCCCGTAAAAAGTCTGCCATGAAAACGTGAAAGCAATGTCACCCCAAAGTCAGAAATGACTGGTGCTGCACAGGGGACCTTTCCTTTCCTGTTTGTCCAAAACCTAACGCAACATCTAGTGCTTCCATCCCTATAAACGGCTTTTTTTTGTAGCCGGAACCCCTTTGTATATTAGGCCACACACCTCCTGGAGATTACAGTAGGCCCTGTACTAAGAGCCCTGTAAACTCTTGGAGGATTGGCTACATCAGGAGGGTGTGTGACCTAACATGCAAAGGACTTCCTGCTACAAAAAAAGCCCTGCCTATATATAACATTGCCGGGAAATTATTTGCAAAACTCGTACCCAAGTAGAAACTCAGATAAAACAAGTGCAACTTCACACAAGTGGAGACCACAGTCTTTTTCTTGCATTTCCATTTGCGTTAGAACTCTAACGCAAGCAGAAATTTTGCTCCGTGTTCAACCTCATGGCTGTATTCTCAGCATATCAACTTTTCTTCCTCACCCACTTCTGGAAGGAGACAACTGAATAAATCCTGCCAACATAATGATGCAATGGGACACAGTTATGTAACACAAAGAGCTTAAGCGCACATTTAAAATATAGCCCGTTAATATGACAAAGGTTGGGAAATGCTTATGGATCCATTCGTCAGAAAGCTGCCATTGGTTGTGATTTCCTGGTTGAGTGCATGCACACCTTGATGAGATTAGGAGTGGGAAAGGGGGAAAAGAGGGTGCTTTAAAACAAATCCAGCCCTTGACATTTTGGGAGCGAAACAGTGGCGAGCACCAAGACTCTACTTCAGCCAAGCCAGAATGACAAAAGATTTGTTTTGCCTCTTTCTCAGTACTTCTCCAAAACCTGCCTCTTCAAAGGCGGAATCCAAGGAAACCCCAGGTTCAGTTCTGGCTCTGTGGGAATGCCTGAATAGGTAAGCATGACAAAGTGCCAATGTGAAAGCAAGCTGGAGAAAATGACTCTAAGGACACCAGAATCATCTGCAACTCAGAGGCAGTACAACCCATAGTAACCATGTCCGTAAACAGCCAGTCGAGTGGCAGCCAACTTATGGCAAACCCTAGCAAGGAGCTTTTAAAGCAAAAGAGAAGCAGAGGTGGGGTTTGCTGTGGCCTTCCTCTGTGTTGTCCTTGGTGGCCTCCCATCCAAGCACTAACCAAGGCTGACCCTGCTTAGTTTCCAAGATTGGACAAGATCGGGCTGTACCATTCCATCCTTCCCTCCCTATAGGCAACTAGAACCTTTCACTTTATAGTTGGAACAGATTTTTTAAAAATCTTTTTTATTTTAATTTTCCAACATTCTCAACATATTAAAAGCAGTAAATCACATATCCAGGGCCTTTTTTTGTAGAAAAGCCCAGCAGGAACTAATTTGCAGATTAGGCCACACCCGCTGGCATCACCATTGTTTCACGGGGCTTTTTTGCCAAAAAAGCCAATCAGGAACGCATTTGCATATTAAGCCCTGGCATCACCATTGTTTCACACAGGACTTTTTGTAGGAATGCCCAGGGACTCATCTGCATATCAGGCTACACCTCCTAATACCAAGCCAGCCGGAACGCCGTTCCTGGTTTTAAAAATCCCTGCATGTGTCAAACAGCAATTTTAATGTTACATGCTATACTCATATAGTGGCAATGCACTAATGAGTGAGGCCATGTCTCCATAGTGCACTCTGCTTTGGATGCAGGAAATCCTGTCCTCAGCACCTTGCCTCTCCAGTTAAATAAGATCATGAAGAAGGTAACATGAAAGACCTTCAGCAGAGACTCCAGAGGGCTGCTGCCAGTCAGGGAAGACAATAATCACCAATCCCGACTCAGTATAGGGCAGGCTCGCATGTAGTCAAGTCACAGCTGACTTAAGGTGACCCCATAGGGTTTCCAAGGCAACCCTGTAGTGTTTCAAAGGCAAGAGACATTCAGAGGTGGGTTGCCATGACCTGCTTCTGAGAGCCAGTTTGGTGTAGTGGTTAAGTGTGCGGACTCTTATCTGGGAGAACCAGGTTTGATTCCCACCTCCTCCACTTGCAGCGGCTAGAATGGCCTTGGGTCAGCCATAGCTCTTGCAGGAGTTGTCCTTGAAAGTTGTCTCTCAGCCCCACCTACCTCACAGGGTGTCTGTTGTGGAGGTGGGGTGGAGAGAAGGTAAAGGAGATTGTGACCGCGCTGAGATTCAGAGTATAGGGCAGGATATAAATTCACTATCTTCTTCTTCTTCTGTATCATGATCCAGGGATTCCTGAAGGTCTCCCATCCAAGTTCTAACCATGGCCAATCCTGCTTAGCTTCCAAGATCTGATGAGATCAGGCTAGCCTGGGACATCCAGCTCAGGAATGCGGCATTACTAATAATCAGGGGTGGAATTCTAGCAGGAGCTCCTTTGCATATTAGGCCACACACCCCTGATGTAGCCAATCCTCCAAGAGCTTACAAGGCTCTTTCTTGTAAACTCTTGGAGGATTAGCTACATCAGGCATGTGTGGCCCAGGCCTCAGATTCAGTGGGAGCTCACAGGAGCACAACTCCTGAACCTTTCTGAGAGTTCCACCTCCTTGTCCACTGAATAGTATGTGCAGCTGCATAACAATCCCTGGATGAGCTCCACCACCTATTTTTCTACAAAACGACCCCTGGTGTGGCCTAATATGCAAAGGAGCTCCTGCTAGAATTCCACCCCTGCTAATAGTGCCCCTGAATTTAACCCTTGCATTTGACATCTCACTTTGCTTGCAAATTGACTTAACGACTAATCAACATTCGACAGCAACACAGGGATGTTCAGAGAGTGCAAATTCACATTCACACTTACTAGATACGCACGCAAACTCTATATGGACATATGTTTATTTGAACATTAGCTGGCAGCTGTGAAGTGGCGTTCCCATTCTGAGAAATGGGCTGAGCCTTCTTTTGGCAGGCCCAGTAAGTCAACCCATCCTTTGAAGTACAAATGATTCCCAGCGTTCATTCATTATGAACATAAAATAGCTGTCAGTGTTCCCCTGCCCTCCCCCACCCCCATCCAGTTTAACAGCCAATGGAGGGGAAACTGAACAGTTATGTTACATCTGTAGGGCTTTACTGCCCCAGAACAGTTGCCTTCTCCTGCTACACATTTATCACTTCCAGATTTTACATGCCATTGATCTTCCCGGCAGGGTTCAGACGAAGCCGACGTCAGGTTTCTGTTTTAAGTGCAAATTAAAGAACAGGAGAGGCCAGGTTTCAATAATGCTAAAATATCAGGCTATTATAAACATGAAACCAGCTGTGCCTTCTCATGTCCTGGGACAGTCCCGATATGGGGTCTCCCATGCAGCGCTAATTTAAAGGAGGGGAGGGGGCAATTCTGAACTTTCTTCCTCCCCTCTAGCTGTTGAACACACATGAGGTTGCCTTATATTAAACCAGAGCCTTGGTCCATCGAGGTTATAAGAACATAAGAGAAGCCATCTTAAATCAGGCTAATGGGCCATCCAGTCCCTATGAAGAAAGGTTAAAACGCTTGGGGCCCTTTAGCTTGGAGAAACGTCGACTGCAGGGTGACATGATAGAGGTTTACAAGATTATGCATGGGATGGAGAAAGTAGAGAAAGAAGTACTTTTCTCCCTTTCTCACAATACAAGAACTCGTGGGCATTCAATGAAATTGCTGAGCAGTCGAGTTAAAACGGATAAAAGGAAGTACTTCTTCACCCAAAGGATGTTTAACATGTGGAATTCTGTCACAGGAGGTGGTGGCAGCTACAAGCATAGCCAGCTTCAAGAGGGGATTAGATAAAAATATGGAGCAGAGGTCCATCAGTGGCTATTAGCCACAGTGTGTATATATGTGTGTGCGTGCGTGCATGTGTATACAAACACACACACATATATATGGCCACTGTGTGACACAGAGTGTTGGATTGGATGGGCCATTGGCCTCATCCAACATGGCTTCTCTTGTGTTCTTATGTCCAACACTCTGTGGAACACAGTGGCCAAAAGCCAGGTGCCATCTGGAGGTCCACCAGCAGGGCCAGAACGCCAGAAGTCCTCCCACTGTTGTCCCTCCAAGTACCAAGAATACAGAGCATCACTGCCCCAGACACAGTGTTCCATCCATACTTTGTGGCTAATAGACACTGATGGACCTCTGCTCAAAAAGAAAAGGAAATAAAAAGAAAATGAAATACTACTTTACACATGTGGAATTCACTGACAGAGAACGTAGCGACGGCCGCAGAAATAAATAGCTTTAAAAGAGGGTTAGACAGATTCATGGAGAATAAATCTATCAATGGCTACTAACCTCCACATTCGTAGCCACTAAGCTTCTGAATCCTAGAGCCAGGAGGCAACACGAGGGGAAGACCTTGACCTCTATGCCCGGTTGTTGGCCCTCCAGAGGAAATGGTTGGCCACTGTGTGAGACAGTATGCTGGACTAGATGGACCACTGGTCTGATCAAGCAGGGCTCTTTTTCTTATGAAGGCCTCGGCCACCATGTCTTGTTGTTGTCCCTCCAGAGGAACTGGTTGGCCATTGGGTGAGCCAGATGTTGGACTAAGTGGACCACTGGTCTGATCCAGCAGGGCTCTTCTTATAGTGAAAACCGTGGCCTCTATGCCCTGTTGTTGGCCCCATGCAGGAACTGGTTGGCCACCGTGTGAGACAGGATGCTGGACTAGAGACCACTGGTCTGATCCAGCAGGGCTCTTCTTATGGTTTTATATGGTTATCCAATCCCCTCCTCTTGAAGCTGTCCGTGCATGTAGCTGCCACCACTTCCGGCAGCAGCGAATTCCATGTTAATTGTCTACTCAGACACCACCAATTATCTCACTCAGTGGTTCCCAACCATTTCAGTACAGTGATCCACAAGTCCCTGCCTTCCTATCTTGCAGCTCTCAAACATCTGATGTTCATGTCTTGCAGCTCTCAAACGTCTGACATTTATTCTATGTGGCTCTTCCATTAAGCAAGTTTGGCCACCCCTGCTCTAAGCCGATAGAAGCCAACAAGCTCCGAAGACAAAAACAGTGGGATTTTAGTAGGGATTTAGGTAGGTAATTAACAATGCAATCCTGAATAAGAGTTACCCTCTTCAGAGTTTGTTGGCTTCTATAGGTGGCCAAACTTGCTTAATATAAGAGTCACATAGAATAAATGTCATTTGTTTGAGAGCCGCAAGACATGAACATCAGATGTTTGAGAGCTGCAAAACAGGAAGGGAGGGAATAGATGGTGAGGGAGGCAGAGGTGGAATGAAAGCAACTTTAACTTTAAATGCATTCTCCAAGCAGCCGGCTGGCTTGGCGAAGCGATTTAAAGAAACAAAACCGATGGGATTTAGTGCTGAATCCTGACTGAATCACGCCCCTCGTGGCTTCGACGCTTTCGCCTGAGTGGAAGCAGGTCTGTTTCCACGGAACCGGTTCCCCTCCCAGCCCCTTGGCGCGCCAAGCAGCAAGTCCCCACGGAGCTTCCGTTCCAAGCGCCCTCTCTTGCGGAGGGAACCCCTTCCCAACGCCTCGGGCCAATTAGGAGAGGGTGCGACGCCGCGTCACCCCCCGGAGGCGGGGCCCTGCCGCGCCATGACCTCATCGCCGGCATTCCCGGCTCTTCGCTGGGCTCTCGGTGCCACGTGGGTTCCCCGCTAGGCCGCTTCGCCTGGAGAGCTTTCCGCTGCTCGCTCTGCAGAAGCGGGCAGGGAATCTCCTCGCGCAGCCGGCGGGGAGACGAGGCGGCTCAGCTCTGCAGGCCGGGGCGCGTTGGAGGCAGCGCTTCGGGGCCGGGGGCGACGTGCGCGGGGGGGGGGGGGGGTGTCCTTTCCCGCTCCCCTCCTTTCCCTTCCCGCGGCTCCAGATGGAGCCGCTCCAGCTGACAACTGTAACCAGACACTTCGGGAGCTCCGGAAGAGCAGCACCTTGCCCGGCCCATCCAGCGCGCTGCGTCTGCCCGATGGACCGTTTGGCGCGTAGGGTTGCCAATTACCAGGTGGGAGCAGGGGATCCCCCGGTTTGGAGATCCTCCTTCCCCGCTTCAGGATTATCAGAAAGGGGGGGGGGGACATCTGCTGGGCACTCCATTATTCCCCATGGAGAGCAATTTCCATAGGGTATAATGGAGAATTGATCTGCGTGTATCTGGGGCTCTGGGGGGGGGGGCTGTTATTTGAAGAAGAGGCACCAAATTTGCAACACAGCATCCGATGCCTCTCCTCAAAAGACCCTCCAAGTTTCAAAAGGATTGGACCAGAGGGTCCAATTCTGTAAGCCCCTAAAGAAAGTGCCCCTGTCCTCCATTATTTCCAAATGGAGGAAAGGCATTTAAAAGGTGTGCGGTTTCTTTAAAAGGGACGGCCAGAACTCCCTTTGGAGTTCAATGATGCTTGTTACACCCTTGCTCCACCCCCAAAGTCCCCCAGATACTTCTTCAATTAGACTTGGCAACCCTATTTGGCGTCCTCTCCTTCGCCTTCCCGGGGATGGAGGATGCAGAAGCGGGTAGGAAGCGAACAATGGGAGTGGCTCCAGGCCAGGGGCTGGAGATAGGCATCTCGGAGCCAAACCGGGGCCGGGCCGGCGAGCCTCTCCCCTCCCCTCTCTTTTGACCTGCCCGGGCACGGGCCAGAAAGCGACGGTGCCCCTGCAAACGTGGCCTCCGCGCTGAATGCCACGTCGCCCAGTCCCTCCGCCTGCCAGTCTCCCGCTCCCCCCCAACAAAGAAGGCCCCCCCCCAAGATGCTGCTGCCAGTCTCCCCCCCCCCCCCCGAAAAAAAAACCCGATAGAAGTTTTCAGGGGCCATTTTGTAGAAAAATAGATTGTGGAGCTCATTCAGGGATTGTTATGCAGCTGCCACCCACTATTCAATGGACAAGGTGGGGAGGAGGAGAGGGAACCGTCAGAAAGGTTCAGGAGCGGTGTGTTCTCCTGTGCGCTCCTGCTGAATTCAAGGCCTGGGGTTTTTCCTCCGTTCTCCCATTCAAACGCCTCCCTCCCCTCCCCCCCCTGTACTCCGGATGTCTTTCAGTTGGGCACGCCTCCTTTGGGGGACCCTGGCTAAGAGCTCTCTGGTTCTGCCTTTTGCCCTCCCCAGGCGGAGTTCCCCCACGGGAACGGGGCGCGGCCCTTCCCTCCCCTCCCGCGCCCCTGATGGGCAGAGCAGACTGCCCCTAAACACGGAGGCTCAGCCTTCCAGCATCTTTTTTTTTAAAAAGCCATTTCAGATTTTTAGGGAGGGACGGTGGCTCAGTGGCAGAGCATCTGCTTGGTACGCATAAAGTCCCGGGTTCGATCCTCGGCCTCTCCAGCTAAAAAAGGGTCCAGGCAAGTAGGCGTGGAAAACCTCAGCTGGAGAGCCGCTGCCAGTCTGAGTAGACAATACTAACTTTGATGGATCAAAGGTCTGATTCAGTATATGATATGTACAATCATGTTCATACGTGCAATCAGATAGCGACCGTCGCCATGTGGCCGCGAGTTCCAGAGGTGAACCCCAGAAGTAGCCTGACTCAAAGAGGGGGATGGGGCTTGGTGGCGCCTGCCCTGCCAGCCAGGCGATTCTGGGCTCTCTCCCCATGGAATAAAAAGCATTTAATAAAGAAAGAGAAACTGGGAAATCTGACACCCGCCCCCCTTCTCTCGCTTCTTGCTCCTGCCCCCGCCGGTTCCGTCTCCCCCTCCCGGCCATCTGAAGGGGGAAGGCGGGACAAAGTCACGTTTCATGTTTTCACAAGTGTCTAAATAGCTACAGTGTCTGCAGTCCAAGAGAGGAAAGGGAAAAAGAGAGAGCCCCGCCTTCCGGGACCCGGGCGGCCGCCTCTGAAACCTGGAGCCGGCTCAAGGGCTTCCACCTCCTCCAAAGGGCCTTTATAACTCGGGCGAATAAATTAAAAAAAAAAAAAACCTGTATACGTTGGAAGGGGGAAAAGCATGGCCGTCTTTTTGGGGCCACGCAAGATCTTTACTCGCGAGTAATCCCGCTGGCTCCCACCGTGCTGCCCTCCGGGTCACCACGAGCCCCTTACTCGCGAGTAGTCCCACTGGCAACTACTGGAGCGCGGTAATAAGGGCGTGGGGGAGGGAAACGAACTCTTCCCAGACACTTTTTTTTTTTTTTAATGAAGAACGGCGCTTTGATTTCAGTGGCGGCTACTCGCGAGGAAATCCAGGGCATTAGCAGAATTTGAGGCGGAGGGACAAGTATGGCCAGGCTTCAGCCGAGTACCTTTCCTTCTCCGCTCCTACTCAGAAGTAAACCCCATTGAAGTCAACGGGGCCGACTCCCAAGTAAGGACGTTAAGGCTGCCCCTGCAAATGCGTCCCTCTGCCTGGATCGCGCCCAGCCCGGTCCCGAACCGTTTACACGCTGCTATCGTCACGTCTGAATCTACCTGGGCAGGCCAAGTTTGCGGGCACCCAGGTTGGAGGCCCGCCTCTCCAGCCATCCCTAAGGCCAGGCCATCGCTGGGGACAACTTCCCTTCGGGGAAAAAAAAAAAGACTTTGCAAAGCGCCGCTCTCGGGGAGCAATTTTCGACTGTAACCTCCTCGGGGCCAGAGACCGTGTTTTGGCAGAGAGCAGTGCGTTCGCGCCGTGCACCCAGCCCGCCTCCTTCCCCATCCAGCCCGTGCAATAAAATCTGCAGTCAGGCAATCCGGCTGCCGGTGCACCCTCGCCCATTGAGTCCAACCCCTGATGCAAGAAGCTCACCGCGACTCCCTCCCCACAGAACCCCCCCCCCCCCATTTACAGATCCCATCAAAAACCACTCACTTTGCCGTCCTTTCGCTCATCCAGGGAGGCTTCAAGATGCCGGCGGGGCGCCTCTGGGCTCGGGAGCTCCAGCCAAAAGCCCTCCCTTGCTCTCTTTTTCGCCTAGCCGGAGAAAGCCACGGCTCCAGTGGCGCTGCTGCCTGCAGGGCTCGGGCAGGGCAAGGACCCCCGCGGCCCCATGCAAAGGGAGGCTTCGCTTCCTTCCCCTCCACCTGGGCTCTCGGTGGCTCTAAAGGGTCAGAGCCCGGCTGCCTAGAACCGCTTTCCGAGCACTAAGCGGGGGGCTTGTGGCAGATGGAGACGGCACCCCGGGCGGATTCTCCAGGCGCCCGCTGAAGTTGCAAGAAAGTTGAGCGAGGCGCTGCATCAGTAGGGAAAGTCTCTTTGGTCCGGGCTGAATGGAGCTTCTATCTCAGGAGCGGCGGCGGCAGCCTCAGCGAGTCGAAGCAGCAGCAGCTGGATAATATTTTCCAAACGTCTTTTGCTCTTTCCCCCCTGCCTCCCTTCTTTCTCCTTGGCTGTCGCTTTCCTGCCTCCTGCAACTTAAGGGGTCTTTTAACAAGTGAGACTTGGAGCTTGTTTTAATAGGGTGGAGAGGAGGGGGGGGGGAGGAGGGGGGAGGGAGGGAGGGAACTCCTGTAAAGTGGGGGGGGGGGGGAGAGCGAGCGCGAGCTGCCCATTCAGTGTTGGATCGGAGACCAGTTCAAACTCGAGCGAATTCAATTAAGTTAATTGCAAACATTTGCAAAGCAATGCAATCCACACACACGCCGCCGCCGCCGCCACCACCTGATTTCCTCTTCGTGTAGGAAAGGGGGAAAGCGCGGCTTTGGAAACCCTTTGCCCCCCCCCCCCCCTTCCCTCCTTGAAATTGCACATTCAGGTAGCAGCGATGGATTTCTCTCCCACTTTGCACAGGATCCAGGGGCCGTGTTCTCCTCATTGCTCGGGATGATTTCTTAATTCGTTGCAAGCGCTTTGACAACGGCAGGCTTTAGTGCCTTGATCCGCCCCAGCTTTGCAAGATAATAAGGGACACGGTTGGAAGTGACTTCAGGCGCTGGAAAGGAGATATAACTTATTCATGGCTCCGGCAGACTAGAAGGCTGACTTTGGAGAGGAAGCGGTTTAGGGGGAGGGGGAAGCCCAGAAACAAACGTTTCAGTGGTTTAATCCTGAGTCCCTTTTTTGCATAAAAAGCCCCCGGTGACAACGGTGCCATTTCTGCTGGTGCAGCATGGATAAATGTGTGCACTGATGTTAACATACTTATGCCCATCTGGCACCACTAACTGGGGTACTTGACTCAAAACGCACAATCAGACGTGGATTTCGGGGCGTGTTTATGCAGATAATTTGGCAAGCCACAGGGTTTATGTTGCAGAAAAAGCTCAGCGGGAACTCATTTGCATATTAGTCCACACCGCTGACATCACCATTGTTTTGCCCTACTTTTTAAAAGAAAAAGCCCAGCAGGAACTCATTTGCATATTGTGCCACACCCCCTGACACCAAGCTCGCCAGAAATGTGTTCCTGTGCATGCCTGCTCAAAAAAAGCCCTGGCAATCCATATAGGTCCTAGATGGGGAATAGGTGCTAGATGGGGTGCAAGTTTATGGCACGGCGTATAGTATGTAATCTGTGCTGCAATTTTTAAATTGTAATCCAGCTGTTGTGCTTGATGGTACATCTGACTTTATTATTTTCCAAATTTTGTAATCCATTTGGAGTCACATTGAGAAAGACAGACTGTTGGTCAAGAAACCAGGACATAGATATGGATCTCTCTGATAAGGCGTGTGGAATACACAGGGTGCACTCTTTACAGTATGGATGAGAAATTTAAAAAATCCTAACGCACACTTTTTGCCACTGGTTTCTACTTGCACGAGGGGTTATTATCAGCCTTGGTAAATGGAACTATTAATTCCAGTTCATATTATCCCTTAATGCCCTCTTGGCTTGAACACAGAGATATTTGTCTAATTATTGCCCTTTGATACTTCAATTGGCTTTTATTTTTATTTTTTGAAATACACTTGGGGAGACACCAGTCCTGAGGTTTATTTTTGTCCCCCCAGAGGAGGTTTTGAAGAAAACTTACCACCAGGTGTCACTGTTTAGAAAATAATAAGCATAAATGTTCAGCCTGGCCAAAGGTTACAGGTTTTTGTTGTTGTTTTTTGCTAATACATATGTGCATGGCAAATCTAAGTGGAAAGCATATATAAGTCTGTGTCCCTTGGAATGGATCCAGCTCAAGACAGCAGCAGCAGCAAAACCCCCCAAAACTCTCTGAATTAGTTAAATGGATCAGGATTACATCTCTTAGCAGAAACTCATATTCATTGAGCATTTAGAGTTTTTAAACATGCATGAATGTCCATAACTTTTTTTGTCCTCTGAACAGAAGCTGGGCAAACTCCCCATAATCTGCTCCAGAAAGAGTCTCGGGAGTTTTTCTGGACATGGGGAATTCACCGGTCTACTGTTTTACTTTACTTTCCCAGACATCTGATGTGCAATGTTTTAATCTCCTCCAAAGTGACAACTTTGCTTTCTCTCTCAGCAGTAGGACCACAAACATCCCGGTAGCTTGGGAGTGTGAAACATATGGCGTGCTCATGATCAGCAGCTTAGCCAATTGCTGTCTGGAATTTGCCACTATAAACACCTTACAATTAGATTAGACCACTGGGCAGTGATAGCCGAGTTTATGGTTTATTTATTTATTTACTTAGAAAAGCTATATTCATATACTGAGTGGGTTGCCAACTCTGGTTTGGGAAATGCCTGGCTATTTGGGGGTGGAGCTGAGGAAGGCAAGGACCTTAGTGGGGTATAGTGCCACATGGAGTCCACCCTCTAAAGCAACCATTTTCTCCAGAGGAATGGATCCATGTATTCTAGAGGATCAACATTAGGAACAACTTTCCTAAAGTCACCCACTGAGCGTCATGAAATTATCATATGGCAGAGGGTGTACTATAGCCAAGCGATCCAAAGATTGTCTGGCAGCCTGAAACGCTAGCTCTTTTTGTGGCAATCTAGGTTTATTTGGGGGGGGGGGGCTGAGAGAACTCTGACTGACCCAAGATCACCCAACTGGCTTCAAGTGGAGGAGTGGGGAATCAAACCCGGTTCTCCAGATCAAAGTTTTAGGCTAATTCATGGTGACCCCTGTAGGATTTTCAAGGCAAGAGATGTTCAAAGGTGCCTCTGTGTAGCAACCTTGGTATAATGCATTGCTGTAATCATGGCACTTTCCATGTCTGTGAGCCGCCCTGAGCCTGCCTTGGCAGGGAGGGCGGGATATAAATAAAAATTATTATTATTATTGTTATTGTTATTATTATTATTCCTCGGTGGTCTCCCATTCAAGTACTAACCTGGACAGAATTTGCTCAGCTTCCGAGATCTGACAAGATCAGGCTAGCCTGGGCCATAAAAGTATGTTCTGTGATACAACTCAGGAAAACACTGAGAGTTGTAACAACAGGTACAATAGCATTAAAGTTCAACATTGAACATATAAGGAAGAAAAATACAGGCGCTGCTTGAAGTACAATAGTGAGCAATAAAACATAAAACGGTATGGCTGGATATAAATCAAAATAACATCGCTGCTAAAGAAAAGGAGGTACGAAATATAAACCAAACACACACTGCACCTACATTTGTTGTTGTTGTTGTTCAGTCACACAGTTGAGGCAGACTCTTTGCGTCCCCATGAACAAAATCACGCCAGGCCCTCCTGTCTTCCACCATCCTCCGAAGTCTGCTCAAATTCATGTTTGTTACATCAGTAACGCTGTCCAGCCATCTCATCTTTTGCTGTCCCCTTCTTCTTTTGCCTTCTGTCTTTCCCAGCATCAGGGTCTTCTCCAGTGAGTGCTCCCTTCTCATTTGGTGGCCAAAATATTTGAGCTTCAGCTTCAGCATCTGACCTTCCAGGGAACAGTCTGGGTTGATTTCCCTTAGGACTGACTGATTTGATCTTCTTGCAATCCAAGGGACTCTCAAGATTCTTCTCCAGCACCACATCTCAAAAGCATCTATTCTTCTGTGCTCAGCCTTTCTTATGGCACCTACATTATAATGTATATCAATAGAAAGCAATACTGAGTTAAATAATCAGGAAGATAAGAGAGTAGGAGTAGCAATCCAAAGAAATCAGTCAGTGAATAGCTACAAAAGTAAGGTATTCCTCTTGTGGGAGAGTAATGGAAGAGGAACATAGATTCCACTGTAAAAAGGGTTCCCATCTACGAAAGAGACCTCAACAAGGAATGTGAAGGTTGAGAACTAATGAGTTTATCTAGAATAAAATATCCCCATAATTTGGATGCCCAAACCTGGATAGATGGGGAGTCAGACTTTTTCCAAGTGCGTTTAGCAGTTGTGAAAATTAAAGACATGCGTTCCCTTTGGGGTTTGGAGATATGAAAATCACCCCAACTACTTAGGAGAAGAATCTTTGGATCAGGCAGAATGGAAAGGCCTGTCTGCAGCACCACTTTTGACAATAGCAGTGTTCAGAAAGAGTTGACCACTGGGCATGACCACCAGCAGTGGAAATAAGTGCCATGGAGGTCACACCCCTCCACTGGGGTGAGATACCACCTTGATGCCACTTTATATTCCTGTAGTTTAATATTCATGGACCTTGATTTAATAGGGTGGGGTTGCCAGATACTAAGCCATTCTGCATCATCAACCTGCCCCCACCGATTTTCTAAAAACGTGGTAGTTGCCTGGAGAGGTGTCTGGTACCAGATTTGGGACCCCTGAAATGACAACAGAGCACAAGGAAGATAATAGCGTTATTTAAGCTTCCTAGATCCAAGTGGGCAGCCGTGTTGGTCTGAAGTAGTTGAACAAAGCAAGAGCCAAGTGCATCTTTAAGACCAACCAAGTTTTATTCAGAACGTAAGCTTTCGTATGCTCTCTAAGCACATTTCATCAGACAAGGGGATCTCCTCATGCGATGAAGTGTGCTTAGAGAGCACACGAAAGCTTACATTCTGAATAAAACTTGGTTGGTCTTAAAGGTGCCACTTGATTTATGTTTCCTCTTAAATGAAGGCCTTTGAGCTTCTAAAGCCCATTTTATAGCATGGCAACAATCACCCTTATCTGATCATTTCAGTAACATATGGCAGATTTAACCCAAATTGTTAATGTTCTGTTCCAGCATCAATGTCTACATTTTAGAAGGTATATGTGGATGGACTGGAACTGGTGGAGATATCCCAGAGTTCTCTGCTGTTCTGCTTTCTCAAAAGTAAATAGTCCCATCCAGGGTTTTTTCTGTAGGAAAAGCCCAGCAGGGACTCATTTGCATATTCGGCCACACCCCTGGCATCAGCATTGTTTTGCACAGGATTTTTTTGTAGAAAAAGGTCTGACAGGAACTCATTTGCATATTAGGCTGCACCCCCTGACACCAAGCCAGTTGGAACTGCGTTCCTGTGTGTTCCTGCTCAAAAAAAGCCCTGGTCCCATCTATACAGAACAGAGGCATTTACATTTCAGTCAGTACACCCTACTTCAGGGGTCCCAAATCGGGTGCCAGACACCTCTCCTGGCAACCACCAAGTGTTTTTAGAAAATTGGTGGGGCCAAGTGGAACTTTTGCCTAGTATGGCTTCTGCTCAGCAATTGGAGATATGATTCGCTATCAGTGTTCCCTCTAAGCTGTAGAGTCTTGTGAACAAAAATTCTACTTTGTAAGCTGCTGGCATTAAAGTTGTGAGCTACTGCATAAAATAGTGTGCTCTGGGGTCATCCTTCCTGAGCTAAGACAAAAATATGTGAGCTGGAGGCTAAAAATATGCGAGTTAGCTCATGCTAACTCAGTTTAGAGGGAACACTGTTCACTATGCACAATTTTAAACTATTGCTTTGGCGGCAGCTGCCAACATGCCCTGAGACACTTAGGTGAGAAGGGCGGGGTATAAATCCTAATATAAATAAATAAATAAACATAACACAAGGAATGTCTATGTAACTACAGCAGCTCTTTTGTCTCTGGCTCCACCTCCTGCGGCAACCATTTTGTGGCTGCGCTCACTATATCAGAATTCCAGAAGTACCCACAGGCAGTGTTCCCTCTAGGCTGAGTTAGTATGAGCTAGCTCACAATTTTTTAGCCTTTGAGTCACACATTTTTGTCTGAGTTCAGGAAGAATGGTCCTAGAGCAAGATAATTGATGCAGTAGCTCACAACTTTAATGCCAGCGGCACACAAAGTAGAATTTTTGCTCACAAGACACCACAGCTTAGAGGGAGCATCCAACCCTAGTGAAATGGTCCTGTGTCACATCACCACCTTCCTGTGACTGTTTTTTAGAAGCAGGGCTTTTTTTGTAGAAAAAGCCCAGCCGGAATGCATTTGCATATTAGGCCATGCCCCCTGTTGCCACTGTTGCTCCCCCCAAACACCAAGAAGACAGAGCATCACTTGCCCCAGATAGAGAGTTCCATCCATACACTGTGGCTAATAGCCACTGATGGACCTCTGCTCCAGATGTTTATCCAATCACCTCTTAAAGCTGTCTATGCTTACAGCTGCCACCACCTCCTGTGGCAGTGAAAACACCCCCTCCTCTTGAACTGTGTCCCATTGTGGTTTAGTAGAGTGTTGAACTAGTACGTGAAAGACTCAGTTTCAGGTCCCTGCTTGTGCCATGGAAACTCGCTGGGTGACCTTTGGCCAGTCACACACTCTCAACCTAAGCTACCTCCCAGATTGGTTGTGAAGATCAGGGCTTTTTTTTTTTTTGTAGCATATTAGGCCACACACCTCTGATGTAGCCAATCCTGCAAGAGTTTACAGGGCTTACTGTAAGCTCTTGGAGGATTGGCTACATCGGGGGTGTGGCCTAATATGTAAAGAAGTCCCTGCTACAAAAAAAAAAGAAGCCCTGGTGAAGACAAAATGGAGCAGAGGGGAAAACTGTAAGTAACTGTAAGTTCCCACTGAAAGGAAAGACAGGGTAGAAATTTGATTTGGGGTTTGATTCCCCACTCCTCCACCTGCAGCTGCTGGAACGGCCTTGGGTCAGCCACAGCTCTGGCAGAGATTGTCCTTGAAAGGGCAGCTGCTGTGAGAGCCCTCTCAACCCCACCCACCTCCCAGGGTGTTTGTTGTGGGGGCGATTGTAAGGAGATATAGGAGATTGTAAGCCGCTCTGAGTCTCTGATTTAGAGAGAAGGGTGGGGAATAAATCTGCAATTCTTCTTCTTCAAATAAGTGAATAAATCAATATTGCCCCCCCCCGCCCCCCGGGCAGAGTTCAGTGTGTGCTGAAATATCTCCCACTGAAATCAGTGGTACTTTAAGGGCTCCCCTTTTGCTGCACTGAGCCTCAGCTGTTCCCTTCTCTACTAAGGCGTGAGGTTACACGGGGAGATACCCGGTGTGCTTCATGTTCGATGGCTTGCGCTTGCTCCTCCCCTGTCAACAGAAGTCTGACAAGATCTTCTCTGATTTGACCCAAGCAGACTGGTTTCTTTCCTTAGCCTTTATCAGGCTTTCAGAGCAGCTGTTTCTCTGAGCCCTTTAAGTCACATGGCTCACAAAGGTACGTGACCAGCTAAGCTCTTTAAGATGCTGTTAAATCCATTAAGAGTCTCCAAGGTGTCAAAGCGGGAAGGAGATAACGCAAACTCACAGATAGGTAAACAAGCTGAGGTCAGGCTGGGTAGTCCAAGCAAAGAGCCCTCCAGGTTATGTTTGATTCCGTTCCCCTGCTTGTATTTATTGTCTACTTTGATATCTCTGTTATCAAGTCCTTTAATGGTTTAGGACAGCGGAGATAAGGAGATTGATCAGAAGATCTTTGGGAAGTCTCTGTGCAAGGCACTGCGATTTTAGACATAAGAAGCAGCCAGGACTTTTTTTTGTAACAAAAGTGGGGGGGGGGACCTGTATAAAAGTAACAACTGTTGATACAAGGCTTGGCTTGCTACTCTATATTTTGAAACAAACAATTTATTATCAATATTACTGACAAAAAAAAAACACTACACGCTAGATGCCAGATTTTAAGAACATTGGCAAAATTATAATAGAAAGTAGATGTTACAGCAACAGCACTGGATTGCCTAGGTAACTATCCATTTCATTTGCCTTCTAAATTTATATTTAGACACTCTCCAGCTTTTACAATTGCTGTGCAGACAGTTGCAGTTGGAGCCTCAGAGATCAACAGTCTTCCATTAGGGGTTACCCTTTGTCAGATTCAAAAGGTCTCTGTGCTAAGCTCTCATTTTGAATGTCTAAATATAAATCAGAGTGTCTAACTTTAGGGTGTCTAAATATAGATTTGAAGGAGATACTGGGTATCCCATTATTGAATTCAAGGCTTTACCTAGTGTACTGCAGCCCGAAGTAGGCGAATGAAATGGATAGTTACCTAGGCAATCCATTGCTGCTGCTTTAACATCAACTCTCTATTGTAATTTTGCCAAATGTTGTTAAAATCTGGCATCTAGTGTGTAGTGTTTCTTGTCAATAATATTGATAATAAATTGTTTGTTTCAAAATATGGAATAGCAAGCCAAGCCTTGTATCAACAGTTGTTACTTTTATACATTTTCCCCCCTTTTGTTACAATATCACTTTTCTGTATAGCCATCGCTTTCTGTAGGACTTTTTTTTTTTTAGCAGGAACTCCTTTGCATATTAGGCCACACACCCCTGGTATAGCCAATCCTCCTGGAGGTTACAGTGGACTCTGTACTAAGAGCGTTGTAAGCTCTTGGAGGATTGACTACATCAGGAGTGGCCTAATATGCAAAGAAATTCCTGCTACCAAAAAAAAAAAAGCCCTGGAAGCGGCTATGTATTGCTTTCAGTGTTGTAATCCCTGCTTTACTGTGTCTGAATTATATTGTAGATAGATCCAGGTGGACAGCCGTGTTGGTCTGAAGCAACAGAACAAGGTTGGAGTCCAGTAGCACCTTTCAGACCAACAAAAGTTTTATTCAGAATGTAAGCTTTTACGTACTAGAAGCCCACTTCATCGAACAATGAAATGGGGTACCCACGACCTATATGTAGCACTGCTAGCTGTGCCCCATTTCACTGTCTGATGAAGTGTGCTTTTAGCACACGAAAGTTTACATTCTCAATAAAACTGTTGGTCTGAAAGGTGCAACTTGACTCCTACTTTGTTGAATTATATTGAGTTTTAGTGTGATGTTCCTGACTCTGTGGATTATGGGTATTCTGCCCTTCCTATAGCATTGATTTTTCATTGCAGTCCGCCTTGAGTCTCTTTGAGAAAGGAGGACTATTGAATGAACGAACGAACGAACTCATCACTGCAGCCAACCAAAGAAGAAGAGGAGATTGGACTTATACCCTGCCTTCACTCGGAGTCTCAGAGCAGCTTACAATTTTCTTCCCTTGCTCTCCACTACACCAGACTGGCTCTCAATGAGCCTGCACACAAAACCTTCTACTCAGAATTAAACGTTGTTGGTCTTAAAGGTGCCACTGGACACAAATGTAAATAAATTTCCTCTTATACTCTTGTTCACTTTAGCTGGTTCCAGATCAAGTCAAGACTGGCCTCTCCCTAGAAGCTAAAACGACTAAACTATCATACTTTGGTCACATTAGCAGAAGAGAGGAGTCACTGGAAAGGGCAATCATGCTAGGAAAAGTTGAGGCAGCCGGAACAGAGGAAACCCCAACATGAGATGGATGGACTCGATCAAACATGTCGCAGCCCTCAGTAAGCAAGACCTGAGGAAGGTTACTAGCAATAGGATGTTTTGGAGATCATTAATTTATAGGGTTTTGTGCCATAAATCGGAAGCAACTTGATGGCACTTGACACACATGTAAATACATCATCTCTCAATATGCTAAGGACAGTCGGGAACAAAGCTTGCCAGGTTTTCTGCTGATGAAAGAGAAAAGTGGGAGATGCGGTCATGGGCGAGCACAAGTCATTTGCATGTTGCAGAATCAGGAAGAAGAATAGGGAATGAGGAGGCATTTTTTTTAGCGGGAGCTCCTTTGCATATTACGCAACAGGGATGGAATTCTAGCAGGAGCTTCTTTGCATATTAGGCCATACCCTCCTGATGCAGCCAATCCTGGAGCTTACAAGGCTCTTTTTTTGTAAGCTTCAGGAGGATTGGTTACATCAGGGGGTGCAGCCTAATATGCAAAGGAGCTCCTGCTAGAATTCCACCCCTGCACACACCCCTGATGTAACCAATCTTCCTGGAGCTTACGGAAAGCCCTGCAGTAAGAGCCCTGTAAGCTCTTGGAGGATTGGCTACATCAGGGGGTGTGGCCTAATATACAAAGGAGCTCCTGCTACAAAAAAACCCTCCCATTATTAGCAGAGGCCCCTCAGTCTGCACATATTCCTATGCATTTAAAACATTAATGCCATGGAAAGGCTCAGGGCTGGTTTTACACATGCATGTCATCTCGATCATTCAAGCTTCTTCTTCAAACAGACTCTGCTGTGGCATCTTGAGATGGCAGGAAGCCTCTATGCTTGCTCTAGGCTTGCCAATGCTGGGTTGGGATATCCATGGAGATTTCGGGGGGTGGGGCCTAAGGAGAACAGAGTTTTGGGAGGAGAGAGTATCATGCCATAGAACTCACTCTCCAAAGCAGCTTTCCTCCAGGAAAATGTATCTTTGTTGTCTGGAATTCAGTTGTATTTCAGGGGTGGTGGTGGTGGTGGAATCTCCAGGCCTCATCTGGAGGTTAGAAAACTAGAGAAAATGTGTTCCCAAATTATAGAAAATCACTCAAAAGTACCTTTTTAAGTCTTACAAAAAATTGCACAAGCGTAATACATGAATTGGATTTACTTGAAAGCTGATTTTAAAATTATGAAATGCACTTAAAGCACTAAGCATATAACAGAGGCTCACACCACTTACAAAAAATATATTAACATCAGCATTAAATAATACAGAGAACAAAAGTCACTTAGAGTCCACCAGAAAGAGCTACTCAAATGTAGCAATGTTGACACGCAGACCTCTCCGTGGAGGCACAAAGTTACTTAGTAGACAACTCTCAAAACAACAATGTTGCAGTGTAGTGAAGATTCGATTAGTGAAGTACGCTTGATAACACGTTTCCTAGGTAGTTACATGTTTCGATGCTGACTTCCTCTGATCAAAATACTTCAAACAATTCTGGAACCAATGCTCAAATACAGTATGTGCATAGTTAGTCAATTTCTCAAAATGGCATTCACAGTTCAAGAACTGGGAGAACCAGGTTTGATTCCCCACTCCTCCACTTGCAGCTGCTGGAATGGCCTTGTGTTAACCATAGCTCTTGTAGGGGTTGTCCTTGAAAGAGCCCTCTCAGCCCCACCCACCTCACAGGGTGTCTGTTGTGGAGAGAGAGAGAAGATATAGGAGATTGTAAGCCACTCTGAGATTCGGAGTGGAGGGTGGGATATAAATCCAATATAATCATCATCATAATCTGTACTGTAGAGAAGCACGCACAAGGACAGCCCCACCACCATCAGTCAGGAAAGACCTAGCAACCCAAGGGGGAGGAAATATCTGCTGAGTGCTCCATTATACCCTATGGTGACAAATCCCCATAGGGTATAATGGAGAATCATGGGTATCTGGAGCTCAGGGGGAGCTGGTTTTTTTTAAGTAGATGCACCAAATTTTCAGCATAGCATCTGGTGCTTTTCCTCAAAAAAATTCCCCAGGTTTCAAAACGATTGGACCAGGGGGTCCAATTTTATGAGCCCCCAAATAAGGTGCCCCCATCCTCCATTATGTCCAATGAAGGGAAGGCAGAAAAAAGGAGTTGCAGTCCCTTCAAATGTGATGGCCAGAACTCTCTTCCAAGTTCAGTCATGCTTGTCACAACCTTGCTCCCAAAATCTCCTGGCTGCACTCCCAAAGTCCCCAGATATCTCCTGAGTTGGACCTGGCAACCCTAATTGTACTCCACTGAGGTGCCTCCCCAGACTTAGCGTTGCCAAGTCCCTCCTAGCCCCCAGCAGGGGATGGAGAGGTAGGAATGCCAGCTCTAGGTCGGGAAATTCCTGGAGATTTGAAGATGGAGCCTGGGGAGGACAGGGACCTCAGTGAAGTACAATGTCAAAGAGTCTACTCTCCAAAGCATCTATTTTCTCTCAGGAGTCTCTGAGAGACCTCTGTAGTCTGGAGATGAGCTGTAATTTCGGGGGATCTCCAGGTCCCACCTGGAGGCTGGCATCCCTACACCAGGCTCCACTTCCAAATTTCTCAGGATTTCCCAAGTAAGTGCCAGTATGAAATTTAAGTATCTTTTCCTCTTCATTCTGAGTAGAAGTTTGCTGCCAAAAGAGTGATTCCAGCCCCCACCTCCCTCCACAGAGGGAATGCTTGCCAGAAACAGTCATTTGGTTGTCTAGCTGCGCAGGCCTCCTGAAAGAGCAAGAGTATCTGGAACAACCCACTCTCTGAAAGACAAGATTTCACAACCAGCCTGACAACGGAAGTTATTTTTCAGTTCCAGCAAATCAGTGTTATGACCCCTTTTTATTTCTGCATACACTGATCGTGTGTGGCTTCTTCCTGATCCACCAAATCTTCTCAGATGTAACTTCCCGCCACATGTTATCCTCTTTGGCACAGAAAAACAGTCAATCTTCTTCCCCTGAGAGTTTCGGTGTGGGCCTCCTGAGGTGACCACAGCAGGGGAATCTCATCTTTGTGAAGGGCCATTTCGGCCTTATCTTCTGTGGGCCTCTCTGAGAACCTTTTCAAAAAAAATCCTTCAGACTCCTTTGTCTCCTCCATTCCCTGTGGGAGAGATCAAACTGTAAAAAGCGTTGCTAATTGCCTGGTAAACACCAATCAATTACAACCTGGCAAAGTCTCTCAGCTGAGTTGGTGTGTGTGTGTATGTGTGTGTGGTGGTAGTGGTGGTGGTGGGGAGATGGTCAGAGTCTCTGAAGCCATGTTTCTGGAGGAGCTGTCGAATTTTCATGAAAGCCAAACAAAAAGGGTGTGAGCCGGCTGTTAATGTGTATTGCGCACTGAGAAAGAGATGGACCAAGACTTAAGAGGTGTGAAATCAAGAACCCTGTGGGCAAAGGAGTCCTTGAATCCGATCACTCCTGCATAGACTGACTTCCTCATCTAAAGGGAGACTGCAGGCAAGAAATCAGGTGACTGTGACTGGGAAGGACAGTCATGAAGGATTCCCACTTAATTCTTAAATGATTCTTAAGTGTAGAGATGTGTCGCTGGTGAGGAAAATCAAAATAATTGATACTACAGTATTCCCCATTATTATGTATGATTATGAGAGTTAAGCTCAAATACTTTGGCCACCAAATGAGAAGGGAGCATTCACTGGAGAAGATCCTCATGCTGGGAAAGACAGAAGGCAAAAGAAGAAAGGGAAAGACAGAAGGCAGAAGAAGAAGGGGACAGCAAAACATGAGATGGATACTATAGTATTCCCCATTATTATGTATGATTATGAGAGTTAAGCTCAAATACTTTGGCCACCAAATGACAAGGGAGCATTCACTGGAGAAGATCCCGATGCTGGGAAAGACAGAAGGCAAAAGAAGAAAGGGAAAGACAGAAGGCAAGATCCTGATGCTGGGAAAGACAGAAGGTAAAAGAAGAAGGGGATGGCAAAAGATGAGGTGGACAGCGTTACTATCGAACACAGATTTGAGCAGACTTCGGAGGATGGTGGAAGACAGGAGGGCCTGGTGTGACTTTGTCCATAGGGTCGCAAAGAGTCAGACTTGACTGTGCGACTGAACAACAGCCACAATGAGGGTTAGACAATGAAGAAAGCAGACAGGGAAAAAGTTGATGCACTGGCAATGTGCTTTTGTTAGAAGAGAGTTTATGGATACTGTGGAGCTCCAAAAAAATCCAAAACTCAGTGAGTTCTAGATCAAATTAAGCCTGAACTCTCCCTGGAAGCTAAACTGACTAAACTGAGGCTATTGTACTTTGGTCACATTCTGAGAAGATGAGTCACTGGAAAAGGCAATAATGCTAGGCAGGGGTCATTTGTAAAACAAAAAGGTGGTGGAGCTCTTCCAGGGATTGTTATGCAGCTGCACCTGCTATTCAATGAACAAGGTGGGAAGGAGGAGGTGGGGCTCTCAGAAAGGTTCAGGAGCTGCACTCCTGTGAGCTCCCGCTGCATCTGAGGCCTGATGTTAGGGAAAGTTGAAGGTAGCAGGAAAACACGAAGATCCAACATGAGATGGATTTGGCTCAGTCAAGGAAGCCAGAGCAAGGTTTGCAAGATCAGAACAAGGCTGTTAACAACTGGACATTTGAGATAATGTTAAATCATAGGGTTGCTATAGGACAGAAGAGATTTGATGGCACGCACAACATAAGGTGCCTTAAAAAACACTAACATTTTAAAATCCCAGCATAAATGTCACAGATTAGAGCCCGGCCCACTTCTTCCGATGCTGATGTCTCCTCACTGTACAGACATTTAATGTAGGAGGTTTAGAAACAAAACAAACCAACAGAAGAATCAAGAGGTCATTCACTGCAGGAAGTAGAAGAAGAAGTTTTCACAGTACTCTTCCTCCCCACTAAATCAAGATTTAGGATTTGTACCTCTCACTGTGACTATCTTAACAAAACCTATGACTCTCCAAGTATTACAGTCATTAACTAGCTTACCATAGCTAAGCAAATGGCCTCTCTGGATTTTTCCTAATTGGATTTGCATTTGACATAATCACATTTCACTCTGTACTTCCTACATTTTATGGGCCCTTGACCCTGCAGGTTTCTTTTTTCAAACTCCTGCATCTGAGGATTGGTCCCCTGCTCACATTCTCCCTCTAGAGCAGAGGTGGCCAACGGTAGCTCTCCAGGTGTTTGCTTTGCCTACAACTCCCATCAGCCCCAGCCAGCATGGCCAATGGATGGGGCTGATGGGAGTTGTAGGCAAAAATCATCTGGAGAGCTACTGCTGGCCACCCCTGCTCTTGAGCTTTGCAATGAAAGCATCAATGGCAAAAACCAGGTCTTGTTTTTGAAACATAAGAGAACATAGCCGGGGCCAGTCATGCATTCTCAGCCTAACCTACCTCACAGGGTTGTTGTGAGGATAAAATGGAGAAGACGAGAGCAATAGAAGCTGCCTTGGGTTCACCTTCAGGGAGATAGGATGACAAAAGCAAAATGACAAAAAGGGAAACAATATACAAGTGTCTGCGCTTTCCAGAGCTCTTAAGAACATAAGAGGAGCCAACTGGATCAGGCCAATGGCCTATCCAGTCCAACACTCTGTGTCACACAGTGGACAAAACCAAGTGTTATCAAGAGGTCCACCAACAGGGTCAGCTGTTATTTCTTCAGCTGGAATTTCTTCATCTGACTGATGATTAAAAACATAAGAGAAGCCAAGTTGGATCAGGCCAATGGCCCATTCAAGTCCAACACTCTGTGTCACACCATGGCCAAAATAACAGGTACCATCAGGAGGTCCACCATCAGGGCCAGGACACTAGAAGCCCTTCCACTGTGTCCCCCCCCCGCCCCCAAGCACCAAGAATACAGTGCATCACTGCCCCAGACAGAGAGTTCCTTCTATACGCTGTGGCTAATAGCCACTGATGGACCTCTGCTCCATATGCTTATCTAATCCCCTCTTGAAGCCATTTATACTGGTAGCTGCCACCACTTCCTGTGGCAGTGAATTCCATGTGTTGATTAACATACAGCTGCCAGTGTGGTGTAGTGGTTAGAGGGTCAGATTAGGATCTAGGTGACCCAGGTTTAGAGTTGCCAGCCCCATGTTTAGAAATACCTGGAGGTTTGAGAGTAGAACCTGAAAGAGCAGGGGGTTTTTTTTGGGGGGGGGGGACCTGATGTGGTATAATGTCATGTAGGCCACCTTCCAAAGCAGCCATTTTCTCCAGAAGAAGTGGAATAAGTGTTTTAAATAAATAAATAAACAGTAAATAAGTGATTTATATAGTCTGGAAGCTGCTTGTCATTCCTGGGTATCCCAAGCCACCACCTGGAGGTTGGCAACCCTACAACCAGATTCAAATCTCCACTCTGCCACAGAGCTCTCTGGAGATGACCTTCAGCCAGTTTTTTTTTCCAGACTAATCTACCTCACAGGGTTGTTGTAAGCATAAGATGGAGGAAAGGAGAACGATGTGAGCTGCTCTGAGTCCCCACTGGGCAGAAAGTCAGGATATAAGTATCGAAAAAGTGGTGCCGTCTCTAATTTAGAGAACTCGATTTAGTTCCCCACACCTCCTCCACATGAAACCTGCTGGGTGACTTTGGGTCACACACAGTGTCTCTCAGCCCCACCTACCTCACAAGATGCTTGTTGCGGGGAGCGGAAGGGAAAGATGATTGTACGCCACTTTGAGACTCCTTAGGGTAGAGGAAAGTGGGGCATGATTGAACTCCAAAGGGAGTTCTGGCAATCGCATTTTAAGGGACTGCACACCCTTTAAATCAGTGGCCCCCAACCTTTTCGGCACCAGGGACCAGCACCAGGGCTGGCAGGTGGGGGCACCGAATTTCAGCCTACCCTCCCTCCCCTAGGCCCCAAGAAGGGGCAGTGAAGTGCTACCTTCCCGGTCTCTTTAAAGACCCCCTCCCACACCGATCAGAAAAACCGCACATGAGGCTGGCAGCTTCTGTGTCTCTCTGGCATGCTCACAATCAGTGCTGGGGTTGCTTGCTGCTGGGTCACACAAACAGTGCTGTGGTCACTTGCTGCTGATGCCCCAAGTGCTGATCATGAGCACACCAGAGTGGCCTAGGAGCAGCCAGCCTCCTGGACGGTTTTTCCTGCCAATCAGCTAATTGGCGGGGTGTGTGTGTGTGTCAGCCTTTAAAGAGATGAGGAAGGCAGTGCTTCACTGCCCCTTCCTGGGAATTACAGAGGGAGGAGAAGGCATGGTGGTGGGGGGGGCAGGGTGGCAAGGCCCTGTGGCCCTGTTGCCCAAGGGTTGGGGACCCCTACTTTAAATGCCTTCCCTCCATTTGGAAATAATGAAGGATGGGGCACCTTCTTCTGGGGCTCGTAGAATTGGACCCCCTGGTCCAATCTTTTTGAGACTGGGGATGTTTTGAGGAGAGGCACCAGATGTTATGTGGAAAATAGGTACCTCTACCTCAAAAAACAGCCCCCATAGAGCCCCAGATACCCACAGATCAATTCTCCATTATACTTTATGGGAATCAATTTCCATAGGGTACAATGGAGTGCCCAACAGACATTTCTCTCCTCCCCCCATTTCTGAAAACCCTAAAGCAGGGGGAGAGCCTCCAAACTGGGGGATCCCCTGCCTGCCCCCACCTGGGAATTAGTGACCCTAGGTTGCAAGTATATGGATGTTGAAGAGATATATGGACAAAAATGGTGGGTGAGAATTTACTCAGAATTCTCTACCTGCAACGTGAAGTCACTGCATCTTCAGTCCAGCTGAGACTTCAGTTACTTGTGCATAACTTGTTTCATTCTGGTTGAGTGCCACAGAGTGGGCGTTAAGAGTGCTGAGCTGGGTTCAGATCCCCACTTTTCCACAGAAGTTTGCTGGATGACCCTGGGCCAGTCTCACCCTCACTGGGGTTCTGTGAAAGTGAAATTGAGGAAGGCAGAACTGTGGCGAGAAAGGCAGGGTGTGCCTATGTGTGGGTTAAATGTTGTCAACTTGCTGCTGACTTATAGGTGACCCCACAGGGTTTTCAAGGAATCCAGAAGCAGAAGTGGTTTGTCTTTGGCTTCTTCAGCAGAATCTCCCTTGGTGGTCTCCCATGCAAGGCTTGACCCTGCTTAGCTTCCAAGATCTGATGAGATTGTGATATACCATACCGTCCCACATCCCAAAAGACAGGGTATCGAAATGCAAATAAATTAATAAATAAGGATCAGACCCGCAGTGCTAGGAAAACAGGATTTCACTCATTGCCCTCAAGACATTTCCCTCACGAAAAGTGCTTTCCCCAACAGCATCTTTAAGCTCCGGTGTGGATTTCAAAAGACAGGCATAACTGGAGGGGCATTGCAGATCAAAGGGAAAGTAGAGCTAATCCATCCAGTGCTCCTTCCAAGCTGAGTTAGTGTGAGCTAGCTCACAGGTTTTTAGCCTCCGGCTCACACATTTTTTGTCTTTGCTTAGGAAAAATGGCCCCAAAGCAAACTAACTGATGCAGTGGCTCACAACTTTAATGCCAGTAGCTCACGAAACAGAATTTTTGCTCACAAGACTCCACAGCTTAGAGGGAGCATTCAACCCTAGTGATTTGGTCCTGAGTCACATCACAACCTTCCCGTGACTTTTTTTTTAGAAGCAGGGCTTTTTAAAATAGAAACAGCCCAGCAGGAACGCATTTGCATATTAGGCCACACCCCCTGTTGCCAAGCCAGCCTGAACTACGTTGCTGTGCGTTCCTACTAAAAAAGAAAAAGTGCTGTTTAGATGTCAGAGGCTGCAGGTAGACACATTGGTCCAGAGCAAAGGAAAACAAAAAACCGAAGCAACTTAATATCATTTATTCTGCTTTGTTGTTATTATTTTTGCTATCAAGTCACAGCTGGCTTATTGTGGCTTTGTGAGGTTTTCAAGGCAAGGGACATTTCGTGGTGGCTTGCCATTGCCTGCCTGCCTCTATGTCATGACCCTGGACTTCTTTGCCAAGTTCCCATCCTACTAACCAGGGCTGACCCTGCTTAGCTTCTGAGATCTGATAAGATCAGGCTAGTCCGGGCTATCCGGGCCAGGGCAAACCTTTTAGTATCAACTAAAAACTGGTGCAAAATTGGTACAAAGCTTTAGAATTCTGCAGAAGTCTCCATCAGCCATTGTGAGAGCAGTGGTCAGAGGGCTGGACAAAGACCTGGGAAAACCAGGTTTGAACCTGGGTCTTTGTCCTGGTTCAGACCCCTGCTTTGTCAAGGAAGGCTGGGCCAATCACACACTAGCCTCATCTAGCCTACCTCAGTGTGCGTGTGTGTGTGTGTGTGAGGAAAAACTGGAGGAGGAGAGAATGATGTAAACCACCTAGGGCCTCCAGTGAAAGGGAGGTATTAAGGGGGAGGTATTTGTGAATTTCCTGCACTGGGCAGCAGGTTGGACTAGATGACCCTGGGGATTCAGATCTAGTTTGGTGTAGTGGTTAAGTGTGCAGACTTTTATCTGGGAGAACCGGGTTTGATTTAAATGGTTTAATGTTTAAAATTTAAATGTTTTTATGCTTAAAATGTATTTATGTCAGATTCTTGTGTTGTGAGCCGCCCTGAGCCACTTGTTGGGAAGGGCGGGATATAAGTCATAAAATAAATAAATAAATAAATAAATAAATAAATAAATAAATAAATAAATAAATTCCCCACTCCTCCACTTGCACCTGCTAGAATGGCCTTGGGTCAGCCATAGCTCTTGTAGAGTTGTCCTTTAAAGGGCAGCTGCTGTGAGAGCCCTCTCAGCCCCACCCACCCCACAAGATGTCTGTTGTAGGGGAGGAAGGTAGAGGAGACTGTGACCGCTCTGAGACTCTGAGATTCAGAGTATAGGGCAGGATATAAATCCAATATCTTCTTCTTCATCCCTTCCAATTCTATGATTCTATTATTCTAAAGTGGGATAGAAATAGAGGAAATGAATAAATAAACCTGGATGTTCTGAAAAGGGAAGGAAGAAAATGCTGAAGAGTTCTGGAAAACCCAACGTTTGCACGCGATCGCATGTCCTTTTGGTTGGTCTTCATAAAGGTTGTACATGGCTTCTGTTTGGGGGCTTTGCAGCTATATCTCACCACAGGGAAATGTGATCATGGGTTTCCGGTATGACACAAAACTGGCCTTAAGTTATGATCACCTGGATCCAAGCAACAGGCATGTGATTTAAAGCACGTTTATTGGGGTTTTTCTTTAAAGTTCCCTTTCTCTGTCTTTCCTGCCATCTATTGCTCGCTGGCATTTTCCCAGCCCAGTAGCATCCTCTTCCCTTTGTTGTGGAGTTCCAAGGAGAAAGAAGAAATTGCTGAAACCTGAGCCGTGTGACTGGATGGCAAAAGAGGAGGACGCAGCAAGACTGAGGTGGTAATCTGACCCTCCGCGCCCCCCCCCTCCATATTTATTCATCTGAAGGGAAGCGTCTTTGAACAGCCCCCCTCTGCCTGGGAGCTTTCCACAGTTCAAAGCAAAACCAAAGGAGAGCTGGTGTCACTCTGGGACCTTAATCTAATCACAGTGTCTCCTTTGATTTAAAAGTCCACTTGGGAGGTAGAGAATACCTCTCCAGAGCCTTTGAAAAATGGTGGTGGTGGAAGTTGTTTCTGCTTCTCGCTGTCTTAGTTTTCAGGACACAAACCCAATGGTGGTTTATTTAGAAATGAATGGGATAGTCCAGGAGTGGCCAAACTTGCTTAACATAAAGGCCACCTAGAATAAACATCAGATGTTTGAGAGCCACAAGACATGAACATCAGATATGGGAGGGAGGGAGGAAGGGAGGAAGAAAAATAGATGGGGGAGGGAGAGGTGAAATGAAAGTAACTTAAATTTGAAATGCATTCTCCAATCTGCTGGCTGGCTTGGTTTGGAGAAGTGATTTAAAGAGACAAATGCTTTCTCCAAGCTGGCCGATGGGACTATGGGGGCTTTGAGAGCCACATAATGTATGAAAGAGCCATATGTGGCTCCTGAGTCACAGTTTGGCCACCCCTGGGATAATATGATTGGGAAGGATGTGATGCTCTGGTGACAAAAACGGAAAGAAAGTCACTGAGGGCCAAAGTCCAGGTGATCACTGGAACTCCTGAGGTGGAATTTGGCCCTAAAATCCAGTTATAACCAGGGCTTTTTTAAAAAGCAGGAATGCAGCTCTGTCTGGCTTCGCACTAGGGGGTGTGGCCTAATATGCAAATGAGTTCCTGCTGGGCTTTGTCTAGCCCCAAAGCCCTGGTTATAACAGTCCATAATATACAGCAAGCCTGGAGTATTGGGGAACTGGTTATTCAACTCTTCACTTCCATGCTGTTTCCCCAAGTGACAGTGCTCCTCTCCCCCTCCAGTTTGCTTTAATCTCTTGAAGGACTGGAGGAGAGTTTCACGGATACCAGCATGGACTGCCAAAAACAAGTGGATTTGAGATCAAACCAAGCTCGAATTCTCCCTAAAATCTAGAATGACTAAACTGAGGCTATCATACTGTGGTCACATCCTGAAAAGACAATCATGCTAGGAAAAGTTGAAGGCAGCAAAAAAAGAGGGAGACCCAACAGGAGATGGATTGACTCAATCAAGGAAGCCATGACCCTTGCTTTGCAAGACCTGAGCAAGGCAATTAATGATAGGCAGGGCTTTTTTTTTTGTAGCAGGAACTCCTCTGCTTATTAGGGCACACACCCCTGATATAGCCAGTCCTCCAAGAGTTTACAGGGTTCTTGGTGCAGGGCCTACTGTACTAAGATCCTGGGGATCTCCAGGTCCCACCTGGAAACTGACATCCCTAGTTCATGCTAACAGATGGTGGGCCTCAAGCTTCCAAAGATCCTTTACACATCCTGAATAAACTGAAAAGTATCCCAAACAATTGGACAAGTCAGCAATCTGTGACTGCTAAAATTCTTCCAGGGACACACTTAATTGTTGAAATCCAGTGCTACAAAATATAGTCGTGGCCACCGGCTTAGAGCACTCCTACATGAGACTACACAAATCCACAAAGGATAGGTCACTCTGTCAGGGTTGGGTCTGATGAGTCCTTTTGGGAAGAAGTTCCAAATGCTACACTTAAAATTTAGTGCTTCTGTCTCAAAAAAACAGTCCCCCTAGAGCTCCCAATACTCATGGGTTGATTCTCCATTATATCCTCTGGGAACTAGTCTCCATAGGGTATAATGGAGTGCCCAGCAGACATTTCTCTCCCCTCCCTTTCATATAGCTCTGAAGCAGGGGGAGGGCCTCCAGACTGGGAGATGCTATGCCCCCAACTGGATATTGGCAACTCTAGGAGGCAGCATGCGTACTACTTACTGGAACAGGAGGAGGGGGTTGTTGCTTTCACATCCTGCTTGTGGGTCCTTGGAAGCCTCTGGTTGGTCATTGTGGGGAACGGGATCCTGGACTACCAGATGGACCTTGGCCTGAACTAGCTTATCTCTTTTTCAGTTTGCCCTGTTTTGTTTTCCTTAAGCGTTTGCTACAGGCCCTAGTATGCTGAAGAAGAAGAAGAAGAAGAAGAAGAAGAAGAAGAAGAAGAAGAAGAAGAAGAAGAAGAAGAAGAAGAAGAAGAAGAAGAAGAAGAAGAAGAAGAAGAAGAAGAAGAAGAAGAAGAAGAAGAGACGACTTGCTGAGGTACCTTTCTGCCAAAACCTGCCTTTCTCAAGCTCCACCTCCCAATTTTCCCAGCTTAGAGGATAGCAACCCTAGCTGGATCATCTGTAGGTGATGTGAAAGAACTCTGCCTGAGACCCTGGAGAGCTGCTGCTAGTCTGAGTAAAAAATACACTGACTGGGCTGGACCAGTGGTCTGATGCAATATAAGGCAGTTTCACATGTGATCATGACCTCTTTAAGAGGAAGATTATAAACTCATAGAGTGGGAAGGGGCCATACAGGCCTCCTAGTCCAATCCCCTGCTCCATACAGGATCAGCCTGCAGCACCCGATGGGTGTTCAACCAGCCGCTGCTTGAAGACTGCAAGACGCTTCATCAATATGCTATTCCCTGAGAGAAGAAGAAGAAGAAGAAGAAGAAGAAGAAGAAGAAGAAGAAGAAGAAGAAGAAGAAGAAGAAGAAGAAGAAGAAGAAGAAGAAGAAGAAGAAGAAGAAGAAGAAAACAAAGAAGATGATGATATTGGATTTATGATGATAAATCCCTTCACTCTGAATCTCAAAATCTCAGAGCAGTTTACAGTCTCCTTTACCTTCCTCCCCCCAACAGACACCCTGTGAGCAATGTTCCCTCTAAGCTGCAGAGTCTTGTGAGCAAAATTTCTACTTTGTGAGCTGCTGGCATTAAAGTTGTGAGCTACTGCATACATTATCCTTGCTGAGCTATGACAAAAATGTGTGAACTGGAGGCTAAAAATCTGTGAGCTAGCTCACACTAACTCAGCTTAGATGGAACACTGCCTGTGAGGTAGGTGAGGCTCAGAGAGCTCTCACAGAAGCTGCGAGAGAGCTATGGCTGACTCAAGGCCATTCCAGCAGCTGCAAGTGGAGGAGTAGGGAATCAAACCCGGTCTTCCCAGAAAAGAGTTCACACACTTAACCACTACGCCAAACTGGGTCTCAACAAGACAAGAGCCTGGATTATTCCAAATGGTAGCCAATAAACCCACTGTTTTACAAGATGGTATCTAGTAGCATGTTCAAGAACCTAAGCTGCACTCTCCCATCTTGTGACTAGGAACATCGATCATCTTAAAGAAACCCAGTGCCAGAGGCAAGATAGACCCATTTTGGCAGTCCCAGGTGAATGAGAAAATAAATCCCAGAAACTGTTTTGCTACAGCCCGATTCTGTGGAATATTGCCATAATACTTAATCTAGTTCTGAAAACATGGCAGCCTAGCTCATCTGACTGGCACCAAGACCCACAAATTCTCCATCTGTGCATGGAACAGCCTCTCATTCCATGAAATGTGGCCAGAATTCTTTGAATAATTGCTACCATTTCTGGTAAACCAAAGGTCATTATGTAGACATTCATAACATGCAGAGCTGCTAATCACATTAAACATACAGGAGAAGCAACACAAAACAACCAGAGCGGGATCTAAGATCCCTTTGTGCATTTGGGTATTGTTGTATTTGCAGAATAATTCCAGCTTAGGCGGCCCATTTTACAACCTCAAATGACTAGATGTGATTTATTCAGCAAACCTCTGATTTCCGTTCACACAAGTCTAGTCAATAAACGGGATGGAGATCTTAAAGCCCTGGGCAGGCCACATCTGAAATGGTTTCACAAAATGGTGGTCTCAGTGAATCTGGCTGTAGTCTAACTGCCTGACCCATGAGCCATTTCAGCTGGTGTGCATGTGTGTTTTTAGGCTTATATCTCTCAATCGTCTGCCGCAAAATGAGGTCGGCTGAAATCCAAGCGTTTCAGCTGAACTGGGTTGCGGCCTGGCTGGTAGACACCGCATCCAAAGCTGTGGGTTGTATCCTCTGAAATGGCTTAACAGAACTGTGATCAGCAATTCCAGCTCTTAAACATTCATTCTGAAATGTTTCATGTGGAGTTCTGCGGTGGCCAGTGGTCAGAGGAAATTATTACCCTAAACATTGTTTTTACCAACATAATATTATAATCTAAGCTGTTACTTTAAAAGGAGAAAATGTAGGAGAGTGGTATTTTTGATATAGATATTAACATACATTCTTTTTTCTTTCTTTCATGGGTTATGTAACAAAGCGCAAGACTCTTTCCTCAGTTCCACAGGGTTGCCAGGTCTGTGTAAGAAAATATCTGGAGACTTTGGGGGTGGGTTTGGGAGAGAGTGGGGTTTGGGGAGGGGAGTGGGGAGGGGAGGGGCCTCAGTGTGGTATAGTGCCACTGCCACAGAATCCACCCTTCCAAGCAACCATTTTCTCCAGGGGAGCTGATCTTTGCCAGCCGGAGATCAGTTGTAAAAGTGGGAGATCTCAGGCCCATCTGGAGTTTAGCAGCCCTCGGTGAATCTGGAGTAAATTGTATCATGTTTTCACATCTATACAAAGTGAAGGACTGTCATGCAGGAACTGGGAAAAACACTATACCTGATGGGACTTGACTTCAACAACAGGAAACCGAAAGCTGAAGTCTGCCTAAGGGAGCGTTTCCAAAGGTTACAACACTTGAGACATACTTCCCCTCAGATTTAAATGAGACATACACTAAAAAGGTTTAACTTTGTAGCTGGGGATCGACAACTATGGCTTTAGAGTAGGGTTGCCAAGTCCAATTCCAGAAATATCTGGGGACTTTGTGGGTGGAGCCAGGAGACTTTGGGGGTGGAGCCAGGAGACACTGGGGTGGAGCTAGGAGCAAGGGTGTGACAAGCACAATTGAACTCCAAAGGGAGCTCTGTCCATCACAATTAAAGGGACCTCACAACTTTTTAAATGCCTTCCTTCCCTCCACCCTCCCCTTCTCTGATTTCACCTCAGAGGCGGAGCGGGTGACGCCGCTGCGCAGCTGCCACCTCTTCTCCGCTACATCTTAGCTGTCCAGGTCCTAGAAGGACCCAGATTCGCGGCTCGCCATGCTCCTGGCCTGCCTCCACCCTCCCCTTCTCTGATTTTTCCCTCAGAGGCGGAGCGGAGCGGGCGATGCCGCTGCGCTGCTGCCGCCTCTTCTCCGCTTCATCTTAGCTGCTCCTCCGAGATGGGCTCACCCTGAGCCCATCTTGGAGGAGCAGCTACGGTGAAGCGGAGAAGAGGCGGCAGCAGCGCAGCGCCATTGCCCGCTCCAAGATGGGGCGGCTCACCACGCTCCTTGGCGCCGTTTCCCCCCCTCCCCCTGCTTCCGTTTTTTTGGGGAGCGGGGGAAGAGGCTGGAAATCCTGGGGTCCCCCGCCAGGGTGAGAGGGTTGGGAAGCCTACTTTAAAGCCAAATGCAGGTTGGTACAGACCTGGGCAGGCCAAGCTAGTCTGATCTCAGCTGCTCAGCAGGTTTGGCCCTGGCTTGCCTTTGGATGGGAGACCTCCAAAGAATACCAGAGTTGTGATGAGGGCTGGATTAGCAAACAGGCATTGGCCTATGGGCCCCCAAGCCTTTAGGGGACCCGGGCCAACTTTCCCCCAGATTCCTCCCTGCTTTCAGCCCTCCCAGCCTGCATGTGCAGCCAGCAACTGAGCTGCTCTTTGCCCAACTTGCCTGGTGTGACTGCTGTTGGCGTCATTGCCAAGTTTGCCTCTCTCTGCCTCTCCCCTGCAGCTTTGTCAAAGGGGCTTTTGAGAAGGTGCCTGCAGGCTGCAGCAGGGCTCCAACTCTGAGATCATTTGTGAGACCCCGCCCCCCGCCTGAGACTTTGACTGCCTAGGGGCCTCCACAGGGTTTAATCCAGCACTGGTTGTGACATGGAGCCAGGCAATGGAAACCCACTTCTTTGTCTCTTCAATGTTCATGCCATCTCCCCCTTCTTGTCCCTCCAGGAAGAGAGCTCCGGAGGAGGTATGGAATGGGATGTTCTTGGAAGTGAAGGCCGCACCACCCTTTTCTGCCTATGCCAAGCAGTTCTTTTAAAAAAGAACTCTGTCGACTGTAAAGCTGATGACTTTATCTTGCCGAGGTTTAAAATTTAGTTGCACTCATCCCTGCAAACTGACTCTAGGTGAAGCTAAGGTTTCATTTTAAAAGGGGACACCGGGAGTTCACTCGCACTCATTCCCAATCTTCATGGGTAAACACCACAAAACTCATTAAAGTCTGTTGAAGGAGAGCCCCGTCAGTTACAAAGCATTGCATTCCCTTAACAGGATTCCCTATCAAGCCTGTGGGAATTAAGCTGATTAGGTGGCAACGTGATAGACCAATTTATTCCTTGACAAGCACATTTTTTCCCCCTTCTGCGCCCACGTCCTGAAAAACCTTTGCAGGAAATCAGGGGTTTCCCCCCTTCCTTGCATTATCTTAAACCTTAGTTGCTTGAATTCGTCATAGATAGTGCAGATAATTGCCACATCACTTCACTGTCTGGGAGTTCGGAAATCAGTTTTCCCCCTCCACCCGAAAAGTTGCATAATTCTTCTTGCAGGGAAGACACTTCCTTTCTTGTCAGGCCGCATCCTGCCAAAGGCTTGAGTCATCCCTATGCACAGAGCTTCCCCCACAATCTTCCCATTGACTTCAAAGCGCTGGCGAATACGATGCGGGGCTCATCCATGACAGCCAGTCGGACACCCTCTGACCCTCCTCGCCCATTGATGAAAAGTCAGTTCGTTCTGGAGGCTTAGTAAAGCCCGGTCGTTAAAAGCAAGCAGCTGCTGTGATTAACGACCAGCTTCATAGCTGATTAATATAGGGGGGGGGGGGTTGTTTAATCTTGCGGGCTGGAAATGTGATTTGCAGGACAGAGTGGCAAATTCATAAAAGGGATCCAGATGAGCTTTGGCTGATCAGCGCACGGTGACAGTTTACGTCTTTCTAATGTGGTTGCCCTTCTGTCTGGAAACCGGGATTCATCGACCAACAATATCATTGTGAAATAAGCTAATTAGTCCCCCGAGTCATCCTTGGCATGGGGAATCAGCTCCAAAGGAAAGGTAATCGCTTGGAGGCTTTGCAGAGCTTTTTATTCATGATAATGAAAATGTTACGGAAACTGGCACAGGGATTTGGTGGAATACCGAACACAAAAAGCTTCCTTTGTTTGCTCGGCAATCACTGCTTCATAAAACAGCCCTTCACAAATTACCTGAGGGTTGGCAACCCTTTGTTGGGCAATTCTTGAAGATTTGGGGGGTGGAACCTGGGGAGGGTGAGGTTTGGGGAAGGGAACATCCGGGGGGGGGGTATTATGTCTTAGAACTGACCCTCCAAAGCAATCATTTGCTCCAGGGGAACTGATATCTGTAATTCCAGGATATCTCCAGGTCCTACCTGGATATTGGCAACTGTCTGGACTTTTCTGAGCAGGAACACACAGGAACACAGTTCCAGCTGGCTCAGCATTAGGGGGTGTGGCCTAATATGCAAATGAATCCTTGCTGGGCAGTTTGGTGTAGTGGTTAAGTGTGCAGACTCTTATCTGGGAGAACTGGGTTTGATTCCCCACTCCTCCACTTGCACCTGCTGGAATGGCCTTGGGTCAGCCATAGCTCTGGCAGAGGTTATCCTTGAAAGGGCAGCTGCTGTGAGAGCCCTCTCCAGCCCCACCCACCTCACAAGGTGTCTGTTGTGGGGGAGGAAGGTAAAGGAGATTGTGAGCCGCTCTGAGACTCTTCAGAGTGGAGGGCGGGATATAAATCCAATATCTTCTTCTTTAAACCCAGTTTGCAACAATGGTGCCATCAGGGGGTGTGGCCTAACATGCAAATGAGTTCCTGCTGGGGTTTTCGATAAAAAAAGCCCTGGCAACCATAATAGGAAACCAGCTCTCCTCTATTCTAGTCCAGCACCCTAACCATGGCATCACACTGGCTCCTTGTGTAGTACCTCTCTGCATGAAATATTAAACAGCATGCAGCCTATACGAAAGACTTTAAAAAATTTTGATTCCTTCCATTTTTTTCTTCCCAAGACATCCACTCTGATTTTGATGTTTCAACAGCCCTGTTAAGTAGCTTCGGCAAGGGTACTTGCTTGCGGTGTCTTGAGCATCAAAGTTTCCACATGCTCCAGTGTGTGGCAGGAGCTCCCTCACCTGCAATCTCATCCCTTGCACTTTAGTAGAGGGAACTGATAGGGATGCCAGCCTCCAGGAGACACCTGGGGAATCCCCTGGGATGACAGCTGATCTCCAGACTACAGAGATCAGTTCCCCTGGAGAGAACTGTTATCTTGAAGGCTGGATTCTATGGCACTGTACCCCACTGAGATCTCTGTTCCTCCCAGGCTCCATCCCCAAATCTCCAGGAGCTTCCTCAGTTGGATGTGGTAGCCCCAGGGCTTTTCTTTGTAGCAAGAACTCCTTTGCATATTAGGCCACACCCTCTGATCTAGCCAATCCTCCAAGAGCTTACAGGGCTCTTAGTATAGGGCAGGGGTAGCCAAATTTGCTTAATTCAAGAAGCATATAGAATAAACATCAGATGTCTGAGAGCCACAAGACATGAATGTCAGATGTTGGAAGGAAGGAAGATGGGAAGGAGGGAGAGATGGAAAGAAAGCAACTTTAACTTTAAATATATTCTCCAAGCCGCCAGCTGGCTTGTTTTGGAGAAGTGATTTAATGAGAGAAATGCCTTTTTCAAGCCAGCAGATGGGGTGTTGGGGGCTTCAAGAGCCACACAGCATGTGTGAAAGAGCCACATGTGGCTCCCGAGCCACAGTTTGGCCACCCCTGGTATAGGGCCTACTGTAAGCTCTTAGAGGATTGGCTAAATCAGGGTGTGTGGCTTAATATGCAAAGGAGTTCCTGCTACAAAAAAAGCCCTTGACGAAACTACCCCCTCCATCCCCTGTCGGTGGCTGGGGGGGGGGCTTGGTAACTTAAAGGGGACATCAAACTCAAGGCTGCATTCAGATGTCGAATGTGAATTACAGGATCTAAGGAGTCTGATGTAAACTATGTAAACTGACAGAAATTAGCGTCGGAAATACCACCACCACGGTCAGATTAAGTTAAATTTTAATTGTATATTGACTGGTTTTTAATAATGTTAATTTTAAAGCCCTATATGTATTGTTCTGTATGTTTATAAATGTTGTTAGCCACCCTGAGCCTGCCTAGGTGGGGAGGGTGGGATATAAATAAAATTTTATTATTATTATTATTATTATTATTATTATTATTATTATGTGTGTGCCGAGCCTAACTCTGGTGCAAGGAGCTGCTCATTGCACTAAATGGACACAGCTGAGCTGAGCAGCAGGCTCTCCAGCCCCATCGCTGGGTTATGGTAAGAATCGCAGAGCGGAGCAATAAGAAACGGCCAGCTTCCTTCATGCAAAGATTTATTTTTAACTCTGAAAACTTCAGGGCAGACAACTTGTCTTCGAAGGGAAATATAAATTAACTGGAAGCTTTTCTGTTTCTTTTCCATCTTGGCCCTGGAGCGCCCTGGCCTGATTCTGAATAAATTTGTAGAAACTCAGCACTTCTGAAAATTACCAGCAAGGAAAGTGAAATCGTCTCCCTCCTGCTCTCCTACAAAGCCTGCTTGCACTGAGGCCTTCTAGGTAGACTGTCGAGGTGGCGGCAACCAGCAAAATGAATGAGCCAATAAATCCTGGCCCCACCAGATCAAGATCAGCAATTTCCTGGTTTAGCACTAGTACAATTTGCAATGAAATCCCAAATTGGGTGCTTTAATACACGGGGGCCTGCAAATACAGTTGCCAACCTCATCAGGCTCCACCCCTATAATATAGTGGGTTCTAAGCATCGAGGAGGCGAAGTAACAGTGATAACAGCTCTTTATTACAGGCAGCATGGTAGATGGCTGCACTAACAAGACTGGAGAACAGGCCAACGGGGCCCTAGCTATATACAACTCTGGGTTCCCACGCTAGCGGGTTATTGGTCCGTTCAAACTGGCCGGGGCCTTATGATTGGTGCAGGGCAGCAAGTATCAGGATCCTGCTGCCCACTGTTCCTAGTTCCCTAAGCTCCGTTCTACCAGCTCCAATGAGCTAAATAGGAATACCCAGATACTTGGCATAATTCTACATACATAACAACCCCCAAGATCTCCAGCTATTTCTCAACCTAGAATTATCAGCCTTACCTGAAAACCAGGATTCCATACTATGGCTGCTTGCATATTTAAGGCTGCCAACTTCTGGTTGGGAAATCCCTGGAGGCTGAGCCTGGGGAAATCAGAGTTTGGAATAGGGTTGCCAATCCCTAGGTGGGGGCAGGGGATCCCCCAGTTTGGAGGCCTTCCCCCTGCTTCAGGGTCTTCAAAGGCAGGAGGGGGAGGGAAATGCCTGCTGGGCACTCCATTATTCCCTATGGAGACCAATTCCCATAGAGTATAATGGAAAACTGATCCATGGGTATCTGAGGCTCAGAGGGGGGCTGTTTTTTGAGGTAGTGGCACCAAATTTTCAGCATAGCATTTGGTGTCTCTCCTCAAAACACCCTCCAAGTTTCAAAAATATTGGACCAGTGGTGCCCTTTTCCAAGTAGGGAAGGTGCCTTTAAATGTGATAGCCAGAACTCCCTTTGGAGTTCAGTTGTGCTTGTCACAACCTTGCTCCTGGCTCCACCTACAATGTTTCCTGGCTCCACCCCCAAAGTCCCCAGATATTTCTTGAATTGGACCTGGCAACCCTAGTTTGGGAAGGAGCTCTGCAGGGAACTGTCTGGCATACAGTCCCCTCTCCAAAGCAGTCACCTCCTGCAGGCAAATTGATCACTGTAGTCTGACGATCAGTTCTGATTCCAGGTGAACTCCAAACCATTTTGCTCCTCCTTATTTATTCATTTTATTTTATTCCATTTTTAACCCTCCCTCCCATAGAACAGGCTCCTTGCTCGCCAGGGCCGTAGCCAGGATTTTTCATTATGTGGGGCATATTTTTGTGGGGGAGCGGCACCAGTTATGCAGAGAGCAGCATGGGTTCCTTTGTGTTTAGAAAAATGATAATTGTTTTGGGAGAGGGGAAGGCTGTGGATTGTTTTGTACTGGGACCGTAGCTGAGGTGTTATGCACCCTAGAAGCAGAGCAATGCCTCTCCCTAAGACCCAGTTTGATCCTGCTTGCTAGGTGCAGGGGCAAGAGAGTGTGGCGGTGGTGACACCGAGCATGAGAAATAAAACTGGAACTTGAAAGTCGGGTGGTAAGTAGTGGGGCCAGACGCATTGGTGTAAAATTGGTGGGGCCCTACCGTAGCTACGGGCCTGATACGGGAACATTTTTTCTTCCATAGTATGGGTTTCCCCCTGCTTCACTGCAGTCTTTCCTAACCTGTTTTGATACAACCTTCCAGAAAGAAGTTAGTAAAAGTGGGCTTTGAAGGTACAAAATTTAAAATCTTCCTACCCAGAGTGGTGCCAGTCTCCCTCAATATCCTCCCTTCTCTCATATACACACACCAGTAAGCTTTTCCCCAACTCATAACATTGTAGTAATATAACTACTGATGTTTTTTTAAAAACTGACGAAAGCCCCTCCCTTCTAGCAGTGTGGACAGATCTGCCATCCCTGTCCTGGCAAAAGTTGTGGGATTTTGGGTTAGTGCCTGAGGATGTTAGAGTTTCAGGGGGCATGATGTCACATCTTCCTTGATGCTCTACGAATTTCCCCAATCTCTATGGTAAAGACCATAAAGACCAGGGAAATTTCTACAGTATGGCAGATGATGTGATGTCACTTCTCAGTGGAGGTTTGGAGAATGGAGAAATTCCTACAGCATCATTCCTCAGATCACGGAGGTGAGGGATTGAGGGTGAGGGGTGAAGGCGATGGTTTGCCCTCTGCAGGAAACAAAATGGCACGGGCAGGAGGCCTACCAATGAAAGCACAGAGAATGCCCCCATGTGGTCACTCTGTTGCCACTTTTTCTGTGATCTCAGTAACAATAGGCACATGACAGGGAATCACCACCCTATCGATGCAGCCTGTGCCTTAATTCTGTTTTCAGTCCTGAATAAACATTTCAGATGACACAACTACTTGCACTACAGGCCAGGAAGTCATGAATCTACTTGCGCATGAGGGGTGGAGGACTTCTGAAGCTCATTCTGAGACCAAACAAACCATTATTTGTCTGGTAACAAATTCCAGAGGGCTGGCCGTGTCAACCTCTTGCAGCAGAGAAACCTCCAAAACAAAACAAAAGTCTTGTGGCCCTTTAGGATAACACTTTTTCATTAAAAATTCCAGCATAAACGTTCTTGAAATAGAATTCATCTGATGCATCCTAGCTCAGGCAAGAATAACACTGATTAGTCTTTAAGGTGTCTACCGCCATGGAGGGCTAGGCATGAAGTAGAATTTTTGCTCTCAACAGTCCACTTTTGACTCACAAAGCAGAATTTTTGCTCACAAAACAATCCATCACTTAGAGGGAACACTGGAGGTCTCCAGATCAGGATTGGTCTGATTGGCTAAATCCAGCCTCCGTCTCTCCTCCTTACTTCTACCGAAATCCCCGTCTCCTAGTAATTCAGAGCCTGTGGTGGTGGAAAGTGCTGTCAAGTCCCAGCTAAACCCTGTAGGGTTTTCAAGGCAAGAGACATTCGGAGGTGGTTTGCCATTGCCTGACTCCGTGTCATGACCCGGGTGTTCCTTGGAGGCCCCCCATCCAAATTCTGACCACGGCCAACCCTGCTTAATTTCTGAGATCTGATGAAATCAGGCTATCCTGGAGCCCAGCACCTGGACCATCCTTGTCAGGGCAAATTCGAGGTCTAACCTCACAAATTCTATCCACCTAGAGTTCCCAGCCTCTCACCCGGTGTGGGTTCCCCCACAATTTCAGGGCCTCCAACCCTCTGCCACAGAATTGGCCAGTGAGGGGAGCCCTGCCCCTGAAGAGTACCGGCACGCCACAATGTGCCTGGTGCAGTGATGTCACCTGAAAGTGACATAATTGCACCAGGCATGTCACAAGAGGGGGGGCAGTCTAGCATTTAGGAAAAAACTCTATGATGACCATAGAGGTTTTTTCCGGGTGCTAGAATGTCACCCGTTCAACATGCCTGGTGTGATTATGTCACTTACAGGTGATGTCATCATCAGGGGCAGCCCGACTCCTTCCCTGGGAAAGGAGTTAGCAGCAGCCGAGGTGCCCTGTCAGGATGCTGCCTGATGACAGACTGAGCACAGCGCAGCCCCGCGGCACGGTTTTGCCTGCTGACCCAGTGTTCGGGCGAGTGGAGGGGGGCTTTAAAGAGCCAGAACGCGGCAGTAGAGCCGGTTCCGGCATTGAAAACCAGGTGGTGTGGGGAAGCAAGGGTGGGGAGGGAGGAGGCGGTGGTGGCAGGGAGGGGGGGAGGTGCAGGGGACGTGGAGCCGTGGGAGGGGAGGCGAAGGGAAGAAAAATGGAGCGGTAGCGGCTGGCGGGGGAGAAGGCAGGCAAACTAGGTGCTTTCCAGGGGCACCGGAAGGGGGTGGGAAGCCCAATTTGGCACCCCCACCCTCCTGGCACCCTAGGCAATCGCCTAGTTTGCCTAGTGGGTGAGCCAGCCCTGGTCATCATGCCCTGTAGGCCTTACATTCATGAGGAAGATCCCCCGCTTGGAACCAGGTGACACTTGGCAACCCTAATCCCACCAATCCTCTTGGATTGCTAGCCACCTCCCTTGTTCCTAAACATCTCTGCAGGGTGCCAGGTCAGATCAGTACCCCTGTCCTGCTCTTCTTACAAGGATACAGGAAATCATTAGGGGAACTGAGGGAAGGGAGAACTGACTTGTTGAACTACCCCCCTCCCCCAATCCATCCTCTGCTGTCCTTTTTCCTGAAAGCTTGGGCGGGGGGCAGGCAGGTTTTAGCTTTGCAGATGAAGTAAATATTGCCGTCTGGAGAGCAGCATGAACCATAAATCTGGAGCCTAAGCTAGTGTGGTGTAGTGTTGGACTAGAAACTAGAAGACCCAGATTCAAATTCTGCACTCTGCTATGGAAGCGATCCAGGTGACCTTGGGGCAGACACTGTCAGCCTAACCTACCTCACAGGTTGTTGTGAGGATAAAAAGGTGGAGAGGAGAATGCTGTAAGGCAGTTTGAGTCCCTGATGGAGGGGGAAGTTTAGCATAAATGAAATATACAAATGAATGAATGACATTGCCCCTAACTGTACCACTGCAGGGACATTGCTGAGGGGCCAGCCTTCTGTTGAAGCACTTAAACATCTATTAAACAACCAAAGAAATCTATTGTAGGGTTTAAAAGTTGCATCTAGCAAGCAATTGTGAGCAACTCTCTAAGTTAATTTACTTCCTTTCTTGAGGAAGAACATATTGGCAACCAGGCTGCTGGGAATTCCCCTGTAGCATTGCAAAGGGACCATGAATGATGCACACCAGACTTTATTATCTAGAGCTGTGGGTGTTATGGCACTAATCAATGACATGTTAAGCCGCAAACAAGTACAGCCATGAGTGTTTTTAAACCCACTGATATCAATGTGATTAAATGTTCTGAACTCTGTTCAGGATTATGGCTTAGCTGTTGACCAGCTATTCAGGGTAGGGTTGCTAATCCCCAGGTGGGGGCAGGGGATCCCCTGGTTTGGAGCCCCCCCCCCCGCTTCAGGGTCATCAGAAAGCAGGGGGGGTATATGGGTCTCTGGGGAGCTGTTTTTTTTTAGATAGAGGCACCATATTTTCAGCATACCAGCCAGTGCCTCTCCTCAAAATACCCTCCAAGTTTCAAAAGGACAGGACCAGGGGGTCCAATTCTATGAGCCTCAAAAATAGGTGCCCCTATCCTTCATTATTTCCAATGGAGGGAAGACATTCAAAAGGTGTGCGGTCCCTTTAAATGTGATGGCCAGAACTCCCTTTGAAGTTGAATTATGCTTGTCACAACCTTGCTCCTGGCTTCACCCTTAAAGTCTCCTGGCTCCACCTGTAAAGTCCCCAGATATTTCTTGAATTGGACTTGGCAACCCTAATTCAGGGCAAGGCAGACCCATTCCTCAGGTCCAGTTTTTGGGGCTTCTGCCCACCGCTGGCCAGCAGGGGAAACCCCACCCCCAAACAGCGATGTTTTATATATATAAAAACTTAAGACATGCTTAGAAAATTAGCACTCATTGGTCTTAAAAAATGCTTTCTTTGTATTTCTCCCATGGGATCCAGGGAACTGGGCAAAGGAAGCTCTGGCTCTTTCTTTCCTTCCCCAGGGGACTGGGGTAGCGGAAGAGCCTCAGGCAATAGAAGGAAGAGAGACTTGGCTCAGTAGCTCTGCTGTGCAATTGAGAGAGCCTGGCAAAGCAAGTTATTCCTCCCCAAGAGAGGAGCCTCAGCCAATGGAGAAGATAGAGGTTTTGCTCTGCAGCTCCTGTGCAATTGAGCAAGCCTTGCAAAACAAGCAGTTATGCAGAGGAAGCAAGAGAGAGGGAGAAGGAAGCAAATGACAGCCAGTTGCTTGGGGGCTTGATAGGAGCCCTCTGGGGGCCTGATTCGACCCCCAAACTGCATGTTTGACACCCCTGAACTCTTTTTCAAAGAGCTGGGCTCAGGGGGTTCAGTCTCTCCATAGCCATAAAGCACAGTTCTGAGTTGAATATGGCTCTCCTCGTTTTCAAAGAGAAATTCCCTCAGCTGTTTTATGGATGTAGGAAGAGTAAAGGAAAAAAAGAAAGGTCTGGAGTGATGTCGCTTTCACAATGGGCGTTTTCGCACTGACCTTCAAGTGGCGCGACCACCCTCTTCACACCGGAGGATCTGCGCGGATTTCGCACAAGAAGCGCCGGAGCACCCAAAAGAGCCGGCGACTTCCGTCGCGAAACCTGCTCAAACGGAAACCGCCAAGAAGCAGGAAAACGTTTGAGTGGCTTTTGCGACGGAAGTCGCCGGCTCTTTTGGGTGCTCCGGCGCTTCTTGTGCGAAATCCGCGCAGATCCTCCGGTGTGAAGAGGGTGGTTGCGCCACTTGAAGGTCAGTGCGAAAACGCCCATAGTTTTCACAGCAGACTTTTTTATGGGGTGGTTTGCCATTGCCTTCCCCAGTCATCTACACTTTCCCCCCAGCAAGCTGGGTACTCATTTTACTGATCTCGGAAGGATGGAAGGCTGAGTCAACCTCGAGTCAGCTACCTGAAAACCCAGCTTCCGCCAGGGATTGAACTCAGGTCCTGAGCAGAGCTTAGGACTGCAGTACTGCAGCTTTAACACCCAATTCCTAATGCCAATCAGAAGAAGATTCTGAATAAGCTAGACCATAATACATATGTTTCTGGAGACAAATCAGGTATGGTTCTGGAGCCATGTTAACATGTTTGAGCATGGAAGTTATGCTTCATACTTAATCATCAACCAGTTAACTCTCCCACAAACATGATTTCCTTAAGTGTAAGCTGCCATTTCCAGTAATTGGAAGGAAGCAGCCTTATGTCACTGCCTTTGAGAATACAATGAAGGTGTTTATTATCTGATCACAGATAGCTTCAGCCAGCCCTGAAGCAATCCAGGACCTCATTTAACATGGAAGAAAAGCACAGATTTCAGTCACAGCTGGAGGAAGAGATGGATCATCGGGGATGCACCTCAAGAAGTGTACTCTGTATAGATTGTCCTTAGAGTTGCCAACTCCAGGTTGGGAAATGCCTGGAGATTTTGGGAGCCTGAAGAGAACAGAGTTTGGGGAAGGGAGGGACTTCAATGCCATAGAATCCTTCTTCCAAAGTGGCCATTTTCTCCAGGTGAAAGGATCTCTGTTGCCTGGAGATCAACTGTAATAGTGGGAGATCTCCAACTATCAGAGGTTGGCAAATCAGAAATGATATTTTTATTAATATTTTATTGTGCATATATCAACATATTTATACGTCTCATATAAATACACTTCGTTTTTTGCTTGTTGTCTTCTACAAATCAAACTGAATACTAACAACAAATAAATAAACTCCTTCCTCTTTATCTTATTTCCTTTCTTTACCCGATTTCACCTGATCCCCGTACCACTTTTCCTAATTCTTATTCTAATCGTAATTATATTCTTTCTTTTTGTTTCCAAAACTTCTTTACTTCTTTCATGGACTTCCCTCTTTACACACTTAATTTTTTAAAACTTTAACTATCTTCTCTCATGCCTGCAACAGAAAGCTGGACAGGGTGACCTCCAGAAATGTTTGTGGTAGCTGGAGATCTGTGATTACAGTTGATCTTTGTGTTTTGTGGTAGCTGGAAATCTGTGATTACAGTTGATCTCCAGGTGACAGAGATCAGTTCACTTGGAGAAAATGGCCTCTTTGGAAGTTGGGCTCTATGACATTATGCCTTATTGAAATCCATCCCTTCCCCAACCCCATCCCCTTCTCAGACTCCCCCCCACAATGTCTCCAGGTACCTGGAGCTGGGGCCCCTCATGGGGGACTACCAAGACTACCTCATGGGAGACTACTCTACTATGCAGAGGCAGGCACAGCAAACTGCCTCTACCAGGGGTGGAATTCTAGCAGGAGCTCCTTTGCATATTAGGCCACACACCCCTGATGTAGCCAATCCTTAGGCTTGCCAATCCCCAGGTCCCAGCGGGGGTTCCTAGGCTCCTTCCCGCCCCCAAAGCAACCATGCGACTTTCCCCCTCCGAAGGCTCCAGTCTCCGATTGGAAAGGCTTCCTCTTGGGATGGTGTGTCTGTGTTACTTGGAAGAAGTTGGCTGCAACTCATGAGTAGAGAGGCCTCTCCTCGTTTCAGAGTCTCCAGAAACGGGGTGCGGGGTGGAGGGAAACGTCTGCTGAGCACTTCATTATTCCCTATGTGGAGATCGATTCTCATAGGGTATAATGGGGAATTGATCTGGAGGTTTCGGGGGCTCTGGGGGAGCTGTTTTTTTAGGTAGAAGCACCAAATTTTCAGTATAGTATCTAGTGCCTCTCCCCAAAGTACCCCCCAAGTTTCAAAACAATTGGACCAGGGGGTCTAATTCTATGAGCGTTAAATGTGATGGCCAGAACTCCCTTGGATTATTATGCTTGTCACACCCTTGTTCCTGGCTCCGCCCCCAATGTCTCCTGGCTCCACCCCCAAAGTCTCCTGGCTCCAATCCCAAAGTCCCCAGATATTTCTTGAATTGGACTTGGCAACCCTAACAATCCTCCAGCTTCCAAAAAGGAGCCTTGCAAGCTCTTGAAGGATTGGCTACCTCAGGGATGTGTGGCCTAATATGCAAAAAAGTTCCTGCTAGAATTCCAACCCTGGCCTCTACTCATCTTTTGTCTTTAAAATGAATCAGGATTCATCATGATTCTGCTGCAACATGGGAGCACTTCACACAACCACAAAGCTACAGAGACAGCCAGATATTTGGCACACAAACGCCTCATGCATAAAGATAGCTGTTTTGGGGGATGTTTTTAAAACGCTTCAAGCTTTAGGTTTTTAGAAGTCTGTCCCCATGCTTACATTCCCAAACAAATCACAAAAATACTCTGTACTCCAGCAAGGATGACCCAATGTGCAGAAAACACACACACACATCTTGTCCAGATCTCTCTTTTGGATGCAATCCAAATATAGAAAATGAGCTATTTGCAGAAGGGGGTGGGGGGGATGCCATCCATACATGCGTCGCATGAAAAGTACCAGAGAGATCCCTGGCGTGACCACCTGTGTCACACACCTGTTGCTTTCTGACTCAGAGGCGAGATTTGTTAGCGGAATTTACAGGCATTTTCTGCTTAGCTTTCAAATCACCTTAATGGAGTTGCATTGGAAAGGTGGGGAATGAAAAGATTTACCTCCTCCAAGGACTCCGTAACCCACCCTGTAGCTGCCTGGCTTTTCATCTTTAATGCCTCGGAGGATGATGTCATGAAAAACAAGGCGAAAACCGTTTCAGCATGTCGGGTAATGAGCCTGCTGCTCCTTCCAAAAGCAGCAGGCCTTCCTAGCACCCCACTCTGAAATACTTCTTTGCAAGCAAAAACCTTTTTTCATCAGGTCTGGACTCATAAGTAGCTTGTTTATGGATTTAGCCATTGGGAATTTTGCTGGCAACACAGAGGATCGCTTTGTGAGGGTTCCCCCCCACACACACACATGCACCGGAGACGCGCTTTACCTAGCAGTTAAGGTTGTTGCTATTGCTTTGAAGTTTGCAGTGTTTTCTAAACACAGATTAATTCAGCCTCAGGGTATTTGTGGGACTGAATTACACTCCATCATCGCCTGCTTAGATAATACATTAACAGCACAAATCCTAAACAAAGTTACAACTTTCTAAGTACATTGATGTCAGAGGGATTCAGCATAAATTGGCCTAAGTCTAAATTTAGCCACTGAGATACTGGGTGGGTGGGGGCTTACCAGTAGGAGGAACAAGGCCTAGGCCATATGGCTGGTGTCGCTCAGGAAGTTATGTCATAATTCCAGAGACTTGTGGGTGATACTCTGGTATTTGGGCAAAAACTCTATGGTAAAACTGGCTTCTACAATAGAGTTTTTGCTTAAATGACCATTGCTTGGAAGTTGTTGTTGCGGTGACAGCGCTTCATGTGCAACCCTAGCAATGTGGCCTAGAGGCTTTTGTATCTGGTTAGAGAAAAGGTTCAGAACTAGCTTGCTCCTTATATGAAACCTTAAGTGGTATTGAAAGGTAAGTTCTTAGTAATATATATATATATATATATATATATATATATATATATATATATATATATATATATATATATATATATATATATATATTTAAAAAAATCACTTAAACATTTAAAAAGCAATTATTCACTTCCATGCAGCTTTGTGTTGTTATAATTATGCTTTATTCCAGGACGATAAATGCTGAAGAAAATAAAGAGGTCACAGAGAGCATTTTGCCAGCCAAATTCAGAAGACTTTTGTGTCTGTTTAGAGAAGCCTGGCTTGCTCCCAGTATCAACACTGAATTGTAACAAGATGCTGATCACTTTGAAGAAAACAGAAATACTCCTGAGGAAGACTTTTGACCACATGAGCCTATATCTGGGCGCTCACTGGATGGGCTTTTCTTTATAATATTGCAAAGTTGTACTTCTTTATAATGTGTACAAGAAATTTTTTAAAAGTTTTACTAAATGTGTTAGCCAGCATATCACAGCATTTGTGTGTTTGTATTTCCTGTAATATGAACTGTCATCCCAGGTTGTTGATTTCTCAGCCTCCAGGTGGTGGCTGGAGATCTTCCACTTTTACAATTGATCTCCAGCTGGCAGAGATCAACTCCCCGGGAGAAAATGGCTGTTTGGAAGGGTGGACTCTATGGCACTGCACTATGCCCCTCCCCTCCCCAAACACCACCGTCTCCCAGATCCATCCCCAAAGTCTCCTGGCAACCCTATAAGAAGGCCAGAATTTGGGACGGGGAGGCACCTTAGCACCTATTAGCTTGTGCCTTTATCCCTTTACCCACCTGGGGATTGGCAACCAATTCCCATGGAAGAGAAAAGCAGGGTATAGAGACCTCAAAAAAATAAAGGAAGGAGCCTCATCACCAGTTCAAAGCAACCAGGCACAACTTTACCGCCTCTTATGTGAGAACCTAGTCTTATTCTTATTCTTAATACACTTGCACTTCAGTCGGAGCCCTCTGCTCATGACCTGAGTTCGATCCCAACGGAAGCTGGTTCAGGTAGCCGGCTTGAGGTTGACTCAGGCTTCCAGGTTGGAAAATGAGTACCCAGCTTGCTGGGGGGAAAGTGTAGATGACTGGGAAAGGCAATGGCAAATCAGCCCGTAAAAAGTCTGCCATGAAAATGTTGTGAAAGCAGCGTCACTCTAGAGTCGAAAACGACTGGTGCTTGCACAGGGACTATCTTTACCTTTTTACTTCATCTATGCATTTAAAATAACCACACTTTGTCTTTTATGTGGCAAGTCAGGTACACCATCTTAGAACATCCCACAAGGCAAGCCAGTTGTATTACTGTATGCTAATTCATTTTTATGCAGATTGTTTGCCAGTGGGTAGTTGTTGCCCAACTTCCTTGTGAGACTGCAGGGAAAGAATAAAGTGAGGAATTGTGAATTTTGTAAATGCTGGCTGGCTCAGACAAAGTCAAAAATCCAACATGTCCAAAAGCAACAAAATGTCTCTGTCCACTTCTTGGGAAAGAGTGGAGGCCAGTAAACTTGGCCCAAAGCATAATTATTATAAACAAGGCTGAGAGTCAAAAAATAAATAACTAGTCTTTCTCTGGTGCCATACTGTCAACAGAGATGTAACAATGGATCACAATACAGGGGAAGGGGGAGGATAATTTTTTGTGCCAAAGTACCACTTTGACTCAATCAAGGCTTTTTTTGTAGCAGGAACTCCTTTGCATATTAGGCCACACACCCCTGATGTAGCCAATCCTCTTGGAGCTTACAGTATGCCCTGTATGAAGAGCCCTGTAAGCTCTTGGAGGAGTGGCTACATTAGGGAGTGTGGCCTAATATGCAAAGGAGTTCCTGCTACAAAAAAAGTCCTGGACCATGTGCCTTGCAATACAGCCCAAGTTTTGTATGGTAATGCCTCTGAGCTAGCACTGTCAGCCTCCAGGTAGGGCTTGGAGATATCCCAGAATTACAACTGATCTGCAGATTACTGAGATCAGGTGCCTGAAAGAAAATGGCTGCTTTGATGGGTGGACTCCATGACATTATATTCTGTTGAGAGCCCGCCCTTCTCCAAATGCCGTCTTCTGCAGTCTCCACCCCTGCCTCATCTCCAGGAGTTTCCAAATACAGGGCTGGCAGCCCTATAGTTTGAATCATTCTGATCCTGGCCTAGTTGCATCCTCTAGGGTTGCCAGCCTCCAGGTGGGGCCTGGAGATCTCCCACTTTTACAACTGATCTCCAGCTGGCAAGGATCAGCTGCCCTGGAGAAAATGGCTACTTGGAAGGGCAGGCTCTATGGCATTGTGCCATGCTGAGGCCCCTCCCCTCTCCAAATCCAACCTTCTCCCAGCTCCACCCCCCCTCCAAAGTCTTCAGGTATTTTCCAACACATACCTGGCAATGCTACATGGGGGCCAGGACCATATCAAACTCAGCATTTAAAATATTCTGAGGGACCCTTTTTCCCCTCAGTTATGTGGGAGACACTGAAGTAATTCAGAAAGGCAAACTCTAATTTAAGCTGCATTTCCCCAGGGTAGGGTGGTTTTCATTATTATTCATGAGGAGAATTCAATCCCACATTACGTGCACTTGTACTATCAAATATTTGGCAAATTGTAAAGGAGCCATTGGTGACGGTGAATCCACTGCTGTGTGCTGGAATGTGCTGGGCTGTTTCTGGATTAGCTGAACCTCTATTATTGTTTTTTAAAGGAACTATTAATGGACATGAATGAGGTTTAAATGGGTGGAATAAAATTCTAGGAAATGTGGAAGCATATTTAGTGGGGGGGGAGGTAGGCTGGCCATTTGCTTGCCTGTGGCAGGTAAACTCTTGCCCTCAAGAAATTGAAAAGGGGGAGAAAAAATGTCTAAGAAAGGGTCTCCATATGAATGTTCTAGGACTGCCCTCACATCTCTATGGTCTTTACCATAGAGATTAGGGGAAAATCCTAGAGCATCACCTGGAAGTGATGTCACATCCTCCCCCAAGTCCATCCTCCCCAGACACCACTCTCTATGTATCTAGGCTGAAGCAGCCCTGCCAACCCTATGGATGGGTTGATGAGATAGACATCTGACAGTCATGTTACTTCTCATGCAACCAAATTAGAGCATCAAATTAAATCCAGTGGGAGTTAATCTAGCTCAGTTCTTTTGTTTAATATAATAATTTTTTTTGTGATATGTGACAGAGTACATCCCAGATATGTTCCACCTCTGCCCAATCCTGTGTAAACTGCAATTGCTATGTGTGCTGGTCAGTGTTCCCTCTAAGCTGAGTTCGTGTGAGCTAGTTTACAGATTTTTAGTCTCCAGCTCACACCTTTTTGTCTTAGCTCAGGAAAAATGGCCCCAGAGCACACTCATTTATGCAATAGCTCACAACTTTAATGCCAGTAGCTCACAAAGTAGAATTTTTGCTCACAGGACTCTACAGCTTAGCGAGAACAGCTTGTGTGTGGTTATAGCACATCAGCATATACACTCAGGCTGCTGATTACTAGTTGGATAACGCATGAAGGAGCTTGCACAAAAGGGAAGTGAATTTAAATGTGACAGTGCTCAAGAGGAAAACTAGTACAGAAAAGTACTTCATTCATTTATCTTCTTCTTCTTCTTCTTCAAATGAGCTCCTGCTGGGCTTTTTCTACAAAAAAAGCTCTGATAACATCATGTCAAGCTGACATTTCTCACTGAGATTCAAGGTGGATTACAAAATACAAAAAGCCATTCAGTCAGACAGTGAAGACCTCCAATCAACAACACAGTAGGGTCTTGGACTGTGGACTAGAAAACACTGCACGCAAACACACAAATTGTCCCTAAGGCATGAGCCCACTAGCCTCTGAAGAAGTGAGCAGTGACTCACGAAAGCTCCTGCCCTGCCACAAATTGTGTTCGTTTTCAAGGGTGCTGTTAACTGGACTTTCCCACTGCTACAGACAAGCACGGCTGCTGCCCATCTGGATCTGTCTGAAGCAGGACTCCCTGTGAGCTCGAAAAATGGGAGGGAAGCTCAAAAATCAGGATGACATGTTCCCAAATTGGAAAGTCCCATGGATCTTGTGCATAGAAAAAAAATATTGGAATATCCGCCACGCTGTTCCACCCTGAGCAGGGCTGAAACTGAAACAAGATGGGAAATGCAGGTTTCTGATCCAAGTGGGATTAGGAAGAACCGGAAAAACTTTGTGAGAAAGCCAGTTCCCAGGAGATTTCGCTCCCTGATAGTTGGGCCAGAGGCCTCTTTTCACTTCCATGAACTTACAAGGCACCTTTTTAGCACCCTTTGATGTAATCCTTTTGCTTCCTGTCCTACAAAGAGCCTGGGGTTGCCTACATCGTAGCTATGCAAATTACCCTTGTTTGGTCAACATAAACTCACCTAACCCTTTCCTTTGAACTGCTAACACCTGGGAGAACAGATCTTCAGAGGCCTTAAAGCTGGGGAATTAAGTCTGTTTGTCTTGAAGAGACACCATTATCTGCTTCTTAGCTGGCTCTCAAGGCACCAGTATTAAATTCGGCAGAGGAAGAGGAGGAGGGTCTTGCCGTTAGGAGAGTTAAAGTTCAAACTCCTTCCTCAGCGGCTCTGTGTTTTCCTTCTGCGATTGCTTGCCAAGGGGGAGGGTGTCTTCGGATACCTGCGGTGATTTCAAGCAGCGCATTTGTCACGCTGCGCTTCAACAAGTGACTTGGGGATGGAGTTCTCAGGTTTAGTCTCTCTCTCTCATACACACACACGCGCACACACACACACAGACAGACTCTTTTGTGCTTGTGGAGTCAAAGCAGGCCTTTAATGGTACCTGGATGTAATTGCTGTTTGTTTTTGCTGGGTGCTGTCTTCTCAAAGAAAGAAAGGAAGAGGAAAATTTAGGATAAACAAACCTAGGGGGGAGGACAGCTTCAAAAAGCCAAACTAGGCCCACCCCAGAGCCCAAACACAGCTCAGCTGCTCACGTCGTCTTGTCTCTGCTGTTGGCCTCTTCAGATTGCTTTGTTGGTGCTCTTTCCCCTTTCGTAGACACATCAGCCTTTCAGTTCTAACAAAAGACAATCTCATGACACTGTAAATTTTAACAGAATTATTGTGGTAGGAGCTTTCCTGGAGTCCACTTTACCCTATGTATGTGGCATGTGGTAAGCTGTAGTACTGCAGTCCAAAGCTTCGCTCGCAACCTGAGTTCGATCCCAGCGGAAGCTGAGTTCAGGTAGCTGGCTCAAGGTTGACGGCCTTCCATCCTTCCGAGGTCGATAAAAGGAGTACCCAGCTTGCTGGGCGTGAAGTGAAGATGACTGGGGAAGGCAATGGCAAACCAACCTGTAAAAAGTCTGCTGTGAAAACGTTGTGATGCAACATCACCCCAGAGTTGGAAACTACTTGTGCTTGCACAGGGGACTACCTTTACCTTTATGTAGCATGTACATACAAACATGTAACATATACATTGGCAGAGAGTAGTGACCTTCAACTTGGTGCCCATTGGGAGACCTTGACCCATACTAGTGTGTTTCCTGGCAGCCACTTGCTTCTACCTCAAAGCAAAGACCCAATCCTGGCTAGCTCAGTTTTTTAGCCTCTGGCTCACACATTTTTGTCTTAGCTCAGGAAAAATGGCTCTGGACCAAACTAATTTATGCAGTAGCTCACAGCTTTAATAACAGTAGCTCACCAAGTAGAATTTTTGCTCAAAAGACTCCACAGCTTAGAGGGAGTATTGGTTGGAAGTGCTCCAAAAGATCTAAGGAGGAATTGCCTTTGTGTCTTGAGGGATCATCCAATCACTGCCTTCAGTTTAAACGGACATTTGGCTTGGAACCTCCAAACATTTTGTGATTGGACAGTGTGGAGTTACCAGCCTCCAGGTGGGGCCAGGCCTGGAATTCACCCAGAACAACTGATCTCCAGAGAAGAGATTCCCTGGAGGGAATGGCAGCTTTGGCGGGTGAACTCTATGGCATCACTGCCTCACTGAGTTACCCCTGTTCTACAAACTCGATCCTCCCCATGCACAACCCCTAAATTTCCAGGAATTTCCCAGTTTGGAGTTGGCAACCCTAGCCTAGCTCCCAGGGGCGGAATTCTAGCAGCAGCTCCTTTGCATATTAGGCCTCACTCCCTGATGTAGCCAGTCCTCCAAGAGTTTACAAGGCTCTTTTTTGTAAACTCTTGGAGGATTGGCTACATCAGGAGTGTGTGGCCTAATATGCAAAGCAGCTCCTGCTAGAATTCTACCCTTCCTAACTCCCATAATGGCCAGTACCTTTATTTAAAATTACAAATCTGCCCACAAGTCCATCAAGTATTGAAGAATCAAATGAAGTTGGGAGCCCAGTAGCACCTTTAAGACCAACCAAAGTTTTATTTGGTCTTAAAGGTGTTATTGGACTCCAACTTTGTTCTATTGCTTTGTTCTATGGCTGCCCATCTGCATCTATCTACATGGAAGAATAAAGTGGAAAACAACAAGGACCAAAATGTGATGGAATGCTCTAGGTAGAGATTCTAAGAAGTGTGCATAAACACAAAAGCTAGAGCTTTAGTTGGTCTTAAAAGTGCCACTGGACTCAGATTCTGTTTCTGATGTTAACTTCTATAACTGCATAGAGATGTCACAGTTTGAATACATTGATAACTGTCAGTTTTCAAGCAGTGGTTGGATGAACACTTGTCAGAAATTCTCTAGTCCAGGCTGATTTTGCATTGAACAGGAGGGTTGACTACCTGGTCTGTATGGCCTCTTCCAGCTCTAGAAGAAGAAGAAGATATTGGATTTATATCCCGCCCTCCACTCCGAAGAGTCTCAGAGGGCTCACAATCTCCTTTACCTTCCTACCCCACAACAGACATCCTGTGAGGTAGATGAAAATATTGGATTGATATCCCACCCTCCACTCCGAAGAGTCTCAGAGGGCTCACAATCTCCTTTACCTTCCTCCCCCACAACAGACACCCTGTGAGGTAGATGAAGATATTGGATTTATATCCCGCCCTCCACTCCGAAGAGTCTCAGAGCGGCTCACAATCTCCTTTACCTTCCTCCCCCACAACAGACATCCTGTGAGGTAGATGAAGATACTGGATTTATATCCCGCCCTCCACTCCGAAGAGTCTCAGAGCGGCTCACAATCTCCTTTACCTTCCTCCCCCACAACAGACATCCTGTGAGGTAGATGAAGATACTGGATTTATATCCCGCCCTCCACTCCGAAGAGTCTCAGAGCGGCTCACAATCTTCTTTACCTTCCTCCCCCACAACAGACATCCTGTGAGGTAGATGAAGATATTGGATTTATATCCTGCCCTCCACTCCGAAGAGTCTCAGAGCGGCTCACAATCTCCTTTACCTTCCTCCCCCACAACAGGCACCCTGTGAGGTGGGCGGGGCTGGAGAGGGCTCTCACAGCAGCTGCCCTTTCAAGGACAACCTCTGCCAGGGCTATGGCTGACCCAAGGCCATGCTAGCTGGTGCAAGTGGAGGAGTGGGGAATCAAACCCGGTTCTCCCAGATAAGAGTCCGCACACTTAACCACTACACCAAACTGGCTCTCTCTACGATTCCATGATTCTATAAGCACATCTTGTGTTTGAACACATCCATGAATAAATCTCCCTTGATATTGCATGAGATCATCAAGGTCAGTAATGTCTACTCAGACTAGGCTTCCCAACCCTCCCGCCCTGGCTGGGGACCCCAGGATTCCCAGCCTCTTCCCCCGCTCCCCCAAAAAACGGAAGCGGGGGGAGGGGGGGCTCTTCTCCGCTCACCGTAGCTGCTCCTCCGAGAAGGGCTCAGGCTGGGCCCATCTCGAAGGAGCAGCTGGGAGGGGGCGGCGGCGCGGCGGCATCGCCCGCTCCGCTCCACCTCTGGGCGGACCCCAGGGGCCGGCGGGTGTGACCGGGAAGGGAAGCTTCCGAGCGGGCTGCATTTGGTCTTGGCCCGGCCCCACCGGGGGGAGGTGCTCCGCTGGAGAGGCTGCCGGAGGAGCGCAGCGAGCTGGAGTGTGCTGCGCCAAACGACCCAGCAGCCGGGCGTCATGGGGGAGTGTTGAGGAGGAAGAGGCGGCGGTGGCACAGCCGGGGCCCTGCGGCAGCGGGCAGCCAGCCGGCGGGACCGCGGAGAAGGCAGGAGCTGCAGCAAGCACCGGCCCGGGTCTCTCGCCTCCCCGTGCCGTCGCTGCTGCCCAAGCCCATGAGCCTCAACGAGCACTCCATGCAGGCGCTGTCCTGGCGGAAGCTCTACCTCAGCCGGGCCAAGCTGAAAGCCTCCAGCCGCACCTCGGCGCTGCTCTCCGGCTGCGCCATGGCTGCTCTGTGGCTGCTCCTCCAAGATGGGCTCAGGCTGGGCCCATCTCGGAGGAGCGGCTGCGGTGGGGCGGGGAAGAGGCGGCTGGGGTGGAATCGGAGAAGGGGAGGGTGGAGGGAAGGAGTTCAATTGTGCTTGTCACACCCTTGCTCCTAGCCCCACCCCAGTGTCTCCTGGCTCCACCCCCAAAGTCTCCTGGCTCCACCCCCAAAGTCCCCAGATATTTCTGGAAGTGGACTTGGCAACCCTAACTCAGACTGGTAGCGGCTCTCCAGGGTCTTTCACATCACCTTCTACCTAATCCTTTTAAGCTGGAGATACCTGGAGGGCAATGTTCCCACTAAGCTGTAGAGTCTTGTGAGCAAGAATTCTACTTTGTGAGCTACAGGCATTAAAGTTGTGAGCTACTGCATAAATTTAGTGTGCTCTGGGGTCATCCTTCCTGAGCTAAGATAAGAATGTGTGAGCTGGAAGCTAAAAATCTGTGAGCTAACTCACACTAACTCAGCTTAGAGGGAACATTGCGGGAGGGTATCATTGCCTTTTAACTTTACAATATTTTCCTCTATGACTCAGATTGTGTGTCTGTGTGCATGCATGTCTATGCACACATACACCCACGCGTTGATGATGCACATCTTACAACTGATGAAGTGGAATGCTAGGCCATTAAAGCTTATGGCCACAATAAATCTCATAGTATTTCATGTGTCATGAAACGCCTTTCTCGTTTTGCCCAGGCATTTTTGGTAGAAAAAGCCCATCAGGAAGTCATTGCATATTAGGCTACACCCCCTGACATCACCATTGTTTCACACGGGGCTTTTTTGGTAGAAAAAGCCCAGCAGAAATTCATTTGCATATTAGGCCACACCCCCAATGCCAAGCCAGCCGGAACTGCATTTCTGTGCATTCCTGCTAAAAAACAAAAAGCCTTGGTTTTGCCACGTGGTTACTCATCATCTAGTGAGGGTTTGGCTCTGGGTCACCTTTCTCCAGTTCACAGTTTGTGCAGAGCAGTGGAGTAAGCACATGGAGACTCAGTGTACCTGTTTTCTACCTCCTCTCCCCTCCCCTCAAAAAATAGAAGAAAGAGTTCATGAATGGAAGTTCTTCAAGCTTGGACATTGTCTAGAGCAGGGGTGTCAAACTCACAGCCCGAGGGCTGAATCAAGTCCCAGAGGGTTCTTATCAGGCCCTCAAGCAACTGGCTGTCATCTGCTTGCTTCTCCCTCTCTTGCTTCCTTCTGCATCACAGCTTGCTTTGCAAGGCTTTCTCAATCGAACAGGGGCTACAGAGCAAAACCTCTATTTTTTCCATTGGCTGAGGCTCCTCCCTTGGGGAGGAAGGGGGGGAAGGCAGAGCTTGTTTTTTCAGGCTTTCTTAATTGCACAGCAGAGCTACTGAGCAAAGCCTCTCTTCCCTCTATTGGCTGAGGCTCCTTTCCCACCAGTCACCTGGGGAAGGTATGAAAGAGCCAGAGCTTCCTTTGCCCAGTTCTCTGGATCCCATGGGAGAAATGCAAAGAAAGCACCTTTAAGACCAACTAATGCTAACATTTTAAGCATGTTTTAAGGTTTGTTTGTTTTTTTTAAAAAACCCATTTAATTGTGTGTAAGTCCTTTTTAAAGTCTATATCTCTGCTATCCTAATCTTAAATAGGTACACACATGTCAGGTTGGGCCAACCCAACATGGCCCGGCCCAACCTAACATGGCCCGGCCCAACAAGGTCTCATTTATGTCAAATCCGTCCCTCATAACAAATTAGTTCGACACCCCTGGTCTAGAGTCCATGACTTTGATTAAATGTTACCTGTGTGTGGGGGGGAGGGATTTGCACCTCTCTGGCTTTGTGTCTGTCTGTGGGTGTAATCACATAAGAGATCTGGCCTATCCTAGCCAGGCCAGATGCTGAAGCTGAAGCTCAAATACTTTGGCCACCAAATGAGAAGGGAGCACTCACTGGAGAAGACCCTGATGCTGGGAAAGATAGAAGGCAGAAGTAGAAGGGGACGGCAAAAGATTAGATGGCTGGACAGCGTTACTGATGTAACTAACACGAATTTGAGCGGGCTTCAGAGGATGGTGGAAGACAGGAGGGCCTGGCATCACTTGGCTCATGGGGTCTCAAAGAGTCGGACTTGACTGTGCGACTGGACAACGACAAAGCCATGCCTCTCCTCCAGATTAAATGTGCACAATCACATGTGCACATCTGTCCTTGAGTTCCACCTGCACTTACCTCATTTTAGGATGGGCTGAGACTGGATTAAATAGCTGCTAGGAACTTCCCTGTAGCAAATCTCAAAAACGCAGGCAGGGCACATTTCCTGGCTGTCTGAATGGCCAGGGTGTGTGATGTTAGCACCCCGCACATGCAGGAACCGTCTGAATGCTCCTCTTGTGTGTGTGCGGCCCATGCCTCTCCCAGCAGCAGGGCGGGGGCTGTCTGATTGCTGCAGCTCGCATCAAAGAGAAATGGCTTTTCCAAAGATGGGATACTGCTGCGCCAAATTCCCAGTGTGATCCCACCCTGTGTGTCTGACAAAGTTCGCGTTCAGTACCACCTTTAAGCAGGGGTGGAATTCTAGCAGGAGCTCCTTTGCATATTAGGCCACACACCCTTGATGTAGCCAATCCTCCAAGAGCTTACAAAAAAGAGCCTTGTAAGCTCTTGGAGGATTGGCTACATCAGGGAGGTGTGGCCTAATATGCAAAGGAGCACCTGCTAGAATTCCACCCCTGCTTTTAAGATCAACACATTTTAATGCTTGATATAAGTTTTTGTGCGCATGAATTCTGAAGATGCATGTGTGCACACAAAAGCTGATACCCAGAATAAAACTTTGTTGGTCTTAAAGATGCCACTGGACTCAAACATTGTTCTACTGCTTCACACCAACACAGCTCCCCACCAATGTTCTCTCTAAGCTGCGAAGTCTTGTGAGCAAAAATTCTACTTTGTGAACTGCTGATGTTAAAGTTGTGAGCTACTGGCATGAAAGCTGTGAGCTCCTGCATCAATGAGTGTGCTCTGGGGTCATCCTTCCTGAGCTAAGACAAAAATGGGTGAGCTGGAGGCTATACACCTGTGAGCTAGCTCACACTAACTCAGCTTAGAGGGAACACTGCTCTGGAGTCATCCTCCCTGAACTAAGACAAAAATGGGTGAGCTGGAGGCTATAAACCTGTGAGCTAGCTCACGCTAACTCAGCTTAGAGGGAACACTGCTCCCCTCCTGAATCTGCCTATCATGGATTTTTTTCTTTTTTTCCAGGCTTCGTTGACTTCTACTGTTTTCAGACCCTGCCTTCTCTTTTCATGCTGCCATTCCGCTCTTAACAGGTTTCCTGCAGTTTTGTTCCCAAAAAGCTGTAGTGCTTTCCCCCTGCCCCCCCTTTGTCACTTTAGGCACTTGGCCAATTGAATACAGACTAAACAGAGGATATTAATTTTACTTTCTCATGCTCATGAATTGCACAAAACCAGAAGTACGAAGGGGGAGGGGGAGACTGCAAGCATCAGTGAGGCCTTTAGCAAGCATCTTTTTTTCTTATTCTTTTTTAAAGCAGGTTTTGAAGAATGGGCACAAGCTCATATGAATGAGGCATGTGATGGAATAGATATGGTGTTGGACTAGGATTTGATAGATCCAGGGCTTTTTGTAGCAGGAATTCCTCTGCATATCAGGCCACACACCCCTGATGTAGCCAATCCTCCACAAGTTTACAGGGTTCTTAGTACAGGGCCTACTGTAAGCTCCAGGAGGATTGGCTACATCAAAGGGGTGTGGCCTAATATGCAAAGGAGTTCCTGCTACCAAAAAAAAGCCCTGGAGAGATCTAAATTCAGATCCCCACTCTGCCATGGAAGTTTGCTGCATGACCTTGGGTCCATCATAGGATTGCTAACTATGGGCTGGGAACCACCTTGAGATTTGGGGGGGTGGAGCCTGGAGAGGGCTGCCTTTGAGGAGGGGAGGGACCTCAGCAAGGTGTACTGCTATAGAGTCCATCCTCCAAAGCAGCCCTTTTCTGCAGGCAAACTGATCTTGGTTGTCTGGAAATCAATTGTAATAGTGGGAGATCTCGATCCAGTTATTCCTTGTATCTCCAGAAGTCTTTGATTCATAACCAAACCAGACACAACACAAAAGATCCACAGAGAGACTCTTCTGCAGTTTTCTAATAGCTCATTGGCAGCCCCAGGAGGATGGTGTGAAGACCCAGGTCAGAGACTCACATTTGCAGTTGCCCTCAACCCAAAAGAGTCGCATTTACTTCTATCCTGTCATAAGGCTTGCAGCCCAGGAGGATAATAACTTGCCTGTTGTTCCAGCAGCTGTACGGTTGCCAGGTCCGACTCGAGAAATATCTGGGGACTTTGGGGTGGAGCCAGGAGACTTTGGGGTGGAGCCGGGAGCAAGAGTGTGACAAGCATGACTGAACTCTGAAAGGAGTTCTGGCAATCACATTGAAAGGGACTGCATGCCTTTTAAATGTCTCCCTCCCAATTTGGAAATAATGAAGGATAGGGGCACCTTCTTTCGGGGCTCATAGAATTGGAGCCCCTGGTCCAATCTTTTTGAAACCTGGGGGGTGTTTTGAGGAGAGGCACCAGAGGCTATGCTGAAAATGTGGTGCATCTACCTCAAAAAACAGCCCCCCAGAGCCCCAGGTACCCACAGACCAATTTTCCATTATACCCTATGGGAACTGGTCTCCAATAGAGTGCCCAGCAGACTTTCCCCTCTCCCTCCTCTGCTTTCTGATAACCCTGTAGCAGAAGGAGGGCATCCAAACGGGGGGATCCCCTGCCCCCACTAGGGGATTGGCAGCTCTAACAGCAACTGTTTGATGGTGGATACCAACCATCAGCTACAAGCCCCACCAGGCAAGGGCCTTGCCCATGTTGTTCCTGAAACATAGGAGGAGTGGCAAATTGGGGGACAGTGCCCAGAAGAACCACAGGTGGCATGCCACTGGGTGAGGATCACTGGTCCAGTGACTTCAACTATCTGCAGCTGTCCAAGATCTCCGGCTGAAAAATGTCTTCCCCCACTGCTGCTACTGAAGATCTTTAACTTTAGTCTCCTGAGTCCTTTAGTCTCTGGAGATGCCAGAGACTGAACAAGGATCTTCTGCATGCAAGTTTGATATAGCGGTTAAGTGCACGGAGTCTTATCCAGGAGAACCAGATTTGATTCCCCACTCCTTCATTTGCAGCTGCTGGAATGAGCTTGGGTCAGCCATAGCTCTTGTAGGAGTTGTCCTTGATAGTGCAGCTTGTAGAAGAGCTCTCTCAGCCCCACCCACCTCATAGAGTGTCTGTTGTGGGGGAGGAAGATAAAGGAGATTGTGAGCTGCTCTGGGACTCTGAGATTCAAAGTGGAGGGCAGGATATAAATCCAATATCATCATCTTCTTCTTCTTCCTGCGTGCTCCAACATCACACCCCCTTCCATTATACTACTCATAGGGGAAAAATCCCAAATGCTATTTTAAAAAAGCACTGTCAGACAAAAGCAGGAGAACTGAGCCAAGTTATGTCATATAAACACAAAACTGGATGCATTAATTTGCATAATTTACACTTGAATGATAGGTTTGAATTCCCTTAGTGCAGAACTGGCAAATGCCTGCCATGACTAACACAAATGACAGCCCCTTCTGGGTTCTGGGCCCTAATCCAGGAAGGGCAATGCATGTGCAGAGAACTAATTTTCTGCCTTAGTATCCCTTGTGGGGGAAAGGAACTGCTTGCATAAATGGGGTTTATTTTAGAGAGATTCTTATGTGCTAAATCTGAGAAAGAAAGAAAGAAAGAAAGAAAGAAAGAAAGAAAGAAAGAAAGAAAGAAAGAAAGAAAGAAAGAAAGAAAGAAAGAAAGAAAGAAAGAAAGAAAGAAAGAAAGAAAGAAAGAAAGAAAGAAAGAAAGAAAGAAAGAAAGAAAGAAAGACTCTTTGGCCTTAAGTAAATATTTGAGTAATACATCTTCAGTCACAGTTGTTGCAAATCTGCCAGCTTTCTGTCAACTGATTAGCATGTAAGGACCAGAAAGGAGGGGGAAAAGGACCTACCGTGCCATTTTAAGAACATTTTCCTGGGAGTAAACCCCACTGAATAGACCTCAGTAGGATTCTAAGGAGACCTAGTTAGTAGTACTCTCTTAAACAGTCACTTGATTTCTGCCGAACTGTCATGTGATGCTAGTGTACCACTGGTTGGGTGGGTGGAATAATGAAATAATTAAAGAGATGTTCCTGTGAGCTCAAAGCTTGTGTCTTGAAAAGAGGCTGCCTGTTGCATCTCTCCATGATCCATGGCTCTGCCCTTGTTGCCTCCCTGTCAGCCTGTGGCTAATTTCCCTACATCTTAGCATTACATGTGAGTAGATCCTTCAGACACTCCAAAATCCAAAGGTGCAATAGAATCCCACATATTCAGAGGAAGTTGTCCGTTATGACTCAGCACGAGTCACTTCCTGTTCTGGGCTTGTAGGGCTGCCAATCCCCAGGTGGGGGCAGAGGATCCCCAAGTTTGGAGGCCTTCTCCCCGCTTTAGGGTCATCAGAAAGCGGGTGTGGGGGGGGGAGGAAAAAAAATGTCTGCCGGGCACACCATTATTCCCTATGAAGATCGATTCCCATAGGGTATAATGGAAAATTGATCTGTGGGTATCTGAGGCTCTGGGGGAGCTGTTTTTTGAGGTAGAGGCACCACATTTTCAGTGTAGCCTCTGGTACCTCTCCTCAAAACACCCCCCAAATTTCAAAAAGATTGGACCAGGGAATCCAATTCTATGAGACCCAAAATAAGGTGCCCCTATCCTTCATTATTCCAAATGGAGGGAAAGCATTTAAAACTAGTGTGATCCCTTTAAACATGATGGCTAGAACTCCCTTAAGCATTCAATTGTGCTTGTCACAACCTTGCTCCTGGCTCCACCCCCAAAGTCCCCCAAAATTTCTTGAGTCGGACTTGGCAACCCTATGGGCTTGCCATCTTCTGCTCAAGAGATGAGCTGTATTTCATGAGCAAAGCTGAGGTGGTGAGTTTCACCGAGGACAAGCACATCTCAGGTGAATGCACCCTAAAAGTAAACTTCTGGATGAGCAGGAGTGGACTTGGAATTTTAGACCAGTGCGCCTCAACTGAGAAAAGTCTGGAAAACACGGAAGTAGGATTTGCAGCCTCTGAGTTAGGAAATACCTGGAGCTGGGGGGGCAGGGGAGAGGGGAGCCTGGGAAGACCGGGTTTGAGGAAAACAGAAACCTCAGCAGGGTATAATGCTATCTAGTCCACCCTCAAAAGCAGCCAGTTTATTCAGGGAAACTGTTCTTGATCATTTGGAGATAATTGCAATCAGGGCTTTTTTTGTAGCAGGAACTCTTTTGCATGTTAGACCACACCATCTAATGTAGCCAATCCTCTAAGAGCTTACAGGGCTCTTAGTACAGGGCCTACTGTAAACTCCAGAAGGACTGGCTGTATCAGTGAGGTGTGGTCTAATATGCAAATGAGTTCCTGCTACAAAAAAAGCCCTGATTGTAATAGCAGGAGATCTCCAGGTTGGCAACAAAAGACCTCCTTTCTTATGTGATGAAACAGTCCCATCTAAAATCTATTGCTGAGAGACCTAAGGAAACCTGTGCTGGTATTCCTAACTAGGAGAAATCCATAATAATGGAAGCTTTGAAAGAGGCAAAGAACCAGGGAGGGGAGATTCATGTATTAAACATTAATAATGAGAAGGGGGACAAAATTAGCCCCGTTTAACAGAACAATATTCTGGGAAGCAAATCCACTGAGGGATAAGCTGACCCAGACTGTAAAGTGAGAAAAAGGGAGGAAAAAAATAATGAGCTTGTTCCATAGGTTTTAAAAGGTCTTGGAATTTTAATACAATCTAATTTGACTGACTGTGCTGTGGTCAAGGCAGCTTTTGGCAGCGGGGAGAATGAAGAGGAGGACTGCCAGGCCCAGCCCTTGAGAGAAACCCCAGAGCTTTCCAAAAAGCCTCTGCTGGCAAAAAAACCAAAAACCCCAAACCTATTCAATTGTTAAAGGTACAGGAATCCTTGCAAGTTCTCAAGCCAGCAAGATGGATGCTGAGGGAGGGGGGAGATCTGCAGTGTGAATGGATATTTATAACAGAAGTTCTGAGGCAGATTAAAGATGAACAGGTTTTTATTCAGGCATAAGCTTTGGGTGGACTGACAAGTCTTTCCTGTCTAGGAATGCTCAACCTTGGGCACTTTGGGAATTTTGACAAGGATGTAGGGTTGCCAAGTCTGCCTCAAGAAATACCTGGGGACTTTGGGGGTGGAGCCAGGAGACATTGGGGGTGGAGCCAGAAGCAAGTTTGTAACTAATGTTCCCAATTTGATATAATGATGGCTGAAGAGTCTTGTGAGTAAATTCTACTTTGTGAGCTATTGGCATTAAAGTTGTGAGCAAATGCATGAATTAATGTGCTCTAGGGTCATCCTTCCTGAGCTAAGGCAAAAATGTTTGAGCTGGAAGCTAAAAATGTGCAAGCTAGCTCATGCTAACTCAGCTTAGAGGGAACTCTGGTTGTAACAAACATAATTGAACTCCAAAGGGAGTTCTGGCCATCACATTTAAAGGGACCACACACCTTTTAAATGCCTTCCCTCCATTAGAAATAAAAGAATAGGGGCACCTTCTTTCGGGGCTCATAGAATTGGGCCCCCTGGTCCAATCCTTTTGAAACTTGAAGGGTATTTTGGGGAGAGGCACCAGATGCTATGCTAAAATCTTGGTGCCTCTACCTCAAAAAACAGCCCTCCCAGAGCCCCAGATACCCGCAGATCAATTCTTCATTATACCCTATGGGAATTGGTTTCCATAGGGAATAATGGGGAGCTCAACCTCCAGACAAGCTCATTTGTAGGAGAACATAAGGAACATAAGGAAAGGAATTCTCAGAAAAGGTAACAGATGCCATTACCAAATTGCTGTCAGGGAGTAACCACAAAATGGCTGCCACAGGAGATAGCTAAGGAATGTTGGGAGGTTTCAAGACAACCATCATCCTATGACTGAGGCCAGTGTTTCTTAATCAGAGGTGTCCATGCAGGCATAAAACTGATGGCTTCTTGTGAACTATCTCATACTCCAATGAGGTTTGAGAAAGCCAGGACAGTTTTTAGCTTTGAGAAAGAAGCAAAGGGAACCAGGAAATACATTGATGGATACCATGATGGTCTTGGATCCCATGTTTGGGACCCCTAGGAAACCAATTTGGTATAATGATAGTATAGTAAGGGGACCAAAATTGAAGAGAACTGGGTTCAAATGTCCATTTTTCTTTGAAGCTCACTGGGTGGTGGTCTTAGGTTAATCACTGTCACACAGCCTAACCTACCTCACATGGTAGATTCAAGTGGGTAGCCAAGTTGGTCTGAAGCAACAGAACAATGTTTGAGTTGTAGCTCAGCTGCAGTAGAAGAAGGTGTTTGGATCTAGAACAGAGCTGCTGGTAAGGTGAGTGAGACTTGATCTGCTTTTCTAAAACTGCTGAGGAGCATTACCCAGGGTTGCTGTGGGAGGTAACCATGTGAGTGCTTGGTCCTTGCTGGAGAGAGGTTTCTGATTGTTTTTGTGTGTCTTTTATGTAGCGGTTGCTGAGTGAGGAGCGCTTGTTTGCCTGGGGGTAATTGCTGGCCCCACCCTCTGCTGTTGCTCTGGCTGTTGAGGCAGAGGTGGGCGGGGGCTTGAGCCTTTAATTTGCAAGGTTCATCCTTGCCAGAGGCATGAGCTGGAGGGCTCTTGACCTGTGGCTCTTAGCCTGGGGGTCTACCCTGGGGGTTCTGTAGAAAGGTACATATTACATATTTCTAGACTGCTTTCCTGCCATATCTGGTCCCCAAGGCAATTCACAATACAATTTTAAACCAAAAACATTATTTATTTATTTACATTAGACTTTTATTTATTTATTTACATTAGACTTCGGCGGGGGAGGGCGGGATATAAGAATAAATTTGTTATTATTATTATTAAAAACAAAATACACAATAAAATCATTCATAAAGTTACAGTCATTAAAACCAAGATGTGCATTTTTGATTACTCTGATGTTCTTGATTCAGTTATAATGATTCAATGGGAATATCGGTGCCATGGAGTAATAACTACCTCCCTTCAACTGTTAAAAGCGAGTTTAAATAATTCGGTTTTACAGACCCTGTGGAACTGTGGCAGGTCCCACAGGGCCCTGATGTTTTCGGGGAGGGGGCTATTACTGATGTTTTCGGGGAGGGGGCCACAAAACAGGGGCTATTACTGAAAATGCTCTGGCTCTGGTGATGGACAGATGAGCCTCTTTTGGTCTGGGGATCTTAAGGAGGTTTAGAGACCCCGAATGGAGTGCTCTCTGGGGCACATATGGGGAGAGGCGGTCCTGAAGGTAGGCAGGTCCCAGGCCATATAGGGCTTTAAAGGTTATGACCAGCACCTTAAAGCGAATCTGGAACACCACAAACAACCAGTGCAATGTTTCCAGCACAGGTCGAATGTGCACCCATACAGGTAGCTCCAATTAACTCATTTGATTGGTTTACTGTATATATTGGATTTGGATTGTTTAAAAAAAATTTTTTTTAGCTAATTAATTCAAGGATGATTAAGAGGGTGGGATTTATAATTAATTATTGCTATCTGATCTAAACTTTTACCAACTAATATACAAGGGAAACTGAGGGTTGGGGCTTTATTGGGTTAATTTGAATATTGGGATCTAGTAGGGCGGAGTGGTCTGGGGGGTATTACTGATAGTAGTGCTTCGGTGGTGGCTAAGATAGTGGCTGCTACCAGCGGGGAATGACTGGCCTAGGGATTCCAGTGCTCCTGGGGAGGGGGAGGTATGGCGGTGGGAACAGACGATATAAGGGAGGAGGACTGAGACAAGATAGTGCTCGATCTTCCTCCAATCTGTGTCCCATCCCAAGGGTGACAGGTAGTAGGGTCAGGCTGAATAACTTGCCTCCGTCATTGGTGTTATACAATGCCAGGTCCATTAATAATAAGACCTCAGTCCTTCGAGAGTTCCTACTCGAACAGGACATGGACCTGGCTTGCGTGACTGAAACCTGGATTCAAGAGGGAGATACAGTAGCCCTCTCACAAACAGCTCCCCCGGGTTATTCAGTCTTCCACCAATCACGGACTAGCGGGTGGGGGGGGAGTGGCATTATTTATACGAGAGGCTTATTCCTTTAGGGCGCTCCCGGCCCCAAGGATCGAGGGTATTGAATGTGCCGGTCTGGAGTGGGAGGCTGGAGAGGGGTTGGCGATCTGGCTGGTATACCGTACGCCTAACGCACCAGCAAGCGCCTTACCGTCCCTGCTCGAGGCAGTGACAGGCTGGGGGCTGGAGCACCCAAGGTTGGTAATCCTGGGTGACTTCAACGTCCATGCTGATGACCTGACCTCCAGTCAGGCGACGGACCTAGTGTCTTCCATGGCGACGCTAGGACTCTCTCAATTTGTTACAACCCCCACTCACCAGGCCGGGCACATGTTAGACCTGATCTTTGCGGCCGGGGTCACGGTGGACAATATAACCGCTGAAGCGGTGCCATGGTTGGACCACCTCGCCCTCAGGGCTCATGTAGATATGCCACCCCAAACCTGTTTAGACGACGAGCTTATTATGGCTCGCCCGTGGAGCCAGATGGACCCGGAACGGTTCCAAATGGCTCTGCAGGATTCCTGGCCCTCTGGTGATTCTCTCAATGGCCTGGTTGAGACCTGGAATAGCCGGCTCTCTAGGGCCATTGATGAGATCGCACCTCGACGCCCTCTACGACCTCGGAGTAGGCTGGCCCCGTGGTATACCCCGGAGTTACGCCAGCTGAAACAAGGTCTCAGACGGCTAGAGAGGCAATGACGGCGTACCCATGATGAAGGGACTAGAACATCTTACAAGAAGTTTATGAGGTCCTATGAGATGGCAGTCAAGGCCGCAAAGAAAACATACTTTGCGGCTAAGATTGCATCTGCAAATTCGCGCCCGGCACAACTGTTTAGGATAATTTGGAATTTTACTACATTGCCACAAGGCAATCCAAACATTAAGGAATTGGAGATAGGCTGTGAGGCTTTTGCGAAATTTTTTGCAGACAAGATCCAGTTGCTCCGCCATGACTGCCCTGCCAATTTAGAAACAATAAGTGAACTCGAGGTCCAATGCGTGTCTTCTGGTTTGATCTTGGACTGCTTTGACCCACTCAGCTTGGAGGAAGTCGACAGAATCCTTGTCACTGCACACCCAACAACTTGTGATCTGGACCCATGCCCCTCCTGGCTAATTAAGGCTTGCCAGGAGGAGCTAAGATGTCCTATACGGGACATCATAAATAGATCTCTTTCAGAGGGCTCCTTTCCAACACCCCTGAAAGAGGCAGTGGTCCGCCCTCTCCTGAAAAAGGCTACATCAGACCCGGCCGAATTGGCTCATTGCCGGCCGGTCTCAAATTTGCCCTTTTTAGGCAAAATTATAGAGAGGGCTGTGGTGTTGCAGTTACAGGATTTTCTGGATGACGCTTCCACCTTAGATCCATGCCAGTCTGGCTTCCGCCCTGGCCATGGGATGGAGACAGTTTTGGTTGCCCTCATGGATGACCTCCGGCGACATCTGGATCGAGGCAGCTCGGCGGTATTGCTGTTGTTAGACCTATTGGCTGCGTTCAATATGGTCGGCCATTAGCTGCTGACCTGCTGCCTCGCCGATGCAGGCTAGCCTTACAGTGGCTCTCCTCCTTCCTTGAAGGTCGGGGACAAAGGGTGGCGTTTGGAGGAGAGCTGTCCCAGAGACGCCTACTTAATTGTGGGGTGCCTCAGGGGGCAGTTCTCTCCCTGATGTTGTTTAACATTTACATGTGCCCCCTTGCCCAGATTGCCCGGAGGTATGGGCTGGGTTGCCACCAATACACTGACAACACCCAGCTCTATCTATTGATGGACGGCCAGACTGCCGATGTCCCTATAAATCTGGACCAGGCACTGCAAGCTGTGGCGGGTTGGCTCAGGCTGAGTGGGCTAAAGCTGAATCCAATGAAGACTGAGGTCCTTTGCGTAGGTCGCGGCGGGCCAAGAGGGGAGATCCCCCTACCAACCTTTGATGGTGCATCACAGATACCAGTGCGCAGGGTCAAGAGCTTGGGAGTGCTACTGGAGCCTTCCTTGACCATGGAGGCCCAGATAGCTGCCACTGCTAAATCCGCCTTTTTACACCTTAGGAGGGCGAGGCAGTTGGCCCCCTTCTTGGAACGCGGCGACCTGGCAACTGTGATCCATGCAACGGTCACCTCGAGGCTGGACTACTGTAATGCTCTCTACATGGGGCTGCCCTTATACTGAACGCGGAAACTGCAGCTAGTGCAGAATGAAGCAGCCAGGCTGTTAGTGGGACTACCTCTGTGGGAACATGTACAGCCTAGGCTGCGGGAACTGCACTGGCTGCCAATTGTGTACCGAGTTCGTTATAAGGTGCTGGTTATTACCTTTAAAGCCCTATATGGCCGAGGACCTGCCTATCTTAGGGACCGCCTCTCTCCATATGTTCCTCAGAGAGCACTGAGATCTAGTTCTCAAAATCTTTTTAAAATCCCGGGACCAAGGGAGGCCAGACTGAAAACAACGAGGGAGCAAGCCTTCTCAACAATGGCTCTCCCATGGTGGAATCAACTACCAGAGGAGGTGCGAGCCCTGCGAGATCTAAATCAGTTTCACAGGGCTTGCAAAACCGTCCTCTTTCAACTTGCTTTTAAGATGGAACCCGGGAAATGACATCTAGCCATCCTATACATATATTGAACTGTAGCACCTTAATTGATAATCTATAATGGTTTAACTGTTTTATTTAACTTAATTTATGAATGTAATTTAACTATATTTTAACTGTCTTTTATAGTAATTATTGTATTTTATTGTAATCATGGTATATACCATGTCCTGTGAGCCGCCCTGAGCCTGCCTTGGCGGGGGGGGGGTATAAAATAAATTTATTATTATTATTATTAACAACGTGGCTGTTGTGTTTTGTATGAGTTGCAGCCTCTGAATTTGAATCAAGGGTAGCCCCATGTAGAGGGCGTTACAGTAGTCTGTTCTCGAGGTGGCTGTTGCATGGATCACTGTTGCCAAGTTGCTATGCTCCAGGTACGGAGCCAACTGCCTTATCTACCTAAGGTGGTAAAATGTGGATTTGACAGTGGCTGTTACCTGGGCCTCCAGCAAAGACTCCAAAACACCTCTAAGCTCTAGACTTTTGCAGCTGGTACCATGGGTGTCCATTAGGGCTTTATTGTAACTGTGCTTTGTTTTCAAGTGTTTTATGCTCTCTCCCTCCCCCCCCCCTGTGTGTGTGTGTGTGTGATTGGTCATTATGTGACTCGGCATATGGTACAACAGCCACTCCCAACTTTGGAGAATGCAGGGTACAAATATGCAAATAAAGAAGAGGGGAAATTATTTCTAGTCCTCTGAGGAAAATAAACTGTACCATGTTTGGTTCTTTTTGTGCATTGCACAGAAAGCAAGAAGGTACAACTTCACCCTGGCTCTGTTTCTCCAGCCTTATGTTATGTAGTGCCACAGTAGTTGGTCTTCACCTGTTTGGAGATCCTTTCATTGAGGTTGTCATCTCTGGGTTGGGAAATATCTGGAGACTTTTTTTTGGGGGGGGGGGGTGGACCCTAAAGGGGCCAAGGGTTGGGGGGGGGGGACCTTAGCATGAAGTAATGCCCTGCAATCTACCACCCAAAGTAGCCATTTTCTTCAGGGGAACTGATCTCTGTAGTCTGGAGATCAATTATAAAAGCAGGAGATCTCCAGGTCCTGTCTGGACACTGGCAACCCTGCCACGACCTCTTTGCATGTGAACTGGAGCTTCTGTCATTTCCAGATCAACAGAGATGCGAACATGCCATGTCAGTTTCTGGACTGCTGCAGTAACAGTGAAAAGAGTCCCAGGAACATAAGCATATGATACAACCTCTGCTAAAGTGAAACTTCAGATGCTGCTGCAGTAATATAGCTATTTCATAGCCATATAACAACACTCATTGACCGAATTCCATGTACCCCTATTCTTGCAGCCGAAAAGTGACATTTTGTAGCTGTATTTCAGTGTGTTTTTTGGCATTTGAAATATATAGATTTCTATCTCGACCCACTGAGATTTATTTGATGCAGTATCCCCTTCACAGATGAACACTGCATAGTTCCTAAAGCGCTTGATAAACAGTGCATACTAATATACTTTATTATTACAAATATAAGAGAGCATGCTGGTTGGCTTTGAATTGCACAAAAATCTAAACTTTGGCAGATTATGTGCCTTAGGGAAAGTTCAAATACTACCTTAGCAATTCCCCTTTGATTGTTCTTGACCATTTACTTATTTGACTTGATTCAGCTTTGGTGTGTCAAAATTTCTGCTGGGTTAAATCACCCTCGAAGGTGATGTTTTGGAGATCAAACCCCAGAAGAGACACTGGCTGCTCTACTAGACCACTTCTATTTGTCAGAACATTCGCGTTGCAACATGAAAGACTTGGACCTGTCTAAAGCTGCCCTTCGTCTATCAAGGTCAGTATTATCTACTCTGACTGGAAACAGCTCTTCAGGGTTTCTGGTGGAGGTCTTTCACATTACCTGATCTTTTTAAAACTGGAGTTTCAGGGGATCGAACCTGGGGCTTTCTACATACAATGCAAAGCTCTGGTAGAGAGTCTACATGTTTATGTCTCATGGACATCATATCCACCTAGTCAAGTACCTTTTTTTTCTGATTAAAATGACGTAACTTTGTACTGGATCAAACTGTACAGTGGCTTTACTTTCCATAGGACTTCCTGCAAAACTGGGGACTGCCAGGGGTTGCCAAACACCAGGTAGTAGCTGAAGATCTTCTGGCATTACAAACTGATCTCCAGGTGACAGTTCCCCTGGAGAACAGGGCTGTCCCTGCCAGGAGGCAAACTAGGCAATTGCCTAGGGTGCTAGCCTTCTGGGGCTGATGAATTGGGCACCCTATGTGAGGGTGGGGTGCCAGAAGTTAGCCAGAAGAGCGCCAGTTTGGTGTGGTGGTTAAGTGTGCAAACTCTTATCTGGGAGAACTGGGTTTGATTCCCCATTCCTCCACTTGCAGCTGCTGGAATGGCCTTGGGTTAGCCATAGCTATCACAGGAGTTGTCCTTGAAAGGGCAGCTTCTGGGAGAGCTCTCTCAGGATGACTGTTGTGGGGGGAGAAGATAAAGGAGATTGTAAGCTGCTCTGAGTCTCTGATTCAGAGAGAAGGGCGGGGTATAAATCTGCAGTCTTCTTCTTCCTCCTTCCTAGGGTGCCAGGCAGTCTAGGGCTGGTCCTGCTGGAGAAAATGGCTGATCTGGAATGTGGACTCTATGGCACTATACCCCATTCATGCCCCTCCGCTCCCCAAACCCCACCCTCCTCAGGCCCCACCTCCCACATCTCCAGGTATTTCCCAGCCTGGAATGTTGGGGAATGTATTTCCCACATCTCCACCCTCCACATTTCCAGTTATTGGATTTGGCAACCCTAGGACTGCCGGAAACTGGGGAAGAGTTCAGTGCGGGAAAATTCTGACTGAAGTCAGTTAACAACAGTGAGTCAGTCATATCTAAAGGACTAAATGCAGCACTCATTTATCTACAGGACTGCTTCCTGTCTTAAAAGAGAATATCCTAAGCCCCTTTTATCTATAGCCATGATGTTGACCTGATACCATGACCAGTGGCCATGGATTAGAGGGAGAAGTGGTTGACCCAGCCGTTTGGCTTTAATAATTTGTAATCGTACGTGAGTAATGCTGGACTGGATCCCAAGTGCACATGCAATGCACAGCTGTTGAAGGGATCCCTGCGTTCTTTGTAGTTCCCGCTCAAGCCCTTCTACAATATGACCGTGCAGTTCCTAAAAGTCCTCAACCACCAGGAATAGCTGTTGGGGTGGTGCAGAAGATAGGGTGGGGTGGGGAATAGGAACCATCTATTGCACAAGGAGAAACTCTGCTGAAGGGTTTTGAGAATCAACCCTCTCTTTACAGAGTCTTCTGAGGTTTAGATCATAGATTATTGGGAAGTCCCCCTCCCAACCCAGATCTCCGTCTCCAGCACTTAGAAACTTGAGACGCATCCTGTTTTCCAATCCCCTTCCATTATCCATTTTGTCTTCTTCCAACTGCTTGCAACATTCTGAACACAACAAACATGCTCAATCCATACCAGGCCATTGTGTTCAATGCGAGGTTTCTTTTTTGTTCATTTATCAAGCTCATGTTTTCTGCATACTTAGGGAGTCCCCCCGAATATGTAGTAGGGTTGCCAAGTCCCCTGCATTCTCCAGCAGGAACTCTATTGTACCATAGAGCTTTCCCTCCCAAATGGCTTGAGCATCTGGGAAAACCATAGAGTTTTCCCAGAAATGCCTAGACTGGCAGACACGTGACGTTACCGGTGCAATGATGTCACTTCTGGGTGACATCATTGCACCGGCAACGTAGGGGGAGGTTCCCCCCGCTGGCCCAATGTGGGCTGGTGGGTTGGGAACCTCCTGGGTGGGGGAACCCCCACCCGGACCAGGACTTGGCAGCCCTAGTATATAGTAGGGTTGCCAATTTCCAGGTTGTGGGTGGGGATCTCCCAGAATTACAACTGGACTCCAGATGCCAAAGATCAGTTCCACTAGAGAAAATGGCTGCTTTGGAAGGAAAACTGTATGGCACTGTACTGTGCTGAAGTCCCCCATCCCCAAACCCCTCCCTCCACCCAAAAATCTCTGGATATTTTCCAAACATATGTAACATTAGAGAAGCCATGTTGGATCAGGCTAATGGCCCATCTAGTCCAACAATGTGTGTCACACAGTGGTAAAAAAAAAAACAAAACAGATGCCATCAGGAGGTCTATCAGTGAGGTCAGGACACTAGAAGCCCTCCCACTGCTTCCCCCTCAAGCACCAAAAATACAGAGCATCACTGCCCCAGACAGAGAGTTCCAACAGTGGCTAATAACCACTGATGGACCTCTGCTCCATATGTTGATCCAATCCCCTCTTGAAGCTGGCTATGCTTGCAGCCATGATATCAGTTTCCCTGGAGACTTTGAGGTGGGCCAGATAGTTAAATGTCTGTTGTTGTCATCGATCTTAATTAGCAAGTGCTTGGTGGAAGAACACTTCTTGTAGGCCCTGCGAACTGTGGAAGTTCTCACAGGGCCCTAAGGGAGCTCATTCCATCAGCATGGAGCTACAAAAGAAAAGGCCCTGGCCTGGCGTCTTTGAGGTCAGGGATCGAAAGCAGGTTTTGTGACCCTGACCAAAGTGCTTTCCAGAAAATGTGCGGGGAAAGGCATTGCCCACGCTCTTAATTCAGGTACTATCCAGGCACCAATTCAACGGTCATGTACACCTGAAATACAGTGCCCTCGGACAGACAACCCAGGGCTAGCCACAAAGATGCTATGCTGAGCCAGTGCATAATTAGGCTCCAAGAGACCAGCACCCGTACATCTGCTCTGCTAATATGGAATCCGATGGGCTCAGCATCCCGCCAGCTGCTAACTAGTTCAATGTCTGTTGTTGTCATCGATCTTAATTAGCAAGCTGCTAACTAGACTCAAGGTCATTGCCTCTGGTTGCAGCTGCACCATGGCTGGCAACCCTCATCACCTGCCCCCTTTGATTGGCACCTCATTGATCACCCTAACTCAGCCCCTTAATTCATAAAAATGCTTCTCCTCAATTGCAGCCCATTAAAGCCTTACGAGGAAATAATTGAGCCCTTTTTTTTTTTTCTTCTTCTTTTTTTTGTTTTGGTCTGGAAAGAATTTGCTTTGATCCGTCACCCTTGTCTCCGTGACATACTTGATTTAAGTTTTTTTTCAAGGATATGAGGGATGGATAATGTGAGCTTCCTTGTTGCTGTCAGGAACATTTTTTCCATTCAGTGAGTCCTGTCTGCAAGTTGTTACCCGCTGGTGATAGCTCTTGATTTGCCGTGGGGAGGGACAGAACTTTGGCACTTTGCCCCACGACAAACTGTTGCCATTTGGAGTGTGTGTTTGGGTGTGTGGAAATGGCAGAGAAAAGGAGCTCAAAGGATGAATGCATTCATCCATTGGTTGTTTTGTAGAAAAATAGGTGTCAGAGCTCATTAGCATAACTCATTAGCATATGCTGCCTCCCCCCAGCCAAAAGCAACCTGATGTAAGAAAGGAGAGCCCCGGGCGATTAAGGCCTGCTTGAGCTGGCTAGAGATCCAGCCAGTCCAAGCAGGCCTCACTCACCTGGGGCTCTCTTGGGCCGCGCCTCCCCCAGTTAAAAGGCCAGCAAGCCACCTGCTGCCCAAAATTACATAAAAAGTGGAGAAAGGGTGGTGTGGGCTTCTCCAGGGGTTAATGAGGGCTGCTGCGGGTGTGGCAAAGCCCCTGGTGGCTGGATGGCTGCCGCTCTCCTAATCCAGGGATTGTTATGCAGCTGCACCTACTATTCAGTGGACAAAGTAGGTGAGGAGGAAGGTGGGGGTGTAAGAAAGGTTCAGGAACTGTGTTCCTGTGAGCTCCTGCGAGCTCCTGCTGAATTTGAGGCCTGCATTCATCACATCTATATTCAACCTTTTTTACACATCAAGGCACTCAGAAATATTTCACCCTCGCAACAGCCTTGTGAGGTGGGTTATTTCTCACTTGGACTCAGGGTTGCCAGCCAGCTTCCAGGTGTGGCCTGGAGATCTCCTGCTTTTACAACTGATCTCCAGCCAGCACAGATCAGCTCCTCTGGAGAAAATGGCTGCTTAGAAGAGTGGACTCTATGGCATTGTACTACACTGAGGCCCCTCCTTCCCCAAACCCCACCCTCTCCTGACTCCACCCCCAAAGTCTACAGGTATTTTCCAACACAGACCTGGCAACCCTACTCAAGGTAGATTATGTGGAGTGAATCAATAATATTGATTACAGTCGATAGACAGAATAGGACCAGGGGTCATTTGGTAGAAAAAGCGGTGCTGGAGCTCATTAGCACAACTCATTTGCATATGCCACACCCCCTGACATCACCAGAAGGTGTGCTAAATTATATCAGCTCAGCGTCTACCTGAAAATGCTTCTTGAATTATATTTGTCATCATAAAACCTTACTCCCATCATACCAAACAAGAGCTAGTTTGGTGTAGTGGTTAAGTGCATGGACTCTTACCTGGGAGAACTGGGTTTGATCCCCCACTCCTCCACTTGCAGCTGCTGGAATGGCCTTGGGTCAGTCATAGCTTCTGCAGGAGTTGTCCTTGAAAGGGCAGCTGCTGTAAAAAGCTCTCTCAGCCCCACCTACCTCACAGGGTGTCTGTTGGGGGGGAAGGTAGAGGAGGTTGTGACCGCTCTGAGACTGTGAGATTGGGAGTATAGGGTGGGATATAAATCCAATATCTTCTTCTTCTTTTAAAATTACTTTCTCCCAGGGCTTTTTTGGTAGAAAAAGCCCAGCAGGAACTCATGTGCATATTAGGTCACACCCCCTGGCTTCACCATTGTTTTGCACAGGGCTTTTTGTAGAAAAAAACCCAGCATGAACCTGTTTGCTTATTAGGCCATACTCCCTGGCACCAAACCAGCCGGAACTGCATTCCTGTACGTTCCTGCTCAAAAAAAGCCCTGCTTTCTCCCATGTGGCCACAGTGGCATGATGAAGATTTCCATCTGTCTGCTTTATATGTTTTGGTTATTTTCCCCTTTTTTTTGTGGGGAAAAATCTTAGAAAGTTTGTCAAATCTTAGAGTTCAGAAAAACTCTCACAGGGGGTTTGAACAATGGAGCCTAGAAGCAAGGTTTTTTTGGGGGGGGGGTAAGAAAGAAAGAGCACAATATAACGTAGAGCTTCCGGAATACTCCTGTGAGCTCCTGCCCAATGAGGTCTGCTTGTGAGCGACTGAGGCCTTGCAGCAGGCTTCTCTCTCTTCACAGCCCACCCTGCTTCAAAGTAACTTGTTCCAGCCGTAATAGAGGAGCCGTCACTCAGCAGTAAATTGCACAGTTCAACCTCCCCGTTCTGGGAGAGAACACGGATTATTGATCACAGCAGTGGCAGCGGTTTCCTGGTTGAAACCCAAAGCGGGCTCAATATACCTAAAAATGCATTGTGCTTTGATATGGCAGCTTTCCTTTCCATATGCCATTTCAGCTGAACTTTGTGCCTGTGGTGGTGGTGGGGGGGACTTTAAAAAAAATTAACGAAATAACAATTAGTAAACAACAAACTAGCTCAAGCCAGCCTGTGTGTATAGATTTAGTGTATTGATTGCCTGTTAATAGACAGCAATTTCCAGGGGTGGAATTCTAGCAGGAGCTCCTTTGCATGTTAGGCCACACCTCCCTGATGTAGCCAATCCTCCAAGAAGGCTCTTGGAGGATTGGCTACATCAGGGGGCGTGGCCTAATATGCAAAGGAGATCCGGCTAGAATTCCACCCCTGGCAATTTCTATTGAATAATTCTGGGGGTGAGGTTTTGTGTTTTTTTTTTTTTTTTTTTTTAGAACAGTTGTGTTTTGATAATGGTTTGGTTCCTTAAAAAAGAGAGGGAGGGAAGGTGGGAGAAAGAGAGATAGCATGTTGGGGAGTTCCTTGAAAATGAATAATTCATCCAGACCAGCGTCTGTATTTCTTGGCACTAGCCAACGTAAGGCAGCTGGCCTGTAATAGTGTTTTAATGGTGTCATAATACAGTGCTTCTCTTAGGTGTGTCAAGCAGTAATACTTCATCACGCTTGCGGTTTTTTGGCAAGCTTAGTTTTAAAATGGCCTGCAGCTTTTTCCTTTTCTTTTTTAACTCAGCAGTCGTATTCCCATCCAAATACACTTCCAAAGCCTGTATTATTAGTTTCCCAGAGGCAAGGGAAACAAGAACGAAGATCACACAGAGACACATGTATATTCTCTCTTTCCTCAACGGCATGTTCTTTTTAAATGGTTCTAACTTTATATGATTGAAGCAGCTGCCTAATTTCATTCATTTGGAAGAAGTAATTCAATTATCTGCTGCACAGTTTATCGACTCCACCCTTCCTAAGAGGAGCTCTGGCAAGCTCTTTCCCCAACTGCCCATTGTATTTTCACAACAATGTTATAAGGCACTGAAATAACGGCTGGCCCAACTCACAGGGTGAGCCTAGGACTGAGGTCACACACAGTAAATCATGCACTTTTAATCCACTTTCAATGCAGTCTCCACCTGGATTTTGCCAGTTCACACAGTAAAATCCAGTTGGAAAGTGCATTGAAAGTGGATTGAAAGTGCATGATTTAGTGCAGGGGTGTCGAACTCATGAGGGCCCAATCTGACATAAATGAGACCTTGTTGGGCCGAGCCATGTCAGGTTTGGCTGGGCCATGTTGGGCCAGGCCATTTGTATACCTATTTCAGATTAGGTAGCAGAGATATAAACTTTCTAAAGGACACAAAAACAATTAAAAAAAATAAAACATGCTTAAAACATTAGCACTTGTTGGTCTTGAAGGTGCTTTCTTTGTGTCTCTCCCATGGGATCCAGGGAACTGGGAAAAGGGAGCTCTGGCTCTTTCCTTCCTTCCCCAGGAGACAGGAGGGGGAGGAGCTTCAGCCAATAGAAGGAAGAGAGGCTTGGCTCAGTAGTTCTGCTGTGCAATTGAGAGTGCCTGGAAAAACAAGCTCTCCCTTCCCCCCACTTCCTCCCCAAGGGAGGAGCCGATGGAGAAAATAGAGTTTTTGCTCTGTAGTTCCTGTGTGATCGAGCAAGCCTTGCAAAGCAAGCTGTTATGCAAAAGGAAGCAAGAGAGAGGGAGAAGGAAGCAGATGATAGCCAGTTGCTTGGGGGCCTGATAGGAGCCCTCCGGGGGCCTGATTTGGTTCCAGGGCTGCATGGTTGACACCTCTGATTTAGTGTGTCTGATCACAGCGTAGGAGCTAGGAGACTAGAACTGAATGTGGCAGCTGACTCAAGATAGGGATGCAGCCTCCAGGTTGGACCTGGGACCAATCCTCCAAGAGCTTACAGATCTCTTCTTACAGGGTTTACTGTAAACTCCAGGAGGATTGGCTATATCAGGGGTGTATGGCCTAATATGCAAAGGAGTTCCTGCTACAAAAAAAGCCCTGGACCTGGGGATCTTCATTACAGCTCATCTCCAGCCTACAGAGATCAGTTCCTCTGGAGAAAATGAATGTTTTGGAGAGTAGGCTTGGTAGCATCATACTCCACTGAGGTCCTTGTTCTCCCCAGCCTCCATCCCCAAATCTCTAGGAGTTCCCACCCTAGATCTGGCAACCCTACCTTCCCATCCCCTACCAGTGGCCAGGGAAACTGGCAACCCTAATTAGCTGCCTTACACTGAGTCAGACCATTGGTTTGTCAAGGTCATTACTGTCCACTCTAACTGGACACCACTCTCCGGGTACTGGCAGTTTATATCACCTATCAGAGCCAGTTTGGTGTAGTGGTTAAGTGCATGGACTCTTATCTGGGAGAACCAGGTTTGATTCCCCGCTCCTCCACTTGCAGCAGCTGAAATGGTCTTGGGTCAGCCATAGGTCTCATAAGAGTTGTCCTTGAAATGGCAGCTTCTGGGAGAGCTCTCTCAGCCCCACCTACCTCACATGAGGTGGAGGGGGAAGGTAAAGGAGATTGTGAGTTGCTCTGAGACTCTGAGATTTGGAGTGGAGGGTGGGATATAAATCCAATATCTTCTTCTTCTATCATCACCTTCTGCCTGACCTGTTTACTTGGAGATGCCAGGGTTGGAATGTAATGCAAGTATTCTACCACTGAGCCACAGCCTCTCCAGTTTATAGGACCATGGAAAGGATTTTGTGCCTGAGATATGTATTTCCATTTCTGATTTACTGGAGAATATCCCTTATGCCTTGGCATTCATACTGTATGTAGATATGTGCAATTTTATCAATAGTTAAAGCAGGAGGAAGGGAGCCCTGTGGTGCAGAGTGGTAAGCTGAAGTACTGCATGCAGTCCAAACTCTGCTCAAAACCTGAGTTTGATCCCGGTGGAAGCTGGGTTCAGGTAACCAGATCAAAGTTGACTCAGCCTTCCATCCTTCCAAGGTCGGTAAAATGAGTACCTAGCTTGCTGGGAGTAAAGTGTACATGAATGGGGAAGGCAATGGCAAACTACCCCATAAAAAGTCTGCCAAGAAAATGTTGTGATGTGATGTCACCCCATGGGTCAGTAATGACTCGGTGCTTGCACAGGCGGACTACCTTTACCTTTTAAAGGAGGAGGAACCCATTTCCCAGCCCCAAAATGATATCTCCAGAACCATGTGGGATCATCATAGGGTTAGCATTTTGGCAAACTGGACCATCAAGTTGGGCTTTAAGCCAGCAGGAACTTTGCTTTCCAGAAGCAAAGATTCATGTATCTGAAGACGTGTGCATGCACACAAAACCTTATGCCCAGAATTAAACTTTGTTGGTCTTCGAAGTGCCACTGGACTAGGGTTGCAAATCCCCGGGTGGAAGCGGGGGATCACCCCGGTTTGGAGGCCCTCCCCCAGCTTCAGGGTCATCAGAAAGCGAGGGGGAGGGATATGTCTGCTGGGCACCCCATTATTCCCTATGAAGACTGATTCCCATAGGATATAATAGAGAATTGATCCACAGGTATCTGGGGCTCTGGCGGGGGGGGGGCTGTTTTTTGAGGTAGAGGCACCAAAGTTTCAGCATAGCATCCAGTGCCTCTCCCCAAAATACCCTCCATGTTTCAAAAGGATTGGACCAGGGGTTCCAGTTCTGTGAGCCCCCAAGGAGATGGCCCTATCCATTATTTCTTTTTTTTATTTTTGTATCCCGCCCTCCCCCATTATTTCCAATGAAGGGAAGACATTTAAAAGGTGTGTCATCCCTTTAAATGCGATGGCCAGAACTCCCTTTGGAGTTCAACTATGCTTGTCACAACCTTGCTCCTGGCTTCACCCCAAAGAATCCTGGCTCCACTCCCAAAGTCCCCAGATATTTCTTGAATTGGACTTGGCAGCCCTACACTGGACTTAAACTTTGTTCTGTTGCTTCAGACCAACACCTGAATCCAACACAGAGTTAAGGAGGTGAAGGCAGCGTGGTGCAGTGCTTAGAGTGTCTGGGAGACCTAGGTTTCGAACCTTCCTCTACTACGAAAGTGTGTTGGGTGACCTTGGGTCTGTCTCTCTCTTCAGCTGCCCAACCTACCTACCTAACTACCTCACAGGTTTGTTGTGAAGTTAAGATAAAGGAGGCAGGAAAAACATTGTAAGCTGCTTTGGGTCCTTATTGGTGAGAAATTGGGGCATAAATATATAATTTAATAATTAAAATCTGAGATGTGCTGTTTTTTTCAGTTTGTAGAATTAAATTGTCAGTTGTCTGACAAGTCCTTCAGTCTCTGGGCTGCAGAGGAAAGGCATCATATATTAACGGTCTGGAAATATGCAACTTTATTGGAATCAGATCAATTATTTGGTTAAACAGCAGATGGTGAAGCCTTCTTTAATACGTCAATAGCACAAACAGCTTCTAATCTTAATAGAATTTAAGCTTTACTAAAAGGCAGAGGAAATGGTCTACATCCTGTCATTTGGTACCGACGGTCAAAGAAGGAGACTGTTAAAAATGTACATAGTACAAAACTAAGGGGGTCACTACAGGTTACTCTCCTGGAGCACTGACAGAGCCATGCAGAGAAATTAATGCCGGCCTTGAAACAGTTCCACTAATATAGGTTTCCTCTCAGCTCTGTACAACATCAAGTGGATAGGCCAGTGTCTTATTTCTATTGAAATGTGTTTTCAATTTAGAATCCCCTTTTCCCCCTTCCCAAATCCAGCCACTAATATCCAAAGGAGGCAAAATGCTCTTCTGACAAAATGTCCCTCTATAATACACTGGTAATGAAACGCAGACTAACTGTCCATTGAAGCATAGTAATATGGTCCCCCCTCCCCCCAAAAAAGTGAGTACAGGAAAGGGAAGAAAGGACTGAATACCACTTGGAAAAGGAAATATCAGGGAGAGTGAAGAGGGACAGAGAGAGAGATGCCAGAACACAAGAGGCCTCAATCGTCACACTGGATTTCAGTGAGAATTTGACACATCTCTTCTATGGGGAAAAAAAAACATGCTGAGGAAAATGTTAAAAGTTGGCTTGCTGAAGTCACCAATTAGAAGGCAGAAAATGAAGCAGCTGGAATGACAAGAACATAGAAAAGTGCTGTCAGGCATTATTTGCTTAATCAATGTATCTTATCTTATCTTATCTTATCTTATCTTATCTTATCTTATCTTATCTTATCTTATCAATAGTATAAGAGGATGCCCAACATTGCTGAACACACTGGAACTAATGATACTTGCACCAAAACTGTTTTAAATTATTTAATTGTTATTGTTTTACTTGTTTTAATTGCTAAATTATAATGTTTATCTGTTGTTTTATTGTTTTAGTTTAATTGCTGTGAGCCGCCCTGAGCCTGTTTTGGTGGGGAGGTGGGATATAAATCCAATAAATAGACAGACAGACAGCTTGATTTGCTCTCTATAAAATGGGTTACAACTATAGAAGAAATAATGGTGTAGCGGAAAGGCTTTAACATCTCTTACAGTACAATTGTAAGGAAAAGTCACTGAATTCAATAGGCTTAGAGAAAGGTGTTATCTGCTTATAATGGCACTATTTATTGATTTAAAACATTTTTATGTCACTTTTCACCTAATCATGGTCCTGAACAGGGTTTTTTTCCCCCTTTTGATCAGTAATAGAGTTTTGGCTGGCTTGGCAACAGGGGGTGTGGCCAAATATGTAAATGAGTCCCTGCTGAGCTTTTCCTACAAAAAAGCCCTGTGTGAAACAATGGTGACATCAGGGGGTATGGCCTAATATGCAAATTAAGCCACATTAGAGAATAATGGATCCAAAGTGGTGTAGTGATAGTGGAAAGTGCTGTCTAGTCACAGCTGACTTATGGTGACCCACAGAGTTTTCAAGGCAAGAAACCTGCAGAGGTGATTTGACGTTGCCTCCCTTCTGCATAGCAACACCGGGTTTCCTTTGTGGTCATCCATCCAAATACCAAGTCAGGACAAAAGTAGGGTACACATCTAAAATACAAAATCATGATTGTGGGACTGGGACATGAGAAGAACGGAACATCTGAAATCTTTTCCTCTGTCAGCTTTGATAAATTGTCCCCTTCCCCTTTTGAAAATGTAAATATGTTCTACTCTGCTCTCTAGGGTCTCAGGGAAAATTACCAACCAGCCTGTGGCAAATTTTTTTTACCAGATGGTGTTATTTACTTCCATGCCATGAAGAGCTTCAACAGCCCATTTCCATGGAGTAATCGTTATTTAAAAGAGGACATTTTCATAGAATAAGAACATAAGAGAAGCCATGTTGGATCAGGCCAATGGCCCATCCAGTCCAACACTCTGTGTCACACAGTGGCCAAAAAATTTATATATATATATATATATATATATATATATATATATACACACACACACACACATACATACACACACACACACTGTGGCTAATAGCCACTGATGGATGTCTGCTCCATAGTTTTATCTAACCCCCTCTTGAAGCTGGCTATGCTTGTAGCTGCTAAAACCTCCTGTGGCAGTGAATTCCACATGTTAATCACCCTTTGGGTGAAGAAGTACCTCCTTTTATCCGTTCTAACGCGACTGCTCAGCAATTTCATTGAATGCCCACGAGTTCTTGTATTGTGAGAAAGGGAGAAAAGTACTTCTTTCTCTACCTTCTCCATCCCATGCATAATCTTGTAAACGTCTATCATGTCACCCTGCAGTCGATGTTTCTCCAAGCTAAAGAGCCCCAAGCATTTTAACCTTTCTTCATAGGGAAAGTGTTCCAAATCTTTAATCATTCTAGTTGCCCTTTTCTGCACTTTTTCCAATGCTATAATATCCTTTTTGAGGTGCGGTGACCAGAATTGCACACAGTATTCCAAATGACACCGCGCCATTGATTTATACAGGGGCATTATGATACTGGGTGATTTGTTTTCAATTCCCTTCCTAAGAATTCCCAGCATGGCGTTGGCCTTTTTTATTGCAATCGCACACTGTCTTGACATTTTCAGTGAGTTATCTACCACGACCCCAAGATCTCTCTCTTGGTCAATCTCTGCCAGTTCACACCCCATCAACTTGTATTTGTAGCTGGGATTCTTGGCCCCAATGTGCATTACTTTGCACTTGGCCACATTGAACCTCATCTGCCACGTTGACGCCCACTCACCCAGCCTCAACAGATCCCTTTGGAGTGCCTCACAATCCTCTCTGGTTCTCACCACCCTAAACAATTTAGTGTCATCTGCAAACTTGGCCACTTCACTGCTTACTCTCAACTCCAAATCATTTATGAACAAGTTAAAGAGTGTGTGACCCAGTACTGAGCCCTGCGGCACTCCACTGCTTACCATCCTCCACTGCAAAGACTGCCCATTTATACTCACTCTCTGCTTCCTATTAATTAGCCAGTTTTTGATCCACAAGAGGACCTGTCCTTTTACTCCATGACTCTCAAGCTTACTAAGGAGCCTTTGATGAGGAACTTTATCAAAATCTTTCTGGAAGTCAAGGTAAACAATATCTATCGGATCTCCTTTGTCCACATGTTTGTTCACCTCCTCAAAGAAATGTAACAGGTTAGTGAGGCAAGATCTTCCCTTACAGAACCCATGCTGAGTCTTCCTCAATAACTCATGTTCATCAGCATGCCTACTCATTCTTTCCTTGATAATGGTTTCTACCAACTTTCTCGGTATTGAAGTCAGACTGACTGGCCTGTAGTTTCTCGGATCTCCTCTGGAACCCTTTTTAAAGATGGTGACATTTGCTACCTTCCAGTCCTCAGGAACGGAGGCAGATTTCAATGAAAGATTACATATTTTTGTCAGAAGATCCACAAGTTCAACTTTGAGTTCTTTCAGAACTCTGGGATGTATGCCATCCGGACCTGGTGACTTATTAGTTTTTAATCTGTCTATCAGTTGTAGGACCTCTTCTCTTGTCACCTCAATCTGACTCAGGTCTTTCAACACCCCTTCCAATATAAGTGGTTCTGGAGCAGGCAAACACTTCTCATTTTCCACAGTGAAGACGGAGGCAAAAAATGCGTTCAGCTTCTCAGCCATTTCCCTATTCTCCTTCAGTAATCCTTTTACCCCTTGGTCATCCAAGGGTCCCACTACCTCCCTGGCTGGTTTCCTGCTTCTAATATATTTGAATACATTTTTATTGTTGGTCTTTATGTTTTTTGCAATATGCTCCTCATAGTCCCTTTTTGCCTGCCTGATCACTGTCTTGCATTTGATTTGCCACAGCCTGTGTTCCCTTTTATTAATCTCACTTGGATTAGCTTTCCACCACTTAAAGGAGTCCTTCTTACCTTTTACAGCTTCCATTACTTTGTTTGTTAACCATGCAGGCCTTCTCTTATACCTGTTTGTGCCTTTCCTAACTTGTGGTATATATTTTATCTGAGCTTCTAGGATTGTAGTTTTAAATAGCCTCCAAGCTTCCCCAAGGGTTTTGACTGTATTTACCTTTACTTTCAGTTTCCTCTTCACATGCCTCCTCATCTCAGAGAATTTACCCCTTTTAAAGTTAAACATGGCTGTGCCAGTCTTTTGGGGCAACTCTCTATTTATACAAAAGGTGAAATCAATAACGTTATGGTCACTGCTCCCAAGCGGTGCAATCCCTTTTACATCTCTCACCAAGTCTTGGGCATTATTTAGGACCAAATCCAGGATCGCTCCACCCCTGGTAGGTTCAGAGACCATCTGCTCCATAGCACAGTCATTGAGAGCATCTAGAAACTCAATCTCTTTCTCTCGACCAGAACACATATTGACCTAATCAATCTGCGGGTAGTTAAAATCACCTATGATGACACAGTTTTTACGTCTAGCCACTATCTTTAAGCCTTCCATCATACTATAGTTGTCCTCTATCTTTTGCTTTGGTGGGCGATAGCAAACAAAGTTAAATTTCCTTTTGGGCCCTCTATTTCAACCCAAAGCATTTCTAGAAGGGAATCTAATTATCTGACCTCATACTGGACCGTATGCCCTCTCTGACATACAGAGCCACCCCACCTCCAACCCTTCCCTCCCTATCCTTCCAATATAACTTATATCCAGGAATCACCATGTCCCACTGATTCTCCTCATTCCACCAAGTTTCTGAAATTCCCACAATGTCTATGTTTTCTCCCAACACTAAACATTCCAACTCACCAATTTTACTTTGAAGACTTGTAGCATTTGTGTACAAACATCTATAATTTCCCAGGCAAGCTAGGCCCCGCCACCTTCCTCCTGCCACCTTGAGACTCTGGCAGGCAATCCATTCTGTTTGTCACCATCTCAGTAGACAACTCTGATCCGTTACCCGGTAGAAAAGCAACAGCTAACCCTTCATCTCTTTGAGATGAGTCCTCCCAAACCAGAGACATTTCATCTCCTGTCGGCTTTCCCCCAAGATTTAGTTTAAAAACTGCTCTGCCACCTTTTTGATTTTAAGCGCCAGCAGCCTGGTTCCATCTGGGGACAAGTGGAGACCGTCTCTTTTGTACAGCTTCCGCTTGTTCCAGAAAGCATCCCAGTGCCTAACAAACATAAACCCTTCCTCCTTACACCATCGTCTCATCCACACATTGAGACTTCTAATTTGTGCCTGTCTCTCCAGCCCTGCACGTGGAACAGGTAGCACTTCTGAGAAGGCTACCTTGGAGGTCCTGGCCTTAAGTCTCCCGCCTAGCAGCCTAAATTTCTCCTCCAGGTCCTCACGACTGCATTTCCACACATCGTTGGTGCCAACATGCACCACGACCACTGGCTCCTCCCCAGCACTGTCTATCAGCCACCCAGCTGTCTACTTGCCTAAGGATCGAATCACCAACTACCAAGACCCCCACCCCCTCTCTCCCTGCTCAGGGATGGTTCCTTGGCGTGAAAGGATTCCCGCTCACCAGCTGAAGAAGAGGTCCCTTCTGAGGGCGCATTCCCCTTATCCTCAGCCAGGTGCCCTGTTCCCTCTCGACCCTCACGCTCCCTGGCAGCAACGGGGCTGCCACGTTCAGAGAGGGGTTCATCTAACACATCCCCGAGAGTCTTCTCCGAGTGCCTAACTGACTGCCTCTGCTTCTCCAGGTCATTCACCTTGGCCTCAAGGGTACAAACTCATTCCCTGAGGACCAGGAGCTCCTTGCATCGAGCACACATCCAAGACTTCTGTCCTGTGGGCAGATAGTCGTACATGTGGCACTCAGTGCAAAACATTGGAAAGCCCCCACCCCCCTGCTGGCATTCTACCTTCATGATAACTTTTTAAAAATATACAGTCCTCTTTTAAACCCTGTTTGTTTATGTGGCTCCCCATCTGGAGAGTCTACTTACTTTATTGGAAACACAAGGAATCTGGGTTCCTGGTCCTTACACAGCCCCCAGGCTAAGAGCCACAGGCCAAGAGCCCTTTAGCTATGGCAAGGCGCAGCTTAATAATGCAAAGAGGGTGGGGAACACAGCCACTCCTAATCAATCAGCAACGATCACCTTCAATCACCTTCACCTTCAGCCCTTCACATGAACTCAAGAAGTTTTCAGCAACTCCCCCAGCTGCTGAGCCACAAACCTCACGCTTGTAGCACTTCTCTGCTATATCCTAGAGCTCTCTGCAATGTCCAATGAATCATAGAGTTGGAAGAGACTTCCAGGGTCATCTAGTCCGGAACCCCCTGCACAATGCAGGAAACTCACAAATACCTTCCCCTAAATTCACAGGATCTTCATTGCTGTCAGATGGCCATCTAGCATCTGTTTAAAAACCTCCAAGGAAGGAGAGCCCACCACCTCCCGAGGAAGCCTGTTCCACTGAGGAACCGCTCTAAAAGTCAGGAAGTTCTTCCTAATGCTGAGCTGGATCTTTTGATTTAATTTCAACCCTTTGGTTCTGGTCCTACCTTCTGGGGTAGGACCAGAACCAATTCCCCCCTCCCCCCCCCCGCAGTGCTGGATTAAACCCTGTGGAGACCTCTAGGCAGTCAAAATCTTGGGGGCCCCTTGGAAATTATCTCAGAGTCTGAGAGTCCTCCCTGCTGCCCATGGCCCCCACTGCAGCCTGCAGGCACCTTCTCAAAAGCCCCTTTTACTAAACTGTGGGGGAGAGGCAGAGAGAGGCAAACTTGGCGACAATGCCAGCAGCAGCCGCACCAGGCAAGTCAGGCAAAGAGTGGCTTAGTTGCTGGCTGCATGTTCAGTCTGGGAGGGAAAAAATGGGTGGGAGGTCAGCCTGGGCCCCCTAAAGGTGTGGGGGCCCATAGGCCAGTGCCTGCATGGCCTAATTGTTAATCCAGCCCTGCCTCCAGGCAAAGTGGTAATTCCAATCTCAGGTTCAGGTCTTCAATATCACCTAGCTGATCCTTAAATGCAGATGCTGGAGACTGCTCCTGAGGCCTTCCGTGTGCAAAAGCAATGCTGTTCCACAAAACACAGCCCCTCCCTGAGAAGTAGTAACCAGACAGCCTTTGTCTGCTGTGGTATCCTGATTATGAAGTACAGGCTTTCAAGGGGTGGGATGATTTGCTTAGTAGATTTTCTGAATGCTTACAGTATATTTGAGAGCCAGTTTGGTGTAGTGGTTAAGTGTGCAGACTCTTATCTAGGAGAACTGGGTTTGATTCCCCACTCCTCCACTCGCAGCTGCTGGAATGGCCTTGGGTCAGCCATCGCTCTCGTAGGAGTTGTCCTTGAAAGGGCAGCTGCTGCAAGAGCTCTCTCAGCCCCACCCACCTCACAGGGCGTCTGTTGTAGGGAGGGGGGAAGGAAAAGGAGATTGTGACCACTCTGACACTCAGAGATTCAGAGTATAGGAAAGGAAAGGTCCCCTGTGCAAGCATCAGTTGTTTCTGACTCTGGGGTGACGTTGCTTTCATGTTTTCATGGCAGACTTTTTTATGGGGTGTTTTGCCATTGCCTTCTCCAGTCATCTACGCTTCCACCTAGCATGCTGAGTACTCATTTTACCAACCTCGGAAGGATGGAAGGCTGAGTCAACCTCGAGCCGACTATCTGAAAACCCAGCTTCCACCGGGGATTGAACTCAGGTCGTGAGCAGAGCTTAGGACTGCAGTACTGCAGTTTTAACACTCCGCGCCACAGGGCTCTTTCAGAGTATAGAGCGGAATATAAATCCAACATCTTCTTCTATTTAATTATTCAGAATTTGTGGTAAGTTGTTAGTATGCTACTAGTTTTTATTCTGAGGTTTATTGGCTGCTCTTCAGTTTTGGATCTGTTTTTATTGATAATTGCAGCTTTAGAAAAAGAACTCTAAGCAATCCTGAATCTCATGTCTGGAGAAGGCAGGACAGAATCTTCACAATGCCATAAACAAATAAGCCATATCGATGCATGTTCCCTTCTCCGAGCCCCATTGTCATTCCAATCTTGGTTTGAAAACCTTAATCTTGGAAAGCAATATGAGTTATATGCAGGGGTCATTTCATAGAAAAAGAAGTGCCAGAGCTCATTAGCACAACTCATTTGCATATGTCACACACTGAATTATATCAGCTCACCATCTTCCTTAAAATGCTTCTTGAATTATAATTGTCATAACAAAAACTTACTCCCATCATACTCTCTAAATTCCTTTCTCCTATGTGGCCACAGTGGCTTGACGAAAATTTCCATCTGTCTGCTTGATATGTTTTGAGTATTTTCCCATTGTTTGCGGGGGGAAATATTAGAAAGTCTGCCAAATCTTAGAGTTCAGCAAAATTCTCACAGGAGGTTTTGAACAATGGAGCCCAGAAGCAAATATTGGGGGAGGCTTAAGAAAGAAAGAGCGCAGTAAAACTTAGAGGTTCTGAAGCTTCACTCCTGCCCAAAATGAGGCCTGGTTACACACAAGTAATACACTGAGGGAAATATGTGTTGATGTGTTTGGGGAATGGGACGGAACACCATTTTGACCTTTGACACATTTGCCCAGTGGCTTAAATGAGTTCTGTGGCACGTCCTCCTTATGTGTCTATCATCTGGAGAAAATATAACAGATCTGAAAGCCATTAAGGGAGGGGGGGAAAAGAAAAGAAAAAGACCCAACAGGATGGATGGACTCCATTAAGGAAGCCACAGCCCTCAGTTCACAAGATGTGAGGGAGACTGCTAGCAATAGGAGGTTTTGGAAGGTCACCATAGGTCAGAAGCAACTTGTTGGCACTTAACATATGCAATAAAATAATCACAGCCTTGGCAACCTAGGTCTACCACCAGCGTTCCAATCAGCTGATTAGATACAGTAGAGATAACAATGAAACAAAATGGCATGTTTGGGGAAGAACCAGTCATTGCACCAATCAATAATACTATCAGGGCTGTTAAAGAGATAAAGCTGCCAGTGATGGGATTACTGCCAAGGGAAAACATGATGCTAACAATGAAATCCTGAGGCTAGAAGAGCTCTTCTCTTAAACCATCAGATAATGATTCTGGATTCCTCGTCTGATGAAGAGCACACGAAAGCTTACGTTCTAAATAAAAATTGGTTGGTCTTAAAGGTGAAACTTGACTCCTGCTTTGTTCAACTGTTTCAGACCAACACAGCTGCCCGCTTGGATTCATCAGATGTTTATTGAACTGCTATGAGGAGAAGAGCAGAACCATGGTGGCACTGACCGAGGCACATGTAGTTGGAGGCTGGAGCAGTTTGCATGTATATAAGACCATTGGTTGGATCCCACCAGCTTTTCAGTGGCAAAAGAAAAATGGTGATCTTTGATCACCAAAAGCTGCTGCTCTGGGAATCGTGGCACCTGCATTGACAAAAGTCGTATGGGATAGAAGCTGCAGAAAGGAGAGCAACTGGGCAAGAATGAGTGGGAAAACTTCCAGGAGACAACCATATAACCCTAAGTATGTAAAGTTCTTTCAGTCACGGTGAGGGAGATTTACAGCTGAATGTATATAGGCTTTGTTCCAGCTCATCAACTGATTGCAGCATCTTTTCTCTCTGTGTTGTGTACTGTTAAATTACTTCTGAGTTATGAAGTCCCCATGAATGAATGACCCCACAAATGCCCTAACATTAACAGCCTTGTTCAGGTCTCGCAAACTGAAGGCCATGACTTTTTTAAAAAAATGAGTCAATCCATCTCATGTTGGTTCTTCCTCTTTTCCTGCTACCTTCTAGGAAATCCTCAGTTCTAACAATTGTTGTCTGTGTGGAGGGGTGGGGGGGAATCACCTGCTCAGTTTAATGTCAATGTGAAACTGGGAGTGGAGGAAAGCTCTTTGTTGGAAACTCTGGGTCAGCAAAAAGTTATAATTTAATGTACCCCTAAGATCTTCCCAGTTTGGTGTAGTGTTTAAGTGCGTGGACTCTTATCTGGAAGAACCAGGTATGATTCCCCACTCCTCCACTTGCAGCTGCTGGAATGGCCTTGGGTCAGCTATAGCTCTAACAGAGGTTGTCCTTGAAAGGGCAGCTGCTGTGAGAGCCCTCTCAGCCCCGCCCTCCTCACAGGGTGTCTGTTGTGGAGGAGGAAGATAAAGGAGATTGTGAGCCGCTCTGAGATTCTGAAATTCAGAGTGGAGGGCGGGATATAAATCCAATATCCAATATCTTCTTCTCTGGAGAGTGGAATGCATGGCATTATACTCCACTGATCTCCCTCCTCTCCCAAACTCCACTCTTCCCGGACCCTCCCCTCCCACCCTGTCTCAAAGAATTTCCAACCCAGAGTTGGCTTGACAACCCTATCTGTCACTGAACTACAGGCTTTAGGCCTATATTCCCTTGTACTCTTTTTCTCACATATGAGTGCCTCAGGCCATCATGGAAATCCATGTTTCCCTTTCATCTGCTGCAGAATTGATGATAAAACCATTTCAACTACACAAGTGTGACATCTGAATTCCCACCTGGACTCCCTTTTTAGCAGCTGAGGCTGCTCTTTCACCTTTAAAGACAATTCCTCCTTTCTCAGACTGGAGGGTTTCTTCGTTCCCATCAATGTGTTTGATCTAATCCAAACACAATGGACGATAAACGAGAAAGCTTCATGCTTGATACTGGTTGCTTGTCACTTTCCAGGGACTTCTTCAGAAGAAACAGTAATTTATTACCAGATGTCGAATTGGGGGGGGGGGGGGAGTGGGGAGTGTTTGCCATCAAAACCTCCAGTGGCAACTTAAGGCCAGTGAGTATAACCTTTCTATCATACATACTTCAGCTACTGACAGAAACTTTCTTCAGTGCAATGGTGTCTGAAGAGATCAGGTGGGAAACAGGGAAGGGAGGTTCTTTAAAAGGTCATTTCCCACCCCTCAGCTTCCTGAAGTTGCCTCATCAAAACTCATCTTAACTCGGTCAGTGGATTTCTTCATCCACAGAGAAATGCCTTGAAATTAAGCAGTCAAAGTGTTTTGGCTTTTAACAGAAAGAGAAGTGTGCTCTCTTGACAAGGGGAAGGGGGGATTATACCTGTATCTGAGAATTTTTACTTCCATGTCAGGAAAAGTTGAAATCCAAAAATAAGAATGAAATTCATGTAATAATTTTTATTGCGTGTTGGGTGTGTTAAGTGCCATCAAGTCACTTCTGACTTATGGTGACCCTATGAATTAATGACCTCCGAAATGGCCTATCATTGGCAGCCATTCTCAGTCCTTGCAAACTGAGGATGTGCCTTCCCTGAATGCATCAGTCCATCTCACATTGGATCGTCCTCTTTTCCTACAACTTTTCCTAGCATTATTGTCTTTTCCAGTGACTCTCTCCTTTTTTTTGTATTTTTTCATTTGTGTGTGCGCGCGCACACCTGGAAGTCACATCGACCTCTGGTGACTGACCCCTACTGGGGCCTGGAGGATATTCAGGGAGGTGGCTGAGTAAGTCTAACCCTGCCTCCCAACTGTGTATTTCAAGGATAGTCTCACATCCAAGTACTAACCACAGTCAACCCCTGCTTAGCTTCTGAGATCTGATGAAATCGGACTTGCCTGGGCTATCCAGCTCCAGGCATCTTTTTCAGTGACTCATCTTCTCATATTGTGACCAAAGTCAGCCCCCTCCCCCAAATATAGTCATCTCTAGGGAGAGTTCAGGCTTGATTTGATCTAGAACCTGCATATTGGTCTTTTTGGAGGTCCACGGTATCTTTAAAACCCTCCTCCAACACCACATTTCAAAGGAATCAACATTCTTCCTGTCAGCTTTCTTCATCATCCAACTTTCACACCCATATATCAGGGGTGGCCAACGGTAGCTCTCCAGATGCTTTTTGCCTACAACTCCCATCAGCCCCAGCCATTGGCCATGCTGGCTGGGGCTGATAGGAGTTGTAGGCAAAAAACATTTGGAGAGCTACCGTTGGCCACCCCTGCCATATATCATAATGGGGAAACCTATGGACCCATCCTTTTATATGGACCAACCAGACTGTACTGGTTAAGCGCACGGACTCTTATCTGGGAGAATCGGGTTTGATTCCCCACTCCTCCACTTGCAGCTGCTGGAATGGCCTTGGGGTAGCCATAGCTCTTGTAGGAGTTGTCCTTGAAAGGGCAGCTTCTGGGAGAGCTTTCTCAGCTCCACCCACCTCACAGGGTGTCTGTTGTGAGGAAGGAGATAAAGGAGATTGTAAACTGCTCTGAGACTCTGATTCAGAGAGAAGGGCGGGGTATAAATCTGTGTTCTTCTTCTTCTGACACAAAAGCTTGTGCAAGTTTACAGTCTCACCAAAACTCTTAATCAGGCTCCATAGTACAAAATTTTAAAAGAGCAAAGAGTGGGAAGCAGATTCTTCAAGCCATGGTGTTCAGGTTCGAAGGTGAATGGTGTGAGCTTCATGATTTACCATTTTGATGGTTACGGGGAAGGACAAAGACTTTATTTATCTATCAAAACTTTTCTATCCCAGTTTTCATCATGGTTCAAGGCGACTGTTGGGAGCCGACGCCTGGCGCCAACTCAACCCCACCCTGGCTGCCTGAGCTGAAGACAGTTGTGGGGGAGGGGGCTGACTCACTAATGGCTGGAGATGTTTGATTTAAGACTGAATTTTATTAAAGCAGGCCTTAAAAGTGGTTTACATTTTTGGTTTTATCTCCTTTTACAAATTTTAATGTAGAATCATAGAGTTGGAAGGGACTTCCACGGTCATCTAGTCCAAACACCTGCACAATTCAGGATGCTCACAAATATTTCCCTTCCACACCCCAATGATCCCTGCTGCATACCCAGAGATGGCAAAAAACCCTCCAGAATCCCTGGCCAAACTGGCCTGGAGAAAAATTGCTGCCTGACCCCAGTTTCTGTGACTTACATTTCCCTGGGCATGTAAGAGGGGACCATGAGAAAAAAGCACTGATGCAACCCCCTCCTGCCCTCCTCCTCAAGATCTGCCTAAATTCACAGAATCAACATTGCTGTCAGATGGCCATCTAACCTCAGCTTAAAAACCTTCAAAGAAGGAGAGCCTACCACTTCCCGAGGAAGCCTGTTCCACTGAGGAACCGCTCTGTCAGAAAATTCTTTCTAATGTTTAGCTGAAAACCCTTTTGATGTAATTTCAACCCCTTGGTTCTGGTCCAACCTTCTGTGTTTTATTAATATTGGAAGTAGGGATGCCAGACCACCCCCAGTGGAGATGGTAGTCCCCCGTTGCCAGCTGCCTATCAGTCAGAAGGCTGCCCAGACCATATCAGCAGCATCACACAAGATGCGACATCATCTCACCAGTAGCATCCAAGCGATTGTCTGGTGTTTGGACAAAAACTCTATGGTAGAAGCCATTTTCACCACAGAGTTTTTGCCCAAATACCAAAACATCGCCTGGATGTTGCTGGCATGATGATGTCACTTCCAGTGTGATGCCAATGACATGACCTGGGCCTTCCTTTTTTTTTGGTGGGTCTCCCCATCCCCCACCTGTAGCTATGAACAGCCTGGCAAACCTAATTGGAAGCCACCTAGAGCTCCATGGGAAGAAAGGTGACTAATAAATATTTTAAATGACTAAGGCAGGCTTTGGAAGCCTTGTGTTGAGGATGGAATACTGGGAATTTCCAAAAAATCCCCATCCTTATTGCTTAGCAACAACACATGGGGATCTGCTTCTGGCTTTGTGGGTACCTTATCTGAAATGGATGGATGTTGCAGAGAACTCTATGATAATGTAGAAGCTTCTGGGCACCAGGGGTCTTAGTTATGGGGCAACCAGGCCAAATGTTTTTTTATTCTGTTAAAAGCATATATATTTATCTTTCCCTTTTTGCAAGGACACAATAATTCTTCTTTTGTTTCTTTTGGAGAAAGCCAGAGTTTCCAGACTGATATGTTTCATTTCCACACCTCATTAAGTTAGAGACAGGCTATAGAAGATAATTAACCGCTTCTCATTTCAGGAACCCTCACCCCCTCCCCTAACATGCACACAAGGTTGAATCAGGTATTGTTTGCCACCCACATTAATGGTCCAGAACAGATTAACTGGGGCTGGATCAAAAATATCGCCCGGATAACACTGAGTATCCTTGCCATTGCACAGAGGGAAAGAGAAATTTGAGAAGAAAGGGAGGGAAATGAGAGCGGTGGGAAGAAAAACAGTTCCTCCGTTGTGCGACGGATTCCCTCTAATGAATCCTTTTTGAAAGTCGTACTTCATAATAAATGAGGACATAATATAATGCAGATGGATCAACAAGGGCATATATACAGATCGGTGGAGCTGACACTGAGGGTGTTGAGTTGAAGGTTGACAGCCAGCGAGAAGTCACAAGGGTAGATGAGTCTTGTTGGCTTCCTGTAAGGTGCCTCGGTGAACGGATGTGCCACACAAAAGGCTGGCCTTTACTGAAGCTTCTCTGAGTCCATTTAGTTAGCCCTATTGCCTCAGATAGCTGGGACTCCTTTGTATCCTTGGACAAAACTGCACCAGGACCCCACCAGTCCATCTAGTTTCATGACCCACCAAGCTGAATGCCATCCACCAACCCCAAACAGGTTTTTTTTTTTTAAAAAAAGCAGGAATGCACAGGAACGCAGTTTTGGCTAGCTTGGTGTCAGGCTTGAAGGTAACCAGGGGCCCATGGGGCCTGGGCCCCTGACAGGGTTTTACTGGAAGTGGCCTGAAAAAAATCTCATTTTGGGGTGGGATTTTCCCCACCAGCTAGTTGACCAGCGGTGGGGAAGCCCTCCCCAAATCGGGGGATCTCCCGCTTGGACCAGGGGATTGGGATCCCTATGGAGTGCTGGGGTGGGACCTGGAGAGGGCAGGGTTTGAGGAGGAGAGAGAGCTTAGTAGGGCGTAAGGCTTGCCAAGCAGCCACTTTCTGCAAGGGAACTGATGTCTGTAGCCTGGAGATCGATTGTAATTCTGGGAGATCTCCAAACCCTAGAGTTGCCAAGTCCCTCCTGGCAGCTGGCGGAGGATGGGAGGACTTACAAGGAGAAAGACCTAGGCATTGCTGGCATCACTCAGGAAGTGACACCATCATGCCAGCGATGTCCAGGCAACACAATCGTATTTGGACAAAAACTCTATGGTAAAACAGACTTCTACTGTAGAGTTTTGCCCGAATACCATAGTATTGCCTGGATGTCATGGCATTATGATATCACTTCCTGTGTGATGCCAGCAGTGAGGCCTTTCTCCTAGTAAGTCCCTTCCCGCTAGCCAGCTGATTGGTGGCTGGGGGTAGGGCCGGGTGGCAAGGGGTCCCAGGCTCCACCAGGCAGGGGGAGGTCTGGCAACTCTACCAAACCCCACCTGGAGGTTGGCAACTATACTCCCCTCATATCTATACAAAGAAATGTGCTTTAATTTCCTAGAGAGTGGGAATGTTATCCTTAAACAGAACCACTGTTGCCTCCAGGGAAGAAGAAGACCGCAGATTTATACCCGCCCTTGTCTCTGAATCAGAGTCTCAGAGCAGCTTACAATCTCTTTTGTCTCCTTCCCCCACAACAGACACCCTGTGAAGTGTGTGGGGCTGAGAGAGCTCCCCCAGATGCTGCCCTTTCAAGGACAACTCCTACAAGAGCTATGGCTACCCCAAGGCCATTCCAGCAGCTGCAAGTGGAGGAGTGGGGAATCAAACCCGGTTCTTCCAGGTAAGAGTCCACGCACTTAACCACTACACCAAACTGGGACAAGAAGATCTGAAGGACTTTCTCCTGCCAATAACCTACCTATGTCAGGAGATACTGAGCAGATGCCTTGCTCCATAAACTCCCACCTTCAGAAGCTAGGTGCTGACTTCTTGCAATACAGGCTTTTCTGTTGCTTTACACCAGTTCTGAAGTGCCCTCACCCCCCCCCCCAGTGTATCCACCTGGCACTTCACCCTCCTTCAGGTGCCAGGTGAGAGCACTTTTATCCCCCCAACCTTTTGGAGGAGTATAATTACTGCAGCATTTGCCACTTTTATCTTGGTGTGGTTAGGCTGCTTAATGACAGGCTGCTTTGTTTCATGTTTTATTCTTGCATTGTTCTAATTTTGTCTGCAAGACTACGTGGAGACCAAGCTGGATTAAGGTCCTTTAATTAAACATGAACAAAGGAAGTTGCCTTATGCGGGGAGATTTTTTTATCCGTCCAGTGTGGGGCCGCCTACAGGGGTTGGTACCAGCTCCCTAACGTGTTGGGCAAAGCTCCTGAACACCCATACTGTGCTGGATCCTTTGAGGTGGAAATGCCAGTGCATTCACAGTCACGTGGGTGGCAGCTAATTGGGGGCCCCTGGGAGGCTAACACCCTAAGCATTTGCCTAAATTGCCTAGCGGCAGAGTCAGCCCTGGCCAGTGGCTGAAATACAGATCTTCTGCAGGCAGGCAGGGCTGGATCGGGGGGGGGGGGGCGGGGGGAGTAGAGGAGGATGCTTGCCCCGGGTGCTGCCGGAGGGCAGGGTGCCAAATTGGGTATGGTGTCCATTCTTTTCTATGGGCTGATAAGATAGAATGGGCCCATAAGGGGGCGTCAGTTTTTAATTTTGCCCCCTCCCTCAAAAAACATGTAGATCCAGTCCTGCATGCAGGACATGCATTCTGTAGGAAGGAGATGCAACAGTGGTCCAGCCTTCAGATGGGGGCCTGGAGCTCTCTTGGAATTATAACTGATCTTCAGACTACAGAAGAAAATGGCCGTTTTGGAGGGCAGACTCTGTTGCATCACATCCTGGCTTAGTTCCCTCCCCAAACTCCATCCTCCTTCGGCTTTGCCCTAAATCTTCCTAACCCAGAATTGGCAGCCTTAGTTGAAGGAAGAGGAGGAGGAGGAAGAAGAAGAGGAGGAGGAGGAGGAGATTGGATTTATGCCCCACCATTCACTTTGAGTCTCAGAGCTCTCTACAATCTCCTTCCTTTCCTCTCCCTACAACAGACACCCTGTGAGGTGGGTGGGACTGAGAGAACAGCTCTGAGAGAACGGTGACTGACCCAAGGTCACCCATCTGGCAGCATGTGAAGGAGTAGGAGATCAAACCCAGTTCTGCATATTAGTCCGCCATTCTTCTTCTTTTTTAACCACGCTTAACCACTACACCAAACCGGGCCAAAGAAAATTCCACAAGAAGCCACTGAGTCACAAGAATCCACCCGGGCTTAGAACAAAGAGAAGCCATGTTGGATCAGGCCAATAGCCCATCCAGTCCAACACTCTGTACACATAGTGGCCAAAAAACCCAGGTGCCATCAGGAGGTCCATCAGTGGGGCCAGGACACTAGAAGTCCTCACACTGTTGCACCTCACAAGCACCAAGAATACAGAGCATCACTTGCCCCAGACAGAGAGTTCCATCAATATGCTGTGGCTAATAGCCATCGATGGACCTCTCCTCCATATGTTTATCCAATCCCCTCTTGAAGTTGGCAGTGCTTGTAGCCACTACCACCTCCTGTGGCAGTGAATTCCATGTGTTAATCATCCTTTGATCTGTGATCCCAAGGAAGGCTGTGATCCCAAGGAAGGTTTCCTGTGAGTAAGCCTTACTGAATAACATGGAACTTACTTCTGAGTAAACATCCTTATGACTTCTCCACTAGTGAAGAGCACTGCTCTGGTGGGGCTGGGTAGAGGGAATAAGGACTGGTTGTGGTTGGTTGAATAATATTGGTTTGTCATAGAAACCCAGGCCAGGTATTGAACTACTCCTTCAGATCCCAAATTGTTTCCATGGCAACCTCCCCAATGTTAACACAACAAAAAAGATACACTACAGGATCTTTCCACTCTTCAGACATGTGATTGTACCTCTTATCTGCCAGCAGGTAAGTTTTAAAAGAAACAGAAGGAAATTCTTTGTACAGTTTGCAGCAATATGAACTTGGATCTTTCAATATGGTCACTCCCTCTCCCAAAAGCATAGCCTGTGGTTTTGTTAATGTATTAGGGTGAACTAGATGGTCACAAAACCACAGACATTAAATTACACACAATATCTTTCTTTTGTGTGCATGTGTTTTGAGAAATTTTGAAGGTACGGCTTCCTGTTGCACTTTAACACAGTTCCAACATAGACAAAGAGATACAGAGCAGATTAGGTCTTTTTATGTTATGAGAAAGAAAGAGAGAGTGTGAGTATAATGGAGAGCTTAGAGCAGGGGTGTCAAACATGCTGCCTGGGGGCCAAATCAGGCCCCTGGAGGGCTCCTATCAGGCCCCCCCAGCAACTGGCTCTTGTCTGCTTTCTTCTCCCTCTCTCTTGCTTTCTTCTGCATCTCAGCTTGCATTGCAAGGCTTGCTCAATCACACAGGAGCTGCAGAGCAAAACCTTGATTTTCTCCATTGGTTGAGGCTCCTCCCCCTCCTGGTCCCCTGGGGAGGGAGGGAAAGAGCCAGAGCTTCCTGTGCCCAGTTCCCTGGATCCCATGGGAGAAATACAAATAAAGCACCTTTAAGACCAACAAGTGCTGTTGTAAGCAAGTTTTAAGTTTAAAAAAAAAATTAGTTGTGTTTGTCTGTGTCCTTTTAAAAGTTTATATCTCAGCTCCCTAATCTTAAATAGGTACACACATGGCCTGGCCTGACATGGCCTGGCCCGGCCCGACAAGGTCTCATTTATGTCAGATCCGACCTTCATAACAAATGAGTTTGACACCCCTGCCCTACAGTGTTAGACTACAGTCTGGGAAACCAAGTGCAAAACCATGAAGGTAACCCAATAAGCTTAGACCACTCTCTAACTTTGTTAAGAGGCTGAATGGAGGGGTCTGTATGCTTCCCTCTGGTTGCCAACTCTTGGTTGGAAAATTCCTGAAGTTTTAGTGTAGGGGGAGGAAGGTAGGTTTTGGGGATTGGAGGGCCATCAATAGAATATAATGTCACAGAGCTCACCTTCTAAAGCAGCCATTTTCTTTCGAGGAACTGATCTTTGTAATGTAGAGATCCAGTGTAATTTGTGGGGGGAAATATCCAGACCCACCGGGAGGTTGGTCACCCAGCCTTTAGCTCTTTGGAGGAATGACAGAATAATGAAAGAGCCAGTTTGGTGTAGTGGTTAAGTGTGCGGACTCTTATCTTATCTTAGGAGAACTGGGTTTGATTCCCCACTCCTCCACCTGCAGCTGCTGGAATGGCCTTGGGTTAGCCATAGCTATCTCAGGAGTTGTCCTTGAAAGGGCAACTGCTGTGAGAGCCCTCTCAGCCCCACCCAACTCAGAGGGTGTCTCCTGTGGGGGGAGAAGATATAGAAGATTGTGAGCCACGCTGAGTCTCTGATTCAGAGAGAAAGGTGGGTATAAATTTGCAGTTCTTCTTCTTCATCATCATCTTCTTCTAAAAATGCAGTCAACAGATAGTCAGTTTTGACTGTGCCGTTATGCTGTTTTTAATGTGTTGTCACCATGAGTAGAGGCAGATAGGTGTAGTGGTTAAGTGTATGGACTCTTATCTGGGAGAACTGGATTTTAATCTCCACTCCTCCACGTGCAACTGCCAGAGTGACCTTGGGTCATAAGAACATAAGAGAAGCCATGTTGGATCAGGCCAATGGCCCATCCAATCCAACACTCTGTGTCACACAGTGGCCAAAAAAACCCCCAGGTGTCATCAGGAAGTCCATCAGTGGGGCCAGGACACTAGAAGCCCTCCCACTGTTGCCCCCCTCAAGCTCCAAGAATACAGAGCATCACTGCCCCAGACAGAGAGTTCCATATACCTTGGAGAGCCAGTTTGGTGTAGTGGTTAAGTGTGCGGACTCTTATCTGGGAGAACCGGGTTTGATTCCCCACTCCTCCACTTGCACCTGCTGGAATGGCCTTGGGTCAGCCATAGCTCTGGCAGAGGTTGTCCTTGAAAGGGCAGCTTGCTGTGAGAGCCCTCTCCAGCCCCACCCACCTCACAGGGTGTCTGTTGTGGGGGAGGAAGGTAAAGGAGATTGTGAGCCGCTCTGAGACTCTTCGGAGTGGAGGGCGGGATATAAATCCAATATCTTCTTCTTCTTCTTCTTCTTCTTGTGGCTAATAGCCACTGATGGACCTTTGCTGCGTATGCTTATCTAACCCCCTCTTGAAGCTGTCTATGCTTGTAGCTGCCACGACATCCTGTGGCAGTGAATTCCATGTGTTAATCACTGTTTGGGTGAAGAAGCACTGTTCTAACCCTAACCTCAGCAATTTCATTGAGTGCCTACAAGTTCTTTAGAAAGTCTATCCATGACCATCCATATTGGGAGCATTGTGGGTAATGTGCATTCCAGGTATGTGTGGTTCCTGGGTTCTGGTAGGCATAGATGTGGCACGAGAAAAAGAACATGCTTGTGACAAAGTGCGTTCTAGCCCATGAAAGCGGATGCTAGAATAAAACGTGCTAGTCTTTGAGGTACCACAATACTCCTGTTTATTTTCTGTATGAATTAAATCGGCTTCCGCCGTTGACATACTTGGAGCCAATGAAGGGACGAGGAGTCTTGATCCCTTTTGCATAGCTTGGCCAGTGACGGAAACCCCCACTTTAATTTTAACCACAGATTTATGCCTCTTTCCCTTCCTGTCTGATTCTCAGAAAAGCTGGCTTTGAAAAAATAAAGTCTGGAACAAGCGGCTTAGGTCACCACAACCGAAGAATGGCCTCTGTCATGAGTATAAACCTCCGTGTGACATCACAGCAATGCCTGCTTTCCTATTGTGAGTGAACTTTGGAGTCTCTGATATCCTGTCCTCTTACAACTCGAAACCTGCACCATTTTTTTTTTTTTTACAGAAAACCCAAAGCCATTAAAATAAACAAACGTGGGTAGATTTTCTCACACATCAATCATGCTCTTTTCCCATCTAACCCTATCCTTTCTTTTCTGCTACACGGTGATATATAACCCTAGTGGCTGTTTCTAATGGTCTAATGAGGAGAAGAGATTATGATATATAAGGGAACAGTGTTGGCTTTCATAGGTTGTGTGGCTTTGGCTAGCCATATCTGTGTATGTTTGGGAGACAAATTATCCCTCCACTCTAACTATCTGCTACTTCGGGTCCTGATACGAGTCCCAGAAAAAAGCCAGACCTTCCTAAAATTGCTCCCCCCTTGTTTAAAATAAGAATAGGCTCCCTTTCAGCTCCCCCTCCCGCTCCAGTCATAAATACAGCCTCCATTTGCTGAGTAAAAATACACACTTTTGAATATTGTATGTTTAATAGATACAAATGCTGGATGGTACCAAAGATCTATGTAATCCGGCATCCTGGTCCATGGTGGATTGCAAAAACATCTGGAAAACTTACAATCAGGGCCTAATGCAGGGGCCCCCGAACCTGCTGAGACTGATTACTTTTCACATTTTTGAAAACAGGTAGTGGTGGGTATTATCACAATATGTGTGCTGTGAGTGCTGGAATCAGGGCTTTTTTTTGTAGCAGGAATTCCTTTGCATATTAGGCTGCACACCCCTGATGTAGCCAATCCTCTAGGAGCTTACTGGGCTCTTCTTACAGGGCCTACTGTAAGCTCTTGGAGGATTGGCTACATCAGGGGTTTGTGGCCTAATATGAAAAGGAGTTCCTGCTACAAAAAAAGCCCTGCCCGGGATCAATCACAATGTTGGGATGCATGCTCCTATGATGGTGGTGGTGGAAAGGACAATCAAGTCACAGTTGACTTTTGGCAGGGTTGCCAAGGCAAGAGGCGCTCAGAGGTGGTTTGCTATTACCTGCCTCTGATTAGTGACCCTAGACTTCCTCTGGAAGAGGTTAGTGGCCCTGGGGTGTTTGGTGTAGTGGTTAAGTGTGTGGACTCTTATCTGCGAGAACTGGATTTGATTCCCCACTCCTCCACTTGCAGCTGCTGGAATGGCCTTGGGTCAGCCATAGCTATCGCAGAAGTTGTCCTTGAAAGGGCAGCTGCTGTGAGAGTCCTCTCAGCCCCACTCACCTCACAGGGTGTCTGTTGTGGGGGAGAAGATATAGGAGATTGTAAGCCACTCTGAGGTTTTGATTCAGAGAGAAGGGCAGGTTATAAATCTGCAATCTTCTTCTTCTCTGTCTCCCAGCCAAGTATGAACCAGGGCTGAACTTGCTTAGCTTCTGAGATCTGAGAAGTTGGGATAGCCTGGGCCATCTAAGTCATGTGCTCCTATGATGCCACTTTGTGACCCCTTATGGTAGAGAAAATCAGGGTATAAAACCCAGCTCTTCTTTTTTAAGAACATAAGAGAAGCCATGTTGGATCAGGCCAATGGCCCATCCAGTCCAACACTCTGTGTCACACAGTGGCCAAAAAAATTATATATACACACACACACACATATATATATATATACACACACTGTGGCTAATAGCCACTGATGGACCTCTGCTCCATATTTTTATCTAACCCCCTCTTGAAGCTGTCTATGCTTGTAGCCGCCACCACCTCCTATGGCAGTGAATTCCACATGTTAATCACCCTTTGGGTACTTCCTTTTATCCGTTTTAACCTGACTGCTCAGCAATTTCATTGAATGCCCACAAGTTCTTGTATTGTGAGAAAGGGGGAAAAGTACTTTCTCTACTTTCTCCATCCCATGCATTATCACCCTGCAGTCGAAGTTTCTCCAAGCTAAAGAGCCCCAAGTGTTTTAACCTTTCTTCATAGGGAAAGTGTTCAAACCCTTTAATCATTTTTCTTCTATGCCTCTGAAAAACTACCCTTCTGAGGCACTGCCCTCCAAATCCTCTTGCATTTACTGGCGCAGGTCTGACAACACTAATCAGGGAAAATCAGGGAGGTGTATAAACACACCATGATGCTGTAGGAAGCAGGCTGCGGGGGGAATTGCTTCCCAACAGCATCAAACCTAAGGCAAATAACCTGTGTGAAAATGTCTTACATAGTTATTAACATGAGTGAAGAAATCCAATAGAGAGCCAGTTTGGTATAGTGGGTATGTGCAAGGACTCTTATCTGGGAGAACCAGGTTTGCTTCCCCACTCATCCACATGCACTTGCTGATGTGACCTTGAGTCAGTAACCGTTTTCGCACACTGCTCACCTCGGAGTCACGTCTCTCTTCACTGTGCAGAATCTGGTTGGATTTCCCACCATCTGCGCCGTAGGAGCAGGAAGAGTCACGGCTTCTGCGTCGCCAACGGAAATCGCTAAAACCCAGTTTCCATTTGCGAGGCAGAAGCCGCGGCTCTTCCTGCTCCTCTGGCGCAGATGGTGGGAAATCTGACCAGACGCTGCGCAGTGAAGAGGGATGTGAGTCCGAGGTGAGCTGTGTGTGAAAACGGTTATTCACAAGTTCTTGCAGAGCTGTTCCTCTCAAAAAGCAGTTTCTGTCAGAGCTCTCTCAGCCCCACCTACCTCACAGGGTGTTTGTTGTGGGAAGGGGAAAGGAAATTGTATGCCACTCTGATTCTTTCAGGTAGTGAAGGGTGGGGTATAAATCTAATCTCCTCCTTTTTCTCCCCCTTTCCCTCCCACTCTGCTCCTTCTCCTCCTCCTTCTTCTGCTTCCTCTTCTTCTTCTTCACTATCCACACTGACCCAAAATTTAGCTACATGAGCCAAGCGCTTATTTTGTCAGCAACAGCAATGGATTTACAGACTATACATGCTGGCATTCCAGAAACTGCATATATTATATCACCACACAGAATTCCATATGGATGTATTTTAGTGTTTTTCAGTATGAACATGTTTCCGCATCGGTTCCTTTCTTGTGCTGCTCATATACATTTCACTTTTCATTATATTCTTTGGAGTGTTGATATTACTCTGACAATATAATATACCTACGGTTGTTTACGTCATGGTTTTATGTGTCAGTCCTATTACAGTCCAATGTAGAGGACATTTCTTTAAGGTGGTCTTTTTGCTTGCTTGCTTTAGTTAAGTTTGGATTTTTGCTTGTTTTCTCTTTCCTTTTTTTATCCCCATGAGAGCTTTCAAAGAGATCTGGCTAGTCACCTTTAAAAGCATAATGCTGGTCTAGACAGACTTTTGCTTTGATCCACTAGGGATTTTGTTATGCAACAACTGAATGCAATTAACAGTTCTCCATATACCCCAGTTAAGAAGAAGAAGATGATGAAGAAGAAGATATTGGATTTATATCCCGCCCTCCACTCCAAATCTCAGAGTGGCTCACAATCTCTTTTATCTTCCTCCCCCACAACAGACACCCTGTGAGGTGGGTGGCGCTGAGAGGACTCTCACAGCAGCTGCCCTTTCAAGGAACCTCTACCAGAGCTATGGCTGACCCAAGGCCATTCAGCAGCTGCAAGTGGAGGAGTGGGGTATCGAACCCGGTTCTCCCAGATAAGAGTCCACACACTTAACCACTACACCAAGCTGGTCCCTAAAAAGCACTCTGCAGATGACATCTGCATGTGAAAAATCAATGCAAGAAGAGATGTTGGCCCTGCTCTACCATCTTTCTCTAACTCATGATCTTCAACTCATCTATCTCCAACTCATGACCCCTGCAGCTGTGCACATACAAGTTGTGTGCATATACACACCATCTCCATGATTAGGAAACCTTTTTTTCTAACATTTCTGAACATGGGAACAGAGCCTTATGTGCCTACACTCATGCATTCATGAACCAGCACTTGCATTTATGTGGAACAATCAGTGCATGTGCAGCCTTCCAAAAGGGCAAATAGTGGGGAAAATGGTGTGGGTGGGGAAAATGGTGTGGGGGACAGTTAAAAACTCTTCCCCATGGACCACAGTAATGATTTATATCCTGCCCTCCCCACAAGCGGGCTCAGAGCCCCATGAGGTTGGAAAGAAGAAGACAAAGAATAATAATAAGATATTGGATTTATATCCCATCCTGTACTCTGAATCTCAGAGTCTCAGAGCTGTCAGAATCTCCTTTACCTCCCCCCTTCCCACAACAGACATCCTGTGAGGTAGGTGGGGCTGAGAGAGCTCTCACAGCAACTGTCCTTTCAAGGACAACTTCTGCAAGAGCTATGGCTGACTCATGGCCGTTCCAGCAGCTGCAAGTGGAGGAGTGGGAATCAAATCCGGTTCTCCCAGATAAGAGTCCGCGCACTTAACCACTACGTCAAATTGGCTCTCCTGAGGCCAAGCAGGAAACTTGCAGCTGATATGGGACTAACAGAATACAAGTGAGGTCTGAGAACCCAGAAACAGCCTGTGAAAAACCATAACATGTAGTGTGGTCCTTACAGCTAAACAGCAAAATGGGTGCTCATTCATGATGAATTCCAAGCATGTATTCCATTTAGGGAACTTTATCCTTTATTAAGCCAAATTGGTTGGTCTCCCAGTAGCCTAAACAGTCTTCAACCCTGAAGTATAGCATAATCCTAAACATAGTAACACCATTCTAAATCCACTAATGTACATATGCATGCAAGTGCCATCAAGTCACAACCAACTTACGGTGACCCCATCAAAGGGCTTTCAAGACAAATGACAAGCAGAGGTGGTTGACCATTGCCTCCCTCTGCAGAGTAGGGTTGCCAGGTCTGACTGAAAAAAAATCTGGGGATTTTGGGGGTGGAGCCAGGAGACTTTGGGGAGGAGTCAGGAGCAAGGGAGTGACAAGTATGACTGAACTCTGAAAGGAGTTCTGGCCATCATATTTAAAAGGACCGCATGGCTTTTAAATGCCTCCCCTCCATTTGGAATAATGAAGTAAAAGGGCACCTTCTTTGGGGGCTCATAGAATTGGACCCCCTGAATTTGCTTAAAGAGATGACTATTTCATCTTCACTGGTTCAATTGGATCCCTCTTCTTAAGAAAAGGCTGCAGCTGAATAGCATTTGAAATAGAAAATCTGCTTTGTTTTATGCAAAGGAATTGTGTCAATGTTAGGATTTTTATTGTTTCTTCATACTTCCACTCTGCTTTGTTTTCTCTTCCAGCCATTCTTTCCCTACTTTGTGGTGGGCACTCAGTTCCAAAGGATGAGTTTTTGCAAAAAAGAAAAAGGAAATAATGCTAAATTGACTTGATTGCTGGCCTGTCTGGAAAGGGCTTGCTCAGACCTTCAGATGAAAATTTCATCCTTCTCCGTTTAGGGCTCTGTATAGTTCCACACAAATTTTGATTCGAAGTTGTACAATCTTCCATTTGTACATCCCCAGGGGTGGAATTCTAGCAGGAGCTCCTTTGTATATTAGGCCGCACACCCCTGATGTAGCCAATCCTCCAAGAGCTTACAAGGCTCTTTTTTGTAAGCTCTTGGAGCATTGGCTACATCAGGGGTGTGTGGCCTAATATGCAAAGGAGCTCCTGCTAGAATTCCACCACTGTACATCCCTGACCTGAATGGCCGAAGCTAGCCTGATCTCAGCAGATTGGCAACTCTTTAACAACATGGTCAGAGACCAAGAAAACTCCCATCTCATTCTTGCACTGTTTTCCCTCAGAGGCAGGGCCTTTTTTGTAGAAAACACCCCCAGCAAGAACTCATTTGCATATTAAGCCACACCCCTTGACATCACCATTGTTTCACTCAGGGCTTTTTTGTAGACAAAGCCCAGCAGGAAATCATTTGAATATTAGGCCACACCCCCGATGCCAAGCCAGATGGAACTGCGTTCCTGCTCAAAAAAAGCTCTGCTCAGAGGTGTGTGTGTTTGTGGAACCTGGGGATTTGCCATCTTTTTTTGCTGGATTGCACACTAGTTTAATATTTGTTTGGTTTTTTAAAAAAATATGGCTAAGTATGCAATCCCTTTAGTTGCCCCCTGGCAAGGGTAGAGCCCTCCATGAGAAATAGCACACAGTCAGCGTTGAAGTTTTCACTCAAAACCAAACATGTAAAACCACTGATCAAAGGGCCATCATTTGCTTGTTGTCGTTTGAACTTCCATCCTTTGGGCAGGCTCGGAACCCTTTTAAGACAGCTGAAGCCACCAAATCTGTTAATACTGGAAAACAGCATCTTTGCCAAGATTAGTGGAAGGGTTAGAAGCAGACATCAAGGACAGCAGGCTCAATCAGATTTTTATTACTGAGATTATTCTCATGATGTGTGTCTTGTGCTTAACTTTTCCTAAGAAAACACTGATCCCTTTATCTCCTGCGATGGCCAAAAGAGCCATCTGCACTGGCAAAGATTAAGCAGCTGAAGTGCACTCAGCACAGAACGGAGTGTGCCCCTTTTAGTTAAATAACAGCAATGCAGATGGAATTGGAACTGTCCAACCAATAACATGAATTTTAACAGGGATAAATGTAAAGTAATGCATTTAGGTAGGAAAAATCCAATGCATGGTTTTAGGATGGGGGAGACTTGTCTTAGCAGTAATATGTGCGAAAAGGATCTAGGGGTCTTAGTGGACCATATGCTGAACATGAGTCAACCGTGTGATGTGGTGGCCAAAAAGGCAAATGCAATTTTGGGCTGTATCAACAGAAGTATAGTGTCCAGATCATGTGAAGTGATGGTATCGCTTTACTCTGCTCTGGTAAGACCTCCCCTGGAGTTTTGTGTTCAGTTTTGGGCACCACATTTTAAGAAGGATATAGACAAGCTGGAATGGGTACAGAGGAGGGTGATGAAGATGGTGAGGGAACTGGAGACAAAGTCCTATGAAGAAAGGTTGAAGGAGCTGGAGAGAAGGTGGCTGAGAGGTGATATGATCACCTTCTTCAAGTACTCAAAAGACTGTCATCTAGAGCATGATGTGGAATTGTTTTCTGTGGCCCCAAAAGGTAGGACCAGAACCAATGGGTTGAAATTAAAAGAGTTTCTGGCTCAACATTAGGAAGAACTTCCTGACTGTTAGAATGGTTCCTCAGTGGAATAGGCTTCCTCAGGAGGTGGTGGGCTCTCCTTCCTTGGAGGTTTTTAAAAGAGGCTAGATGGCACGCATAGCTGGTCTTGAGGACAAAAGGAGACTGAGGAAGAATCGCACTGCTACAGCACCAACCCCAAATCAGACTTTTCCCTGCAGCTGCTGTGGCCGGATCTGCCTGTCCCGCATTGGTCTTGTCAGCCACCAGCGAGCCTGCAGCAGACGTGGACTACAGCACCCTTCTTAAATCTTCGTTCGCGAAGTCAAGCCGAGAGAGAGATGGCCATCTAACCGCAATGAAGATCCTGTGAATGTAGGCGGAGGTACTTGTGAGTTTCCTGCATTGTGCAGGGGGTTGGGCTAGATGACCCTGGGGATCCCTTCCAACTCTATGATTCTATGAATTTGGGCTTCCATACGTAAAATGAGCAGATCCACAGGTTAATCTAAATGCGTACTGTAGTTCTAAGTTGCTGTGCAATCCTACTATTCTAAATAGAGACATCATTTTTAAGAATCTTTTTCTAATGGCTAAATATGTGTCTTTGCAGAATGATCACTTCTGGGTGTCCCCAGTTGTTATGCTCCCCCTCCATGCCTTTTTTGCCTTCATTAATTGGGAATTCTAGGACCAAAAGCCTTCCAAGAGAAGAGTTAAGGCTCTTTCAAATATGCTCATGTTTTCAGTAGCATGGAAATAAGCAGGGCTTTTTTTGTAGGAGGAACTACAAAAAAAGCCCTGGAAATAAGATAAGGCTGCCACTGATTCCTGTGTACCAAACAACTGACAAAGTTAGAAATCCTGTGTTTAGTCATAAGTAGATGGGGACATATATGCCTGTTCCTTTATGAGATTTCAGCTTTTTCTTTTTTCTTTTTTTTAAAAAAGGGTAATAAGGAACCTGAGGGAAAAACATTATAGTGAGGAGAAAAGGGGCAGAGCAGAATTTTCTCTCTCTTTCTGCCCTCCCCTCTCTGTCCTCCTCAAACTTTTTGGCTTCCCAGAGCCTACACTGAGAACAGCTGTTACCTCAGTCATACTTCTGAGGTAGCGCTTCTGTTAAAAAGAAGGGCAGATCAGCCCATATAATGGCTTTGGGGGTGAAGGTGTGTGTGAGAAAGTTCATTCCCTCCTTTTGGAAGCAGCAAAAATAATCAGACAGCTGTGAAAAAATACATAAAGGGAGTCCCGGAGGGCAGTTTCTTCCTTTGGTAAGATGGGTGGTGAAAAGGAAATAAAGGTAGCTTAAAAAAAAAAAAAATCCATCAAGGCTGTTTTCTCATGATCTGAGACTAGAGCTTTTTTTGTAGCAGGGACTCCTTTGCATATTAGGCCACACACCCCTGATGTAGCCAATCCTCCAAGAGCTTACAGGGCTCTTAGTACAGGGCTTACTGAAACTGCAGGAGGATTGGCTACATCCGGGGTGTGTGGCCTAATATGCAAAAGAGTTCCTGCTACAAAAAACGCCCTGTGTGAGGCACACTGAATCGCAGAATGACAGGGCTGGAAGGTGCCATGCAGGTCATCTAGTCCAACCTCCCGCCCAATGAAGGATCAGTCTAGCATTCCTAGCAAGTGTTTCTTCAGCCGCTGCTTGAAGTTTCCCAGTGATGGGGAACTCATCACCTCCCTAGGCTGCAGATACTACTGCTGAATTACTCTGTCTTACTCTTTAAAAAAACCAAAATACCCCTAATATCCAGCTGGTAACTTTCTGCAGATAATTTAAACCCATTATTGCAAATGCTCTCCTATGCTGTCAACAGGAACAGCTCCCTGCCTTCCATTAAGTGACAGCTTTTCAAATACTTTGAGAGAGCAGTCATGCCCCCGCCAACCTCCTCTTCTTCAGACTGAACATTCCCAAGTCCCCTCAGCCTTTCCTCATAGGGCTTGGTCTCTAGGTCCCTGATCATCCTTTTTGCTCTCTGCACTGTTCCAGGGATGCTCTAGGATTCATGGTAAAACTCTATGGTACTATAGAGTTTTACCATGAATCCTAGAGCATCTACAGTGCGACATGCCCAGTGTGATTATGCCACTTCTGAGTGACATCATCACATGGGGCACGTTGCATGGCAACAGGGCTGTTTGGAGGTGGGGATCCCTCAGCAGCCTGCTCTATGCCAGTGGGTCGGGCCCCCCCAAGCCATGGGATCCCCGCCCCTCGCAGGAGTTTGGCAGCCCTAGCACCCACTCCTTTCTGTCTAGAACTGCCTCCAGAACCACACACAGTATTCCATGTGTGGCCTGACCAATGCAATGTATAGCATGACTATGATATCTTGTGATACAGAACTCATGCCTCTATTGATGCATTTCTCCTTGGTTTTTCTTTCAGCTAAAGTACCAGACACAATGTACTGGAGGTCTGCACCTTTGTGGGTTATGTTCTTCTGACAGCCAACTAAAATAAATTTTAAAAATCCCTTGGCATTCTGAAGGGAGCAGACAGGTTCAGCCCTTGGTCTCTGCCAGTTAAGAATGTGTTTTAGGTGCACAATGTAGTTTCCTGCATGCCTTAGGGCCCCCTCCCGGCTCCATGGACCCAGCCTGGCCCTCTCCTGAGGGCTGTTTTGGCATTCAGAATGTCTGTGCACAAGATATCCCCTTGCCTAGTTGGTTAGCAATGCATCTCACTGCAGCAAATACACACCCATGGCTTGGAGCTATTATAAACATGTAGAACTTGGCGAAATATTGCGTGTCTCCACATGGCAATTATTTTACAATTTTTTTTAAAAAAACAGAGACTACAGTTGCTTTGGTAGAGTTATGTCTTTCTTAACAGTAAACGGTTAAAAAAAGTTCTAATTACTACAACAAAATTAAATGAATGAATGCGAGTGTGCCAGTATAAACAGGAAGAAATTCAGTTGCAAAACTTTAAGCTTGTCTATGAGAATTCATGACTCTTTATGACATTCCTGCACCTTTCGATATCACTTTACACATGGAAAGCAAAAAAAAAAGGGGGGGGGATGCCTCAGTTTATCTTCTCAGCCCCCTTATGAAGCAAGAAAGCAGTTGAGTCTTCTCACGCCTGGATTTTAGTAAGGGAGTGATCTAGGACATCTTGAACGGATAAATATGGCTAGCTGGAAGCAGTGTTCCTATTCCGATTTCATTTGTCGAAATAATTTTTTTTCTCACACAATGGATTTTTCGGGGTATTTGTGGAAGGGGAAAAAAGGCGGTTTTGCTATAAATTAACATTAGTTGTGTCTGTCATGGTCAGTGACTTCCTTGGATGCTTTCTTTGCTCCTGAAGCTGCCAAAACGGCACCACTCATTTTTCAAAACGACACGCAGGTTGGAAGCAGGGAAATGGCGCCTCCTCTGGAATCCACTGGACAGTGAGACTGCTTTGCATTTCATGTATCTACCTTCTAACCTAGCAAATATAGACAGTTGACATCACTGGCTATATCAGCGAGCCAAAAGCACTATCAAAGTCTGACCAGGGGCAACAAAGATCTAGACCAGGGGTGGCCAAACTGTGGCTTGGGAGCCACATGCGGTTCCTTCACACATATCGTGTGGCTCTTTTTTTATTTTTTGGTTAAAACAATTTTTATTTAGTAACATATGGTAACAATATCTTATTCCTGCATCATTAATAACTTCTTTTTATCTATCCCATATATTACTTTCTAACCACCCCTCCCCCCGTTACTTGACCCCCCACCGGTGTTATTTACTTATAATACTAATATTAAAAGGTACCCTTAACTAATAAAAACAAAAATTTACATTCTTCTTCCTTCTAAGACTTAATCATTATCAAAAATTGTCCAATGTCCTTTTATTTTCCACTCCTTTTCTACATATTTTCTGAACTTTTTCCACTCCATCTTAAAAACTTCTAAGTCATAGTCTCTTAAAATTCTTGTTAATTTGTCCATTTCACACCATGTCATAACTTTTACAATCCAATCCCATTTCTCTGGTATTTTTTCTTGCTTCCGCAACTGCACATATAATGTCCTAGCAACTGAAAGCAAGTACCAAATTATAGTTCTATCTTCTTTTGGAAATTTTTCCATTTGTAATCCCAACAGAAAAGTCTCTGCAATTTCCTTAAATTCATATCCCAAGATCCTAGAAATTTCTTGTTGAATCATCTGCCAATACTTTTTCGCTCCTTCATAAGTCCACCACACATGATAGAAAGAACCTTCATATTCTTTACATTTCCAGCATCTGTCTGGCATCTTATTGTTCATCTTTGCCAACTTTTTAGGAGCCATATACCATCTATACATCATTTTAAAACAGTTCTCTTTAATACTATGACACGTCGAAAGCTTCATTGAGTTCTTCCAAAAATATTCCCAAGTTTCCATCTGTATTTCTTTATTTACATTTATTGCCCAATTAATCATTTAAGATTTCACTACTTCATCTTCTGTGGACCATTTAAAAAGTAATTTATATAGTTTTGAAATTAATTTTTCATTGTCTCCAAGCAGAACTCTTTCCATTTCTGTTTGCTCTTTTCTTATTCCTTCCGTTTTAATATCATTATCCACCAAGCTCTTTATTTGTTGCATTTGGAACCAATCATATTTATTATTCAGCTCTTCAGCAGTTTTCAATTCTATTTTGCCACTTTGTATTTTTAATAGTTGATTATATGACAACCACTTTTCTTCACCCGTCTCAGCTGTTATTTTTATTACTTCTGCTGGCACTATCCATAACGGTTTTCTCTCATCTCCATATTTCTTATATTTCATCCATGTATTTAGCAAATTATTTCTTATATAATGGTGAGAGAAAAAACTATCCATCTTTTTTCCCCCATAATACATATAAGCGTGCCAGCCAAATTTATTTCCATGACCTTCCAATGCTAAGAGTTTTTTATTTAACAGCATCATCCATTCTTTTATCCACACTAAACAAACTGCTTCGTGATATAATTTTAAATCTGGTAATTGGAATCCGCCTCTCTCTTTTGCATCTGTTAAAATTTTCATTTTAATCCTTGGTTTCTTCCCAGCCCACACAAACTCTGAATTTTTTCCTTGCCATCTATTAAATTGTTTACTGTCTTTCACAATCGGGATAGTTTGAAACAAATACATTATTCTTGGTAGAATATTCATTTTAATTGCAGCTATTCTGCCCAACAATGACAAATTAAGTTTATTCCATTTTAACATATCTTCATCCATTTTGCGCCATAGCTTCTCATAATTATTTTTGAACAAATCAATATTCTTCATTGTTATCTCCACACCCAAATATTTTACCTTTGAGGTAACTTCATAACCCGTTAGCCTCTGCAATTCCTTTTGCTTGTTTACTTGCATATTTTTACATAGAAGTTTTGATTTTTCTTTATTAACACAAAGTCCCGCCAATTCCCCATATTCTTGTATTTTAGCTAACAACAAAGCTGCTGGAGAGCTGCTATTTCTAGGCTGGAGAGGGTGTGATGAAAGGGCAATTGGTTTGTGGATGTGCCCATTGTTTGGTGGGGCTTCCTGGAAGGGTAGTGATAAGGAAACTGGCTGTTGAATGTGACCATTGTTCTGTGTTAATTGCTGGGAGGGTTGGAAGGGCACTTGAGCCCTTGAGCACTTGAGGGTTGAACACGGCACTTGAGCCCGAAAGATTCTACAAACCCTAATGATGTTACCAGCCATGAAAACCTGAAATTCTTGGATTTGCATCAGTAAGATTTCAAGAGTCATTATAAACAACAGTGGGGAAAGCGGACAGCCTTGTCTTGTACCTTTACTAATTATCATGTCTTCTGTAAGATCTGCATTTATACATAGCCTTGCACATTGTTCAGTATATATTGCTTTTATCATCCTTATAAAGTTTTCCCCAAATCCATTTTCTCCATTACTGCAAACATAAAGTCCCAATTTAAATTATCAAATGCTTTCTCTGCATCCGCAAAGAATAATGCTACTTCCTTTTCTGGATGTCTTTCATAATATTCTACAATATTTACAATCTACAATATTTACAACAGTTCTAATATTGTCTCTTATTTGCCTTTTGGGGAGAAACCCCACTTGATCTTCCTTTATAAAATTTGTCAAATGTTGTTTCAGCCGTTCTGCCAAGATTCTTGTGTATATTTTATAGTCATTATTTAATAGTGAGATTGGTCTATAATTTTTTACATTCATGACATCTCTATCTTTCTTTGGAATCAACAAAATAACAGCTTCCTTCCACATATTTGGTATTTTCCCTTTTATTCTTATCATGTTCATCAATGTCTGAAGTTTCGGTATTAACTCCTATTTGAAGGCTTTAAAAAATTTAGCTGTATATCCATCTGGCCCAGGTGTTTTTTCATTTTCTAGAGATGTCACTATTTCTTTATTCTATAGTAAATCTTCATTCAATCTCCATCTTCTCAACTTTTTAGACAATTTTATAATCCACATTATTGGGTTATGATTCTTTGTTATAAGGCCTAGATCTTTAATACCCCCCAACATGTCAATTCTGGAAAAAGTTTTATGTCTTCCTGAAAAAACAGTATAGTCCCACACTTCAGGATTAAATTTCCTCCATATATCCTCCAAATTTTTTTGTTTGACCAATTAAAAAAAAAGACTTTGGCAATTTTCCTTCATTATTTTTTCCCCCAGACCTATCCAGTGCGTTCTTAATTGTTCCATTAAAGTCCCCCATTATCAAAACTTGATCATATGTCACTTCATCAAATTGTTGTATAATGTCTTTTTAAAAAGCATCCTTTGCTCCATTTGTTGCATAGAGTCCCAGTAACAACGGTTTTTTTTGCATTTAATATTATTTCTACAGCTACAAATCTTCCATCTTTATCTTTAAACACTAATTTCGGGTCCAATTCTTGTTTAATATAAAAAATCACTCCCCTTTTCTTCTGTTCAGCCAATGAATGAAATTCTAGTTCCAATTGCTTATTCCATAAAAATTTGTAATCCTTCTGTTTGATATATACTTCTTGTAAACAAACTATATTACACTTTTGCTTTTTAATCCAATGAAGCGTTGCCTTTCTTTTTTGTGGTGAATTTAGTCCATTTACATTCCAAGATAATAATTTGTTATCCATCATGGTGCAAATTCTTTATGTTCTTCATAAAATCCATGCAGTTCCTGTGTGCTTGTAATTGTAATCCTTTTTCCTTGTAGCTCAAAGCTCAAACTTTCGGGTATTATCCATCTATACCTCATTTCATTGTCCCGTAATTTTTCTGTCAATTTTTATATATGCTCTTCTGTCATTTATCACTTGTCTTGGCAACTCCTTCATAATTCTTACTCTGCTGCTTCCCACTATCAATGTCTTTTCAAAGTTTTTATTCATGATTTTTCCCATCATTTCTTTTGTCATATATCTTATAACCACATCTCTTGGTAGATTATTTTTTTGGCATATAGTGAGTTCACTCTATACATATAATTATACATGTTTCTAGTCCCTTCAGGATCTTCCTCCAAATATTCTGCAATTATTTTTATTATATATTCTTTCAAATTAGTTTCTTCATCCTCAGGTATTCCTCTCAGATGTATCTGGTTCTCCATCAATTTGCAGTCATGAATTGCCACTTTTTCTTGTATTTTTAACAAGGTGGAATCATATGCTTTCACTCTCCCTTCCATCTTTTGCACTTTTTTTGATGTCACCACAGTCTCATTTCTGAGATCCTCTATATCTTTTCTTTAGCTCTTCAATATCTTTTCTAATTTCTTTTTTGGAAGCAGTTATCATCTCTTTCATCCCTTTCATTATCCTGGCTTCCATTGTATCTAATTGGTCCTGCATTTTCTCCAGTGAAGCAGTCCTTGCATGGGTTTGCTTGTGGTCTGACATGTAAAAACACCGAAAATTTTGACCTCACCAAATTAAATTTCAACTATCAGATTTAAAAGAGTGAGGCTTGCTCATTCCAATAAGCCTAATTTTGCTGTCCTCAGAGCCTCCTGGGCTCAGATATTAATTTTTAAAGTTTTTATTTTTTCCAAAATGACGGTCGCGACTTTCTGCTTCACTTTAAAAAAAAATTCCTTTTTCTTCTAGAGGCTTCTAAAATGGTTATTAACAGTAATGTCCAATAGTCTTTATCTTATAATCATCACCTCTGTCGGCTCCACCAATTTTTATTGTCCTGAACACTTTAAAAATTTTATTTAAATTTTAGCCTCCTAGCAATGGCCGCTGATGTTTTTCTATGATATTATAGTCCTAGAGTAGGCTGGCTGCTTCAATGATTTCCCTTTTCCATCCGATACTTTCTGCTTTGCTTGCCACCAAATCCCGTTTTCGCTGGTAGAGAGATCTCACGATACTTGACGTATTTCCTGTGTTGGCTGTGGGAGCTGCAAATCTATGACGATGGGGCTTTTTCTCCAAAACCACAAGTAGACAAAACAATAAATTCCTTTCCACTTTTTAGCACTGTCCTTTAAATTTACAAAGTCCACATTTCGCCCCTTCGCCCCTTCTTCTTCCAAGCTTTCTAGATTTCAATTTCCCACCTTCTGATTTTATTTTGTTTAACTTTAATTAGTCCCGGAATGAAAGATAGCAATCTGTACCTTTTCTGTAGTTATCCAGATCCACACCGGTCTTGTATAGCTTTAGATGTTTAGCAGTATCAAAGAAGATTAGGATCCTGTCAAGCTTATGTCAAATAAATGACTCTAAAAACTTCTGCAGATGATGAAAATGCAACTCCGGAGACCCTTCAAAGCCTCGAAGGAGCCCCCCCCTGGGACTCCCTTTTAGCCAAGGTAAATCTCCTCAAAGTTTCCTGTGCATATCTTGGACTGATCTCTGACTGAGAAAAGTAGGCAGTAGGCATTAGATTGCCTTCCACTACCCCGAACAGAAGTTCCAGCTTGCTCCCCTTCTGAGAAGCAGTTCAGCTCGGCATTTTCCAACCCCGGAAGTCCACATATTGTGTGGCTCTTGAAGCTCCCACCGCCCTGACAATGAACTTGGAGAAGATGTTTGTTTCTTTAAATCATGTTGAGCCAATCTGGTTTGGTGTAGTGGTTAAATGCATGGACTCTTATCCGGGAGAACCAGGTTTGATTCCCTGCTTCTCCACTTGCACCTGCTGGAATGGCCTTGGGTTAGCCACAGCTCTTGTAGGAATTGTCCTTGAAAAAGCAGCTGCTTTGATAGTCCTCTCAACCCCACCCACCTCACAGGGTGTCTGTTGTGGGGGGAGAAAATAAAGGACATTGTAAGCCGCTCTGAGTCTCTGATTCAGAGAGAAGGGCAGGGTATAAATCTGCAATTCTTCTTCAGCTGGCAGCTTGGAGAATGCATATAAAGTTGCTTTCTTTCCACCTCCTCCACCTTCCTCTATTTTCCTTCCTTCCTTCCTTCCTTCCTTCCTTCCTTCCTTCCTTCCTTCCTTCCTTCCTTCCTTCCTTCCTTCCTTCCTTCCTTCCTTCCTTCCGTCTGTCTTGGGGCTCTCAAACATCTGACATTCATGTCTTGTGGCTCTCACACATCTGACATTTATTCTGTGTGGCTCTTATGTTAAGCAAGTTTGGCCACCCACAATCTAGACCAAGGGTGGCCAAACTTGCTTAACGTAAGAGCCACAAAGAATATTATAGATGTCTGAGAGCTGCAAGACATGGACATCAGGTGTTTGAGAGAAGGAAGGAAGGAAGATGAGGGAGGCAGGTGGGAGGGAGATGTAGAAAGAAAGCAACTTTAACTTTAAATGCACTCTCTAAATCACCGGCTTGCTTGGCTTGGAGAAGTTATTTAAAGAGACAAATGCCTTCTCCAAGGCAGCTGACAGAGCAGTGGGGGCTTCAAGAGCCACACAATATGTGTGAAAGAGCTCCTGAGCTGTAGTTTGGCCACCCCCAATCTATACTGTACAGATTTCTTTGACATAGCACCTCTAAAGAACAATATATCTGTATGGTATTTAGAACAATATGTAGTGATTGTCATGTAATGCAATGAAAACTGAAATATATTTCCCTACATAACACTGCACCCCACCCCAACGAAAGAAAAAAAACACTGGTAACAAACTGAGAGCCAATTTGGTGTAGTGGTTAAGAGCGCAGACTCTAATCTAGGAGAACCAGGTTTGATTCCCCACTCCTCCACTTGCAGCCAGCTGTGTGACTCTGAATCAGTCACAGTTCTCTCAGAGCTCTCTCAATCCCACCTACCACACAGGGCGTCTGTTGTGGGGAGAGGAAAGGAAGGAGATTGTAAGCCGTTTTGAGACTCTGAGTGAAGGGTGGGATATAAATCCAAACCTCCTTCTTTTTTGTCCCTTTGGGGTTCCTGTAGTGACCTCCTGACTGAGGTCTGGCCTTCTGAGAGCTATGCCAAGTAGAACCTATCTTTGTTACTGAAGACCAAAAGTAGGGATTTACTGGCTTTCCAGACCCCATACTGGTTTTAGTAGCCATACACCCCACTAACAACCATACTTGTGGCAGGGTGGCCAAGGGTGTATCCAGCCTGGAGTATTTCCAGAGATGCTTTCTGCACTTTCATATCTGGTCTCTATAATCCTCTTCACATCAATGGCAAATGAAGCTTGCAGAAACTTCATGTTCCATTTTGACCATAAACACAATGACCTTCTTCACCCAAGTGGCTGCCCCACCTGTTTTCTCTTTCCCTTTATGAAGTTCTCTCTCCTAGCTCAGACATTGTACACTTTGGTATTTTGGAGGCAGCCAAGTTTCATCTGTGGATTACATCACTTTTTTTCTTCTGTGAACACATCTGCTTCTACTTCCATTGACTCCTTGTGACTGCTTTCCCCATTGTAAAAAGAGTCTTTCCCTGATAAGCCTGCTTCAAAGCATTATATGACCTCCTTTTCCCATTCCCTCCCTATCCCAGTTCAGTAGTATTTTCCAAGCCTTCTCTTGTATTTATCAAAAATGTCTATACACTGTCTTTTAACCAGCTTCTTAAGGTGGTTTACAAATACTAAAACACACTGAAAAACAATCAACAGTGTCTGAAATAAATACTAAATTATTCAACACAAGAAATGAAACAAGCTGTTTCTGAACAGTTTCTTCTTTGCTCTCTGTATCATACCCTCAAAGGCCTGTGTCAAAAAAGAAAACACCGGTTCATAAAAAGTTGCAAGCCGAGTGGCCTGATGAACTTTGCTAAGGAACTGTGCAGAGAGGTCACCACTAACAAGGTTCTGCTCCTTACAAGCCATCCTCCTTACTTCAGACATTGAGGAACCTCTGGGCAAGATCCCTTTCATTGTCATAAAGTATGAAGAGAAGCATATGGAAAGGGGCAACCTCTGTTTTTTCTTGGAGTGGATTCAGGTCTTCCAGCCAGCCATATAATGACTTCTATGAAGGTCATAAGAAGAACCCTGCTGGATCAGACCAGTGGTCCACCTAGTCCAGCATCCTGTCTCACAAAGTGGCCAACTAGGTCCTCTGGAGGGCCAACAATAGGGCATAGAGGCTGAAACTTGCCCCTGATGTTGCCTCCTGGCTCAGGGATTTAGAGGTGTAGTGCCTCTGAACTCGGAGATACACCTCAGTCACCATGGCTACTAGTGCCCACTGATAGACTTATCCTCCATGAGTCTATCTAATTTCCTTTTAAAACTGTTTATTCCTGTGGCCATCACCCTCTCACTGTGAATTCCACATTTTAATCATTGTCTGTATAAAGAAGTATTTCCCTTTATCTATCCCAAACCTACTGCCCACCAGCTTCATTTGAGGCCCTCGAGTTCTTGGATTTTGGGATCGGGAGAAAACTTTCTCTCTGTCAACTCACTCCACCCCGTGCACAATTTTATACATTTATATCATGTCCCCATTCCTTTCCTAATAATCCCTAAAATAGATTTTGCCTTTTTCACTGCTGCAGCACACTGGGTTGACATTTTTAATTGAGCTCCCCAATTTGACCCCAAGATCCTTTTCCCCACTCAGTCTCAGCAAGTTCAGACCCCATTAGTCTAGACTAGGGATGGGCACAGACTGACCCACAAATCATGATTTGTGCTAAAAATGGCCAGTTCGTGGTTAATTCCAAACTGGTTCGGCTAATCCCACTGAGCATGAACCAGGTTTTTTTTTCCTCACTGTGTTGTTTGGTTCATATTTGCTTCGTTTTTCCAGACAGCCTGGAATACTTTTTTTGTCTGGGGTGTTTGTGTGTGAGTAAGCTGCCTTGAACCCAAAGACAAGGTGAGATATAAATGGTTTAGGAAAGAGAGGGGGGGGAGCAATATGGATATTTGGATATTTTGAAGATGGGGGGATTGGGGGGGCTGCTTTTGGGAGGTTAGACAACTGGTCGTTTGGGGGAAAACTGGAAGACATGCAATACATTCTTTATTGCCAATCTCTAACTGGTTTTATAGCTTTAACAATAAGTGCTTTATTTGTCAGTGGCATATAAAACTTTAATATTTGACATAGTTTTGAAATCTGAAAGATAAATGTCTTAGTTTTCTACAGGCACTATTTCAAATATACCCCAAACCTAGTTTGTGGTGACTTGCAAACTGCTTCACCCTATGCTATTTTGGCATAGGTATCTTTGGTTTTGCCTTTGTGTGTGTGTATATGTGTGTTATGCCACCCTTACTGGACATCAATACTACCATTTTCCAGGAAGGGAGGGGAAAGGAAGGGAAGGGAAGAGCTGGCAGGCATCTTTTTGCACATGGCCCCCATGAATTAGCAAGTATGTCAGGCAGCTAGCTCCCAAGGTCTTTTCTCTCCAGTTCCAGTCTAGAGGACCTTGTAATGAAGTAAGCCAAGAGTGTCCACCAAATCCTGGAAAGTGAAAAAGGCTGTAGGGCAAAAAAAGGAAGCACACTGGCCCCATTCCAGAGTCTGAAACCTGGATTTTGATGGGTTACCAGCTCTGGGTTAGGAAATTCCTGGAAATTTGGGGGTGGAGCCAGGGGTGGGTGGAATTCTGGGAGGGGAGAGAGCTCAGCTGGGTATAATGTCTTCAGAGTCCACCTTCCAAAGCAGCTTTTTCTTATCCGGAAATCAGTTGTAATTGTGGGAGATCTGCCAGCCCCATCAGGAGATTGGCAACCATACGCTAGGCCCTGTTCCCACCAGTCACGATCTAACTTTCGAGCTGTGAGTTGACTCCAGATTTAATTGAAGAGTAGTGAGGAATCCTCCGGGACTTAATGCAAATAAAAGTGAATAACTGTCAAACTTCCATTCTGTTTTTGAATGCTCTCCCCCACCCCCTGCTCCCTTTGCCATTTGAGGCTTGCGATTCGGTTTCTTATTATTGCTGGGTGGAGCCGAAGAGAAATATTGATGTCATTCCCGCGACATATTGTGCTGCAGTTCAGGCAAGGGTAGCATTTAAGCTGTTCAAATAATTGGCTGTCATAGTAGAAGCTTTTTGTTGTTCTCCTGCTTGGCTTTGAGATGTATCAGTTTCAGACGGCTTTAGGCAGCTCCGAAATGACTGCCAAGGGACTGGAACCTGAAATGAGCAAGGACTTCTTGAGAATTCCTGTGACGTTCTCTTGTAAATATCACCGAGGGCTGGGTCCCTCTTCTGTCAAATAGGCCCACGTAGGTAAGAAGATTAATGCACTGCATTGTCTTGCAATGGTATTTGGGATTGCAACTTTTAAAACAACAGGAAGCCCCATATTGTGTCTGTTTAGGAGGTCTGTTGATTTATTAAAAGCTGTCATTAAAGAAACTTTTAGCAGTTAATTAACTGAGTTGGATCTGATTTTTAAATTCCACACACTCACATGCTAAAGAATGGAGGTTTCAGTCTGGTGGCACAAACGGAAGGATTGAAGTTTGAGTCCAGTGGCACTTTTAAGACCGGCATAGGTCATTTCAGAGCATCACCTTTTGTGTGCATGCACACTTTATCATTCAGTGTGCATGCACATGAAAACTTATACCCGAAATTAAACCTTGTTGGTCTTAAAGGCACCACTGGACTCAAATTTTGTTCTGTTGCTTCTAGGGTTGCCAATCCAAGTTGGGGGCAGGGAATTCCCTGGTTTGGAGGCCCTCTCCCACTTCAGGATTATCAGAATGTGGGGGGGGTTGAATGTTTGCTGAGCACTCCATTATGCCCTATGGAGACTGGTTCCCATTGGGGATTATGGGAAATTGATCTGTGAGTATCTGGGGCTCTGTGGAGGGGGGAGGGACTGTTTTTTGAGATAGAAGCACCAAATTTTTAGCATAGCATCTGATGTTTCTCCTCAAAACATCCCCAAAGTTTCAAAAATTCCAATTCTATGAGCCCCAAAAGAAGGCGCCCCTATCTTTCATTATTCCAATTTAAACTTTGCTGGTCTTAAAAAGTGTCACTAGACTCAAACTTCAGCCCTTCCGTTGGTGCCACTGAACTGAAACTTCAGTCGTTTTCGCACTTACCTTATTCCGGAGCGACGTCCCTCTTCACCGCGCAGCGTCTGCGCGGATTTCGCACTACTTGCTCCGCAGAAGCCAGAAGTCCCGCGGCTTTTGCGTCGCAAATGTAAACCGCCAAAAACCAGTTTACATTTGCGACGCAAAAGCCGCGGGACTTCTGGCTTCTGCAGAGCAAGTAGTGCGAAATCCGCGCAGACGCTGCGCGGTGAAGAGGGACGTCGCTCCGGAATAAGGTAAGTGCGAAAACGACCTTCCATTCTTTATTGTGTGGAATGTAATTAATCAGATCCAAGTCAGTCAATTAGCTGCTAAAAGTTTCTTTAATTGCGGTTTTTAATAAATCAACAGAGCTCCTAAATAAAGGCATGCGATCACTGTAAATGTGATTGCCAGAACTCCCTTCGAAGTTCAATCGTGCTTGTTGCACCCTTGCTCCCGGCTCCACCCCCAAAGTCTCCTGGCTCCATCCTCAAAGTCTCCAGATATTTCTTGAGTTGGACTTGGCAACCCTAGTTGCTTCAGACCTACAGGGCTACTCACCTGAAGGATCTTAATTGAAAAATATTAATGATAGATTTTTGATCCATCGCTGCTAAACATCCGCAATTTTAAAACAAACTAAGTCCTAACCTTTCAAAAAGCAGGGTGGGGGTATGGCACCTAAATACTAATAAGACATCATTAACTTCCAGGTGCAGAAATTGCAGTGCGTTGAAGTGCAGACACCAAGGCATGAGTCAGGGAGGACAGCAAATTCAGGCTTATACCAGCTTCATTCCATAGAATCTCTTGAGTTAAAGGACCTCATGGAATGGTTGTTAGGGAAGTCCTTTCTGTGCCAGATATCCTAGAGAGATGCTGCTAATGATTGCAGACAAGTTAGATCCAGCCAGACGTTTCACTCAGCTTCACCCATTTCCTGTCCATGCAACATGGCTATTGTGGATGCAGCTCCTCAGTAGTTTCTGGTGGTCAAAGAGGGCTCTTCATTCCTTTTCCATCACCTTGAGAGCCTCCAAGCGCTTACAGAGCCAGTTTAGTGTAGTGGTTAAGTCTGGGAGAACCAGGTTTGATTCCCCACTCCTCCACTTGCAGCTGCTGGAATGGCCTTGGGTCAGCCATAGCTATTGCAGGACTTGTCCTTGAAAGGGCAGCTGCTATGAGAGCCCTCTCAGCCCCACCCAGCTTACAAGGTGTCTGTTGTGGGGGAGGAAGATAAAGGAGATTGTGAGCCGCTCTGAGACTCTGAGATTCGGAGTGGAGGGTGGGATATAAATCCAATATCATCATCTTCTTCCTCTTCTTCTTCTTCTACAGTAGGCCCTGTACTAAGAGCTCTGTAAGCTCTTGGAGGATTGGCTACATCAAGCGGGTGTGGCCTAATATGCAAAAGAGTTCCTGCTACAAAAACAAAAACCCTGGGGGAAACACAAGCCCTTTCACTCACAGGTATCCTTGACAATTACACTGTGTCAAGACACGCTTTATAGCCAAATTTTTATCATTTTGGGGGGTGGGGAATAGCACCAAGGAACTGTCAAAGTGCTCCCCGGGAACCTCCTTTGCTGTGCCCTTTATAGGGACTTGAAAGGCCTTGCACTCTGCCCTTTGCGATGTATGTTTTTCTTTTCTATTACTTTCATCTCTTCTCCCTAAATCCCACTCAGTCTCCTTGTCCTTGATGTTTTTAATTTGTACCTCTCGATTAGGTTTCTTTCATGCTTGGCTCTCCGGACTTTGAATCGCTGCGACATGAATTACAGAGGCTTCATTCAGAGAAAGCGCCGGTCCATCACTGGAAGTCGACCGACACATTATCGATCGAAAATAAATGGATGTGTTGTCAAGAAAGCTTTTTGTGTGTGTGCAAAAGAGTTACTGAGGGTTGTTGTTTTTAAAAAAAAAAAAAAAATCCCTAATATGAAACACATGACAGGACAAAACTTGACTTTAGCCTTATCATATGTATTTGCTTCCATAAAATTGCTAATGATGATCTACGACAGTGCAATGGGGGCGTTTGTGGAGTAGCAAGCCACACTCAGAGAAGTCTTGCAAGCCTCCTAGGAATGACACAATCCTTTCCCAGGGTTTGTAAGTTGTATTAGACAGACGACACATGGTACACATGGATGTGTGTGTGTGTGGAAAGGAGGCAGGCAGAGATCAGCAAGACCGGGGACTCTTCAACATTTCCTAAAGTACCATTTAGGTGGTGGTGGGACAGTCACCATTCCTTAAGTGCCATGGCTCAACATGCAGAATTACCAATGAGGACTAAACAATAGGTAGGTTGGATATCACAAAAGCTTTTTTTGAGCAGGAATGCACAGGAACGCAGTTCCGGGCGGCTTAGTATCAGGGGGTTTGGTCTAATATGCAAATGAGTTCATGCTTGGCTTTTCCCACAAAAAAGCCCTGTGTGAAACAATGGTGATGTCAGGGGGTGTAGCCTAATATGCAAATGAGTTCCTACTGGGCTTTTCCTACAAAAATAGCCCTGCACAAAAGTGCAAGCAGAAGGCAGTTGTGGCCTTGGATTTTTGGTACTCGCCCCTGCACCCCTGACACTGCCAAAGAGCCCTGAGGTACAAACTGCCCTAGCAATATTCTGGATGTTTCTGGACTGGACTAGTGCTGGACTGTACTATTTCAGCCTGCAGTGTTGGGGAGTGAATGCTTAATGATCATCCTTTAACAAAATAATCTCTACCACAAATACAAAACAAGCATTTCAGAGATGAGGCTGGCCTTATCTTGGATAAGCAAATTTACTTTTTTATTATTTATTTTTACAATGAATTGGATAGCGCTTCAAGATTCCTTTTTGTATAATATACCATGGATTGTTTTTTTAAAAAAAATAAGGGGGAATATTCAAACATTTATCCCCCAGCTTCTGTTTAACTTGGACTAGTCCACTAGCTGATTCATCATCCAAATGATTAATCACAGGGCTTGTTTTGTAGAAAAAGCCCAACAGGAACTTATTTGCATATCAGGCCATAACCCCCTGACACCAAGCTAGCCGAAATTGCATTCCTGTGTGTTCCTGCTCAAAAAAAAGTTCTGGTTAATCACATAGCTCGATTCTTAATCAATTGTATTTCATACAGGCATTTCAAAGGTCCCATCCATAAATGAAGATGGGCAGCTGTGTTTGTAGCAGTAGAAAAGAGCAAGAGACCAGGAGCACTGTTCGTTATTCTTTTGAACTCGCCTTTCTTTGTAATCCCCCTGCATCCTTTTGCGTGGTGTGTATATAAACAAGGGCTGATGGATTTACCCTCCTATGCATAATAACTCTTGTATACTGTCAAATTGCAGGTAGATTCAGGTGGGTAGCCCTGATGGTCCGAAGCAAGAGAACAAAGATGTATTCCAGTGACATCTTTAATCAGGGGTTTTTTTTGGGGGGGGGGTTGTAGAAAAAGCCCAGCAGGAACTCATTTGCAGATTAGGCCACACCCCCTAACACCAAGCCAGCTGGAACGGTGTTCCTGATTTTAAAAAGCCCTGCCTTTAAGACCAACAAAGTTTAAATCTGGGTAGAAGCTTTCATGTGCATGCACACTTCTTCAGATACAGATATCTGAGGAAGTGTGCCACTTCTTGGTCGGAAAGGTATCACTGGACTTAAACTTTGTTCTGTCAAATCGCAGCTTACTCATGGTGTACCAGGGGGTACACCATGGAAACAGCTTGAAATGACTGATTCATGGAGAAGTTCGTCAATGACTACTAGCCGTGATGACTGAAGGGAGCCTCCATATACAGAGGCGGTGAATCTCTGAACACCAGTGCTGAAGGCAGCATCGGAGAAAGCCTCAGCTTCTGTGCCCTATTTGTTTAGCCTTCCAAAGCAACCATTTGGCCCCAGTATGAAACAGTATATTGGACTCACTCACATTCTTTTACATTGTAAGCATTATTCCGGAGAGAGACATCAGCTAATATTTCCATTACTCTCTAAATTTAAACCTCTGGGTAATTATCTGAAATTTGCAGATGTCATGCTACTGAAATACTTACTGGAAGATACTAAGAAGTCTGTAGCTCAGGCAGTAGCAAAATATTGTTTTTTAGCCATAAATCAGCAGGCGTTTTTAACATAGAGATGATTAATAGTGCTATTTTTAAGCACTATTAACATTGGTGGAATTTGAATATGAAAATGCTTTTATGTAGTCAGAAATTGTGGTCTGTGACTACAAGATTTTGTATATCGTTTTGTATATTGTTATTGCTGGTCAACTGACTGTAATAAATTGAGAATCTGAGTATATTGGACTGATGCACCACTGGTCCACTGGCTTGTTCAGTTCCGCAGGGCCTGTAAGACGACCCTCTTCCGGCTAGCTTACACCTAGCGGAGACGAGAAACTCAATGTAGCTTTGCCAGACTCCTGTTCACATAGTTTTGGAATGTTTAATGGTTTTAAGGTTTTAACTGTTCTAACTGTTTTAATAGTTTATATATTCAAATATTTGTTTAATTTTATGTTTGACTAATTGTTGGGAGCCGCCCTGAGCCGCTTGTGGGAAGGGCGGGTTACAAATCATAAATAAATAAATAAATAAATAAATGATCCGTGCATGTTCTCGTTATATTATTATTTGAAGAAGTGAGCTCTGACTCACAAAAACCTCTGCTGGGATTTATTTTGTTCGTTTTTTAAGATGCCACCAGACTCCTGTTTTATTTCACTCCTCTTCCTTATTCAAGCTGCAGACTGCTGTTTCTTGACACACAGACAGACAAACCCGCTTGTCCCTCTCCTCAGTCGGAGTTTGTCACCTCCTTCAGGCTCTGAGCGGTTCTTGGACAAAGAGAGCTACCTGGTGATCATGTTCTGACAACGATCTCCCACTGAGAAGACATCTTCCGCCACTAAGAAACATTAGATCCTTTTGTCGAAAGCCCCTGCTCTGGTGACAGACACATTCACAGCACTCAGATGGCAATCTCGGCAACAATATTTTGGGTAACTCAAACCGCAGAGAATAGGCAGCGATTGCCTTGAATGCCATGTCTGGGCAAAGTACTTTACTAGCTGATTCCCCCCCCCCCCTCCTTCCTTGTCAAGCTCACAAAACACAGAGGAGATGAAAACCTTTCAAAGGAGATGGCTTCTCATGATATTAGGCTCTTAGGGAAGAAGATCAACAAGATTTATTAACTGGACAAGGTGTGACTGCACAGTAAGCTATAGGAGTAAATGAAGTCATTGTTAGCAGATTATTTATGCCTACGGAGAACAGCTTGGTTTCTCTGCCACCAACGAAGAGCACCGTATGAATTGAATCTGGGATTAATTAGTGGAGTGTGAACTCCTAACTTGGTTGCGGGGGAGTCCCTAAAAACTCCCACCTTCTTTGAAATTCCCTCCCACCTTTTTTGCTCTGAAGGGAAGGTATAAAATGCATATGGGGCACTGCCTTACACCCCTGGCCTAGTAATTGTAATACAGCCTCTGAACAACAGCCACAGTATGAAATTCTTTTAATCAGAGAATTACATCTAGGGTCTCCCTTGGAAGCACTTCCTCTGCCAATTGATAACATGGCTAGTAGTCATGGATGAACTTTGGTTTGTTTGGTGTTACCCACCATGAGTCTTGATGCTTGGGGGGGGTGGGGGTGGAAGAAGCATAATTAAATGGATGAATAAATATTCTGTTACCAGAAAAGACTGGCTTTATTGTTGAGCTTATGTGCTGTCCACCCTACCCCAAATCTGAGGAACCAAAACTGATGATTTCCTAGTTTAGGACATCTTTAATCTAACCACCTTCAGTTCCAATACGTAAATCTAACAAAATGGTGTGTTTGGGAGTTTTTGACCACAAATCAGGATTCTAGATCAAAGTGCCCAAGAATGAATCAGGCTTGCGTGTTCTTCTCTTAACAATAATAAGCCTCTGGTCATAGAATGCCCTACCAGAGGCTTGGCATGTAGCAAATGCAACAGTGATTTTGAAAAAGGCATGGGAGGATTCAGGAAATTATAAACCACTCTGCTATGGTGGAAACATTAAAAAAAAATATTAAAAAGAGAATTAACAATCATGCAGGGGAACAAGCCCTGCTGAAGAAGAATCAACATGGCTTCAGCAATGGAAAATACTGCTTCCTGAATCTTCTGAAGTTCTTCAAGAGTGAGTTCTATATACTTGGACTTTCAAAAAGCTTTTGGCAAAGACCCTTGTGACTGCAATGACCCAAGGCTGTTATGTAGACTTGTGTATTAAGTCAGTGGTTAAACAACAGATTGGCCCCATGGCGCAGAGTGGTAAAGCAGCAGTACTGCAGTACTGTGTTCTGAACTCTCTGCTCATGACCTGAGTTCAATTCTGGTGGAAGCTGGATTCAGGTAGCCGGCCCAAGGTTGACTCTGCCTTCCATCCTTCTGAGGTCGGTAAAATGAGCACCCAGCTTTCTGGGGAGAAAGTGTAAAAGACTGGGGAAGGCAATGGCAAACCATCCTGTAAAAAGTCTGCCGTGAAAACGTGAAAGCAACGTCACCCCAGAGTTGGAAACGACTGGTGCTTGCATAGGAGATCTTTCCTTTCCTTAAACAACAGAGAGCAGAGGACAGGAGTAAAATGACACTTCTCAAAACTAAGTAAATGCTAGCTCCATATTCAACAGTATAGTGGTGAAAAAGGCAAATTCTGTGCCAGGAATTATGAGGGGAAAAATTTGAAAATAAAACATTCTGTACTAGAATGCCCTTGAATAGACCTATGGTATATTCTTAATACCATGTACAGTTCTGGTCACCATCTCTCAAAATGGGTATTGGGAGTACAAGGCCAGTTCTAGGAATTTTGCCAGTACAAGTAGATGTGATCTGTCAGATGATGGCCTTCAGTAGCACTGCCAGGTTATCGACTGCTTGGTAGGATTGATATCACCCCAGAATCATGCCTCTCTAGGAATTGCTCTCAGAGTCATGCCTCTCTAGGAATAGAGGATTGGACTAGATGACCCTGAGGTCCCTTCCAACTCAATGATTCGATGCTGGAAATGCTATGCCTCTGACAAGTCCTAGAAAGGTCTGATATCACTGGAGCAGATTTTGCCAACCATTACATATAGGTGAGGGGGGGGGGAGTTAATTGCCAGAAAGGGCTAATTGGAGTCAAGATGTATAAGTAAGTGAGTAATAAGTACAGCTAATTGGATCAAAGGAGCTGGTAGAGCTTTAATCCAATTTTAGCTATAATTATCACACAGTTACTTATACATCTTGACGCCAATTAGCCCTTCCTGGCAACTAACCTCCCCACCTATATATAAGGGCTGGTGAAATCCGTTTCAATGTATCTGAAGAAGTGGGCATGCACACAAAAGCTTATACCCAGAATGAAACTTTGCTGGTGTTAAAGGTGCTGCTGGACTCACACTTTGTTCTGTTGCTTCAGATGGCTACCTACCTGAATCTACCTTCTTAAGGCAGATTGCTACTTGTTTATTTATTTTTATTCAACTTGGAGCAGGGCCCATCTGTAGTCTCTCTGAAACACTCTACATGACAAGATTAGCTACAGATTTCACATTGAGGAAGTTCCAGATCAACTATTTCAACATCTAAACCCACCCCCTTAAGTAAAGGCTTTTGCCTACTTTTTTCACACCACTTCTCCCCCCCCCTCCTCCCCGCCTTTGTTTTACATATGTTTGCTTTGTGTTCTTCAAATTCCCCCTCTCTCTGCATTCAAATGCAATTAAAAACCTTTATGGCGAAACATTACCCTTGGAAAACAAGCCAAGGTGATTATGCTGCTTTTTGGCTCCTGCCCTGACTGTGTTTGTTCTCTACTCTTACACAGTAGGAGACGCACACTGCCCCAAGACACCTCTTTTGACTCCATTCAGAAATCTCTGCTCTGGGCGGGACAGCTGCCGGGAGTTGCTCAGTGGAAACATGTGTGGGAGGAAGCCAACATCCCTCCGGGCCCACCCAGCCCCTCCGCTTGGCAGATGAAGGGTCCTGTCCAAGCTTGCCTGTGAAAAACGGCGCTCAAACCACTGTCAGGACCACAAAAGGCAGAGAGACAGATGGAAAACGCTGCAATGAATGCAACAGGGAATGGCTGCCCAAGAGCTGGCTGTTGGGTCTCTTGTTTAGACATCGAATGGTTGGGCTGTCAGGTAGAGAGAAAGGAAAGCCAAAGGCAATGGAGGTAGGGCAGGGCTTCTTTTTGTAGCAGGAACTCCTTTGCATATTAGGCCACACACCCCTGATGTAGCCAATCCTCCAAGAGCTTACAGGGCTCTCAATACAGGGCCTACTGTAAGCTCTTGGAGGATTGGATACATCAGGGGGTGTGGCCTAATATGCAAAGAAGTTCCTGCTTCAAAAAAAAGCCCTGGAGGAAGGTAATTCTGGAACATGGAAAAGTGAAAAGAATGTTTCAAGAGTTTCTTGGGATCCAGATGACTTCCTAGTTTCTTCCAAATCTTGTGTTTCTACAATGGTGTCACCTCATTTGTGACATGACAGCCCCACTAAGATGATGTCGCCCTTAAGTTCATTTCAACACAGAAGAGCCATTCAGCAATAAAGGGCTTTTGGGTGCCTCTGGAAATTCTCATCTCCAGTACTGGTTTTTGATTCTCAAAAGGTGTTTGGCAAAAATATGGAATACTTGCTTTGACTTCACTTCAGTCCTGACCGACAACAGTAAGCTTTGTGCATGGCAGAGTCCAGGCTTGAGAGATTGGATGGCCAGTTATCTTCAGGTAAGCACCAAACTCAGACAGCAGGCCTGGGAAAGGGGCAGCCTCATGGATAGATCCCAGCTGTTGTCGCATGGGATGGTATCCAGGCAGCGAGGAGAGCCAGAGCCCTGCTGAAAACATGGCTAGCCAATTTCCCATTTGGAGTGGGGGAATCTGAACATCCCTGATTCTAACTAGAATTGGGGTCTTAAGGTTTCGGATGCATTTGGGTGTATGGTTGAACCTGCTGGGTCTTAAAGGGCACAAAAAGATCTAAGCCCGGGGTGTCAAACTCATTTGCTATGAGGGCTGCATCTGACATAAATGAGACCTTGTCAGGCCAGGCCATGTGTGTCATAAAATGTAATGCCAGGTAGCGGAGATATCAACTTCATAAAGGACACAAACACAATTAAATATTTTTTAAAAAACTTAAAACATTAGCACGTTGGTCTTAAAGGTGCTTTCTTTGTATCTCTCCCTCAGGGTCCAGGGAACTAGGCAAGGGAAGCTCTGGCTCTTTTCTTCCTTCCCAGGGGACCAGGAGGAGGAGGAGCATCAGCCAATAGAGGGAAGAGAGGTTTGGTTCAGTAGCTCTGCTGTGCAATTGAGAGAGCCTGGCAAAGCAAGCTCTCCCTCCCTTTCCTTCCTCCCCAAGGCAGGAGCCTCAGCCAATGGAGAAAATAGAGGTTTTGCTTTGTAGTTCCTGTGTGATTGAGCAAGCCTGGCAAAGCAAGCTGTGATGCAGAAAGAAACAAGGGAAAGGGAGACAGAAACAGACAGACAGCTGCTCAGGGGCCTGATACGAGCCCTCTGGGAGACTGATTCGGCCCCCGGGACACATGTTTGACACCACTGAACTAAACATTCTGAGAATCCTATATAAACCATTCTGAGGCCTGTGGGCACTTTGGAATTCTGACACAGCATTAGGGACGTCAGCATTCCTGTGGGACCTGGGAATTCCCTTAGAATTCCAGACTGCAGAGCCTCTATAGAAAACTGATGCTATGGCAGGTGACTCTATGGCACTGTACTCCACTGAGATCCCGTCCTTCTCAGGCTCCATCCCCAAATCTCTAGGAGTTTCCCAATCTGGATCTGGCAACTCTACACCCCCATCCCCTGTCAGTGACAAAATGGCTGCCCCCAAACAACTGCTGCAGGAGGTGAAACCAGGCACAAAAATGGCTTGCAGTTTACTTTCAGTGAGCGGAAATCTTTGTGTTGTGGTGGCAACAGCTGCTGCTAAAGCTGCATTTTTACCAGGGCTTTTTTTGGAGCAGGAATTCCTTTGCATATTAGGCCACACCCCCTGATGTAGCCAATCCTCCAAGAGCTTACAGTAGGCCCTGTACTAAGTGCTTTGTAAGCTCTTGGAGGACTAGCTACATCAGGGTGTGTGGTCAAATACGCAAAGGAGTTCCTGCTACAAAAAAACCCACCCTTTTACAAATCTGCACAGCCAATCTAATCTCCAGTGGCCAGTTACCCCACCAGGCCCTGCTCAGTTTCTAAAAACAATTGCCAGGCACCAGGCAAGATTTCAGCAAGCTGCAGGGTACCCATTGGCATCATTTTGGAGATTCCAGTTCTAAACCTTAGGGTGCATCAGGAGGCTAAGTAACCTTCATGTTGTTTTAGTCCTCCATCTGTAGATCAGGTGTACCCCTCTCCCCTGTGGTTCTGATGATGCAACTCTGGGAGGATCTGAATCCAGATCAGGAAGGGTGCAGCATTTGAAAGTCTCTAATCCCTGCCCTATTGATGTCACTCCCTTTCATAAGGGTTTAGAGACCTTTAAGTCAGGGACTGGAAATCCAGGACATTTTAGATCAATGGCCACTTGTCCCTGGATGCGGATCTGTTTCCGTCAGCTGAATTGTGGCTCAGACTTGGCGCCTCTTCCCATAATCCTAAACCAGCAGAGCAAACTTCAAAGCGAGCAGCCGACCTTTCGTCCTGTTTGCTTTCCCCGTCCACGCCCATCCCTCTTTGGCTTTCGCATCGGGGCTTTTACCTGCATCTGTTGTTTCGACGTTTGCAAGAGTCATAGCGGCAACACAACAATCATCTGCAGAAAATTATAAACTGTGCATGCTATTTCCAAGAGGTTGCAGCTGTTTCGCTCCCTTGGGTGAATGTGTATTACGGGCTCGGTGTGCCAAGCCTCAACCCAGATTGCTTTTTAATGGCAAAAAAAAGAAGTTAGAAAAGCTTTTCAGGCAACGTTTGACGCAACCAAACTCTGACATAGCAAAGGTTGCGATTGGGTCTCCCGAAGTAACCTTAGAAGGACCCCTCCAATGTTATTTTTCAGATAATGCGCTCTCCTAGAAGATGTCTAGGGCAGATATTACAAATCACGGTGCACTTGCCGTGCTAAACAAGAGATGGTATCAGCTCATGCACCTTGTGTCTCATTCACGTTGCACCCGATCAGGTTTCTTCCAAGAGTGAACAGCTGAGACTTCAGAGGCAGTTTGTGACTTCCACACCAGGTGTGTGTAAAATGTTGTGCTCCTAATAAAGGGCAACATAAAAATAAAAAAAAAAACGAGAGAAAGAGAGGAAATATCAGCATGCAGTACAGTCCTAGAACTGAAGAAGAAGAATTGCAGATTTATACCCCGCCCTTCTCCCTGAATTAGAGATTCAGAGCGGTTTACAATCTCTTATGTCTTCTCTTCCCACAACAGACACCCTGGGAGGTGGGTGGGGCTGAGAGGGCTCTCACAGCAGCTGCCTTTCAAGGACAACCTCTGCCAGAGCTATGGCTGACCCAAGGCCATTCCAGCAGGTGCAAGTGGAGGAGTGGGGAATCAAACCCGGTTCTCCCAGATAAGAGTCTGCACACTTAACCACTACACCAAACTGGTGTAGCCAAACCCTTAACCACTACACCAAATCTACATAGGTTTACTTGCAAGGAAATTGTACGGAAAGCAGTAGTGCAGCCTCCTCTAAGAAAGCAGAGAATTGCAACCTCCATACTGTCAAGCCTGGAATCCACCAGGCCCACTGGGGTCTCAGATTACCCAGTAAAGGTCCTCACACTGACTAGCTGATCGATGGCAGCTGGCCCTTTAAGAGTCAGCTGGTCAGTGACAGCTGCCCCTTTGACAGCCCACAGCCTGACAATCAGCTGTTTGTCCACCCTGGGGGTAAGGAAAGGGAGCCACAGGGCAAAAATGGCTCAGAAGGTGCTACCGGCTCCTCATAGACTTGGCCATGCCCCCCATAGGGCTTCTGGGTAGAAGGAAGCCAGAGCTAGAGCTGGAGTGAAATAGGGTCCTGTCCAGTCCTCCTACCTCACAGGGTGTTTGTTGTGGGGAGGGAAAGGGAAAACAGATTGTAAGCCACTCTAAGACTCCTTTGGGTAGTGAAGAGGAAAAGAAAAGCCCCTGTTCACCAACTCTGGGTGTCGTTGCTTTCACAACGTTTTAACGACAGTCATTGCCTTCCCCAATCATCTACGCTTTCCCCCCAGCAAGCTGGGTACTCATTTTGCCGAGCTGAGTCAACCTCGAGCTGGCTACCTGCAAACTCAGCTTCCACCAGAGATCGAACTGAGGTCGTGAGCAGAGCTTAGGACTGCAGTACTGCAGCTTTAACACTCTGTGCCACGGGGCTCTTCTAATGTAGTTCTTCTTCTATTCTTGATTTCTTCTCATTCTTCTAATTGGGTACCCAGTTCTTCCAATTGGGTAATGAAGGCAAGGTATAAAACCAATCTCCTCCTCTTCCTCCTCCTCTTTCTTCCTCTTCTTCTCTGCCTCACGAAGGGAAAGCTTTTGGAAACAGGAAAAAATAGCATAATGGGGAAATTGTGGGGTTTGTGGGGGGAGGATAAGCGATTCCTTGCCTGTCCTGGATAGCTCAGGCTAGCTGGATCACGTCAGATCTCAGAAGCTAAGCAGAGTTGGCTCTGGCTAGTATTTGAATGAGAGACCTCCAAGGAATACCAAGGCTGTGGCACAGAGGCAGGGACTGGCAAAACCACCTCTGAATTTCTGGAGCCTTGAAAACCCTACGGGTCAGCTGTGACTTGATGGCATTTTCTCCCAAGTCATTCCTCATCTGCGGTCTGAAGCGATACAATCCTTGAAAATCTTTATCTCTTTATTTCACATATAAGTGGGACAACCAGTGCCTCCACTCCACACAGCTTCGTGAGTTGACAATCCCACATAACCAGGCATTTTGTGTGTGACAGTTTACTATGTGTTTTGTCCCCACAGTGTGACTTGTCTCCATGCTGCAACCCAGGGCTTTTTTTAAGCAGGAATGCACAGGAACACAGTTCTGGCTGGCTTGGTGTCAGGGGGGTGTGGCCTAATAGGCAAATGAGTTCCTGCTGGGCTTTGTCTACCAAAAAAAGCCCAGCTGCTACCAAGAATGATGAGGGTCAGAAGCTGGTGGAATCCTTGCAGTGTATTTTTCCAGGCTCGGAAAATGAGTCCCATGGGCTGAAATCAGACTGCCGGTTTGGGGCAGCACTGGAAGAAGGGATGGGCCTTGGGCGGCCGGGAAGCATCTAGAATGCTCACGCGTCCCGCTCACAGCTCCCCGGGTGCTCATAAGGTGCCCTCCGGCCTTCCAGATGACCGGGTGCCACCTGTTGGAACTCAGTCCTAAAATGGCTGACTGACTCCATCTTAGGTAATAGTAATGCTGTTTCTGCAATGTCATGCTGAGTCATGCTGCATCATGGTCCAGCTGTTACCTGTTACTGAGGTAAGGTGGAATGACCTCACCTGTAATTAGGCTTTGTGCTGACTCACAGAGCTGATGCAACCTGCTGGTAAGCTTGCATGAGTGGTATGTGTATTTAGGGAAGCTCAGTGAGCTTGCGCAGTCTGCCTGTAAGGATTGTGGGTACTGTGAGCCTCACTGTCCGGGTGGCAGCAAACACTGCTGGTGTTGGATCCTATGCTACTGTGCTTGGATCGTGCTCTGTATACTTACTGCTGTATACTGTTATCTGCTGAAGTGTGTACTGATTACTGTGTATGACCTTGGCCTGGCAACAACTCTGAATATTGGATGCTGTTCTGGTAAATATATTCTACCATTGCATAAATTGTCTCTCTTGTCTATTAATTCCTGTGTTTGCCTGTCCCTCTCCTTCAGTGTCTTCTGCTGTGTGCAAAATCTCTAACACCACCTCAGAGCCGCCCCAGCGAAAAGGAACCACTTTCCAAGTGGTGCCTTTTTGAGGTGGTTGGATCATCCTTGAGGATGGGGTAAGTGCAGGATTGGGGCGGGCGGCAGATGTTGCTGTCTGGACAATTTTTTTGGATTGACTTCAGAGTCGACCCAAAGTGCTGGTCTGTAATCAGCCATGGCGAGCCAGTTTGGTGTAGTGGTCAAATGTGCGGACTTTTATCTGGGAGAACCGGGTTTGATTCCCGACTCCTCCACTTGCAGCTGCTGGAATGGCCTTGGGTTAGCCATAGCTATCGCAGGAGTTGTCCTTGAAAGGGCAGCTGTTGTGAGAGCCCTCTCAGCCCCACCCACCTTACAGGGTGTCTGTTGTAGGGGGAGAAGATATAGGAGATTGTAAGCCGCTCTGAATCTCTGATTCAGAGAGAAGGGCGGGGTATAAATCTGCAGTCATTGCCATCGTCTTCTTTCCCCACTCTCCACATTGTAGGAGTAATCTACATTATTCATGACTGCCTTTGCTGTGGGCAGGAGGAAGGAAACGTTGTCCATGTAGCAATCTCCATGTGTGGTTAGAAAGCAAAATCATGTGGATGATTTGACGTCAGACCCAAGCTTGGGAGCATCCCGGAGGCCGCACCGAAATTGTCATCTGCATCTTCAGCTGGCCATCTTGCTCTCACATGGACTGGAGAAATGTAGTTGCCGGTTTCATGGTTTATAAAGAAATCATTAAAGGCAACACTTGGGAGGCTCCCAAGTGGTCCAGATGCAGCTGTTCTACTGGAGGAATCCTGTGTTCCTTACTTAATTATGTCACATAGGGGGAAGAAAGCCCATCAGATCACAGCATTATGCCTTTTAAGTACAATCAACCAGGATGATCTTGGGTGATTCCAGTCTGTACTAGCGAAATGTAACAAAGTGACTTCCATTTGTACATGCAGTAATAGCTAGGGTTTCAGTTGTTGTCTCAATTCACTGTTGTCACATTGGGTGCTTTCACATGGCGACTGTTTGCAAGTGGATTTTGCCTTTCTTACACTGTAAAAACACAGTTGCAAATAGCATTATTTAGTGTGTGTGAACGCACCCATTGTCTCTTCTTTGTAGTCCTTGTTTCCTCCATTGTTCTCCCATCATTTCCTCATTTTTTGTACCAGCTGATTTGTTGTGATTTTTTTTTCTTTTGCTTTGCTTTTGTGCAAAATAAAAGTGCAATCTCGAGTGTGTGCATGTTTTCTCTGCTACCATTTCACCATCTTCTCAGGACAGTATGCATTTTTGGTATAATTCTGGTTGCCACCCTTCAAATTGCTTGCTGCAACCTCCATTTTTAAAAAGAAAACTAAAATTAGAACTATTACCCAATTATACCTTTGTGAACTTCGTGAGCCATCAGGTGCTACCGTTGCCATTAAGCAATATTCCTGGGGTCATAATTTAAATAGTGCCCATCGGCTCAAACTGGAAAGCAAATTACAATGGTATACTTTTGCTGACATCTCAAAATAGAGAAGAAGCCAATTTGTGATCATAGTGGAACAAAGCATGTAACAGGGCTGCCAGGTCCCAGGAAATTTCTGTGGACTTTGGGGGTGGAGCCAGGAGCAAGGCTGTGACAAGCACGATTGCACTCCAATGGCAGTTCTGGCCATCACATTTAAAGAGACTCCACTTCTAAATGCCTTCCCTTCATTGGAAATAATGGAGGATGGGGCACCTTCTTTTGGGGCTCATAGAATTGGACCCCCTAGCCCAACCTTTTTGAGAATTGGGGGGTTTTTTTAGGAAATGCACCAGATGCTATGCTGAAAATCTGGTGCCTCTACCTCAAAAAGCAGGGGCTCCCCCAAGCCACAGATGCCCACAGATCAATTTTCCATTATACCTTATGGGGACCATTCTCCATAGGATATAACAGAGACATTCAACATCCTTCCTCTGCTTTCTGATAACCCTGAAGCAGGGGGAGGTACTTCAAACCAGGGGAATCTCCTGCGCCCGACTGTAGCTAGGAAAATCAAAAGGCAAATTGTTTCAAAAATGCAATATCCACTGATGCACGAATCACACGGACACAAGAAGCTGCCTTATACTGAATCAGCTCATTTGGTCCCTCAAGGTCAGTATTGTCTACTCAAACTGGCAGCAGCTCTCTCTCTCTACATCACAAATTTCAGACTAGAATCTGGGAGACTCAGGTTCAAATCCTGACTCCTATCATGGAAGTTGCAGGGTGACCTTGGGCCAGTCGCACTCTCTCAGGCTAATTTACCTCACAGGCAGGGCTTTTTTTTTTGTAGCAGGAACTCCTTTGCATATTAGGCCACACATCCCTAATGTACCCAAGAGCTTACAGTAGCCCTGTAGTAAGAGTCCTGTAAGCTCTTAAAGGATTGGCTACATAAGAAGGGTGTGGCCTAATATGCAAAGGCGTTCCTGCTACAAAAAAAGTCCTGCTTTCTCCAGCCAGAGACTGGTCTCATCTGCTTCTTGCAAACTGCACTGCTTCACTCAGTGTTCCACTGTGAATCATACTTACATGATTCCCTCCAGGGCTGCTCTTTTCTCCTGATTGATCAGCCTCATTGCCTTATGACTTCGAATCTGTGTGAGGTCTGGTGATTAGAGACCTGCCTAGAGAGTGACCAGCCCTGTCTAGTCTATCAGATCGCTGCCGAGGGCCTCTGCGCCTCTCCCACCCTCCTATTTTCTTGAAATGGAAATTCCATTCGTTATGAGTTTGCAGGAGCATTTCCTGTCTTTTGGAACCTTTTGCAATTTCCCTCGGAAGGTGCTACGTTGTACATGAACGTCTCGGTGGCGACTTTTAAACACTCACAAGTTTCCTATGGACCTGAGCTCCATGTTGTGATCAGTCCCTCTAAGCTGAGTTAGTGTGAGCTAGCTCACAGTTTTTTAGCCTCTGGCTCACACATTTTTCTCTTAGCTCAGGAAAAAATGGCCCCAGAGCAAACTCATTTATGCAATAGCCGAATCGCTCACTTACAACTTTAATGCCAATATCTTACAAAGTCAAATTTTTGCTCACAACTTTCCACAGCTTAGAGGGAGTATTGGTTGTGATGTTTTGACAACTCTGTTCCTTTAATCTGGGCCAGTGTTTTAGACCAGCAGTCCCCAACTTGTTTGGCACCAGGGACTGGTTTTGTGAAAGACAATTTTTCCAGGGACCGGGGGTGGAGGGCACGATGGTTTCAGGATGATACAATTGTGCACTTTATTTCTAAAGTTTTTGATTTAGTGGTTAAATGTGCGGACTTTTATCTGGGAGAATGGGGTTTGATTCCCCACTCCTACACTTGCAGCTGCTGGAATGGCCTTGAGTCAGCCATAGCTTCTCACAGAATTGTCCTTGAAAGGGCGGCTTCTGGGAAGAGCTCTCTCATCCCCACCCACCTCACAGTGTGTCTGTTGTGGGAGTGGGGGAGGGGAAGGTAAAGGAGATTGTGAGCCGCTCTGAGACTCCGAAATTCAGAGTGGAGGGCAGGATATAAACCCAATGTCTTTTTCTTCTTATTATTATTACTACATTGTAATATATAATGAAATAATTATACAACTCACGGCACAGTTGCTAACAGGTCACGGACTGGTACTGGTCCACGGCCCAGGGATTGGAGACCCCTGTTTTAGACCGCTGAAGTCTACTCCAGGACTTTGTGTGGGCAGGAACAGGGAGAAAGGAAGTTGTACTCAGGGTAGTTCCACACGTATTCAACTTTGCACCTGTTTGAAACTGCACTGCCTCCCTATTTTGATGCCTAGCATTAAGAACGCAAGACATGTGTAAACTCTTCTCAGTGCTGGGATTTAGAGAGACAGTTTGGTGTAGTGGTTAAGTGTGCAGACTCTTATCTGGGAGAACTGGGTTTGATTCCCAACTCCTCCACCTACAGCTGCTGGAATGGCCTTGAGTTAGCCATAGCTCTCGCAGGAGTTGTCTTTAAAAGGGCAGCTGCTGTGAGAGCCCTCTCACCCCCACCCACCTCACAGGGTGTCTGTTGTGGGGGGAGAAGATATAAGCGATTGTAAGCCACTCTGAGTCTCTGATTCAGAGAGAAGGGCAGGATGTAAATCTGCAGTCTTCTTCTTCTTCATATAAGAAATAAATGCCCTGCCCTGGATGGCCCAGGCTAGCCTGACCTCCTTAGATCTCAGAAGCTAAGCAAGGCTGGTCCGGACAGGAGATAGGATAGCCAACCTCCAGGTGGTAGCTGGAAGTCTCCTACCATTACAGCTGATTTCCAGGTGACAGAGATCAGTTCACCTGGAGAAAATGGCTGCCATGGAAAGTGGATTTTTATGGCATTATACCCATTGAAGCCCCTCCCCCAAATCCCATCCTTCCCAGGCTCCACCCACAAAATCTTCAGGTATTTCCCAAACCAGAGCTGGTAAGTCTTACAGGAGACAACCAAGGAAATTCAAGTTCTCAGCACAGAGTCAGGCAACGGCTTAATCTCCTTTTCCTTGAAAACGCTTCTGGGTCACCATCAGTGTTCCCTCTAAGGTGAGTTAATGTGAGCTAGTTCACAGGGGGTTTGTAGCCTCCGGCTCACACATTTTTGTCTTAGCTCTGAAAAAATGGCCCCTCAGCGAAATAATTTGTGCAGTAGCTCACAACTTGGATGCCAGAAGCTCACAAAGTTGAGTTTTTGCTCACAGGACTCCACAGCTTAAAGGGAGCATTGGTCGCCATAAGCGGCTACAACTCAGCATCACCTTCCATTCCACAACAGATAAAATAAGGATGTGTAAAAGCATTCCCTTATCACTTATAGCCCCTGTGCTTTTATATATTTCCACACTTCTAGCCTGTCCTGACAAAGGATTGGAGGCTGGTAGCAACGAATTTTGTAAAACCATTACCAATAACGAAGGACACAATAAATCAACATACCAATAGCCACCACAAAGGCCCTTTCCCAACAGACAGAATACTCCAAATACCAGCCAGCAGACTTGTGCAAGAGAGTTGGTTTCGTTTCTTTCATTCTTATTTTTTTCCTTTATGAAAATCATATATTATCCCTTGTAATGTCATTTGCATCAATTATTATTCTGCAAAACAATATTCAGTTTGAAAATCAGATGGCATGCATTCGTTTTTCTGATTAATTCCAAAAGGGACGGTTTTGTTACTGAATTGTTCCCTATGGTTTTGTTTTGGGATTGTTTGTCTTGTTATTGTTTCACTGTCATAATTCCAATTCATTGTCATTTCCCACTGGTTTCAGTGGAAGACTCCGCCACGCAGTGGTAGTTGGCAAGCAGGGCAGCTCAGCTGTCAGGGGTCCAGAAGCCTGGAGCCCCACTATGGAGCCTGTGACAGTCGCCACTGCCGGCTCCAAGCACAGACCCACTGTGGCCCCACTTGAAAACCAGACAATACTATTTGAGCCATGAACGTACAAGCTAGTATTTTCATTGCTGCAGGGAATGCCTTACAACTTCAAATCTGTGACATCTTCGCTCTGCAGGACTTCGTCCAGTTCTGCAGGGCCTGCAAGGCAGAGCTGTTCCATCAGGCCTATGGTTGAGAACAGCGATGGTTTTTCAGTGGTTCTTAATTAGCCTGGTCTCTTTTTCCATTCACTCCCCCTTAGGGCAAGGATAACTTGTTTCAGGGCTTCTTTTGTAGGAAAAAGCCCAGCGGGAACTCATTTACGTACTAGGCCACACCCCATGACATCATCATCATTTCACACAGGGCCCAACAGGAACTCATTTGCATATTAGGCCACGCCCCAACACCAAGCCAGCAGGAGCGGCATTCCTGTGCGTTCCTGCTCAAAAAAAAAAAGCCCTGATCTGGTTTTCGATGCCATCTGAATGGTTATTTGTATTGTGGTTTTTTAAAAAAATTGATGAACTGATTTAAATCTGGCTATAATTGTATTTTGAATGTAGCACGCTGCACAAAGCCCCGAGTATGGGGGTGGTTGGTTTATAAATCAAATTTATAAATAAATGGGTTTTACTGTAGGGTTGCAAACCTCCAGGTGGGAACTGGAGATCTCCAGGAATTACCACTGATTTTCACTTACGATTTCCAGACAACAGAAATCAGTTCCCCTGGAGGAAATGGCTGCTTTGAAAGGTGTAATCGGTGGCATCACAGTCCTGTTGAGCTCTCTCCCCTAGTCAAACCCTGTCCTCCCCAGGCTCCACCCCCAAATTTCCAGGAATTTGCCAATCGGGAGCTGGCAACCCTGGTGCATGCTGACAGGGGCTTTCCGCTTCATATGACTAGGCCTTAGTCTGCAACCCCCCTGCGATACCCCGCAACAAATTTGGTTAGCCATAAGGTACTAGTGGACTCTTGCTCTTTTCTATGAATAGGTCTTGTTCAGGCTTTCATTGCAGAGATAGGGATGCTGGCTTTGTCCGCCATGTCCCTCCCTGGAAATAACCACACATACACGCACATATGTGAAGTGTTCCCAGGGGTCATTTTGTAGGAAAATAGGTGGTGGAGCTCATTAACATAACTCATTAGCATATCCCCCCAGCCAAATGCAACCGGATGCAAGAAAGGAGAGCCCCAGGCGAGCGAGGCCTGCTTGGGCTACCTAGAGATCCAGCCAGCCCAAGCAGGCCTTGCTCACCTGGAGTTCCCCTGAGCTGTCCCCCTCCACAGTCAAAAGATCAGCAAGCCACCCACCACTCAAAATCACATAAGAAATGGAGAAAGGGTGGTGTGGGCTTCTCCAGGGGTTAATGAGGGCTGCTGTGGGTGTGGCAAAACCCCTGGTGGATGGATGGCTGCCCACTCTCCTAATTCAGGGATTGTTATGCAGCTGCACTTACTATTCAATGGACAACGTAGGAGGGGAGGAAGAGGGGGGGAATCAGAAAGGTTCAGGAGCTGCACTCCTTTGAGCTCCTGCTGAATCTGAGGCCTGAGTGTTCCCATAAAAATGGTGGATGGACCCCTTCAGAAGCCTCTCTGTCCCTTCCCCACACTGTCACCCACACTCTCAGGCATGGTAGGAAGGAACACAGTCCTGCCTGAGAAACATTAACATCTAACATCATTGTTCAGATTACTTTGTCAAGCTTCTCCTTTCTGTGTCTGAAAAACAGAGAATGAAAATCCTGCCACTCCTCCCTTAACGGCTAAGGAATCCTATGAGGGGAAAGTGTTGTGGCTCGTATCCGTGGCAACCCTGAACTGATGATGTGAGTGGGGCAAGATGTTACGCATGTTTAGAAGCAACTGTACAACACGAGTGCGTTTTCAGTGACCTGAGGAATCCCCAGGACAATAATGAGTTTCCCACAGCTGGTCCACACGTGCCAAGCCTCCACAATGGGTTGTGCTGTCTGTGAAACATGGTCTGCATTCCCTATTCCCTATTAGGATGGAATAAAGCAGACAGATAAGGTTTAAAGAGGACTTCTGATTGTGGGAGGGGGCCCAGTTTGGCTTTCCTATGTGTGTATTTGGTGGTGATGTACAATAGGATTAGAGCCCCAGCAACTGGTATTGTGAGATTTTCCTAATCATGTCTACTTTAATGTTTTGAAATGCAAGCTTGTAATCAGGGCTTTTTTTGTACCAGGAACTCCTTTGCATATTAGGCCATACACCCCTGATGTAGCCAATCCTCCAAGAGCTTACAGGGCTCTTAGTATAAGGCCTATTGTAAGCTCCAAGAAGATCGGCTGCATCAGGGGTGTGTGGCCTAATATGCAAAGGAGTTCCAGCAAAAAAAAAAAAAGCCCTGCTTGCAGTTCTTATGGTAGAACAAATTTTGAGTCCAGTGGCACCTTTAAGACCAATGAAGTTTTATTCAAGGTGTAAACTTTTGTGTGCATATACACTTGTCTGACCAAGTGTGTGTGCACACAAAAGCTAAAAGGTAAAGGTAGTCCCCTGTGCAAGCACCAGTCGTTTCCGACTCTGGGGTGACGTCGCATCATGTTTTCATGGCAGACTTTTTAAAAGAGGTGGTTTGCCATTGCCTTCCCCAGTCATCTACACTTCCCCCCCCAGCAAGATGGGTACTCATTTTGCTGATCTTGGGAGGATGGCAGGCTGAGTCAACCTTGAGCTGGCTATCTGAACCCAGTTTCCACTGGGATTGAACTCAGGTCATGAACAAAGAGCTTCGACTGCAGCTTTACCACTCTGCACCACGGGGCTCCTGGGTACACAAAAGCTGCACCTTGAATAAACCTTTGTTGTTCTTGAAAGTGTCGCTGGACTCAAGCTTTATTCTGCTGCTTCAGACCAACACTGCTGCCCATCTGATTCAGTTCTTATGGTAGTGATGGCCACTGGCCTACACAGCCTGGTAAAATGTTCAGAGACAGGCAGTGTGGCACACACCCACCTCAAGTGGATCAAGACTAAGTCCAGGATTTCATGGTTGGGGGAAGAGCCTCTTAAGTAGAGTTGCCAACTCTGGGTATGGAAATACCTGGAGATATGAGGGTGGAGCCTGGGAGGGCAGGTTTTAAGGAGGGGACGGACCTCAGTAGGGTACAATGCCATACCGTCCACCTTCCGAAGTAGCCATATTCTCTTGGAGAAGTGGAATGAATGTTTTAAATAGATTAATAATAACCACCTCTAAGAACGTCTTGCCCTGAAAACGCTATGGGGTCACCACTTTGCTTGCCAGCCTCCAAGTGGGGTCTGGAGATCTCCTGCTTTTACAACTGATCTCCGGTGGGCAGAGATCAGCTCCCCTGGAGAAAACGGCTGCTTTGAAGGGTGGCATTGTAACATGCTGAGGTCCCTCCCCTCCCCAAACCCGCCCTCTCCCAGATCCACCCTTAAAGTCTGCAGGTATTTTCCAGCACAGACCTGGCAACGCTGGGTCACCATAAGTCACTTGTGACTTGATGGCATTTCTACCACCACCACCACGTTATTTTTGGAACCCAATGTTCTCTTATTTTTGGAACCCAATGTTCTCTATACCTGAGGGACCGTCTCTCCCCATATGAGCCCCAGAGAGCGCTGAGGTCAGCTGGAAAAAACCAGCTGAATATCCCTGGGCCAAGGGAGGCCAGATTGAAGGCCACCCGAGACTGGGCCTTCTCTATTGCTGCTCCACTGCTGTGGAATCAACTCCCGGAGGAGGTGCGGGCCCTACGATGCTTAGATCAATTCTGTAGGGCCTGTAAGACCCACCTCTTCAAAATAGCCTTCAACCAATGATAAACCGGGAAGTGCCATTGAAAATGCTTTTAATTACTGAATTCTGCTGAAGATCTAACGCTTAGCACCATGTTGATATTGTTATTGTTAATTTTAATAATTTGTAAATTGTTTTAACTGTGATTTTATAAGTAAATTGATGTATAATGTATTTTATGTTGTGAGCCGTCCTGAGCCTGCCCCGGCGGGGAGGGCGGGATAGAAATAAAAAGTTATTATTATTATTATTATTATTATTATTATTATTATTATTATTATTATTATTATTATTATTATTATTATTTGGTCTCCAAGGCAGCTGAAATTGTCTACTGGTAGTGGTACTCACATACTCTGAATGTGAAGTTCCCTTTAGTCACCATCAGGGGTTTTTTGGGTAGAAAAAGTCCAGCAGGAACTCATTTGTATTTTAGGCCACACTCCCTGACATCACCATTGTTTCACATAGGGCTTTTCTATAGAAAAATCCCAGTAGGAATTCATTTGCATATTAGGCCACACCCCCTGACACCAAGCCAGCCGGAATTGCGTTCCTGCTCAAAAAAAGCCCTGGTCATCATGGCTATTAGGCATTGGTGGACCTCTCTTTCATGAATCTGTCTGACCCCCTTCTAAAACCATCTATATTTGTGGCCATCACTACCTCCACTGGCTGTGACTTCCACAGTTTAATTGCTCATTGAGTAATGAAACACTTCCTTTGCTCAGTCCTGAACCTATTTGCTAACAATTTCATTGGGTGGCTCTGATTTATAGAATTGGGAGGGGGGGGGAGTCCCTCTCTATGTGGTTTCTCACCCAATATATACTTTTGCAAAGGTCTATGTAATTATGCATGAAGGTTTATTCTGAAAAGCTGCATGTATTCAATTTAACACTTTTATTATTTATTTAAAAAACGACAGCAAGAAGGCATCAAATGGACAAATGTTTTATTTTATTTATTTAATTAAATATTTATACTCCACCCTATCACCTTAGACTCAAGTTGCAAGGACACAAAACAACATCACAGTCCACGAGGAAGCTAAATCAGTGCAAAGAAGAATTTTGGAGCCTAGGAGAGTTATTGGGTTTGTGGGCATTTCAGAATATTTGTAGAGCTGGCCACTAACAGGCATGGTCTGTTTGCAACAAAAAGCACCCTACCTTGGTAGTCCATAGTTCCACCTTCTCTAAATGAACCTTGAACATGATATTCCCTTGGATGGCTCCATCACACACCTATGATGTCATGTTATTGATTGTTCAACAGTTGGCTCCATTGAAGGACACTGTTTCTGAGCTGATATCAGGTAATATATGCACATACCTTGGTAATATCCATCTTGGACTCTTGTAATCTGTTTTCCACGGGCCTGCCTTTCAATAAACTGCATTTGCTTCAGAAGGCGACAACCATACTATTAAAAAAAGATCACCACAGGGCCCAGAGAGCAATTATTTTCTATCAGCTATCCTGGTTCCAGTTTCTTTCCAAGCTCAGCATAAAGTTCATTTTGACTTCTAAAGCTCTGAACAGCTTGGGTCCATACTACCTGAAGGATGTCCTCTGCCTGTTACAAACCAGCCCATACCCTGAAATCTTCCAGGGAGGCTCTGTATCCACAATTACAGAGATATGTTTTGTGAGGATCTGCATAAAGGCCACCTATAACTTCTGGATCTCCTCATTACACACCTTCTGACATCAGTTGAAGAATTCTTTTATTCTGGGAGTTAAAAATAGATTCTTACCCAATTTTGAAAAGTGTTGTGTTTAAATTCTTACCGTTCTGAATGTTGCTAAGCTTCGCTACAGTAATTATGAGTCTTGCCAGTGTTCTATCATTACTCAGAGCTGCTGTGAACATGTTTAATCAAAGTACACCATATAAATATCCTAAATAAATAAGAAAAAGTGAAAGCTTTATATGTGGTGTCCTGCAATTCATAGATGGCAGCTCTGTTATCCATGAAAGTCTTCCCTAGATATCATAACCAACAAGTGAAGAACGTACGGGTGGAGCGACATGGTCACTGTTTAGCTCCCTGAACAAAACCCACTTTTTGAAACTAAAATCTATATATCTTCCTAGACATATGGAAAGGAGAACTTACTGAAATGTCCTCCCCTCCAAGGAATACTTGTTGTCAAACACCCAACTTTAATTATGATTGAATGGTGTCTCTGTGATATATAGGCCTATAGGGGGAAAGGAGCAAAAAGCAGGATGACATATGTAACGGGTTAAAATAAGTTGTTTTAGGTGGACTCCCTACAACCTAGGGAGTCTTTTGTAGATGTTTTGACTACAAGGGAGAACATCTGTTGTTATTCAGCCCTTGTGCTAAGGCTGTCGATGCTCCCAGGCACACACGGTCATAAACCTCTGAACAGATACTGTTGCTTGGAAAATCTGTCAAGAGATCTTGGGGGAAAATGTTTCCACCATCTTATTTGTTATTTATGACACCAATGGCAAGGATGCTCCTCTTTCCCATTGTGGGCCCCTTTTTGTTCAGCATTGTTCAAGAAATAAGCCAAGGGTGGCCTTGGCCCCCAAATTCCAGAAAATGAGTTGTTGGTCTGCTGCAGCAAAAACAAAAGATGGCCTCTTGTGGAATCAGCTTTTGTCAGCAAGAATCCTTATTTCAATGCATGGAGAATTCATGAACACATGAAGGTTGCCTTTTCCTGAATCAGACCACAGATCCATCAAGGCTGGTATCATCTACTCTGACTGGCAGCAGATCTGTATTGTCTCAGAGAAGACTCTTTGATAGACCAAATATATGAACTGATAAGGCAGTTTCATGTGCTTATATGTTCATGAGTACATCTGCTTTGCATACAGATGATGCCAGGTTCACTCCCCAGCATATCCAGATGAAGGACTCAGGTAGTGGGTGATGCATGGGGTGGAGAGTGTTGACAAAAAGAACTTTCCCCCCCTCTCCCAAAGCACTAGAACTTGAGGGCATCCAATGAAATTGATGGTCAGTAGGTTCAGGATGGACAAAAGGAAATATTATTTTACAAGAGAGTGATTAAAATGTGGAGTTTGTGGCCAGAGGAAGTATGATGGCCACAGGAATAAACAGCTTCAAAAGAAGATTAGATAGATTCATGGAATTTAAACCTATCAATAGTCATGATGGGTGAGGGGAACCATACCCAGAGGCACTAAACCTCTGAATCCCAGAGCCAGGAGGCAACATCAGGGGAAGGTCTCAGCCTCTATGCCGTTATTGGCCATCCAGAGGATCCTGTGTGAGACAGGATTCTGGACTAGATGAACTATTGATTTGATCTAGCAGGGCTCTCCTTCCTCTCTCTATGGCCTGTTGTTGGCCATCCAGAGGACCTGACTGGCCACTGTGTGAGACAGGATGCTGGAACAGATGGACCATTGGTCCGATCCAGCAGGGCTCATGTTCTTATGTGGATAAAACACCTTTTCCTACTACTCTGGCCAGCTCCTGCCAATCAGAGTAGACAATAGTGACTTTGATCGATCAATGTATTCATTCAGTAGAAGACAGCTCCATGTGTTAATTGTAGCCTTACATTTTTCAAAATAATAGTCCCCCATAGTGTGCTCACAGGTACCTGAAGAACTTATTGGCAGACAAAATCTGTTCATATGACTTAGTGAGGCCAAAATATCCAGGACAAGTAATTCAAAAAGGAACTAATATGCTCAGATGCTCACAAATGTTGTTTTCGTGAGGATGGAAGCTCCTTCAGAAGCACAGAGGACCTGCTCACTGGTACACAAAGAAAGACCAATGGTCTGATTCAGTGTGACAGCTCCCAATACCCAGAAAGCTTTGAGTTTTGCATTTCCATTTAAAAGCGCTTCACATAGCAGCACTGAGAAAACATCTCTGCCCAAGAACTTGGAGGAGTGGGGGCTGTGGCTTAGTGATAGAGCAGCTACCTGGCATGCAGAAGGTCCCAGATTCAATCCTCACACTGACCTCAATGGCCCAAGTGTCTGATTCAGTATGGCAGCTTCATCTGTTCATCTGAGAGCTGTTGCCAGTTAGGATGGGCTAGATCAACCAATGGGCTTTAACGAGGGCTTTTTTGTAGCAGGAACTTCTTTGCATATTAGGCCACACCCCCTGATGTTGCCAATCCTCCAAGAGCTTACAGGGCTCTTCTGACAGGGCCTACTGTAAGCTCCAGGAGGATTGGCTACATCAGGGGGTGTGTGGCCTAATATGCAAAGGAGTTCCTGCTACAAAAAAAGCCCTGGACTTAACTTAATACAAGAATGTCCTTTATAGCAGTGGTCCCCAACCTTTTTAACACCAGGGGCCGGTTTTGTGGAAGACAGTTTTTCCATGGACTCGGGGGGATGGTTTCAGTTGATACAATTGTGCAGTTTATTTCTATTAGTTTGGTGTGGTGGTTAGGTATGCAGACTCTTATCTGGGAGAACCGGGTTTGATTCCCCACTCCTCCACTTGCAGCTGTTGGAATGGCTTTGGGTCAGCCATAGCTCTTGTAGGAGTTGTCCTTGAAAGGGCAGCTTCTGGGGAGAGCTCTGTCAGCCCCACCCACCTCACAGGGTGTCTGTTGTGGCGGAGGGGAGGCAAAGAAGATTGTGAGCTACTCTGAGACTCTGAAATTCAGAGTGGAGGGCTGGATATAAATCCAATGTCATATTATTATTATTATTATTATTATTATTATTATTATTATTATTATTATTATTATTATTATTATTACTATTATTATTATTATTATTATTATTATTATTATTATTATTATTATTATTATTATTATTATTACTATATTGTAGTATATAATGAAATAATTATACAACTCACAGCCCGGTTGCTAACAGGCCACAGACCAGTACTGGTCCATGGCCCGGGGGTAGGGTACCCCTGCCTTATAATACCTTATGAGAACTGTACTACCACTTGAAAGAGAAACCAAAACCAGAGTGTAGAAACCTTGAATGACAGTTTTCTATTGATTTTCTGCACCAGAATCTTCATTAATAAACACAAGAAGGTTTGGATCGACTGGTAATTTCCACTGAGGGGAGATGCAAGGGGTTTCCATGCCTCCTCCTCCTGCAGTTCCTGGGGTACAGGGGACCGACCTACAGGAAAAACCGGAAGGCATAGTTGGAAGGCTACAACAGAAGGGGGGAATCAACAAAAATCCTGCTCCCTTCTCTCCATGGGAATCTGCTGGATCCAAGCCAAAGCATTTGTCCTAAATCGTTATACAAATGGGTGTGCTAAACAGTATAACAACCCTATGCACAGTTCCTTAAGTTTAAAGGAATGAAAGGCTAGATGAACTCTTTGTAGGATAGCATGGCAAAGCTGTAATGCTGTGCATTCTTATCTAGAACTACGTCCTCTTGAACTCAGTGGGGATTTACTTACAAGCAAACACACATATGGCACCTGGCCTCCAGTCAGTTAAATAAACAAGATGGCTTACGATGGCTGAATTGCAGGTTTTAGTCATCAAAGAGGCAAAAGAGGAAATGGAAATATGCTAGTTTCTGATCCAAAGAAAAGGCACTGAAGTATTTTTTTTTAAAAAAAAATGATCGTTCAGCCTGAACGGAGTAATTGCTCTGAGACATTGGGTTTTTAGTATGAATGAAAACCAGCCAAGCTTTCTGGAGATTCGAAGCGTGTATCAGTGTACATAGTCATTATGTTTCTCTTTTTGCTTTCCCCTACTTAAAAATGTCATATTCATGGACATTGATCCGGACTAGCAGCCTGAAGCAATGAGAGCGAAGTCTAAGAACTGACCACATTGTGGAGTGTCTTAAGAAATGTGTGACAAATTGTAATGACAAGACTGATCCTGAGTCATGTAATTCAAACAAAGAAGTGGATAAAGATCAAAGCACTCCGGACTGTGAATGCTGAAATTTCAGTTCACTTTTTAAAAAAATCTAAATTTATGAGAATTATAGATCCATACACTTTGAAGATTGGCCTACAAAATTTGACGCAAGGTGACACACTCAGATCTTTGTGCTCGGTGACAAATATTATATTTCAACGAGATTAAAAATTGTTTTAAATCAATATTTGAGTTTTGGAGTGAAATTTGAATTTGCATAAGAACATAAGAGAAGCCATGTTGGATCAGGCCAATGGCCCATCCAGTCCAACACTCTGTGTCACACAGTGGCCAAAAAAACCAGGCACCATCAGGAGGTCCACTAGCAAGGCCAGAACTCCAGAAGCCCTCCCACTGTGCCCCCCCAAGCACCAAGCATACAGAGCATCACTGCCCCAGAGAGAGAATTCCAACAATACGTTGTGGCTAATAGCCACTGATGGGCCGCTGCTCTGTATGTTTATCCAATCCCCTCCTGAAGCTGTCTATGCTTGCAGCCACCACCACCTCCTGTGGAAGGATTGGTTCTAATTCCACAACTGCTTCCACATGGACTGTTTGCTTTCTTGTTGCCGTACTGGTTTCAGAAGAATCCATGCAACCTTAACTTCTATTAGTCCTGTTTCTCCATAGTTTGGTCCAGGTGGGCAGCTGTGTTGGTCTGTAGCCATAGAACAAAGTTCGAGTCCAGTGGCACATTTAAGAATAAAGCTTTGTTATTCAAAGTATGAACTTTTGCACGCACGCACGCTTCCTCAGATACCTTAGTTTGGTGTGATCTTTCCCCAACCTTGTTCGGTGTAATCTGTTTGGATTATTGCAGTCCAAGTATCTTTTGTCAAGCATGGTAAAATTCCATTGGTAATTGATTGTTTTAGGGTCCTCCATAAAGCTGGTCTGTGAAATATCATGGAGGACCAAGGTCTGTTAGCTCTGTTATTCTTTCCCCCTCCCCCTTCTTACTTTATTGCTTGCAAAGTAGAGAGAAACGAAACTAACTTGAGGAAGAGTAATCAGTACCTTCCCATACATTCCTGTTAGGGAGTGTGACACATCTGGGGAAAGCAAGGACGGAGTCCTGATAACGCCATGAGAATGTAGGCATTTATCATAGTTTATGTGTGAGAGCGCATCCCTCGCCCCCACCTTTCGGAATCCTTTTGAAGTAAGTCTTAAAAGTATTGTATCAATGTATCTTTAGCATCACTCTCAAGAATCTGTTGCACTGAAAGTATCGGTCTATCAATAAACGTAGTTTTGTATCAAACTCGACTCGTCATTGAAACCGCATGCTTGAATTTCAGGTGGACTGAAGATGCATATCTTCACAGGATCAATGTGACTCGTCAATGGATTCTTTAAAAAAAAGTGTGTGAGTGAAGTGCCATTAAGTAGCTTCTGACCCTATGAATTAATAACCTTGAAAACACCTTATTATTAACAGCTTTGCTCATGTCTTGCAAACTGAGGGCTGTGGCTTCATTGCATGAGTCCATCCATCTCATGTTGGGACTTCCTCTTTTCCTGCTGCCTTCAACTTTCTCTAGCATTATTGTCTTTTCCAGTGATTCATCTTCTCATAATGTGACCAAAGTATGATAGTCTCAGTTCAGTCAGTTTAGCTTCCATAGAGAGTTCAGGTTTGATGTGATCTAGAACTTATTTGTCTTTTTGGTGGTCCACGGTATCCGTAAAACTCTCCTCCAACACCACCTTTCAAATGAATCAGCTGTCTTCCTGTCTGCTGTTTTAATTGTCCAACTTTCACATTGTATTGGATCAGATTTCTGCCAAGGCAGTGCCATGGTCTGGCCATTATGCCCTGAGGGCCCGCGTGGATACACCACCTTTACCCTGTTTAGGCGGCGAGCAAGTTTTAGCTTGCCTGCGAAGGCAGATGGAGCCCTTGTGGCTTCAAATGGCTTTGCGGGATCCCTGGCCCTCTAGTGACTCGTTAGATGAGCTAGTAGAGATCTGGAATAACCAGCTTTCCACGGCCATTGACGAGATCGCTCCCCGACGTCCTCTCCATCCCCGTTCACGATCCGCTCCGTGGTATACCCCAGAGCTGCAATCAATGAAATGGCGATTGAGACAACTAGAGAGACAATGGTGACGTACTCGCGACAAAGCTTTGAGAATATCTTATAGGTCATTTATGCGGACCTATGAGATGGCAGTCCAGGCCACAAAGGTTTACTTTGCGTCCCGGATTGCGTCTGCGACCTCGTGCCCAGCACAATTGTTTAGTATAATTCGATCATTAACAGTTTTACCGCAAGGTAAACCAAACATTAGAAAATTGGGAATTGGCTGCGAGGCTTTTGCGAGTTTTTTCGCAGATAAGATCTCGTCGCTCCGACGCGACCTCCCCGCCATAATTGAAACAGTGAAAGAACTTGAGGCACCGAGTGCGTCTTCTGGTCCAATTCTGGACTCCTTCAATTCACTCAGCCTGGAGGAAGTCGATAGGATCCTTTTCGCTGTGCGCCCTACGACCTGTGGGTTGGAGCCGTGCCCGTCCTGGCTTATAAAAGCTAGCCAGGCACTGTTATGTGAGCCACTACAGGGTATTGTCAACAGATCCCTGGTAGAAGGGATCTTTCCCACACCTCTTAAAGAGGCGGTGGTCTGTCCCCTCTTGAAAAAACCATTTGCAGATCTGGCTGTATTGGCAAACTATTGGCTGGTATCAAACCTTCCCTTCCTGGGTAAGGTTATAGAGCGGGCGGTGGAAACTCAGCTACAGGGATTCACTAGATCCATTCCAGTCCAGCTTTCGACCAGGTCACGGGACGGAGACGGTTCTGGTCGCCCTCATGCGACATCTGGATCGGGGTGGCTCAGCGGTGCTGTTATTATTAGATCTGTTGGCCGCATTTGATACGGTTGACCATCAGCTACTGACTAGCCGCCTTGCCAACGTGGGGATTCAGGGGTCTGGCTTACAGTGGTTGGCCTCTTTCCTTCAAGATCGGGGACAAAGGGTGGTGATAGGGGAAGAATCATCCCGAAGGCATCCACTTATATGTGGTGTGCCACAGGGTGCGGTTCTGTCCCCAATGTTATTTAACATCTATATGCGCCCCCTTGCCCAGATTGTCAGGAGGTATGGGCTGGGATGTCACCAATATGCAGATGACCCCCAGCTCTATCTATTGATGGGTGGTCAGTCCGACTGTACCCCGGAAAATCTAGACCTGGCTCTTCAAGCCATAGCATCTTGGCTGAGGCTGAGTCGGTTGAAGTTGAATCCGATGAAGACGGAGGTTCTCTATCTGAGCCGGGGTGGTCCAGGGGGGGAGCTCCCTCTGCCGGCTCTTGATGGGGTGTCACTAATCCCGGCCCCCAAGGTCAAGAGCTTGGGTGTGCTCCTGGAGTCCTCTCTTACAATGCAGGCCCGGGTAGCAGCCACTACTAGATCCGCCTTTTTTCATCTTCCTGGAGCGCAACGACTTAGCACTGGTGATCCATGCTATGGTCACCTCAAGAATAGATCACTGTAATGCTCTCTACATGGGGCTACCCTTGGCGCTGACCCGGAAACTACAGCTAGTGTAGAACGCTGCAGCGCGGCTGCTAATGGGGCTCCCCCAGTGGGAGCACATTCAGCCAGTGCTGAGAGAGCTGCACTAGCTACCTATTGTGTTTCAAGTCTGTTTCAAGGTGTTGGTATTGACCTTTAAAGCCCTCTATGGTCAGGGGCCTGTCTATCTGCGGGACCGCCTTTCCCCACACATTCCCCGGAGAGCACTGCGCTCAGGGACAAAAAATCTGTTGTCCGTCCCTGGACCAAGAGAGGCTAGGTTGCGGCAGACGCAAGCTAGGGCCTTCTCGGTGGCAGCGCCAGAATTGTGGAATACTCTCCCAGAGGCCATAAGGGCCCTGCGGGATCTTTCTACTTTCCGCAGGGCCTGTAAGACCGAACTGTTTCGACAGGCCTTTGAGACCTAACCTAAATTGGGAGAGAGCTGCCAATTTACACCGTTACAGAGTACCATGATCACCATTTACATTTATATCTACGTTAAATTATATTATAGTGATACAGCGCCAAAAATGCAATGGAATGTTTTAAATGTTTAAGTGTTTTAAATAATTTTAAATTGTAGTTTTAATGGTTAAATTGTAAAAATGTATGTTGTTAGCCGCCCTGAGTCCGCTTGCGGAGAGGGCGGGATAGAAATTTAAAGTAATAAATAAATAAATAAACATCCATACACAGGAATAGGGAATACTAGGGAGCCAGTTTGGTGTAGAGCACAGGCTCTTATCTGTGAGAACCGGGTTTGATTTCCCGCTCCTCCACATACACCTGCAGATGTGAGTCAGTCACAAGTTCTTTCAGAGCTGTTCTCTCAAGAGCAGTCCTTGAAAGAGCTTCACTTAACTCACAGGGTGTTTGTTGTGAGGAGGGGAAGGGAAAGGAGATTGCCACTCTGAGGCTCCTTTCGGTAGCAAAGGACGGGGTATAAATCCAATCTCCTCCTGCTTCTTCTTGTTCTTCTTTCTTGAATTCTCTTGAGCTGGGTTTCAGTGACACACCCTTCCACTTACGCCTCTTTTCTAGCTCCTTCATGGCTGCTTTTCTGAATCTCCTCCAGATTTCTTGGTTTCAGTCTCCCTTTTGGTTTGATGATGGAGCCAAGTCTGAAGAGCCAGTTTGGTGTGGTGGTTAAGAGCGTCAGACTCTAATCTGGAGAACCGGGCTTGATTTCCCCATTCCTCCACATGCAGCCAGCTGGGTGACCTTGGGTCAACCACAGTTCTCTCAGAGCTGTTCTCTCAAGAGCAGGATTCTCAGAGCTCTCTCAGCCCCACCTAACTCACAGGGTGTCTGCTGTGGGGAAAGGAAGGGAAAGAGCTTGTAAACCGCTCTGAGACTAAGTGAAGAGTGGGATATAAATCCAATCATTATCAATGTTGAAAAATATACCACATATCAAAACAGGCACCACTATTTTGGACTCGGATCTGAAAGTAGCACACATTTCCAATTCTGTTTGCTTCCTTGGATTTCAGCAGCCAATCTTGGTTCAGCTTGGTTCAGGAACAGAAGTGATGTCTTGCACTTGCACAGCTGATGCTGGTCTACAGCAATGGGGTGTAACTTTGGCAGGTGAGCTGCAGCAGATAACACATCACGAACAAGAGACAAAGAGCCTGTTGCCAACGGTGCAATAATGACTCTACAATATACATGAGAAGGTCAATGATATTGGCTTAAAGGCAACAAACAAAAGCGCATTGAGGCTGGGTTTGTTTTTGTAAGATTATCTCAAATGCAGACTTTCTATGACCACATCAGGGATTCTTTTGTTTATTTGTATTACCAACTTCCCTTGTTAAAGCTGCAGCAGATGGGAGGGAAAACAGCAGAGCTCTTCCAGATGTACGAAGGAAGGCGGCTGCTTAGGTAAGACTTTATAAATCACAGGGCTAGAGCCCCCTTTTGAAAACAAGCAATATTAACTCACTCATCATCATTTAGAATGCCTGGATTTCCCTTTATAAACCAAAACCTAAAGAGGTAGTAGCTAAGTCTCCTCTGCTTCCCATAATGCAATTAAAACTTTTGTCCTCTATCAAAGCCAGGGAGTTTCCAGCCCAATAATATTATAAACCCAATAATATTATAAACCTTGTGATTTGATCTGCAGCATTCAGTTTAGAACCCAGGTGAGGTTTTTGCGCAATGTGAGGATCTGAAGGAAGATCCAGGTGGGCAGCTGTGTTGGTCTGAAGCAATCAAACCAAGTTGGAGTTCAGAAGCACCTTTCAGACCAACAAAGTTTTATTCAGAATGTAAGCTTTTGTGTGCGCACACACTGCATCAGACAAAGAGATGGGGTACAGTGAGCTGAGTTACATATAGCTGGCGGACATTGGTTAAGCATGCAAAATAGCACCAAGTCAGAATCTATGCCAAAATGTACTATTTTGGCATGGAGGCAGGGCTGGGTCACGCACTAGGCAAACTAGGTGGTTGCCTAGGTTGCTGGCAGGACAGGGGTGCCAAATTTGGCCTCCTTCCTCCCCTCTAGGCAAATGCCTAGTTTGCCCACTCCCCAGCCTCCTTCTCCCTCCCTCCCTTCCCCACCCCATGTCTATTTCAATGCCAAGAACGGGGCTCTAGTGCCGTGTTCCTGAATATCTAAAGGTGCCCCCCCCACCACCAATCAGCTGATCAGCGGGTAAAACCACACCACATGGCTGAGCTCACTGTCAGGACCAGCATCCTGAAACGGCGACCCCATTGCCGCTGACTCCTCTCTACTTCCTTCCCATCCAGGAAGTGGGGAGGAGTCAGCAGCAGGGGAGGGGGAGCCATGGGGGGTGTGGAGCCTTGGGGGGAGGTGCGGGGGGCACTGTGGAGGGGGGTGACAGGCAGCGAGTCTGCCTAGGGTGCCATGCAGCATCGGGCTGGTACTGCATGGAGAGGTTTAGAGCTGAAAGCACACCCTATCCCAAGTCCTTCACCACTACTCTTGGCCATCTGAGGGACGGAAGAGGCTTACAGTTACGGTTAGGCATACTTTTTATGTGCACAGACTCTTATCTGGGAAAAACAGGTATGATTCCCCACTTTTCCACATGCACTTGCTGATGTGACCTTGAGTCAGTCACAGATTCTCACAGAGCTGTTCTGCTCAAAGGGCAGTTCTGGGAGAGCCCTCTCAGCTCCATCTACCTCACAAGGTGTCTGTTGTGGGGAGGGGAAGGGAAAGGAGATTGTAAGCCACTCTAAGACTCCTTCAGGCAGTGAAGGGTGGCATATAAATCCAATTTCCTCCTCCTCCTCCTCACCCCCTCCACTGGGGAGAAGGATGAAATCTGTTTTTGACACATCCCCCAGCTGCAATACTACCAGGCACCACACAGACAGAAACTGGTGACTACACAGGATACAGGGCGGGACCCACAGACCCCCGCACCTGTTCTCTGTCATGTGTCACAGCGTAACACACTTCACGGAGCTGTTGTTGAGAGGAAGGGAGAACGGTGGTGTAAGCAGCTTTGGGACCCTACTGGGAGGAAGGGAGGGTGGGATGGAGAGAAGGAAGGAAGGAAGGTATGATAGTTTGGTATAAGTTGGGATAGGTTCAAAGGCATTTTTTTTTTTTTTTGCTGTCAAGTTACAGCCAACTGGTGATCCCATAGGGCTTTCAAGACAAGAGATATTCAGAAGTGGGTTGCCTTTGCTGATATCTGCATCCTCACTCTGGGATACCTTAGTGATCTCCCATCCAAATACTAACCACGGCCAACTCTGAGATCTGATGAGATTGGGCTGGCCTGAACTTAGGGTTGCCAAGTCCCCCATGTCCTCCTATTGTACCATAGAGTTTTCCCTCTCAGATTGCTAGAGCATCTGGGAAAACCATAGAGTTTTCTGGGAAATGCCTAGAGAGGCTGGCACACAAGGGCACATCACCCGCAAGTGACGTCATTGTGCTGGCGACGTCGGGGGAGGTTCCTTCCACTGGCCCAATGTGGGCCGGCTGGTTGGGAACCTCCAGGGTGGGAGAACCCCCGCCCAGCCCAGGGACTTGGCAGCCCAACCTCAGCTATCAGGATCAGGGAATGGTAAGTGCAGTTTAATTGCATGAGAGAGAAAGATGCAGAGAGTCTGCTTGCTTCTTGCAATCAGCCTTAAGGGCTTTTTAAAAAAAAAAAAAACATTGAACACTTTGCCCCCTTCTGAAATCTACAAAGCATTTGCTCTTTAGCAGTACATCTGACCAATGCCTGTAGGCTCTGACCTCTGAGTTTGTAATCTGGCCTTGGTGAAGAGCCTGTGTTCCTTTAAGAAAGGCCTTTGGATGCACCCTTCCCCCCACCCCCCAGCTTTAACATCTTCCTCTGCCCTTTGATGCAATGCCACTGATGTTAGATTGACGTGGTCAAACCCAAGTAGCCCGGAAAGGGGGCAGCGCCAGGAAACTGCGGATTTCACAAGAGCTTGTAACAGTTTCAAAACGTCTGATGTGGCTCCGCATTTTATGTAATTCCTTAACAAGTTTTAATACAATTTGAAATTCAATTACTCACATAATGAAAGAAAGGCTTTTGCAGACTCCCGCTCCATTGCAAAGTTGAAAGCGAAGAGTGCATAGTGTTGTAGGGTGAGCAACCATATACCACTTCCCTGCCTCAAAGACATTATGGATTTTTGAATGCAGTTATATTTACAATTTACTTCTGGAAGCAAAGCAGCCCCGTGGCACAGAGTGGTAATCTGCAGTGCTGCAGTCCAAGCTCTGCTCATAACCTGTGTTCAATCCAAGTGGAAACTGGGTTCAGATAGCCAGCTCAAGGATGACTCAACCTTCCATCCTTCTGAGGTTGGTAAAATGAGTACCCAGCTTGCTGGGGGAAAAGTGTAGATGACTGGGGAAGGCAATGGCAAACCACCCCATAAAAATGTCCACCGTAAAAACGTCGTGATGCGATGTCATCCCAGAGTTGGAAACGACTGGTGCTTACACAGGGGACTGCCTTTACCTTTTACCTGGAAGTGTAACTTGAAATCCCCAAAATATCTTGCACCATAATTTGGTTTTTTGGATATGTTACGTGGTAAAAAGGAGGGAAGGGTCTTATTGAAGATGTTGGGGATGCCCACAAAAATGGCCAGCCAAGAAGGCCAGTTGTGCGTCCAGCCACAAATCATGCTGTGCAATCGTTATGCCAATAAAGGTTTTTGGAATTGGAATTGGTTTTCATACAGGATCCTTTGCAGAGATATTCCCTGTCGCCTATGTTCACATAGTTACGCTGGAAGACTTTGGCATTTACAATTCCATGCCACATCCAAAAAGTCTACTGCTGGAGGTGGGCAGAGACTGGAGATGACACCTGAAAACAGCTGCTTCCATCTCACTATCCTTATAAACTTCTAAGAGGCACATTTTAGAGAGCTCTGAGAGACAGCAGATAAGAAGTGCTATAAGGGTGAGGTTTGGCTTTCTAAACAGCTGGGGAAGTTGCTGAGAATTTCTGAGTTTGTGTGACTGTGTGATTGCTGAAAATTCTGAGTTTGTGGTTGCTGGGGAACTGCTGTTTGTTTGGTTTGAGTGGGCTGAAGGTGATTGTTGCTGATTGATTAGGAGTGGCTGTGTTCCTGGGGCAGACTGAGGCCCCACCCTCTTTGCATTATTAAGCTGCACCTTGCCAGAGGCGCGAGCCTTTGGTGCAAGCTAAAGGGCTCTTGGCCTGGGGGCTGTGTAAGGATCAGGAACCCAGATCCCGATTTTCCTTGTGTTCCCAATAAGGTAAGTAGACCCTCCAGAAGGAGAGCCACATAAACAAACAGAATTTAAAAGGTGACTGTATATTTTAAAAAAGCTATCATGAAGGTAGAATGCCAGCAGGGTGGTGGGGGCTTTCCAGTGTTTTGCACTGAGTGTCACGTATATGACTATCTGCCCACAGGACAGAAGTCTTGGGTTTGTGCTTGATGCAAGATGCTCCTGGTCCTCAGGGAATGAGTTTATACCCTTGAGGCCGAGGTGACTGACCTGAAGAAGCAGAGGCAGTCACTTAGGCACTTGGAGAAGACACTCGAGGATGTATTAGATGAGCCCCACTCTGAACATGGCAGTCCCATTGCTGCCAGGGAACATGAGGGTCGAGAGGGAACAGGGCACCATGCTGAGGATAAGGGGAATGCGCCCTCAGAAGGGACCTCTTCTTCAGTTGGTGAGCGAGTATCCTTTCACGCCAAGGAACCATCCCTGGGCAGGGAGGGAGAGGGAGTCTTGGTAGTTGGTGATTCGATCCTTATGCAAGTAGACAGCTGGGTGGTAAAACCGCATACTGACCGTATGGTGACTTGCCTGCTTGGTGCGAAGGTAGCGGACATTACATGTGTTGTAGATAGGCTGAAAGACTGTGCTAAGGAGGAGCCAGTGGTCATGGTGCATGTTGGCACCAACGATGTGGGGAAATGCAGTCGTGAGGTCCTGGAGGAAAAATTTAGGCTGCTAGGCAGGAGACTTAAGGCCAGGACCTCCAAGGTAGCCTTCTCAGAAGTGCTACCTGTTCCACGTGCAGGGCTGGAGAGACAAGCACAAATTAGAAGTCTCAATGTGTGGATGAGACAATGGTGTAGGAAGGAAGGGTTTAAGTTTGTTAGACCCTGGGATGCTTTCTGGAACAAGTGGGAGCTGTACAAAAAAAACGGTCTCCACTTGTCCTCAGATGGAACCAGGCTGCTGGCAATTAAAATCAAAAAGGTGGCAGAGTGGTTTTTAAACTAAATCTTGGGGGAAAGCCAACAGGAGATGAAATGTCTCTGGTTCGGGAGGACTCATCTCACAGAGATGAAGGGTTAGCTGTTGCTTTTCTACCAGTTAATGGATCAGAGTTGTCCACTGAGATGGTGACAAACAGTATGGACTGTCTGCCAAAGTCTTGAGACAGCAGGAGGAAAGTTGTGGGCCTAACTTGCCTGTGAAATTATAGATGTTTGTATACAAATGCTAGAAGTGTTCAAAGTAAAATTGGAGAATTGGAATGTTTAGTGTTGGGGGGAAACATAGACATTGTGGGAATTTCAGAAACTTGGTGGAATGAGGAGAATCAGTGGGACACGATGATTCCTGGATATAAATTATATCGGAAGGATAGGGAGGGAAGGGTTGGAGGTGGGGTGGCTCTTTATGTCAGAGAGGGCATACGGTCCAGTAAGACTGAGGTCAGAGAATTAGATTCCCTTCTGGAAATGCTTTGGGTTGAAATAGAGAGCCCAAAAGGAAATTTAACTTTGTTTGCTATCGTCTCCCAAAGCAAAAGATAGAAGACGATCATAATATGATGGAAGGATTCAAGATAGTGGCTAAACATAAAAACTGTATCGTAATAGGTGATTTTAACTACCTGCAGATTGATTGGGTCAATATGTGTTCAGGTCGAAAAAGATTGAGTTTCTAGACACCCTCAATGACTGTGCTATGGAGCAGATGGTCACAGAACCCCCCAGGGGTGGGGCGATCCTGGATTTGGTCCTAAGTAATGCCCAAGACTTGGTGAGAGATGTAAAAGTGATCGCACCGCTTGGGAGCAGTGACCATAACGTTATTGATTTCACCATTTGTATAGATAGGGAGTTGCCCCAAAAGACCAGCACAACCACGTTTAACTTTAAAAGGGGTAAGTTCTCTGAGATGAGGAGGCATGTGAAGAGGAAACTGAAAGGAAAGGTAAATACAGTCAAAACTCTTGCGGAAGCTTGGAGGCTATCTAAAACTACAGTCCTAGAAGCTCAGATAAAATATATACCACAAGTTAGGAAAGGCACAAACAGGTATAAGAAAATTTATTTATTTGATTTGATTTATTTTCGAAAAGGCCTGCATGGTTAACAAACAAAGTAATGGAAGCTGTAAAAGGTAAGAAGGACTCCTTTAAGCGGTGGAAAACTAGTCCAACTGAGATTAATAAAAGGGAATACAGGCTATGGCAAATCAAATGCAAGACTGTGATCAGGCAGGCAAAAAGGGACTATGAGGAGCTTATTGCAAAAAACATAAAGACCAACAATAAAAATTTATTCAAATATATTAGAAGCAGGAAACCAGCCAGGGAGGCAGTGGGGCCCTTGGATGACCAAGGGGTAAAAGGATTACTGAAGGAGGATAGAGAAATGGCTGAGAAGCTGAATGTATTTTTTGCCTCCATCTTCACTGTGGAAGATGAGAAGTGTTTGCCCGTTCCAGAACCACTAATTTTGGAAGGGGTGTTGAAAGACCTGAGTCAGATTGAGGCAACAAGAGAGGAGGTCCTACAACTGATTGACAAATTAAAAACTAATAAATCACCAGGTCCAGATGGCATACATCCAAGAGTTCTGAAAGAACTCAAAGTTGAACGTGTGGATCTTCTGACAAAAATATGTAATCTTTCATTGAAATCTGCCTCCGTTCCTGAGGACTGGAAGGTAGCAAATGTCACCCCCGTCTTTAAAAAGGGTTCCAGAGGAGATCCGGGAAATTACAGGCCAGTCAGTCTGACCTCAGTACTGGAAAAGTTGGTAGAAACCATTTTCAAGGACAGAATGAGTAGGCACATTGATGAACACGAGTTATTGAGGAAGACTCAGCATGGGTTTTGTAAGGGAAGATCTTGCCTCACTAACCTGTTACATTTCTTTGAGGGGGTGAACAAACATGTGGACAAAGGAGACCCAATAGATGTTGTTTACCTTGACTTCCAGAAAGCTTTTGATAAAGCTCCTCATCAAAGGCTCCTTAGTAAGCTCGAGAGTCATGGAGTAAAAGGACAGGTCCTCTTGTGGATCAAAGAGAGAGTTTGGTGTGGAGAGCCAGTTTGGTGTAGTGGTTAAGTCTGCGGGCTCTTATCTGGGAGAACCGGGTTTGATTCCCCACTCCTCCACTTGCACCTGTTAGCATGGCCTTGGGTCAGCCATAGCTCTGGCAGAGGTTGTCCTTGAAAGTGCAGGTGCTGTGAGAGCCCTCTCCAGCCCCAGCCACCTCACAGGGTGTCCGTTGTGGGGGAGGAAGTTAAAGGAGATTGTGAGCCGCTTTGAGACTCTTCAGAGTGGAGGGCGGGATATAAATCCAATATCTTCTTCTTCTTCTTCAAAAACTGGCTAATTAATAGGAACCAGAGAGTAAGTATAAATGGGCAGTCTTCGCAGTGGAGGACGGTAAGCAGTGGGGTGTCACAGGGCTCAGTACTGGGTCCCATGCTCTTTAACTTGTTCATTAATTATTTGGAGTTGGGAGTAAGCAGTGAAGTGGCCAAGTTTGCAGATGACACTAAATTGTTCAGGGTGGTAAGAACCAGGGAGGATTGTGAGGCATTCCAAAGGGATCTGTTGAGGCTGGGTGAGTGGGCGTCAACGTGGCAGATGAGGTTCAATGTGGCCAAGTGCAAAGTGATGCACATTGGGGCCAAGAATCCCAGCTACAAATACAAGTTGATGGGGTGTGTGAACTGGCAGAGAATGACCAAGAGAGAGATCCTGGGGTCGTGGTAAACTCACTGAAAATGTCAAGACAGTGTGCGATGGCAATAAAAAAAACCAACGCCATGCTGGGAATTATTAGGAAGGGAATTGAAAACAAATAAGCCAGTATCATAATGCCCCTGTATAAATCGATGGTGCGGTCTCATTTGGAATACTGTGCACAATTCTGGTCACCACACCTCAAAAAGGACATTATAGCATTGGGAAAAGTCCAGAAAAGGGCAACTAGAATGATTAAAGGTTTGGAACACTTTCCCTATGAAAAAAGGTTAAAACACTTGGGGCTCTTTAGCTTGGAGAAACGTCAACTGCGGGGTGACATGATAGAGGTTTACAAGATTATGCATGGGATGGAGAAAGTAGAGAAAGAAGTACTTTTCTCCCTTTCTCACAATACACGAACTCGTGGGCATTCAATGAAATTGCTGAGCAGTCAGGTTAAAACAGATAAAAGGAAGTACTTCTTCACCCAAAGGGTGATTAACACATGGAATTCACTGCCTTCTCTTATGTTCTCATGTAAGAGATGTTGAATTGGATCACGCAGATCCATTCCATTATTGGCACTACCTTCCCTCAGTGCAACTAGCCTTTCCTTGATTCAGGGGGAGGAGGAGGTGAAGGAGGTGGAAGAGGAGGAGGAAAAGAAGAAGACAACCAAGAGCTGTTTTTATATCCTACTTTTCTCTACCCTAAGGAATCTCAAAGAAGCCTTGGCTCTTTTTGTAGCAGGAACTCCTTTGCATATTTGGCCACACACCCCTGATGTAGCCAATTCTCTTAGAGCTTACAGTAGGCTCTGTACTAAGAGCCTTGTAAGTTCTTGGAGGACTGGCTATGTGGAGAAACGCCATTTTAGTCAGTGGTGGTGCTTCATTTGGCAGGGGTCAGTAAATCCCTCAGCAGGCTTTGTAGCCTTCCCCTCACTCCCCCCCCTCCCTTCCAGAGCCAAACCAACAACGCTAGGGGGAAAATCTCCTAGAGAGGCAGGAAGTGCTTTTGTTCTTGGCATGTGTGTTAGCAGGAAGAGAAGGGCAGTTGGAAGCCAGCGCTCGAGCGAGCATGTGGTGAGCAATGGAGGCTCCTGCCTGGGAGGCCCCCAGGCAGGCAGACTAAGTAAGTAATTCACAAGACAGGGCAAGTTTAGATCAGGGCCAGCAGGACACGTTTATAACACATTTTGTTTGTCAGGCTGTTTGCTGTGCATGTGCTGTGCTGTGCTAACCTTTTAAACGCAACTGTTTTTGTTTTGTTTTTCTTTTCCTATCTTTTTCTCTTTTAAATAAATGTTTTTTTTTTGTTTTAAATACTGGCAGTCAATCTCTGTACCACATAGATCCCCAGACCGCTTTAGACCACGCTGTTTTTAAGAAGGGGGCCCCAGGGAAGGGGGAAGGCATGCAGTTGGATAAGGTGCCAATCCTCCAGGGGTGCCCCAAAGAAGCGCTGAGGTCTCTGTGAAACCCAAGTGCAGGGTGGCAGAGGACCTTGAGGCCTGGCCTCACAGCTGGAGAGGGGGATTGGGAGTCCTGTTCCTCTCAATCAGAACCCCTAGACTGAGCAGGTGGTGGCAGCGAGCCCAAGGGGCAGGAGGAGAAATAGCTCCCTCCAGGAGTTGGCGACTTAATAGGGAGCTGACGGGACCGGGTCTGAAGGCAGAATCGGGCCGGTTCCGCCACACTTGGCGGCAGCGGTGGGATGAGAACAAACAGAGAACTTGATTGGCCAGGCATTTTTGGTTTTTGATATGTGCAAGCACCCAGAGGAAGCAACAGAGGTTTTGTTTTCTTTTCGGGTCAACTGGAGTAGGGAAAGTTCAGTTTAGTTAGGATGGAGCGTGCTAAGAAACTGGAAATCCTGAAGATGACAAAGCCACAGCTCCAGGAAGAGTGCGCAAAACAAGAGCTGGAGTGTGACAGCCTGACTGTAGCAAATATGCAAGTCCTCCTGTTGGAGCATCATCAGCATGCAGGGGCACCTGCAGAAGTGCCCCCCACCCAGTCAGAAGCAATCTTGCGGCTACAGTTGGAACTGAAGAGAATGCGTATCGAGGCGGACCAAGACCGCAGACGGGAGGAAGCTGAGATCCGCAGACAGGAGGAAAGAGAGAAAGCTGAGCTCCGCAGACAGGAGGAAAGAGAGAGGGAGCTGAGACAAGCTGAGATCCGCAGACGGGAGCAGGAAGAGCAACGTCGCCATAAGCTTGAGGTGCTACGTCTGGAAGCCGAACTAAGCAAAGAGATCCAAGTCACCCCCAAGGACTTTGCAGTGTACAAAGAGGGAGAAGACCCCTCCATATACCTCTCCAACTTTGAGAAGGCAGCCAAACAGTGGGGGATTGCAGAGGAAGACTATATGTCTTACCTCTGTAGCAACCTGACTGGAGAGCTTTCAGCCATCTATTACAGCATGCCTATGGAAGATGGGGGGATAACTTTTGCAGGCTATAAAGCCACTGTATTTAAAAGGTTTAAACTGGGGCCAGACCACTCCCGAAAGCAGTTCAGGGGTTTGGCTCCACAAGAAGGTAAATCCTATTCTGAATGTGGGGTAATGAAGGAACAGACAGTTCCAGTGTTATTGGGCCGGGATTTGTTGGTTGGCCAGTACTCTATCAATGCTGTAACCCGCAACCAAACCCTCAGAGGAAAGTGGGAGGAGGAAGGCAACGTTAGGGAAGCCACCTCACCACCAACCAGGGAGAGGAAAATAGCCCAGGTTACTGAGGACGAAGAGAGGGCAGTCACCCAGGAGGGGGAGGACCAGCCTATCTCAAGCCCTGGAGTAGGGTGTTCCCAAGGGGAAGAGGGGTGTAGCTTTCCCCAAGTGCAGCAAGAGGCTGTAGATGTTCCTAGCAAGGAAAGGGACCTGTCGAGCATAAAGGATGTGCATGCTGAAGAGACAGAGGTGGAGAGTGGAGATTTCACAGGAGTTTCTGAGAGCAGCAAGGCTAATGGGGCCTCAGAGGAGCACATAGCTGAAGGCTTGGGGGGACGGGAGCGGTTCCAGAAGGGGGTCCGGAGCGGCCTTAGGTTGGAACCGGTTCACCAAGTAGCTGTGGATCAGGAAGTGGGATCATCCGAGACGCTCTCAGAACAGGTTGTCTTGAAGCAGGGCAGACAGGAGTCCTGGGAAGCTGTGGGACCTTCCAGGCAAGAAGGGGGTCAGCTGGGTAGTGCTGAAAAACCAACCGAGGGGACTGAGAACCCAAGCCAAACCCTCAGGGGAAGGTGGGGGGAGGAAGGCAACTGTAGGGAAGCCACCTCACCACCAACCAGGGAGGGGGAGGACCAGCCTGTCTCAAGCCCTGCAGGAGGATGTGCCCAATGGGAAGAGGGGTGCCAATTTCCGCAAGGGCAGCAGATGCTGTGGAGCCTTCCAGGCAGGAAGGAGCTCAGTTGGCTGACACTGAAAAACCAACTGAGGGGGCGGAGAACCCAGATCAAACTTTGGCTGAGTGTTCTGGAAACAGTGGGACTAGGGGTGGCTTGCAGGAACAGATGATAGGAAGTCTGGGGGAGCCAGAAATGTTCCTGTCTGAGGTTCAAAGTGACCCTAGGCTGGAACCACTGTGTGAGGTGGCAAGGGACCAGAAAGTGGAGTTCGCAGAAGCTGAGACAGGGGATAGGGTGTTGGCTTTCCTGCCACTTCATTCTGGTGAACGGAAAGTGGAATGGGAGGGACCCCATATGATTGTGGATGACCTGGACGATGCTACTTATGTGGTGGCTATGGAGAAAACGGGAAAGGAAGTTAAAGTGGTGCAGGTGAATATGCCACAGCCATTCTCTGCGAGGTCCATAGTGTTGCATATAGGTAGGAAGGAAGGAGACAAAAAGGAGCTGGGACAGCAATTGTTTGGAGCCCCAGAGGTGGTTTTCTGGGAGGTCAGAGTGGACAGAGGGAATATTCCACCAGTGAGGGATAAAGAAGAAGCAACTGTGTGGGAACTGGGCAGTTTCCAACCCCATATGTGGGGCCAGGAATTTCCTCCTTTGATGGACCACTCACCCCAGCAACAGCAGCAACGAAGGGAGAGCACCAAACTCCAGAGGTGGTCCTGGGAGATGGAGGAGTACATCTTAGACTGGACATTCCTTCTGCATGCAGCAATGCAACGTTTTGTCCAGAAAGGACATGGACACCTAGGTTGTGGGACTTTGTGTATTATTGAAGAAATACCTGAATGTTTGTGTAATATTTTGGTTAATGGGTTTCTCCTTGGTTGGTTGGATTCTGCTACGGGGTCACCTCTGTAGGAGGCAACCCCTCCGGCTCAGAATTTAAGGAGGGGGACGTGTGGAGAAACGCCATTTTAGTCAGTGGTGGTGCTTCATTTGGCAGGGGTCAGTAAATCCCTCAGCAGGCTTTGTAGCCTTCCCCTCACTCCCCCCCCTTCCACAGCCAAACCAACAACGCTAGGGGGAAAATCTCCTAGAGAGGCAGGAAGTGCTTTTGTTCTTGGCATGTGTGTTAGCAGGAAGAGAAGGGCAGTTGGAAGCCAGCGCTCGAGCGAGCATGTGGTGAGCAATGGAGGCTCCTGCCTGGGAGGCCCCCAGGCAGGCAGACTAAGTAAGTAATTCACAAGACAGGGCAAGTTTAGATCAGGGCCAGCAGGACACGTTTATAACACATTTTGTTTGTCAGGCTGTTTGCTGTGCGTGTGCTGTGCTAACCTTTTAAACGCAACTGTTTTTGTTTTGTTTTTCTTTTCCTATCTTTTTCTCTTTTAAATAAATGTGTTTTTTTTGTTTTAAATACTGGCAGTCAATCTCTGTACCACATAGATCCCCAGACCGCTTTAGACCACGCTGTTTTTAAGAAGGGGGCCCCAGGGAAGGGGGAAGGCATGCAGTTGGATAAGGTGCCAATCCTCCAGGGGTGCCCCAAAGAAGTGCTGAGGTCTCTGTGAAACCCAAGTGCAGGGTGGCAGAGGACCTTGAGGCCTGGCCTCACAGCTGGAGAGGGGGATTGGGAGTCCTGTTCCTCTCAATCGGAACCCCTAGACTGAGCAGGTGGTGGCAGCGAGCCCAAGGGGCAGGAGGAGAAATAGCTCCCTCCAGGAGTTGGCGACTCAATAGGGAGCTGACGGGACCGGGTCTGAAGGCAGAATCGGGCCGGTTCCGCCAGAGGCTACATCAGGGGCGTGTGGCCTAATATGTAAAGGAGTTCCTGCTACAAAAAAAGCCCTGAAGCTTACAATCGTCTTTCCTTCCTCTCCCCTCAACAGGCACCTTGTGTGAGGCAGGTGGGACTGAGAGAGTTCTGAGAGAACTGTGACTGGCCCGAGGTCACTCAGCTGGCTGCATGTGGGGGAGGAATGGGGAATCAAACCCAGTTCTCCCTATGTGAGTCTGCTGCTCCACCATGCTGTTTCTCTTCAGCAAAAGAACCTGTTGTGTCAGTGTGTACGACTCCCTATGTGAGAAGACAGGTCCACCATTAGAGGAACACAGTCATCAGATCCAATCCACTAGACCTTTTCATGCAACATTCCACAGAAACTGAACATGCATGAGGAGAGAAGGATGAGACATTGTCAGTGGAAGCTCCGCCCATAGTTGTTCAACCCCACTTTCCCAGAAGTAACCAAAGTGCTGAAAAAAAATCACAAAAAACAATAAAGTATTAAAATATCTAAAATAAGCAGCAATCAAAAACTGAGCAAAGTGGAGTCAAACCCAGGAGGCAGTTGGAAAACAAAAACTTCTTTACCCAGCATCTGGATGGCAACAATGAAGGTGTTTGAAACGCCTGAGTGAAGGATTTCCCTAGGCACGGGGCCACAAATGAAAAGGCCCTGTAAACCAGATCCTTGGCCACGACTTAGAGGACTTTTGACAATGACCTAACACATATTGAAGAAGGTTCTTCAGCTTCCTTGGCCAACACTTTAAATTGCACTATGAAAAATCTGAGAGGTGTCAAACTGTTGTAAAATAGGTAGATCCAGGTGGGCAGCCATGTTGCTCTGAAGCAGTAGAACAAAGCAGGAGTAAAGTAGCATCTTTAAGACCAACAAAGTTTTATTCAGAATGTAAGCTTTCATGTGCATGCACACTTCTTCAGACAAGGAATGATGTACAGTAAGCAGAGCTACATATAGCTTTGCATTCTAAACCCCACAAGCTATATGTAGCTCTGCTTACTGTACCTCATTCCTCGTCTGAAGAAATGTGCATGCACACAAAAGCTTACATTCTGAATAAAAGTTTGTTGGACTTAACGGTGCTACTTGACTCCTGCTTTGGTGTAAAATAGGGTCATTGCACCACGTCCCAGCAACATTCCTGTAGCATTTGATGTCACAGCCCCTCTGTACACTGCATTGGTCAGGTTGCACCTGGAGTATTATATGCCATTCAGGAGGCCTCACTTCAAAAAATGGAGCGGGTGCAGAGGAGAGCAACAAGGGTGATCCAAGGCCTGGAGACTGAGCCTTGCAAGAAAAGGCCAAGAGATTGGGGTATGTTCAGTCTAAAGAAGAGGAGGTTGAGGGGAACATGACTGCTCTCTTGAAGTATTTCAAGGGCTACCACTCAGAGGAGAGGTCTCACAATAATGGGTTTAAATTCTCTGTGGAGAGGTACAAGCTAGATATTAGGAAAAACACGTTTTATAGTAAAAGTAGTTCAGCTGTGGCCTCTGCTGTCTAGGGAGGAGGTGAACTCCCCCTCACTGGCAGCATTCAAGTGACAAACCCTTGTCAGGGATGCTCTAAGCTGATCCTGCATTGAATAGGGGGCCCCCTTCCAATGCTATGACTCTATGATTTTTAACCACCTATAATACCCAAATAGTCCTCAAAGGTAACCCTATGAAGAACACACTACAGTAATTTAACCGTGATATGACATGCATTCTTGTGGCAAGGTTGTTCCTTTCAATGTAGTGATGTAGCTGGAACTGACAAATTCTTACAATGTTGGTTGACAACCTGTGTTCCATAAGAGCACTTTTAATCTGTGTAATGGTTGTATCTTCCCTTTAAAGAACTCTAGGAACTGTAATCCTCGCAGGGCTTTTTTTGTAGCAGGAACTTATTTGCATATTGGACCACACGCCTGTGATGTAGCCAATCCTCCAAGAGCTTACAGGGCTCTTAGTACAGGGCCTACGGTAAGCTCTTGGGGGATTGGCTACATCAGTGGTGTGTGGCTTAATATGCAAAGGAGTTCCTGCTACAAAAAAGTCCTACTCTGTGCTGTTCTTTGGAATCCCCAACCGTTGTTTGGGATAAAATCTACAATTCCCATCATTCCTTTTGTCACAGTATTTAAATCTCTTTTACTTTACATGCTCTCAAAGAATACACCATATGGGTGAGATCACTGGAACCTTTCCAATGAGTCTTTTGAGTTCTGTTCAATTTATCTTCTGCGTTCCTGGAATGGCTGGGGGAATTGCAGCATTACGGCATTGGTTTGATTGGTTCATATTACTCTGTCATATTCACAGCCATTCACTCTGGTACAGTCCTATTAGGTCAACTAGGACTACTTGGGAGAAAATGAGCTTCCTATAGTGTGTTCCATGCTGGTACTTCTGTAATAGACGGTGCAGACCAGAAGAAAAGAGCCCTCTTCAACTCAAGTTCTGTCGAACGCAATCCAACAAATTAATTGTGACTCATTTTCACTGGACTGGGCCAGAAAGAAGAGAGAAACGACAGTCTGTTATGCATATACAACTTACCGCAGCGGGGCTTTCTTTGTAGCAGGAACTCCTTTGTATATTAGGCTATACACCCCCCTGATGTAGCCAATCCTCCAAGAGCTTACAGACTGTAAGAAGAACCCTGTAAGCTCTTGGAGGATTGGCTACACAAGAGGGGTGCGGCCTAATATGCAAAGGAGTTCCTGCTACAAAAAAAAGCCCTGCTGCAGAGAATCCAAGTAGACTTCAGGTTCTGTGCCTGCCTTACACACTTTTTTTTTTTGGCCAATGTATTTATTTTTCGGCTACAACCGAAAAATGCAGTTTTCTTAATTGGGATGGGAGCATCAATTGTGACATGTGTGATGTGGCAGCCAATTTTTTTTTTTATTTACACAATGGCCCTATCACAATGGCACAGTAGAGTCAAGTAAGCATCTTCCATTTTAAGATCCCTGGATAATTTCACTCTAGGGTTGCCAGGTCCTTCCTGGCAACTGGCAGGAGATTGGGGGACTTAGCAGGAGCAGCAGGGAGGCCCATCAGATGTAAAGCGACATGTCTGTGACACTACCCATGTGACCCAGAAGTGACATCATCACATCCAGTACATCAGAGTGATGCTGTGGTACTTGGGCAAAAACTCTATGGATTTTACCACAGAGTTTTTGTCCGAATACCAGAGCATCACCCCGATGTCCCAGATGTGATGATATCACTTCCAGGTCACATGAGCAGTGACATAGACAAGTTGCTGCACGTCAAGTGGATCTCCCTCTTTTTTTGGGGGGGGGAGGTTTCCTCTGCTGGTCAGTTGATTGGTGGTGGGGAAGTAGGGCCTAGCTATGTGGGACTGGTAGCCCTGTTCCCCACCCACCCCAAATATTGCACACTACTTTTATGAACGCACAAAAGTGAGTGATTGTGACTATCTGCTGTGATACATCATAGGATGCCATTAAATCCAAGCTTTTAATTTTCCTTATGTGGATGAGGTTTTCTTTTTCCACTGAGGAGAAAAAACAGAACGTGGTTGTCATGGCTACCTTTTCGGAGGCCATGTCACTGTTGCCATGGATCTTCATTAGCAATAGTTAGTGGCTGCTCTTCTAGAAACCTCTGATTTAGGGGGGGGAAGAAAAAGAAGAGGTAGAGATTCAAAGAGTTTGGGGGGAGAGTCAGAAGCAGTGCAGAGGAAGAAGACATTTCGCCCATGCTGAATGCCGCAGTTTCAATCCACTTTTAATCCACTTTCACAATTGACCAAGGTCGCTCAATGAATACCATGGCAAGGTGGGTGTTTGAACCTGGATGTCCTTGGATCTAGTGAGACACTTTAAGTAGCACTCCGTATTGGCTTTCAGTACTTCCTCCCCTTCTGATTCACAGAATCATAGAATTGCAGAGTTGGAAGGGGCCCTACAGGCCATCTAGTTCAACCCCCTGCTCAATGCAAGATCAGCCTAGAGCAGGGGTGGCCACATTGTGGCTCAGGAGCCACATGTGGCTCTTTCACACATATTATGTGGCTCTCAAAGCCCTCCCACCCCACTGGCCAGTTTGGAGAAGGCCAGTAGCTTGGAGAATGAATTTAAAGTTAAAGTTGCTTTATTTCCACCTCTACCTCCCTCCCCCCACCTGCTTGCTTGCTTGCTTCCTTCCTGTCTTGTGGCTCTCAAACATCTGATGTTTATTCTGTGTGGCTCTTATGTTAGGCAAGTTTGGCCATCCCTGGCCTAGAGTATCCCTGACAAATGCTCATCTAGCTGCTGCTTAAAGACTGCCAGTGAAGGGGAGCTCACCTCCTCCTTAGGTAGCTGATTCCACTGTTGAACAACTTTGACTGTAAAGAAGTTGTTCCTAATATCCAGCTGGAACCTTCCCGCCCTTCATTTAATCCTATTATTGTGACTCCTCTCCTCTGCTGCCAACAGTTCCCTGTCCTCCTCTAAGTGACAGCCCTTCAAATACTTAAAGAGAGCGATCGTGTCCCCTCTCAACTTTCCGTTAAATTTCAGAAATTTTAAATTAAAAAAGAGATTCATTTGGCCAGAACTCCAAAACAGGAGGGGAGAGGGGGGGGGGGTGGGAAAGGACTCTAAACCCAGTGAATGAAGCTGGACCTTGTAACAACCTTCTGAAATGTGTTCATTCATTCATGGGTCAAGTTTCAGCTTCCAACATGTGATTTTATTTAGATGGGCAAGCACTGAAAAAAAGTTTTGTTCTCTCCCAGCATCCTCAGAATTTTGCCGCTTCTTGTAAAGTCAGAAGAAATCTCCATACAGAGACACTTCAAAAGACAAAAAATCACACATTCAGCCAGAACAGGAACACCCTTACTTTTGGAAGTCAAAACAATCACACTCTACGTGTAGTACAAGCAAACACCCAGCCCAAGAAAATAAGCACTACAATGTGGGATCAAAAGATGGTTGGGTCTGGATCAAATAGTCAAAGCCTATCAACAAATGCTTGAGGTCTTTGTAATCAGTGTCAGAGCCTTTTCACACAACCCGTTCATGCTGGGATGTCGGTTGTCTTCTCAATTCATACTGCTGCTGGCTGAACGGCAAAGTAAGCATCCGGTTACTTTTATTAGGTATCCAGACCAATACAAAACAATGTCTGCACAAAAACTGGCCATGAGACCCAGTGTCAATATGTCAAGACCTCCTGAAGGTTCCTCAGTGATCAGAGGTAACTGGAGCAATTTCCCGTTTCTAAATGCACGGTTTACACCCACCCAGTTCATCAGTCCTGTCTAGCAGAAGATGATAAGAACATAAGACGAGCCCTGCTGGATCAGACCAGTGGTCCATCTGCTCAACATCCTATTCCACCTAGAAGCCAACCAATTGCCCTGAAGTGCCAGCAGACAGAATCTCGATGCTTTTACTTCTTCACCCAAAGGGTGATTAACACATGGAATTCACTGCCACAGGAGGTGGTGGCAGCTACAAGCATAGACAGCTTCAAGAGGAGATTGGATCAACATATGTGTTCATCAGTGGCTATTAGCCACAGCATATTGATGGAACGCTCAGTCTGGGGCAGTGATGCTCTGTATTCTTGGTGCTTGTTGGGGAACATGGGAAGGCTTCTAATGTCCCGGTCCCACTGATGGACCTCCTGATGGCACCTGGGGTTTTTTTTGACCACTGTGTGACACAGAGTGTTGGACGGGATGGGCCATTGGCCTGATCAAACATGGCTTCTCTTATGTTCTTATGAGGAAGTGCAGAAGGAAAACTCTTAGCATTGTGATACCACATTATGCTCTGGCCAGACAAATATCCACTGAGGACAGCCATACACACTCCATGATGTTTTGTGAGGGGGTCAGATCTTACACAGTTTCAACAGCAGAAGTGCACTGGGTTCCTTCAGACTGACAACATAATAGAATTCAGCTGCAACTGAGACATTGGTGTTCAAGTTCTCTAATGTCCACCCATCCTTCTTCCCTCATCCCTTTCCTCCTAACAGCCTTTCAACCTTTCTCCCCAAATATTCCCTTTCCTCCTTCACCAGCTCATTAGGACAACCCCTGCTAGGATGGGATAAAACTACATCAAAAGGCCCTTTCACAGGTACTTCCCCCATTAATATCTGTTCTGAGAACGCAATTGAAGACGAAGCAGCGTGACTCTCCAATTTAGCGTTTCCTTCTTGACGAGGCCAGGACTACAGACAACCCCATGACTCCCGCCATTTCTTCGACCTTCCTCACCAGGACTTGATTTTCAAAAGGAGGCAATATAGGAAATGGAGCTCAAAAGGATCCTGACACAGATTTAATGGCTGCACCTCAGGAAGAGAGTGGCCCTTACCTTTGAAGAACCAGAAAGTTATTTGAAGGGCATCCAATTGTAACAGGAACAAGTGGAGACCTGTAAAAATCCACAGATGTGTTTTCATCTTTACAGTACCTTCTCTGTGTCCATTCTGTGGTAACTAACTTACACGCTTCCACAGAGGACTAAACTATGTCCAGGGGACTGAATTCAGTGCTTTGATTCTTACTTCAATGGTTCCAAATTTTGATCACAGTAATGGTATTTAGGGAAGGTGGTATTTAACCTATTTCATTAAAACATTTCCCCAATTTATGGGTGCAATCCTGTGTACTCACTGGTATGCCCCTCTGAACACAGACAAAATTTGTGCCAGGGTATGAGCTTTTGTGAGTCCCCGCACACTTCTTCAAATATGGTGACTCATGAAAGCTCCTACCCTGCCACAAATTTTGTTAGTCTTTAAATGTTGTTAGCCTTGAAGGTACTACTGGACTCCTGCTCTTTTCTGCTGCTACAAACAGCAGAAAAGGCTACTCATCTTGACGTATCACTGAATATGGCAGAACTCATTTCCGAGTCAACATGAAAAAGGTTGAGCACAACAATATGTTTCTAGGCTGCTATTTTCAAATGTACCTGCAATTTTATTTTATTTTTTATTTATTTTTTTAAAAAAGATGGGATTATTTGATTTTGTAGAACCTGTCATGACATCAGAGCATTCCACCATCCACGCCTCGCTTCATCAGAAGCCAGTGATGCTGGTGATGTACATTGGACAGCAACACAAAGATGAGCTGCAAAGTAACAAGAACAGTAATCCAAAAGAACTGTGTACCAATACTGTGCATAAAACCCAAAATATTATATTAATACAGACAAATTAATGTACACTACAATTCTGTATGTTCAAGAAGAAGAGGAAGAAGATATTGGATTTATATCCTGCCCTACACTCTGAATCTCAGCGTCTCAGAGCGGTCACAATCTCCTTTACCCCCCCCCCCCCACAACAGACACCCTGTGAGGTAGGTGGGGTTGAGAGGGCTCTCACAGCAGCTGCCCTTTCAAGGACAACCTTGACCCAAGGCCATGCCAGCAGCTGCAGGTGGAGGATTGGGGAATCAAACCCAGTTCTCCCAGATAAGAGTCCACACACTTAACCACTACACTGAACTGGTCTCTTACACAGCAAGAAGACTGTACCATACAGATATGATACAAATTGTCTTCTTCAAAGAATGTAAAGAAGGAGTGTGTTATTTCCAAGTCACACTAATAGTAACAGCTCCTCAAATATTCAATATGTTTAATTTTAGTCTGAAAAAAATTCTTTCTTCACCATACTGCTTTCTCAAAGAACAGATCTGGTTAGATGTTGTGCCTGGTAAGAATACATTAAGTATTTCTTGACATCATTTGGAATTTTCACAGAATCTAGAAAAAGGTGAGCTTGCGGGAAAAACTTTTTTATGCGAAACGTGCTCAGCTAGCAAACACTTAAAAGACTTCATCATCCTTTAAACCCAACTTCTATTGGATTTTCTTCTGGAAGATTTGGAATTATTGTGCTCATATTCATTTCTATTTCTATGAATACCTTTTCTATGAATCAATATTTCTGAACATGGTGAATGATGTTGAGCCATGCCCATTTTTGAGACTGTTTAACAGTGAAATTTGGGTATCTGTTACTGTATATATACATGGAATTACAGTGTGTGTGTATATATATATATATTCTCTTTTTGATGTTATGCTAATAACAAGTTTAAAATAAGAAACAGAGACAGTCCAATTTTGGGGGGGAAAAAACATTGTTTTGTTACACAATTGGTTTTCTTGCCTTGCTTATTAACTGTGTTGCCACTTGTTTTTTTGTTTTTTGTTTTTTTGTCGTGTCCACATTATACAGCATTCACATGCAATTTCTGTTCAACTGATACAAAAATAATATTGAAAAAAGTGCTCAGGAAATATATCTACGAGGAAAGAGGAACAGGGATATTCAGATAGAAACAAATAACTCTCAATATTTAGTTTGTAGGGCCTTGCCAACCATGGCTCGTGATGGTATCTTGACTCAGCTCAGCATCCTTCAGAACTCTTCCTGGATTTTTAAAACGTAACTTGAAAATGAATAAGACAAACAGAGAGATTTCCGTGTCCTTTTAACCATGCCCTTTCTTGGCAACACCAAGAACTGGCAGCAGTGTGTGATTCTGCACAAGTACATGAGGTTGTAGGTTCTGGGAAAGTCACCAAATAATGAGCCCTCTCCAAAGCTGGTTAAAAGCAATCTCAGACGGTGTAGGACAAAGGATCCCGTCTAACACTTGCAAGACCTCCACCAACCCATGCGTCCTTATTTCTTTGTTTGGGAAAATTTCCCATGTAACAATTTGGAGGGGGGGGAGGAGATAGAGAAACACAGCTCACTTTTTTTGTATACAGAGAAGCGGTGAAGTTCATTGTTGGGAATGAGACATTTGAGGAACGACTGACCCTTGTAACAGGATATGCGAGATCCCCAAAAGCGGCGCATTCATTGAGCCAGATGACAGGGAAGCCCGGCACGGAGTCGCTAGGGGAGCCGGTACAGGAAGGGATTTGGGAGAGAATGCAAGCAGATCTGGGGGAACAAAGGTGAGTCAAAGGTACGGATGCTTTCAGGGCCTGCCAGCTCGGCTTTTGCATTCTAATTACAGCACATCAAAGGCAATCCCATCCATGCATCTTCCACACTGGTTGGGACCCCGATAGAACCATATGTGTATCTTGGCTCATTTTGGCAGCTACATTTCATAAGGAGATGCACAGAAAGAATGCACAACAGCTACAACAGGGACATCAATCGAGAATGAAGTGTGGGAATTTAGAATGGATGTCTGCATTTCTACTATGATGCTTTGGCTAAAAGAGAGATGAAAGAGGGACATCTCTTGGTAGGAATACCAGCTCAAGTCCTAATGTAATAATGTGGGCGGGTGAGAGATTTGCAACTGGAGACTGTTGTACTTCCAACCATGGCTTTTTTTTTTTTGTAGCAGGATCTCCTTTGCATATTAGGCCACACATCCCTACTGTAGCCAGTCCTCCTGGAGCTTACAGTAGGCCCTGTAAGGGGAAAGGAAAGGTCCCCTGTGCAAGCACCAGTCATTTCCAACTCTGGGGTGACATTGCTTTCACAACATTTTCACAGTAGACTTTTTACGGGGTGGTTTGCCATTGCCTTCCCTAAGGCTCTGTAAGAAGGGCCCTGTAATTTCTTGGAGGATTGGCTTCACAAGAGCGGTGTGGCCTAATATGCAAAAGAATTCCTACTACAAAAAAGAATTCCTGCTTCCAACCAGTAGGGAAGGCAATTGCCACACCCAACTATGGTGAATAAATCTGGGGAAATATGTGATTGATTGATTGATTGATTGAGAAGGTTTTTATTCAAGTTTGCCAATCCCCAGGTGGATGCAGGGGATCCCCTGGTTTGGAGGCCCTCCCCCAGCTTCAGGGGCATCAGAAAGCACGGGGGGGGGGGGGGACAGAGATGTCTGCTGGGTATTCCATTATTCCCTATGGAGACTGATTCCCATAGGGTATAGTGGAGAATTGAACCATGCGTATCTGAGGCTCCAGAAGGTCTATTTTTTGAGGTAGACACACCAAAATTTCAGCATAACTTCGGGTCCCTCTCCTCAAAACACTTCCCAAGTTTAAAAAAGATTGGACCAGGGGTCCAATTCTATGAGCCCCCAAAGGAGGTGCCCCTATCCTTCATTATTTCCTATGAGAGGAAGGCATTTGAAAAGAGCACAGTCCCTTTAAATGTGATGGCCAGAACTCCTTTTGGAGTTCAATCATGCTTGTCAAACCCTTGCTCCTGGCTCCACCCCCAAAGTCCCCAGATACTTCTTGAATCATAGAAATCCTTTTAAAGTCTGTATTTAATTATTTGTCTGCAGGAAAACGGATTCATTTGAAATGTGGCGTTGAGGGAGAGTTTGGATGGATCCCACGGACTGCCAAAAAGACAAATCAGTGAGTTCTAGAGCAAATCAAGCCCTGAACTCTCCCTAGAACGTCAAATGACTGAACTGAGGCTGTTGTGCTTTGGTTTCATCATCAGAAGACAAGAGCCAATGGAAAAGACAATTCTAAGATGGCTAGTTGGCCATCTGACAGCCATGAAGATCCTGTGAGTTTAGGGGGAGGTGTGTGTGAGTTTCCTGCATTGTGCAGGGGGTTGGGCTAGATGACCCTGGGGATCCCTTCCAACTCTATGATTCTATGATTCTAAGTGCTGAAGGCCGTAGGGAAAGAGGAAGAACCAAGAAGAATTACTTATTTGGAATATTTTATACTGACTCCGTCAAGCAAGCCACATCCTTTGCAAGACCTGAGCAAGGCTGTTAATGCCAGAATGTTTTGGAGGTCATTCCTTCATAGGGCTGCACGTAACAAATGTTCAAACATTTAATTACTTATTTGGAATATTTTATACATCCACGTTTCTCCAGAGCATTTCCAGACTCTAGGTAGGTAACCCCAATGCAAAAACAATTTGACAAAGGAGTAAACATTTAAAAGAACGGCTATAAAAACAATCCAATAATCTTATGCCCCCACCAGCAGAGTGTTCCCTCTTTGCCCAGGCTGCCCCCAGAGTTCCCTGGAATTCTTCTGTTTCACACCTCCGGTGTAGAGCCAGGAGGTCAGGAGCCCTTCTGACATCTTTCATTCCATTCCAGGGGCACCAAAACTGTCTGAGCCTGGACCATGGCAGAACATGCCTTACAGAACAAGGATGGTCAGGCCTCAGATTCAGCAGGAGCTCACAGGAGCGGTGCTCCTGAACCTTTCTGAGGTTCCTCTCCATCTACCTTGTCCTTTGAATGCAGCTGCATAACAATGCTTGGATTAGAAGAGTGGGCAGCCAGCCAGCCACTAGGGGCTTTGCCATGCCCCTAGAAGCCCTCATTAACCCCTGGAGAAGCCTGTGCCATCCCTTTTCCACTTCTTATGTGATTTTGGGCAGCGGGTGGCTTGCTGGCCTTTTAACTGGGGTGTGTGTGGCCCAGGAGAGACCCAGGCATGTGAGGTCTGCTTGACAGCTGATTTTTTTCTTTTCCAAATTACCAGCTCAACACCAATTTGAAACAAGAGTGTGTTGCTGACTCAGAAAATTTCATAGCCCACATGCTAGGAAACATGTTCTGAGCATCCAGGTTGAAGAAACCAACAGCACCAAACATCCAACAGATCTGAAGTTCATGACCTGGTTAATTCTTTAGGAAATGTCAACCAACACTATATAATGAATGTTTCCCACTCCCAGTCAATTTGAGCAGGGAGTGGAATGCAAAACACCATTCATATTGACAGTAGACAGTACAGCCAAGCCATAAGTGTAGAAGCTCCAATACAATCCTTGGTCACTACTAGACACTACTAGACTTTTTCCTTGGCAACTGATTATGGAGACACAGGGTGTGCTTTTTTCACCCCAACCCTTGAAGCCTCAGTTTATACTAGGATTTCTGGCTCTGGGTTGGGAAATACCAGGAGACTTGAAGAGTAGATACTAGGGAGGCTCGAAAGATGGATTAGATAGATTCATGGGGGATAAGAACATAAGAGAAGCCATATTGGATCAGGCCAATGGCCCATCCAGTCCAACACTCTGTGTCACACAGTGCCCCCTCCCCCCCCAAAACCAAACCAGGTGCCATCAGAAGGTCCATCAGTGGGGCTAGGACACTAGAATCCCTTCCACTGTTCCCCCCAAGCACCAAGAATACAGAGCATCACTGTCCCAGACAGAGAATTCCATCAATAAGTCTGTCAGTGGCTACTAACCCTGGTGACTGAGGGGAACCTCCACATTCAGAGGCACTAACCCTTTAATCCCAGAGCCAGTAGCAACAGCAGGGAAGGCCTTGGCTGGCCACTGTGTGAGACAGGATGCTGGACTAGATGAAGCACTGGTCTGATCCAGCAGGGCTCATCTTATGTTCTTATGAAGGCTTCATCCTCTCTGCCCTACTGTTGGCCCTCCAGAGGAACTGGTTGGTCACTGTATGTGACAGGATGCTGAACTAGATGGACCAGTGGTCTTATGTTCTTATGAGGCTGGGATTTGGGGGAGAGGAGGGACTTCAGCAAGGTATAACTCTGTAGAGTCCACCATACAAAGCAGCAGTTTTCTCCAGGAGAACAGATCTTGGTTGTCTGGAGACCAATAGTAATAATGGGAAATCTCCAGGTACCACCTGGAGGTTGGCAATTGTATTTTATACATCATGGTTTAGCTCTTTAAGGACAGCTTATGTATGCCTCTAAATTCAAGACATCTAAGGCCCAAAACTCTTTCTGCACTCCACATGTTTTGAGGCATGGGGAGAGGATGGAGTTGGCTTTGTAAAGGGTGCTGCCGAATCACCCAAATCCAGCCATTCTATTAAGTCCCCCACTTTGGCAAGCTCGTAACTCATGCCACATTTGGTTTGTGGTCTGCCCGAGAACTCTTTGAATGGAAGAGTGGAATGACATGACCTACAGCACTCGCTTTCTGGGAAGTTCTTAATTGTCTTATTTCTCCAGCCAATGAAAGAGGTGATTTAAAATCCTGCCCATTTAAAAGACAGATGTTGCCAGTCTTAAGAACCAATACAACCCTTTCCCAAGTGTATTCATGCACAGACCGAATTCGTAGAATCAAACCGTACATTTTATTGAGATTTATCCTGGAGGTTTAAAAAAATAAATAAAAGTAAGGAGGTCTTGCATTGTTATTCCTTGTGATTTCATTGCTACTTGTGTTTCCTGGCACAGGAAACAGATGTAAATTGAAACGCTTCTTTAGCAGACAGAAAACTCTGACATACAGTTTCTCCCCCCTCTTCTGGTCCTCCCCCCTCCCTACAGACTTGTGTTTCCAGGTTTTCTGCTGAAGCACCCAAGAGATTTTTTTTTTTAACTATCCTTTTGTGAGTCAGATTGGATTTTTCATTTTCAGGTAACCTAGCCAGACAAAAGCCTTTTAAACTACAAATGTTTGCTACAAAAGATCCAAGCAGCACAAATGCAACAGGAATTTTGTGTCAAGGTCTTGTGTCTAGGGAAAAGAGTGTCATCTTTGGGTACTTGGAATATCAAATCACTAAAGGTCTTTTTAAAAGACGATGAAAGACATGTGCTCTGTGGCTTTTGATAGCCATTGGCTATTATCAGCTATATACAAGCCCCCTGGCGCAGAGTGGTAAAGCTGCACTACTGCAGTCGGAGCCCTCTGCTCACGACATGAGTTCAATCCCAGCAGAAGCTGGTTCAGGTAGCTGGCTCAGGTTGACACAGCCTTCCATCCTTCTGAGGTCGATCAAATGAGTACCCAGCTTGCTGGGGGGAAGTGTAGATGACTGGGGAAGGCAATGGTAAACCACCCCGTAAAAAGTCTGCCATGAAAACGTTGCAAAAGCAACATCACCCCAGAGTCGAAAACAATTGGTACTTGCACAGGGGACTACCTTTACCTTTTACTATCAACAGGCAACAGCCTTGGGTGGTGGCTGGACTCTTGAGAGGAACAGGTGGGCAATTCTAAAAAAGAGGGGGGAAAGTATGATTTTGGTAACTGGCTAGGGCAACATGCCCTGACCTGAATGGCCCAGGCTAGCCCAATTTCCTCCGATCTCGGAAGCTAAGCAAGGTTGGCCCTGATTAGTATTTGGATGGGAGACATCCAAGAAATACCAAGGTCCTCTTGTGCAGGCAGGCAATGGCAAACTGCCTCTGAACCTCTCTTGCCTTGAAAACCCATTGGGGTCACCAGAAGTCAGCTGTCCTGACAGCGCTTTCCACCACCAGACAGCATTATTGTTGTTGTTAAATGCCTTGAATTTTACAGCTGAATCAGAACCAGCCACCCAATACAAGACCTTTTCTCCGTTTGAAGTACTTTCTGCTTGGCATGAGTGTGAACCTGATGTAGTGGCATGGAACCTGCTGCAACTGTGGGCTACTTACCAACTTCTCCATGAGGAACGGGTTACTGAAAAGTCTCATCAGCTAGCAAGTACGTCGGAGGCTTTTGAGGGAGTCCTGCACAAGTTTCCATTTCTCCACAACCAATGGATGAAAAAAAAAAATATTCGCACAATCACTTATTTGGACTGAAACAGTTCTTTATTATGGTACATAGGAACTTTCCTAGAACCATAGAGCTGGAAGGGACCTCCAGGGTCATCTAGTCCAATCTCTGCACAATGCAGGAAATCCACAAATACCTTCCCCTAAATTCACAGGATCTTCATTGCTGTCAGATGGCCATCTAGCCTCTGTTTAAAAACCTCCAAAGAAGGAGAGCCCACCGCCTCCCAAGAAAGCCTGTTCCACTGAGGAATTGCTCTAACGGTCAGGAAGTTCTTCCTAACGTTGAGCCAGAAACTCTTTTGATTTAATTTCAACCCATTGGTTCTGGTCCTACCTTCTGGGGCCACAGAAAACAATTCCACACCATCCTCTATATGACAGCCCTTCAAGTACTTGAAGATGGTGATCATATCACCTCTCAGCCGCCTCCTCTCCAGGCTAAACATCCCCAGCTCCTTCAACCTTTCCTCATAGGACTTGGTCTCCAGGAAAAGGAAAGGTCCCCTGTGCAAGCACCAGTCATTTCCGACTCTGGGGTGACGTTGCTTTCACAATGTTTTCACAGCAAACTTTTTATTGGGTGGTTTGCCATTGCCTTCCCCAGTCATCTACACTTTTCCCCCAGCAAGCTGGGTAGTCATTTTACCAACCTTGGAAGGATGGAAGGCTGAGTCAACCTCGAGCTGGCTGCCTGAAAACCCAGCTACCACCGGGGATCGAACTCAGGTCTTGAGCAGAGTTTAGGACTGCAGTACTGCAGCTTTAACACTCTGTGACACAGGAACCCCTCACCATCTTCATCACCCTCCTGTGGACCCGTTCCAGCTTGTCTATATCCAGAGCAGAGTAAAGCGATACCATCACAGCACGTGATCTGGACACTATACTTCTGTTGATACAGCCCAAAATTGCATTTGCCTTTTTAGCCACCACATCACACTGTTGACTTTGTATGAAATGATTTTTTGGTATGAAATAATCTGGTAAAAGTATATGAATATTTCTTTTTAAAAAAATTATTACAATTAATTAGTAATTCAGCCACAGTCTACTTTTGTATTTGAGGATCCAATACAAGTTAGCAGATGATCATCCACAAGAGGGCGACCTGTGTGGACTTGCATGGGAGAAGAAATCATCTCCCCCCCCCACCCCAACTCATTCTTTGTCTTGCCTGCCCTGTTCCACCCACTGATTTCTGTGGGATGCCAGCCTCTGGTGGGGCCTGGGGTTCCCCCAGAATTACAGCTCATCTCCAGACTATGGAGCTCAGTTCCCCTACAGAAAAAGGATGCTTTGGAGGCTGGACTCTGGCATTGTAGCCCGTTGAACCTGTCTGTCCTCTCCAGGCTTTATCCCTGAATGTCCAGGAGTTTCCCAACTTGAAGCCAGCACCCCCACCCCCACCCATCCCTTGCCAGGGGGTACCCAACAACTCTACACACCGCCCTGGACCCCCATTTTCCTCTCCTCTTTCTGCTGATTGTGGCTTTGCTGCCCTGACATTCCAGGTTACCAAACAGAAATGGATATTCATGGGTAGTGCCTAGGGAAGGGAGGGGAGGGCATACAATGCCATAGAATAGAGGTGTCAAACATGCAGCCCAGGGGCCAAATCAGGCCCCCAGAGGGCTCCTACCAAACCCCTGAGCAATCGACTGTCATCTGATTCCTTCTCTCTCTCTTGCTTCCTTCTGCATCACAGCTTGCTCTGCCAGGTTTGCTCAATTGCACAGAAGAGCTACTGAGCCAAGCCTCTCTTCCTTCTATTGGCTGAAGATCCTCCCATTCCAGGTCCCCTGGGGAAGGAAGGGACGAGCCAGAGCTTCCTTTGCCCAGTTCCCTGGATTGCATGGGACAGCTACAAAGAGAGCACCATTAAGACTAATAAGCGCTAATGTTTTAAGTATGTTTTATTTTAAATTTTAAACAAATCTTTGTGTTGGTCTGTGTCCTTTATAAAGTTTTTATCTCTGCTATCTGGCATTGCATTTTATGACACACATGACCCAGCCCAACAAGGTCTCATTTATATCAGATCCGGCCCCCATAACAAATGAGTTTGACATCCCTGCCATAGAAGTTGCCATTTCTTGCAGGGAACTTGACTGCTGTCATCTGGCAATTGGCCATAATTCTAGGAGAATGCCTACCTTGAAGCTGGTAACCCTAATAGCAAAGCAACCCCGCCCAACACCACAGTCTCTGCCTCATATTTAGCATTATTATGTAAAAAGAGGCTGCACTATGCACAGTTCCCTCCAGATGCATGGTTACTGTTTTGTGCGGTTCTCTCGAAATCAAGGAGCTCTGTAGTTACTGTGCATGCACACCTCCGTGCATGTGCAGATGTTGATGCTACAGTTCTTTTGCCATGCCTCTTTTTAAAAATGGCATTTTTCTTAAATCTTGACCAAGATAGCCTGATCTCATCAGATCTCAGAACCTAACCAAGATTGGCCTTAGATAAGAGACCACCAAGGAATACCAGGATAAGAGAGCCAGTTTGGTGTAGGAGAGTAAATTTGGTGTAGTGGTTAAGTGCGTGGACTCTTACCTGGCAAAACTGGGTTTGATTCCCCACTCCTCCACCTGCAGCTGCAGGAATAGCCTTGGGTCAGCCATAGCTGTCACAGGAGTTGTCCTTGAAAGGGCAGCTGTTGTGAGAGCCCTCTCAGCCCCACCTACCTCACACGGTGTCTGTTGTAGGGAAGGGGGAGGTTGTATGTGAGGGAAAAGTGAAGGGGAATGTGACTGCTCTGAGACCCTGAGATTCAGAGTATAGGGCAGGATATAAATCCAGTATCTTCAAAGAGACCACCAAGGAATAGCAGGATATTACACAGAGGCGGGCAATTGCAAACCACTTCTGAACATCGCGTGCCTTGAAAACCCTCTGGAGTTGCTGTAAGTCAACTGCAACTTGACAGCCATTTTCCCCCCTCTTAAAACACTAGGTCTGCGAAAACCTCTTAGCACAGCCCTGTACATTTTTTTTAAATTTCCTGTAGGCGAGCATGCACGTCTATTTGATATAGAGATGCTAACTTAGTGTGTATTTCATGGACACAACACTCTGCCTGACACTCTTACGTAACCAAGTAAACAAAACCTGTGGCAAGTCTATGGAGATATGGCTAGCTTAGATTTTGATGGTTTCCGTATAGTTATAAGGTACAAAGGAAATCTGGGATGCTGCTGAGCAAAGGAGAGGAAGAGAGACCTGCTTTTCAGCCCAGACAGACACTGGGGGTCATTAGAAGAAGGGGGCTATTTACCAATACCTGAACCCTCCGTCTATACACGCTGCCTCCCCATAATGATGGGCATGTTGCTAGTACATAAAGAAAATAAACTTTAAGCCTTTAATATCCCCCTTTGGTCCTCTTCCCTGCCAATATTAAAGATACGCGTTTTACAAGCACCAAGCTGGGAAAAATATATTCAACTTTAATATGCTCTGGCTGAATACCAGCCAATAACATTTGGCTCCGATTCAGGAATAAATGTTTCTTTACAAGTTTCTTCTCCCTGAATGTAGACACATCTAGCTGGATTCTTGTTTGCTGTAAAAATCAAGCCCACAACAGATGTAAAAAAAAAAAATCACTGTGGATGCCAGGTACACTGTGAACCGTTCTTTGAGAATGTAGAGGGAATATGAGGCCAGTTGGTGTAGCATATGAAAGTCATGATTGGCTAGAGTTGCCAAGTCCACCATGGCCTCCATTGGGGGACTGTTTCCATGCACGTGAAGAGTGCATGATGCGATGACATCACCCACAAGTGACATCATTGCGCTGGCGATGTTGTGCGCCAGCTGCTCTAGGCATTTCCGGGAAAACTCTATGGTTTTACTGGGTGCTCTAGCATTTTGGGAGGTAAAAACTCTATGGTTCCTATTGTACCATAGAGTCCCCCCCCAAAAAAAATGCTAGAGCATCCAGGAAAACCACAGAATTTTCCCAGAAACGCCTAGAGCGGCCAGCACCTGTGAGTGACATCATTGAGCTGGCAACATCAGGGGAGGCTCCCCCATCGGCCCAATGTGGGCCAGCAGGTTGGGAACCTCCCAGGCGGGAAAACCCCTGCCCGGCCTGGGGGCTTGGCAGCCCTATGATTGGCACATGGAATAATGACCTGATCCAGCAGTACTGATGGGTGGGGAAATCCCATTTTGTTTGGATTAGGGTTCCCAAGCTCCCGCCAGGGATGGGTTTCCCCCCAATTTCAGGGCCTCCAACACACTGCCTCATAAGAGCTCCATTGCACCACGATGTGCCCAGCATGACGTCACCGGGAAGTGATGGTATCGCACCAGGTACATTGCACTCTAGCAACCAGGTTAAAAACTCTATGGTGCCATAAAGTTTTTACCCGATTGCTAGAGCGTCGCATGCAATGTTCCCTCTTAGCTGCAGAGTCTTGTGAGCAAAAATTCTGCTCGGTGAACTACTGGCATTGAAGTGGTGAGCCACTGCCATAAATTACTATGCTCTGGGGTCATCCTTCCTGAGCTAAGACAAAAATGTGTGAGCTGGAGGCTAAAAATCTGTGAGCTAGCTCATGCCAACTCAGCTTAGAGGGAACACTGGAGGTCACCCTTCCAAGTACTAGTCAAGGCTGACCCTGCTTCCTTTTCTGGTTATCCAAGCTTCTGCAATCAGATGAACAGCAGGAGAACAGCTAAAGTGGGGCTGTGGGATATTATTTACTAGCTCTTCAGCCTGGCAGCCAATGGCACCCCCCCACACCCCTGTCTCTTCTTCAGCTCTTCAACATATGGAGATAGTTACAGTCCCAAAAAAGAGTGAGTCAGAAATTGAGCCACTGGACAGTTCAGCTGCCAGAGCCTTCAAATGGCTGGAAAGCCTAGAATGAGAGAGCAGAAGGGGAGCTTTCCAAGGAGATCAGTGTGTCATGGGTTTCCTTGATTGTTTTTTCCTTTTTGTGTGAGTGTGTGTGTATTCACACAAGCCTCGTCCATTAAGACAGCGACAGAGGGAAGGAAAAGGAAGGCTGAGGAGGCTGGACAGAGGGGAAGAAAGCCATCCTCCTTCAACAAGCACGTCTCGCACTAATACACAAGAGAACACGGAGAAGAAGAAGAAGATGACATTGGATTTATATTCTGCCCTCCACTCAAGTGTCTCAGAGTGGCTCACAATCTCCTTTATCTCCCTCCCCCACAACAGACACCTTGTGAGGTAGATGGGGCTGAGAGGACTCTCACAGCAGCTGCCTTTTCAAGGACAACCTCTGCCAGAGCTATGGCTGACCCAAGGCCATGCCAGCAGGTGCAAGTGGAGGAGTAGCGAATCAAACCCAGTTCTCCCAGATAAAAGTCCGAGCACTTCACCACTACACCAAACTGGCACTCGCCTCAGCATTTCTTCCCCATGAAACAAATCCATGGTTCTGCTTCCTTCCATTTCCTTTAATGTGCAGTTGTCACAGCTGACTTGTGGTGAACCATGAGGTTTTCAAGGCAAGAGACGTTCAGAGGTGGTTTGATGTTGCGTATCTCTGCGAGGCCATCCCGGCCTTCCTTGGTGGTCTCCCATCCAAGTATTGACCAGGCCTAACCCTGCTTAGCTTTCAAGATCTGATGAGATCAGGCTACCCAGGTTCCTTTCTAGTGAGCCTCAAGGGCTTGCTTTAGCATCCACAAAGCTTAACAAACCTAAGAGTCACTTTAAGTTTTCTGTGCACACACCATGCTTAGGGCATCACTTGTATTAGTTCCCTGTAGAGCTATTAGACATGGGTGCTTGAACAAAGCAGGAGTCAAGTGGCACCTTTAAGACCAACCAAGTTTTATTCAGAACGCAAGCTTTCGTGTGCTCTCTAAGCACATTTCATTAGATGAGGGGGATCAGGTATTGTGGGCTGAAATACATGCAGTTTGTTGTTTAAGAGGGCAAACTGGCTGTGGCCACGTGATAAAACAGTGTGGCTTGGCCATTGGGTCTGGATAGCCATAAAAGGTAATAAAGTTCCCTGCCAATTGGTGTTTTTGCAATCACAGAAGTGTGCTTAGAGAGCACACGAAAGCTTATGTTCTGAATAAAACTTTGTTGGTCTTAAAGGGGAGACTTGACTCCTGCTTTGTTCAACTGCTTTAGACCAACACGGCTGCCCTCTTGGATCTAGCTACATGGATGCCTGGTTAGACCTCTTTTTTCCTTTCTGTTATTTCCCTGCTATTTGCAAATGCATGTATAAAACCCAGTATGCATCCAATCATTCCACAACATCATCTTCCAAATATTGTAACTCTGCCTGCAAGAGGATCTGGGAGAGAAAGAGTTAAGAGAATTCTATGTCTCTCTCTCTCTCCCCTCAGAGACACTTCACAGTTGGTCAGCTTGCCTTCTGCTTCATCTTACATAGGACCTCTCTTCTTCTCTCTCTGACCTGGGCTCAGAGCTGTACCCAGTTAACTCTTTTAAAGTTAATCTGTTCACAATAAGTTCAATGTTCCTACATGGATATGTCATGTAAGATGTTCTTCTGTTTTGCTAAACGAAAATTTCTTTCTTTGTTACCAATAGAGTCAGATCATGTTTGTAATTTATTTGAACAGCATTAATCCCTTAACTAAGAAGAAGAAGAAAAAGAGGAGGAGGATATTTATTCATTCATTCATTCATTCATTCATTCATTCTATGACTTGTATCCCGCCCTTCCCATAAAAATGGCTCAGGGCAGCTCACACACGGCTTTATATCCTGCCCTTCACTTGGAGTCTCAGAGAGGCTTACAATCTCCTTTTCCTTCCACTCCTGGCACCCTGTGAGGTAGGTAGGGCTGAGAGAGCTCTGACAGAAACTGCTCTTGAGTGAACAGCTCTGATAGACTTACAACTGACCCAACGTCACTCCAGCAGTTGAATGTGGAGGAGTGGGGAATCAAACCCGGTTCTTCCAGATAAGAGTCTGTGCACTTAACCACTACACCAAACTGGCTCTGAAGGTAATTGTACCACCAAAGACTTAATTCTGTGGCCTGCATCAAAACTGGATACTTTCCCTTAATTGTGTTACATATTTCTTTTTTGCTATTTTGCTCTGCTTTACAAATCACTGAAAGCCTTACATAACCACTTCTCTGGCTTCCGAGATTTCAGGAGGCATCACACATACACTTTTCAAGACAGTTTTGAAGATATGAGGACTAGAAACATGTTTTCTTTTTTAAAAAAATGGAATGCAGAGGTTCTCAAGAAGCAAAGAGCCTGTTCCACATACAGGGTTGCCACACACACGCAACCGGCAGGGGTGGGGAGTAGGGTTACCAGTTCCATGTTGGAAAACTTGTAGAGATCTGGGGAGGACAGGGAGCTCAATGGGGTACAATGCCCTCCAAAGCATCTCTTTTCTCCAGGGGAACCGATCACTGTAGTCTAGACTTTCAAAATTTTGAGAATCGATTTACATGGCTGTTGAGGACGACAAATACTTTCTCCCACCCTGGCCTGGATAGGCCAGGCAAGCCCAGTCTCATCAGATCTTGGGAGCTAAACAGGGTCGACTCTTGGATGGCAGAGCTCCTTGGAATACCAGCAGTCGGGAAGGCAGGGCAGGCTTTATTTAGCCACTTTTCTGAATATCCTCCAGGCCCCCAGTAAGGAATCAGCCACCAAAGGCTGCCATGACTTCTAGGTACACACACACTCACACATGCGCGCGCACACACACATGCACAAATGCCCATATTAAAATACACACATACATACACAAAGGCCTTCTCTCAATTCTGGAACTCAGTTACCCTTGCGAAATCACTAAACTTCACACTGGGGAAGGCACTCCCAAGTCATTCCTAAACAGAGTTATGAAACCTGTATATTCTGAAGTTAGAATGATATTGACTCGCTGCGACCTCTCTGCTTTATTATTAATGCACTGAAAACTTTTGTAAAAGGCTTTAAATTTTAATAAACAGTTCATAAATTTTTTTTAAAAAATGAGCTATGTGCTTTCAAATTGCTTGAGTTCAATGGATTTAAAAGAGCATAACTCAGTTTAGGACAGCACGGTCAGTCCATGTGAATGAGGCTGATGCAAGATTTTGGATTCCCCTCCCTCCAAATCTGACAGCATGTTATGTCGTCATTGGCTGTCTTCCCCACTGCTCTCTACCCGCCCCCCCCCCCCCCCGCCCCGGTCAACCTGGGTTGGTTCATTTCTACCAAACCTTATGTCAGGGGGTTCTCAGCATCACATAAGACAAAACCTTTAGGGAGTTTCCTGCCAGCTCCTGGTTTCTGTAGCAGTGGAAACGACAGGGCCACCAGGGAAGCTGTTTAGAACTAAGTGGATGATTCATGGCCCTTCATAAATGAGATTTTCCTTCGACTGCTCACCCACTCCAAACACAAAGAAAGGGCTAGGTAGAATCAGGAGCCAAAAAATCTAGGGTTTCAGTTTCCCACTCACGCTTCATTTAATGGCTATTTGAGTTTTCTGAGCTGAAATCTTTTCGCTATATGTGGTCTTCACTCCCAACCAAGGCTTTTTAAATAGAAAAAACCCAGCAGGGACTCATTTGCATATTAGGCTACACCCCCTGACATCACCATTGTTTCACACAGGGCTTTTCTGTAGAAAAAGTCCAATGGGAACCTATTTGCATATTAGGCCAATCCCTTGACACCAAACGAGCCGGAACTGCGTTCATGTGTTCCTGCTCAAAAAAAGCCCAACTCTGAACAAAATCTATGTATGTACCATTTCATGTATGTTAGATGGCTGGATCTTGCAACATACCTTTTAAGGTTAAAAAGCAGTGGCAGGTAGATTACTCCTTGCTTTAATGTTGTGTTCACAATAGACATTCACACTTCTAGAAATTCCCCTTCTTATATGCCCAGGGAAATGCTGATAACCACTTTGGAGTCAGGAAGAAATTTTCTCCAGGACAATTTGGTCAGGGATCCTGGAGAGGAGACAAAGAAACTCTTCTGTCCATTGACTGAGGGAGGGAGGAGGAGGAGGGAAAGAGCCAGATGAAGCCTTTCCTTGGCTGAGGGAGTTGGAAGGAAATAGCCAAATAAAGCTTTCCCTTGTTTGGTTGAGGGTTCCTCCTTCTCCTCCTCTGGAATGGAAACAGCCAGACCAGATACAGAGAGAGACATAGGGAGGGCAAGTGAGAGAAAGAGACTGAAGTCCTGGGTTTAAGGCCAATAATGTTATCAGAGAGAGAATGTTGCTCTGAAAGGTATTACTAAAGGTCTCTGAGGGAGAATTCATTGGGGCCAGTCCTGACTAAGGCTGCCAGTTCCAGATTGGTGGGAAATTCCTGGAGATTTTGTGGTGGAGTTTGAGGAGGGCATTGGAGTTAGGGCTTCAGAGCAGAATCTGCCAGACCCAGGTTCTTGCTATGGAAGCTTACTGGATGATTTCAGACCAGTCACAGACTTTCTGCCTAACCTGCCTCACAGGGCTGTTGTGCAGACCAAAGAGGGGAGAGGAGAATGATATAAGCTGCTTTGCCCCCCTCCCACTGTGGAGAAAGACTATCCTTTTCCTATGTAGAGATTGCAGGGAGGGGGAGGTGATGGAAAGCTGAAGTCAGAAGGGCAGATAAAGGGAAGGAGATAGAGTTGCCAACTCCAGGTTAGAAAATTCCTGGATATTTAAGGGATGGGGTTTGAGGAGGGGTGGGACATCAGACAAGTTCAATGCCATATTCTCCTGAGGAACCACTATTGCCAGTCTCCAGGTGAGGGCTGGCGATCACTCAGAATTACAACTGTTCTCCAGATGGCAGAGATCAGCTCCCCTTGAAGTAGAAGAAGAAGAAGAAGATATTGGATTTATATCCCGCCCTCCACCCCGAAGAGTCTCAGAGCGGCTCACAATCTCCTTTACCTTCCTCCCCCACAACAGACACCCTGTGACGTGGGTGGGGCTGGAGAGGGTTCTCACAGCAGCTGCCCTTTCAAGGACAACCTCTGCCAGAGCTATGGCTGACCCAAGGCCATTCCAGCAGGTGCAAGTGGAGGAGTGGGGAATCAAACCCAGTTCTCCCAGATAAGAGTCCGCACACTTAACCACTACACCAAACTGGCGGGGCGGAGTAGGGGGGCGGGGAGGAGCAAATGCCTTCACTTCGGTGGGTGGGAAGACAGCAAGGGTGGGGGGCAGTCACCCAGAGCTTCTTTTTAGAGCCCATTCTTCAGAATGGGCCTTATCACTAGTAACATTATATTACATAGAATTCATATACATTTTATAATAAAGACGTAATCTACTGAACATGGCAGCCTGTTGAGACCAATGGCTTGCAGGGATATTTTGTGAGTGTGCATACGGATACAGTTTAGGAACTGGAAGAGAGGCTTTTTCCGTGCTTGTCGCTTTACGTTTCTGAGTGTTTGAAGCAGCCCCACCGCACAGGAAACCTCCATGCAATGGGGAGACGAAAATATCGGTGGCCTCTTTCATGTTTTCAAACAGCATGGCTTGTTGCCTGCTGGAATCAGACAGTAGGCTGGGTAATATTGCAAGCTCAAGCCTTTAATCTGAACTCTTATTAACTTTAAAAGCCCCTTAGAAGTTGAAACACGTCTCAGATACCATTGCAGATACTGACCGTGGCTGCAGAGCACCGTTTCAGATTAATTTTTATTTTTTAAAAAAATTCACTTGCGTATAAAATCAAGCGACTTCCTTATCTGGAACATCAAGCTCATGGGATGTAATTTTCTAAATCAGAACCCGCATTATATTTAGTACTTTCTCTTAATAACGTTAGCAGCTGGCGTGGAGGCGTGCTCTAAAGGATTTTGAATAAAGAGCATCCATTTCTTTTTCTCTGGCTAAATTTGCTCTGCTTACTTTTTTTTTTTAAAAAGTAGACTGTTGCTTTATTTTCCAGATCAACTCAGTCGTACCAACTGAAGACCCCGATGGGCCATTTGCACGGAGTTGACAGCATGAGATGCGGGGAAAGGTTAGATGTTTTCACTTGGGATGGTTGCAGGAACTCATTTGCATAGTAGGCCACAGCCCTGACATCAAGCCAGCCAGAACTGCATTCCTGTGTGTTCCTGCTCAAAAAAAGACCTGGATGGTAGCAGGGCTTTTTCCGAGCAGGAACGCAGCTCTGGCAGGGGATGTGGCCTAATATGCAAATGAGTTTCTGATGGGCTTTTTCTACAAAAAAAGACCTGGATGGTAGCATGTCAACATTTAAAGAGAGTAGCTAAAATATCAGAGGTATGGCTGCCAATTGCAACCTGGGAAATTCCCAGAGATTTCGGAGTGGTGCCTGTGCAAGCGGAAATCTAGGAGATTTTACACAAAAAGCTATAGTATACCACAAAGTCTGCCCTCCAAAGCTGCCAGTTCCAATGGGGAAACAGATTTTTGTAGGCTGGAGAACAGGTATAATTAAAAATATAAGAATGTAAGAAGATCCCAGTTGGATCAGACTAAAAGCCAATGTAGTCCAGCCTCCTGTCTCACGCAATGGCCAACCAGTTCCTCTGGCGGGTCAACAACAGGGCATAGAGGCTGAGGCCTTCATAAGAACATGAGAAGAGCCCTGCTGGATCAGACCAGTGGTCCATCTAATCCAGCATCCTGTCTCACGCAATGGCCAACCAGTTCCTCTGGCGGGTCAACAATAGGGCATAGAGGCTGAGGCTTCCCCTGATGTTGCCTTCTGCTCTGGGATTCAGAGGTTTAGTGCCTCTGAATGCGGAGGTTCTCCTCACTGACCGTAGCTAGTAGCCACTGATAAACTTATACTCCAAGAATCTATCGAATCCCCTTTTAAAGTTGTTTATTCTTGTGGCTATCACTAGATCCTCTGGCAGTGTGTTCCACATTTTAATCACTGTGTAAAGAAGTATTTCCTTTTGTCCCTCCTGAATCTACTGCCCTTCAGCCTCACTGGATGCTCTCGAGTTCTAGTATTTTGCATGGCAGAGAAAATTTTCTCTTTGTCAACTTTCTCCATCCTGTGCATAATTTTATAAACTTGTATCGTGTCCCTTCTTAGACGTCTCTTTTCTAAACTGAAAAGTTACAGATTCGTCAGTCTTTTGTCATAGGAAAGCTGCTCCAACCCCCTAATCATCTTTCTTTTCCAGTTCTGCAATGTCCTTTTTGAAATACAGTGACCAGAACTGTAGAGCCCCCTGGCGCACAGTGGTAAACTGCAGTACTGCAGTACAAGCTCTGCTCATGACCTGAGTTCGATCCTGACAGAAGCTGGGTTCATATAGCCAGCTCAGGGTTGTCTCAATCTTCCATCCTTCCGAGGCTAGCAAAATGAATACCCAGCTTGTTGGGGATAAAGCGTAGATGACTGGGGAAGGCAATGGCAAACCACCCCATAACAAAAAGTCTGTCAAGAAAACAACAATGTGACGTCACCCCATGGGTGGGTAACAACTGGATGCTTGCACCTTTACCTTTGACCAGAACTGTACACAGCATTCAACATAAGGCTGCACCATAGATCTATACAAGGGCATTATAATATCAGCTGTTTTGTGTTCCATTTCTTTCCTAATAATCCTTACCACAGAGTTTGCCTTTCTCACTGCTGCAGCACACTGGGTTGACATTTTCATTGAGCTATCCACTATCACCCCAAGATCTTTTCCCCTCTCTGTCTCAGCAAGTTTAGACCCCATCAGCCTATACCTGAACTTGGGATTTTTTGTCCCAGTCCGCATCTCCTTACACTTACCAGCACTGAACTTTATTTGTCACATTGTCACCCAATCACCCAGTTTGTGAAGGTCCTCTTGGAGCTCTTCACAGTCAGCCTTGGTTTGTACCATCCAAGGAGAATTCAAGAAGAAATCAGACCCCACCTGAAGGCTGTCAACCACAGAGCCTTAAAACTATCTAATGTATGGGAGGACTTCAGTTTTCAGTATGCAGAAGTAGATTTGCTGAAGGTGACAGACTTAATCTCTGCCATCTCTACTTAAAGAGACTCAGGGCTTTTTTGTAGAAGAAGCCAAGCAGGGACTTATTTGCATATTAGACAATACAAGAAGAAAAGAAGATGAAGACTGCAGATTTATACTCCGCCCTTCTTTCTGAATCAGAGACTCAGAGCGGCTTACAATCTCCTGTATCTTCTCCCCCCACAACAGACACCCTGACCGATTTTGCACTCACCCTATGCCGCTCTCAAGTTCGCCTTCTCAGCACGGCATCCTTCCGATTTCCCACTATCTGCCCTGGTGCTGCAACAAAGATCGGCATTTAAGTGCAGCAAATAGAAACTGTTTTTTAGCGGTTTCTGTTTGCTGCACTTAAATGCTGGTCTTTGCTGCAGTCCCGGGGCAGATAGTGGGAAATCGGAAGGACGCCACGCTGAGAAGACAAATGTGAGAGCGGCATAGGGTGAGTGTGAAATCGGTCCCTGTGAGGTGGGTGGGGCTGAGAGGGCTCTCACAGCAGCTGCCCTTTCAAGGACAACTCCTGCAATAGCTATGGCTGATGCAAGCCATTCCAGCAGCCGCAAGTGGAGGAGTGGGGAATCAAACCCAGTTCTCTCAGATAAGAGTCCGCACACTTAACTACTCCACCAAACTGACATCACCATTGTTTCACACAGGGCTTTTTTTGTAGAAGCGGCCCAACAGGAACTCATTTGCATATTAGGCCACACCACCTGATGCCAAGCCAGCATTCCTGTGTGTTCCTGCTCAAAAAAAGCCCTGAAGATGCTTAGATAGTGAGTGATATGAAAGTCTTCTTGACAGAGTAAGTATACAGCATCATTCATGTAAATTGACTGCAGATTAAAATACTTTATTTGGAAGTGGTAAGTGCCATGAGGTTGCAGCTGGTTTAGGCAACCCCGTAGGATTTTCAAGGCAAGAGATATTCAGAGCTGGTTTGTTATTGCCTGTCTGGGCAATGGACTTGTCTGCCTGGACTTCCTTGGTTGTCTCCCATCCAAGAATTAAGCAAAGCTAAGTGTACTTAGCTTCTGAGATCTGACAGGATAGGACTTTCCTGGACCATCCAGGTCAGGGCATACAGGGGGGGGGGAAAGAGACAGACTGAGAGAGGTTGTGTACTAAGAGGAGGAGGAGGAGGTAGTAGTGGTGGTGATGATGATGATGATGATGATGATGATGATGATGATGATGATGATATTGGATTTATATCCCGCCCTGTACTCTGAATCACAGAGTCTCAGGGCAGTCACAATCTCCTTTACCTTCCCCCCCCCCCCACACACACACGACAGACACCTGTGAGCAATGTTTCCTCTAAGCTTGGGAGTCTTGTGAGCAAAAATGCTACTTTGTGAGCTACTGGCATTAAAGTTGTGAGCTACTGCATCAATGAGTGTGCTCTGAAGTCATGCTTCCTGAGCTATGACAAAAATGTGTGAGCTGGAAGCTAAAAATCTGTGAGCTAGCTCACGCTAACTCAGCTTAGAGGGAACACCGCCTGTGAGGTAGGTGGGGCTGACAGAGTTCTCACGGCAGCTGCCCTTTCAAGGACAACTCCTACGAGAGCTATGGCTGACCCAAGGCTACATGGCTGGAGAGAAAGAGTTCCAAGAAGATGTAAACAGCCTGAGAACAGCATTCTGGGGGACACACAAGCAAATGCCGCTTAGCAATGGGAAGAAGGTACGAACCCAGATTCTTGTCTACCAGGTTTCTACATGTTGCCCCTGCAGGAGCGTCTCTTATCCTTTGCCTATTCCAACCACTCTACCTGAGACCCTGGAGAGATGTAAACAATACTGACCTTGAGAAACCAACAGCCTGACTCAGTAAAAGGCAGTTTCCCGGGTTCATGCACAGCATTCCAACATCACGTTTGACCCTAAGGCAATGAGCCCATATTGAATCTGAAATAGCATGTTCTACAAGAGCATATTGCTTTCTCATCATTGAGTGTGAGTTTTTTTTTCCTGTTAAAAGATAAATGTCACAGTATTAAAAATTATTGCATGATCTCTCCCGCCGGAATCCCACATTTGCATATTGACATCCGCAGAGGGGCTCCAGCACTTCTATCCGACAACGGATCATTCTTCTTCTTTCTTTCCACTTTCCAAACACCTGGTAGATAATGGGTTTGTAAGCCTAGAAATAATAGTCACCATTGTAAGGAAATAATGTAGTTTATATCTACCCATCAAATGCAATCGTCACATTTTGTAGACGGGAGATGAACTCGCTGTAATCGTTTATCTCATTTCGATTGTGTGATCAGTTTAGGTAAGGTTTGGTACACAGTGTACAGGATAATTTTAATTATATATATATTAGTACTACTAACAGGGGTTTTTTTTAGCAGGAGCGTACAGGAACACAGTTCTGGCTAGATTGGCATTAGGGGATGTGGCTTAATATGCAAATTAGTCCCCCGCTAGGCTTTTTCTACACAAAAGCCCTGTGCAAGACAATGGTAATGTCAGGGGGTGTGGCTTAATATGCAGATGAGTTCCTGCTGGGCTTTTTCTACAAAAAAGCCCTGAATACTAATAATTTTAATTTTATACACACACACACACATATATATATATACTAGTAGTAGTAGTAGTAGTAGTAGTAGTAGTAATTCTCCACATTCAGGATAAAACTGTGGTAATCCTTTTCTCCACTGATAATTGTAACATTAAGAGAAAGATGACTACAAAACTGACACTGGGTTTTCCATTTGTTGCAAAGAAATGGCACAAAATGGCATATTATGTACAAACGGCACCCAAGTGATGCAAACATGTGATTAAAATAGGTAAATTGGTTTAAAATTGCTGTAAAAGAAAGACATAAAAGTGGGGCACGATTTAATTCTAGTAGCCCCCTAAAGGCAACAAAGATTTTCAGGATATAAGCTTTCAAGAATCAAAGCTTCCTTCATCAGATAAAAGTGGGAAGGGAGTTCCATAACTTGCTGGATCAAAACAGTGGTCTATCTAGTTCAGTATCCTGTCTCACACAGTGGTCAATCAGTTACCATGGGAATGCCAACAAACAGGCCAAGGCCTTCCCTGATGTTGCCTTCTAGCACCAGCTTTCAGAAATCTTCTGCCTCTAGATATAGAGGTTCCTTTTTAGTCAGCAGGACCAGCAGTCATTGATGGACTGCTCCTCCATGTGTTATCATCTTTAAAGTGATGCATGTTTGTGAACATCACTTTGCTCACTGGCAGTGGATTCCACAATGTAATTACTCTTTGAACAAAGAAGTACTCCATTTTGTTCATCCAGAATCTAATGCCTTTACTGTGTCCCGACTTCAGGGACTATTTACTGCAGGAGTGGAGGGAGAATAAACACCAATACACTGTTCCCAGGTCTGCCCCAGGGAATGTCAAGCAGGCATGTGCTCAAAGTTCCCAGGCAGACCTTGATTCCCAGGTCTGTGGGGCCTCGCCAGATTCAAATTGGGACCCTGGGCAAAATGTCCTGCAATTCTTCCATTTCATTAAGCATGATAGTCATTTGTTCACACACTTGCATACTGTTTTTCTAGAGGAAGAATGCATTCACGCCCATATAAGCTCCACTGGTGATGGAACAACTCCAAAGCAGCTGATCCGACCTAAAAGCAAGCCAAAGGGAAGCATGCCATTGGGCAAAAACTCTATAGGAAACTATAGGATTTCTAGACAGTCATGACATCACTTCTGAAACAGGAAGTGATGTGCCAAAACAGTTCCTCTACTATTTTCCTCCACTGAAGTGATGTATTCTCCCTCCACTCCTATGGTAGATAGTCCTTTGTTTGCATTCAATGTAATAGTGGCTTAAGAACAATGGTGTACGAAATTCACCTGAGGGACCACCTCCACACTGACGTATTTTCTCTTCCACGCTCTCCTTCCTGGGACCCATTCCAACCTCTCCCTGTACAACTCAGCTAAGCTGAGCCCACACCTGGAATATTGCTCTGAGTTCTCAAGCAGCAGAAATAGTGTTGAACTGGAAACAGTTCACAGGAGCACATCGTAACCTCACTGGAGGGACTTGGCTTTCGAGGGAAATCTGTAAGAATGAAAACACGTGCAGCTTGGCTCCACGACAGCCAAGGTGTGGACCTGACAACAGCCTGCAAATATTTGGAAGAGTGTAAATGCTTAAGGGGGGGGGGATGTTTTGCTGAGAGTAGGAGAGCAGGAGTAGAAATCTGAGGGGGGGGGGCGTTCAAAAGGAGTTGTGACCTTTGGAGACCGCTGAGGAAGTCAGTGCGATGTCATAAGCTGCAGAACAGACTCCCAAGGGAGATGGTGAGAACCTTCTATGGGTGTTTGAAACAAAAATAGGATGAATTCTCCTAAAAATGTACATATTTCTTTAACTGCAATCAAGTTGCAACCAACTTATGGTAACCCTGCAAGGGGTTTGCAAGGCAAGCGGCTGTTTCCCATTGACTTCCTCTGTGGAGTCTTCCTGTTGGTCTCCCATCCTAGTACCAAAGCTGCTTACCTTCCAAGATCTGATGGGAGTGGGCAATGCCACGCCACCTTCCTTTCCTCCTCAACATGTAGCACGAGACAGCGATGGATTGTGTAGATGGTGGGGGAGTTTCCAGCCTTTCTAGTCCCCACTGCCAACGCTCCCAGGGGCTGAGGACAGAGGCCTGAAAACTCTATTCCAGGGGTGGCCAAACTTGCTTAATGTAAAAGACACATAGAATAAATGTCAGATGTCTGAGAGTCTCAAGGGAAGGAAGGAAGGAAGGAAGGAAGGAAGGAAGGAAGGAAGGAAGGAAGGAAGGAAGGAAGGAAGGAAGGAAGGAAGGAAGGAAGGAAGGAAGGAAGGAAGGAAGGAAAAAAGGAAGGAAGGAAGGAAGGAAGGAAGGAAGGAAGGAAGGAAGGAAGGTGGAGGGGAGAAAGAGGTGGAAAGAAAGCAACTTTAACTTTAAATGCATTCTTCAAGCCACTTTGGCTTGGCTTGGAGGAGTGATTTTAAGAGAGAAACACCAATGGGGCAGTGGGGGCTTTGAGAGCCATACGATATGTCTGAAAGAGCCATGTGTGGCTCCCGAGTCACAGTTTAGCCACCCCTGCTCTAGTCTCAGCCGCAGCTCACTTCTACCACTCAAGCCTCCAATGCTCTGGTTTTTTGTTCCAGTATTTTTTTATTGTGTGCTTGGCATGTGCACTTTGCTGCATTCATTGCATGTTCACATTCAATGCATGTTTACATTGATCAAGCACTTTGAGCAGCATTGGTGTTATGGTGGCTACTGGTTGGATCGTGATTCTTTTTGTGTTGGGTTTAGCATCAGTAGCAGGTGATGTGAAGGACCTCTGCCTGAGACCTGGGAGAGCTGCTGCCGGTCTGAGTAGATGATCCTAACCTTGAAGGACTGAGGGTTTAATTCAGTGTAAGGCAGCTTCAGGTGTGTACCTCACAGGGGTGTTGTGATGATAAAATAGAAGAGAAGAGACCAGCGCAGGCAGCTTAGGGACCCCACTGGGGAGAAAGGCGGGAGTACAAATGAAGGAAATAAATGAAACACATAAATAATTTGTTGCTGTGCCAGTTACATACTTTCACAGGAAGGACCACATGCTATCAGGCAAACTACTCGTAGCAATTATAGATATTTGTAATCTCTAGCTATTTTGTGTGAGCACTTGGAACAGGTCCATTTGGAACAGGAGCAACTAGGGTTGCCCTGTTCCATTGAACGTAATTTATTTTGAGTATGACGCCATTCTGTCAATCCCCAGACATGGCGTGTCAAAGAAGAAAATGAACGGTGTGGAGTTACACCCTTCTAAGTCCATCGACATCAATGTGATTAGAGGGGGTGTGCACCCCTGTTTAGGATTGCATTGATATTTGGGGTGTGGTGGGTGGGAATATGTATACATGCGCTCCACATTAGTATATATCTATATGATTCTTGATCTTCCTCTGCCGGTGCAGACTGTTTATCGTTACCATATGGGTTGGCTACGTGCCTCCGTTCACCCGTTTCGGTGGTCCCATAAACAAGGGAAGCGGGTTGGGGAGGAGGGGGAAGTTGGCATGATATTTAATACATATAGCTGATGAAATAATGATGTGTAAAAGAAAATAAGGAAGGTCAAAAGAGGATAACCTTGGCCTACACAGTCCTATAAGAACACAGAGCGAGAGCCAAGAAGCTTTGTGAACTTATAAAAGCAGCTTCAGCTTGTAAGCAAAAATTCGGTGGCTACTGGGACAGACTGTTCCCTGTTTCTGAACATTGCTCCTCAACGAAACCGGGCTTGATTTCTCTTAATCCACGGGGATCATAAGGCAATGAGATATGGCAAAGCCAAACGGCTATTGTTCTGGATCTGCTAACAAAGGCTTCAGATGCACAGTTTATGGTTATTGTGAAATGAGTCAAGGGAGGACGAGAGAATCCCCTTCCTGTAAGTTCATTCTTTTATTGTTCTGGAGATAATGACACCCACTAAGCTGAAAGCAGCCCTCAAGCCAAGTAGAAGGGCCCTCGGCAGGGGCGGCACTGGTGTTTTTGCCACCCCAGGCCACCCACATGCCTGAGCCTTCCCATGGGGGTTGGAGTGAGGCCACGCTGCCTCTTTCGTCCACCTGGGGTGCTGGGTGAAAGGAGCAGTGGGGCTGCTGTGTGTCGAGACCCCAGTAACGCAAACAGTCCACTTTGATGAATGGCAGTTTTACTCAGTCACTGATGCTACCGGCAGCGAAACGAGTTTTGCTAAGACTAGTGAGCCAAGGCACTGCCCCCCCCCTTGTATATACTTTAGAATAACCGTTACACTTTCAAAGCAAGGCGGGAAGCAAAAGCGCCGGCAAGCAGAGCCCCTCCCCTGTTGTCCGTCCCTTCTCCAAACAGGCGCTGCGCTATCAGTGGCCTGGCCTTGAAGTTCTGTCTCCGGCGGGAGGAAAGGAATCTTGTTGCTTGTTACAAAGATAAAGAAGCAAAGGGCGGTGCAAAGCATAGCGCAATTAACAATTGGTACTGAAGCATAATCCATGGCAAGGCACTTGACACTGTGCATTGCTCCCAGGCTGTCTCCACTTGCAAGGGAGGTAGCCAGAAGCGAGGCTGCGCTGCCTCTCTCATCCACCTGGGTCATGGGCAATGTTCCCTCTAAGCTGCAGAATCTTGTGAGCAAGAATTCTACTTTGTGAACTACTGGCATTAAAGTTGTGAGCTACTGGCAGGTCTCAGATTCAGTGGGAGCTTACAGGAGCGCAGCTCCTGAACCTTTTGGAGAGTCCCACCGCCTCCTTCTGAGAGTTCCACCTCCTTGTCCATTGTTATGTGCAGCTGCATAACAATCCCTGGATGAGCTCCACCACCTATTTTTCTACAAAATGACCTCTGGCTACTGGCGTTAAAGTTGTGAACTACTGCATAAATGAGTGTGCTCTGGGGTCATCCTTCCTGAGCTAAGACAAAAATGTGTGAGCTGGAGGCTAAAGTTCTGTGAACTAGCTCACGCTAACTCAGCTTAAAGGGAATACTGGTCCCGGGCAGGTGAAAGGGGCAACGGGGCTGCTGTGCCTTGCTCCAAAGCTGTCTCCCCTAGCAGGGGTAGGCAGTTGGAATCAAGGTCGCGCCACCTCCTTTATCTGCCCGGGTATCAGGCAGATGAAAGGGATGGCAGGGCTGCTGTGCCTCACTCCTGGCTGCCTCCCCTGCAAGAGGAGGCAGCCTCAGAGTGAGGCCACTCTCCTCCAAGCCTGGCTAGGAAGCCAGGCTTGGAGGAGAGCACACACTGGCGCACAGTCCCGCTGAGCTCAACTTCCTGGGTCTGTGACCCAGGAAGCCAAGAGCAGCAGAGCAGTGGGAGGTGGTGCCCGAGGTGGCCAGTTTGGTGTAGTGAGAGCCAGTTTGGTGTAGTGGTTAAGTGTGTGGACTCTTATCTGGGAGAACCGGGTTTGATTCCCCACTCCTCCACTTGCAACTGCTGGAATGGCCTTGGGTCAGCCATAGCTTTTGTAGGAGTTGTCCTTGAAAGGGCAGCTGGTGTGAGAGCTCTCTCAGCCCCACCCATCTCATAGGGTGCCTGCTGTGGGGGGAGAAGATATAGGAGATTGTAAGCCGCTCTGAGTCTCTGATTCAGAGAGAAGGATAGGGTATAAATCTTCAGCCTTCTTCTTCTTCTACCTCGCCTACTCCCACGCACCGGCCATGGTCCTAGGGGTGCTGCTCTCCATGTGGGACCTTGGAATCCTTTGGCATTACAGCTCATCTCCAGATTATAAAAATCAATTCTCCTGGAGAAAATGGCTGGTTTGGAGGGTGGAGTATTACCGCGACACGTCAAGCAATGCAAAAGAATTACATAGTATCCCAGTTACAGTAAGCTATTCGGAGCAGTATAGACCACAGAGTCCCGAAATCATTTATCCAAGGAAGTTTGCGAACCCTTTTGCACAGTGCAACCCTGTTACCTGTGCAGAAAAGCCCTCTTAACTAATTCCATTCTGCATTGTTTGTAGAAAGCCAGGAGAGTGGGAGCCTTTCTGACTTCCTGACTTGCTTCTCTGGTAATAAAGCTGGATCCAGCATAACCCCCAGGGCCTTTCACTGAGTCAACAAAGGTCAGTTGAGCTCCATAGAAAGTGGAGAGAACCATGTCCTTCAAGTCCTCTGCTTTCCCCGCGGACATTACTGTTGTCTTTTCAGGGTTTCGTTTCAACTTGTTCACTCTTAGTCGAATAACCACATTCGCCAGGCAACTTCTACCACGTCAGCAGGATATTACACCTACAGGTCCATGCACGCGAGGCTGCTGAATCAGACCACTGACCCATGAAGCCCTGTATCATCTACTCTCTGAGGTCTCAGGCAGGAGTCTTTCACACCACCCATGACCTGTTTCTTTTGGCTGGAGATGCCAGGGAAGGGATTGAACCTGAGACCTTCTGCATACCAAGTAGATGGCATACCGCTGAGCCCCAGTCCCTCCCTAGATTGTTAGAGTTCAGTTGTGTTATGTATGAGGACCTAAGTGAAGACTGCTATGGGTGTGCCTGCCAGGCTCACTGGAGCCACAAGGACTGAGCTTAGGGACTCGGGAACAATGGGCAGCAGGATCCAAATCCCTGCTGTCCTGAACCAATCATGGGCCGCCTGCTGGTTTGAATGTTCCAATAACGTGCTTGCGCAGGAACCCTGAGTTGTATATAGTTGGCCCCGTTGGCCCAGTTCTTCAGTCGTTTTGAGTGCAGCCCTACATTATGCTGTGCCTAATAAAGAGCTGAAGATCACTTCCGCTTCGCCTCTTCACTGCATGGCATCCACTATATTATAAGCTGACCCTTGCTGACTCACTGAATGGCCTTGCGGGTTCTACTGGATCCTCCTTTCTCACAGAGACACAAGGTAGGTTATGCAGAATGAATCAATACCATCAACAAAACAGAACATACAATCAATGGGACAGTAGGATGAGGCTTGTGGAAGTCCAGATTCCAGTTTAGCGTGGAGAATTTTCCCAAGTTATTTCCACAATTGCTGTGGCTTTCTGTCCAGCTGCTGGTTTATTGGCATGTTCCCCTCTCTTACCAATATTCATTTATTTATTTAGTAGATTTATAGTCCGCCCTTCCCCATAATGGGCCACGATAAAACAATAAAACAGTAAAATACAACAATAAAACAAACAACGAACAATCAAAATATACAACGTGGATGGTACAGCATGTATTATAAATTACAATATAGATATCCTAGGTGTCATAGATGTCATAGCTGTAGGCCTGATATCTAGCAGCCTGAGTAGTTGGTCAGTACAGGAAGATCTGCTAGATGATGTTAGCAGTAAGGTAAGGATGCCCCCTTGCCTCAGCCAAAAGCCTGGCGGAACAGCTCTGTTTTACAGGCCCGACGGAAAGGTAGTAAGTCATGTTAATGTTCTCTCTAATCTGCAGAGTCTTCTGAGCAAAAATTCTACTTTGTGAGCTACTGGCATTAAAGCGGTGAGCTGCTGCATAAGTGTGCTCTGGGGTCATCCTTCCTGAGCTAAGACAAGCTGGAGGCTAAACATCTGTGACCTAGCTCACACTAACTCACCTTAGAGGGAACACTGGTGCATGTGAATTGATAAAGATCACAGAAAGATAAGCTTAATGCGATCATGCTGAGATTATGTCAAGTTGCCTCTTCATTTTACAGATGTACAGTTGCCCTCCCATGCATTGATAAAACATCACATAAAAAGAACTGATATGTAGCCATATGTACAGTCACATCTGAGTTGCCTTTTTGCAATGGTTTATCAATGCACAAATGCACATTGGTGACTGATCAAATCAAAACTGCACATATGTAACAACTCTTTACAAAATCAGAAGCGAAAAAAACAAACCCAGCCAAATGCATTGAGTCCTCTTTTCATTGATTTGTTTTTGGAAACAAGATCATGTAATTTGGAAATCCAGACTCCAGGAAGAAATCTGAATAGGGAGTACTTCTGAAACGTTCTTTTGATCAAGTTCTTCTTTTCCAAACAAGCAGTGATCTTTGGAACAATCATGTTGGCTGTTGAATCACCCACCCGACTGCTTTTCTTGCTGTTCAGCTAAACAATTCTTTGTCTGCTTACTGAATTCAGACAATCTTGGTTCACCAAAGTTAGTTAGTCACTGTTTCTGTTACTCAAGATAGTAACAATAATTACAGTTATTGCTTGAACCTTTGCTATTCCTTGATACACACACCCTGGTTTTGGGGAAGTTTGGCATTTGGTTGCTTTGTACTGGAAAGTTAACGTATACTAGGTTTCCCCTAGGAAATCTTGCTGATGAATTCTGCCATTTTTGTGACTCCACCTATGTTCATTTGGAGGATATGCCAGGGGCTCAGTGACATGTGATATTAAAGTTCCTTGATAGAAGAGAAGAAGAAAAGATATTGGATTGGATTTATACCCCACCCTTCATTGCCCAAAGGCATCTCAGAGCGGCTTACAATCTCCTTTCCCTTCCTCTCCCCACACCTTGTGAGGTAGGTGAGGCTGAGAGACCTCTGACAGAAACTGCTCCTGAGAGGAACAGCTCTGCGAGAACTTGTGACTGACTCAGGGTCACATCAGCAGGTGCATGCAGAGGAGTGTGGAACTGAACCTGGTTGTCCCAGATAAGAGTCCACACACAACCTCTACACCAAACTGGCTTGATAGGAAATCCAGATGTGTAATGTGATGCAGGAGTGGTGGAATCTGATCTCAACGAGGGTGTTGGGGAAGATGCCATTTCCCTGATTAGAAACGCCTTTGTGATGGTAGCGGGGAGGAGGCAGGACCTGGCACACGTACATCAAGATTCGTCTGTCATCCTGTATGCCATTTTATGCACTTCTTTAAAAAAAAATTAGCCTCTGTAAACTGTAACCCTAAACTTACCTGGAAGTAAATCCAAGTGAAATCTATGGGACTTGCTTTTGACCAGAATCATATTAAATATAAGACACTTTCACACATATTAAATCACACATATTTGCTGTGCAAATGGCAAAATCTACCTGCAAACGGTCGCTGAAGTGCATTGAAACTGCATTATTTAGTCTGTGTGAAAGTGCCCCTAGTAGTATTCCTAATTCGGTCAGTTCAACTCAGTTGGACGCCAGGTTGCAGCCATTGCTCAGTTTTCCCTGGCTGTCAGTTTAAACACGAAATAAACATGTGGATGCTTAAAGAATGGGTTATATATAATCAATACCAGCAAGAGCAGACTGGCTGGGGTGGGAACCAGTGATCCTTCTAAGTTGAGTTAGTATGAGTTGGCTCATAGTTTTTAAGCCTCTGGCTCCCCCATTTTTGTCTTAGCTCAGGAAAAATGGCCCAAGAGCAACCTAATTTATACAGTAGCTCACAACTTTAATGCCAGTAGCTCACAAAGTAGAATTTTTGCTCACAAGACTCCACAGCTTAGAGGGAGTATTGGTGGGAACCAGGGCTTTCTGGGTAGAAAAAAGACCAGCAGGGACTCATTTGCATATTAGGCCACACACCCTGATGCCAAGCCAGCTGAAACTCTGTTCCTGTGAGTTCCTGTTCAAAAAAAAAAGTCCTGGTTATCATCTCATTGTTTCAAGCCCTTTCTACTACTTCAAGTCCCATGGAGGAGAAGACCTGTCCCTCCAGCTGTAATCTGCTTACATATTTTCTGGCAGCTGTTTCCTGTGGTGCCCTGGCCTGGATGAGAAGCAGGACCTGGATGGGAGACCACCAAGGAAGTTCAAAGTTGCTACACAGAGGTAGGCAATGGCAAACTGCCTCTGTACATCATTGGCCTTGATCCCTATGGGGTCACCCTAAGGCTGCTGAAGACTTGACAACACACAAACAAAAAGTCTGCAAGAAGAGGACATAGGCATACAGCATCCTCCCTGGATTTTGGGGAATATACAGTCCATTCTACCCAGGGCTACTTTTGTAGAAAAAGCCCAGCAGGGACTTATTTGCATATTAGGCCACACCCTCTGATGTCACCATTCTTTCACACAGGATTTTTTCTACAAAAAAGCCCAGTGTGAAACAATGGTGACATCAGAGGGTGTGGCCTAATATGCAAATGCGTTCCTCTAAAAACCCAGCAGAATCTTATTTGCATATTAGACCACACCCTCTGACACCAAGCCAGCTGGAACTGCATTCCTGTGCATTTCTGCTCAAAAAGAAAAAAAGCCCTGATTCTGTCACTATTGCCCATCACAGTGACGGACATTTCAGCAGTATATTACTAATCCGAAAGGAGACGGTAAGAATTTCATGGGTTTTTTGGAAAAAAAATCTCTTAGGGAATATATATGCCTATTTATGAGAAATGTAATGAGTCTACAGAGGAAAACAAATGTATGCATGTTATTAAATTCGAATCATATGAATGTATAGACAGAACATACATTTCCCTCCATGACGCAATGACGACCGAAGGATGTTCCTAAACAAAGCCAGAAAAGAAATATGCCTTTTAACAAGCTTCATTACCACTTCCTAGAATGAAACTTTAAATCTTTGCTAAGCTGTCACCAAGGGTATGCATTCATTATACAGATAATGTAATTCAGAGCAAATACAAGACCTCTGGAAGAAAGTGTACGGAATATGCTTTGCATATATTCATAAGTGGATTAATGAGATTTTGCTGAGACTCATAGAACATATGGAAGTCATTGGCAGAACAATCTCATGCAGAGCTTCTCCAGTCTAAGCTGGTTGGTTTCAGTGGGCTTAGATCGCAGTCGCGCTGCATAGGATTGCACTGTGGCTCACCTAAATTGCTTCCTGCTTTCTTGATGTCCTACCAAGGACAACTGTAAAATTCTAGGGAAAAGGATGTGCTGACGTTTGAATATACAGCAGTGGCTAAGAAGTGGAAGCCTCATTTCGAATTCTATTGTGGAAAGGGTCTAGACATCTAGAAAAAGCATAAAATATGCAATTTATAGAGTTGTCAACTGTAGTGTATCAGTAACAACATGCGCCCCGCGCGGAGGCAACTGGGCTGTCCCAGAAGCCTCCAGCGCAGGGCGCGGAATCACCCACCAATCAACAGCTGCGGCGGGTAGTTCAACAGGTCAGGATTGGCCTGACCGACCCAGTAGGCTGTACCGGGAATTGTATATAAGCGGGGCCCGGCCCGCGTGCTCTCTCTCTTGCAACGTGCTCCTAATAAACTATGTTGCCCTACTCTCGTCTCCGCTCCGAGTACGTTACACTGGCGACGAAGGTGGGATCTTAGCCTCAGCGGCTACCACGGAGATCTAGGGCAACCATGAGTCCTGACCGCCGCCGCCATGGCCACACAGAATGGAACCACCGGCTACATCGAGACATTCGACCCCGCCAATCCCGAGGGCTGGGAGTCCTACGCGGAGCGGGTCGAGTTCTACCTCAGGGCCAACAAGGTCACCGACGCCGGCACGAAGAGGGACGTTCTCCTGAGCGTCTGCGGGCCAGCCACGTTCGAGATCGCCAAGGGTCTCTCGGCTCCCGTCCGCCTCACGGAGAAGTCCTACGAGGAGATCATCAGACTCATCACCGGCCATTTCTTGCCACAGCCTTCGCGGATGGCCCGTCGGTTCCTGTTCCACAGAAGGGACCAGGCAGTGGGGGAATCGGCCGCCGACTACCTGGCGGCCCTCCGCAAGATCGCCGGGAACTGCAACTTCCCCCAGCTGGAAGACACCCTGGCCGACCGATTCACGTGGGGCCTCCGCGACGAGAGGCTCCAGCAGAAGCTCTTCGCCAAAGAAGAGCTCACCCTCCAGAGCGCCTTCAGCGAGGCGGTGGCGTTCGAGAGGACCTCCAGGACCTTCCCCAAGGCCCGGACAGAAGCCGCCCACCATGAGGAGCTGGACCACGACTGCCCAGAGGAGGAAGAAGCCCACCAGCTGCGCCGCCCAGCCGGGCCACCCAGCAGAGCCGCCCAACGCCCCCGAGCGGCCGAACGACCCCCAGCGACGGAGAGGGTCCCGGCCACCAAGTGCGCCAGCTGCGGCGACCCCCACGACAGGCGGGACTGCCAGTACCGGACCTGGGACTGCCGGAGCTGCGGAAAGACGGGCCACATCGCGAGGGCTTGCCGATCCAAGCCCAACCGCCGGAGACCGACCACGCATCACGAGTCGGCGGAGTTCCACTCCACGGACTCCACGTCCCTGCAGGTACTGAACTTGCCCCTCTCCACCCCCGATAAAATCAAAATGGCGGTCCTCATCGAAGGGAACCCCTGCCAAATGGAAGTGGACTCTGGTTCCTCCATCTCCATTATAGCGGAGGAAACCCTGAGGAAGCTGTGTCCCCCCCAGCGGCTGCAACTAAGGCCGGCGAACTTCATACTCCGGGACTTTCAGAAGAATCCGGTGCAAATCGCGGGGTGGGCGCGGGTGCAAGTCGAGCGGGGGTCCTTCTACGGCCCGCTGGACATCCTGGTGGTAAAGCGCCAGCTTACCACCCTGCTAGGACTGGCGTGGTTCAAACCCTTGGGGATCCGGTTGGAAGGGGTGGGGCAAACCCTAACACCCAGGGGGTTCGGGGAGATATGCCAAGAGTTCCCTGACGTGTTCGATGGTTCTCTAGGGAGCTACAAAGGGCCGGCCATCTCCCTACCGCTAGACCCCACGGTCAGGCCGATTCGGCTCAAGGCGAGGAGGGTCCCGTTCGCTTTAAAGCCAAAAATAGAGGCCGAACTAGACCGCCTCACAGCCCAGGGAGTCCTGGAGCCCGTGGACTACGCCACCTGGGAGACCCCCATCGTAACCCCTATCAAGCCAAACGGGGAAGTGCGGATCTGTGCAGACTATAAATGCACGATAAACAAGGCACTGCAGGATAACCCCTACCCAGTGCCGGTGGTGAGCCACGTTCTGGCTGCCTTAGCGGGGTCCAAGATCTTCGGGAAGCTGGACCTGGCACAGGCCTACCAACAGCTCCCGGTAGATGCTAAGACGGCGGAGGCCCAAACTATTGTGACACACATGGGGGCCTTCCGGGTGAGGAGGCTTCAGTTCGGGGTTAGCATCGCTCCCGGGATCTTCCAGAGTATAATGGACGCTCTCCTGAAAGGGATCCCCGGAGTCCAGCCGTTTTTTGACGACGTGCTAGTCGCCGCCCCGGACCCCGAAGAATTCGGCAACCGCCTAAGAGAGGTACTCCGCCGGTTCCAGGCAGCGGGGCTCAAGGTCAAGAGGGAGAAATGCCTGCTGGGGGTCCCACGGGTGGAGTTCCTGGGGTTCGCCGTAGACGCAGCGGGAATCCACCCAACGGAAGAAAAGACCCGAGCCATTGTGAAAGCGCCAGCCCCCACCTGCAAGGCGGAGCTACAAAGCTTCTTGGGGGTGCTTAACTTTTACCATTCATTTCTCCCCCACAAGGCGGCCCTAGCAGAGCCCCTGCACCGCCTGCTGGACAAAAAAGCCCCTTGGGTTTGGGGCAAACGCCAAGCAGCCGCGTTTCAGGCAGTCAAGGACGTTCTGGTGTCTAATGCGGTGCTCCACCATTTTGACGAGGGCCTCCCCGTCATCCTGGCTTGCGATGCGTCGCCATACGGGGTGGGAGCAGTCCTGGGGCACCAACTCCCGGACGGGAGGGAGGTACCGGTCGCATACTACTCCCGCACACTGACACCAGCCGAGCGCAACTACGCGCAAATAGACAAGGAGGCTCTGGCAATCGTGGCGGGGGTCCGCAAGTTCCATGAATACCTGTATGGGCGGAGGCTCACCATAGCTACGGACCACAAGCCCCTCTTAGGTCTGCTGGGCCCCGACCGTCAAACCCCCCAAATACTGTCGCAGCGCGTGTTGAGGTGGAACCAATTCCTCAACTCCTACACCTACACACTGGTACACAGGGCCGGCAAGGCTATGGGTCACGCGGACGCACTCAGCCGCTTGCCGCTTCCTGAAACGGGTCCAGACCCCGCCCCCGCACACCAGGTCATGCTAATGGAGAGCCTCCCGGAGCCGCCCCTACACGCAGCGGAGGTCGCCAAGGCCACCCAGAAACACAAGACACTAGCACGGGTGCTCGACTGGGTGGTGAGGTGCTGGCCGGAGGGGAACATGGGGGAAGAATTCAAGCCATATAAGACCAGGAGGGAGGAACTAGCAGCCCACAAGGGGTGCCTGTTATGGGGAAGTAGGGTGGTGATTCCGCCCCCGCTGCAAAAGCGTGTCCTAGAATCCTTACATGAGACCCATCCCGGCATAGTCCGAATGAAGGCCTTGGCTAGAAGCTACGTCTGGTGGCCGGGGATGGATGGGGAGATAGAGAGCTGGGTCCGATGGTGCCAAATGTGTCAAGAGTCGCGGCCCGAGCCTCCCAGCGCCCCCGCCACTAGGTGGGAGTCAACCCGGAAACCATGGTCGAGACTCCACCTCGATTTCGCGGGGCCATTCCAGGGGCAGATCTTCATGATAATAGTGGACGCCTACACCAAGTGGTTGGAGGCCATCCCCGTGGGGTCCACCTCATCCGCCGCCGCAATCCGAGCGCTGCGCAGGGTCTTATGCACACACGGTATCCCGGACACCATAGTCTCAGACAACGGGACCGCGTTCACGTCTGCAGACTTCCAGGTGTTCCTCCATAGATACCTGATTAGGCACATAAGATCTGCCTCCTTCCACCCAGCCACCAACGGCCAGGCGGAGCGGATGGTCCGCACCACGAAAGAAGCCCTGGGCCGAATTGTGCAGGGTGACTGGGACCACCGATTAGCGGCATTCCTTTTCGACAATAGGGTCACCCCCAACCCGGTCACAGGGGTGAGCCCGGCAGAGCTCCTAATGGGACGCAAGCTGACAACCCGACTGGACAGACTACACCCCGACCGGGCGTCAGACACCCGCGAGAGCCCCAAGGTTCGGGACGCAGTCATGGGGTTCTTTGCGGGCGACCCAGTTTACGCCCGGAACTATGCAAGGGGGCCTGATTGGGTGGCGGGCCGAGTGCTACGAGTGACGGGGTCCCGCCACTACAATATATCAACCGAGGGGGGCCAGGTATTACGGCGGCACATAGACCAGTTGCGCCGCCGCACGCTACCGGAGGAGCCGGCGGACACAGAAGAGGCGTGGTCCGGGGAGGGGCCAACCGAGAGCCGACCTGAGCACGAGGCCCCAACGCCCATCACGCCGACGCAGGGAACACCAGAACGGTCCGAGTCCGAAAGACCCGCTGAGCCAGCCCCGCCGCCGAAGCACCAACCGCGGAAGCAGCGCCTCCCCCACCGGACCTCCCTAGGCGGTCCACCCGGGAGCGCCGACCTCCCGCGTATCTCAAGGACTATGTTCCTTAACTAGGGGGGGAGGGGTGTAGTGTATCAGTAACAACATGCGCCCCGCGCGGAGGCAACTGGGCTGTCCCAGAAGCCTCCAGCGCAGGGCGCGGAATCACCCACCAATCAACAGCTGCGGCGGGTAGTTCAACAGGTCAGGATTGGCCTGACCGACCCAGTAGGCTGTACCGGGAATTGTATATAAGCGGGGCCCGGCCCGCATGCTCTCTCTCTTGCAACGTGCTCCTAATAAACTATGTTGCCCTACTCTCGTCTCCGCTCCGAGTACGTTACATCAACCTTCAGGTGGGGCCTGGAGAACTCCTAGAGTTACAACTGGTCTCTGGGTGACAGAGATCAGTTCCTCATGAAAAAGTGGCTGCTCAGAGGTGTAAGACTCCAAACCCCAACCTCTCTAGGGTCCACCCCACCCCCCTCAACTCTCCAGGAATTTTCCAACACAGAGCTAGCATCCCTACCAGTCCTCTCATTCCATGGGACATTGCGTCAAAGAATTCAATGAGCTTTCTGGAAAAGCACAGAAGAACAAAGGGGAGGAAAGGAGTGTAAAAGAAACAGACCTTTGTGGACTTCTCCATACAAGAAATGATAACTCCCTACTAGATGTCTTAAAAAAAAAAAAGAACTAGGTAAATTCATGGAACACAGATCTATTTACAACTATGAACTAATGGTAGCTAAATAGAACCTCCATATTCAAAGTTGTGATAAAAACATAAGAGAAGCCATGTTGGATCAGGCCAATGGCCCATCCAGTCCAACACTCTGTGACACAGTTGCCAACAAACCCCCCCAAAACCCCAAGTGCCATCAGGAGGTTCACAAGTGGGGCTAGAAGCCCTTCCACTTTGCCCCCCCCCCAAGGACCAAGAATACAGAGCATCACTGCCCCAGACAGTTCCAACAATATGCTGTGGCTAATAGCCACTGATGAACCTCTGCTCCATATACTGGTATTTATCCAATGCCCTCTTGAAGCTGGCTATGCTTGTAGCCGCCGCCACCTTCTGTGGCAGTGATGCTTCTGGACATCATATGGTAAGAACAAGCATAAAGTGGGCTCTTTTATTCACTTCCTGAGGACTTGCCAAGCCCTCAATGGTTGCAGGAAATCTTCCTCTGCCAGTGGGTACTTCCTGCCACCACTCAGAAAGCTATGCAAAGATAGAAAACGCAAGGGCAGAACATCTAACAATTCACAAAATTTCACAAGTTACCAGTAGACATCAGTCTATTGAAACATAATCCTAGTGAATGCAAACCATAAATAGAATTGTGAGTCACTATTAAAATGCAATAATAAGAAATAGATATAACAATTTTAAACACATTCTTCAATAGTAATCATAAATCCAATAAGAGTCTCCTCTGTACTCCTTCATATAAAAGTGTCCAAAAGACCTCCAAAAGTCCAAAAAGAAGGCAGAGGATGTCCCAGAGAAATTTTTAGAGCCGATACGTCCTTCCCAGGTATACAAGATGTTTCAAAACAATTCTTCCTCAGTGATACAGCTGACGCTAGCTGCAGCCCTGGGGCAGATAGTGTGAAATCAGAGGGAAGCCCCGCTGAGAAGAGGAGCTTGAGAGCGTCATAAGGCGAGTGGGAAATCGGTCAGAGTGTTGGACTGGATGGACCATTGGCCTGATCTAACAAGGCTTCCCTTATGTTCTTATGTATAAATTCTGTAAATGAATGGATACTAAATGTTTAGCAATAGTTTGACTACTGAATTAGAAGTATGTCACCAAAAGAGTTGCAGCAATACCTGATGAAGCGAGAGCAGCCATCCTTTTTTGCAAACTGCGTGTGGATGCGGCGCTGTCCAGTTGCAGCTGACTTACGGTGACCTCAGCAAGGAGCCTTCAAGGCAATTGAAAAGCAGAAGTGGTTTGCCACTGCCTTCCTCTGCAGAGTCTTCCTTGGTGGGCTCCCATCCAAGTATTGGCCCTGCTTAGCAGTTGAGATCTAACAAAATCCAGCTATAGTTGGAGCTGGTTTTCTATTGATCGCTCAGTCACTTTGCCTGGAAAGGGCAGATTAGCGGTTAGGTGATAACTGGTCATGTCTCTTTTCAGTAGGTAGGGCTTTTTTTGTAATATGCAAACTCCTTTGCATATTAGGCCACACACACACCCTGATGTAGCCAATCTTCCTGGAGCTTACAGGGCTCTTAGTACAGGGCCTACTGCAAGCTCTTGGAGGATTGGCTACTCTGGGGTGGTGTGGCCTAATATGTAAAGGAGTTCCTGCTGCAGACTGTAGGGATCATTTAAAAAAAAAGTTCTGGCAGAATAACAGCCTCGAAGTGGTCAAGGGATCAGCCCTGAGGTAATGGCTGATCTAAAATAGACATTTACATGATCCTTATATGATTCTATCAGGTGGGATGGGCAAGGATCCAGGGTACAAGCAGTGGCCTGCCTGAAGAGGTCAGGAAAACTCCCACAAACTTAGGCTTGCCATTAAGAACATAACATAAGAGAAGCCATGTTGGATCAGGCCAATGGCCCATCCAGTCCAACATTCTGTGTCACACAGTAGCCAAAAAAAACCCAGGTGCCATCAGAAGGTCCATCAGTGGGGCCAGGAGACTTGAAGTCCTCACACTGTTGTCCCTCCCAAGCACCAAGAATATAGAGCATTACTTGTCCCAGACAGGGAGTTCCAACAATGCACTGTGGCTAATAGCCCCTGATGGACCTCTGCTCCATATGTTTATCCAATCCCCTCTTGAAGCTGTCTATGCCTGTAGCCGCCACCAAGTGGGGACAGGGAATCCCCAGTCTGGAGGCCCACCCCCACTTTAGGGTCATCAGAAAGTCGGGGGGGAGGGAAATGTCTGCTGGGCACTCCATTATTCCCTATGGAGACCGATTCCCATGGGGTATAATGAAGAATTGATCCATGTGTATCTGGGACTCTGGAGGGGCTATTTTTTTGAGTTAGAGGCACCACATTTTCAGCATAACATCCAGTGCCTCTCCTCAAAACACCCTCCAAATCAAAAAGATTGGGCCAGGGGGAATTCTATGAGCCCCAAAAGAAGGTGCCCCTATCCATTATTTCCAATGGAAGGAAGGCATTCAAAAGGTGTCCCTTTAAATGTGATGGCCAGAACTCTCTTTGGAGCTCAGTTTTGGTTGTCACAACCTTCCTCCTTACTCCACCTCCAGTGCCTCTGGCTCCACTCCCAAAGTCCCCAGATATTTCTTGAATTGGACCTGGCAACCCTACACAAGCTATGCAAAAATGTGAGAAAAGCAGACTATAAATAATTTAATTTTTTAAAAAAACACCCTTTAATACCAGGAAATCTCCAGATTCCACCAGGCAAGCCTAGAGACTCAGCAAGGGGAAAATTCACCAGTGAAGCACTGATGTCATTTCTGGTTGCCTCAGAATTGACTCTAGTGTATTGGGGTGCTGGCAAGAGCTCCTCTCACCATGCCCCATTTATCTCCCACCACCTAAGGTGGGAAGGGCCCACAGGGGATGGGGGTTTTTTGCCATCAGTGGGAACTTGGCAAGTCTAGGTGGAGCCTGGCTTGTGATGGAACTGCACTGGATTCTTGTAAGTCAGGCTAGTGCAGTTCTATCATAGACTGATCCTTGAATAATCACACTTAGGCCTTTTTTTGAGCAGGAACACGCAGGAATGCAGTTCTGGCTAGCTTGGGGTCAGGGGGTGTGGCCTAATATGCAAATGAGTTCCCACTGGGCTTTTTCTACAAAAAAAAGCCCTGATCACACTTAAATATGTGTGTTGCCCTTTGTAGTCATGTTGGACTTGGCTGCCTGGTAGGGTTGCCAGCCCCCAGCTTCCAATGGGGGTTCCCTCTTTTTGGGGGGAAGAGCTGGCCAGTGGGGGAAACCCCACTACCAAACAGAGACATCACTGCGCTACATCACTGAGACACAATGACATCACCTCCAGGTGACGTCATCACACTGGGGACATTATGTGTGGTGATGCTCTGGTTTTCAGGCAAGCTCTATGGTTTTGAAGGCAAAAAAAATCATAGAGTTCTGCCCACTGCCCAACCCCAGAACACTTCCTCAAAACTCCCGCCATGACAGCAAGAGACCTAGTGGTCAGCAAGATCTTCAGATCCTCTCAACCTTGTCTGCATTTCTCGCTGGCTTCATATATGCAGCCCCATCTCCTTACCTCAGCACAACTTTAGGATAGCAATTCCTACTTATAGTGCCTGTGGTTGCCATGGGACTGGTTCATTTTTTATGGCACATGGTTGCTTCCTGAGTCTTGGGATAAAACCCAAAGGGTTGGATCCATCCAGCTTTTCTGCTCAACTCCACTCAGTTTCCATCTTTCCTATAGACATCATCAGCGGTGCCAGTCTTCAGGTGGTACTGGGGATCCCTCTGAATCACAGCTTATCTCCAGACTACAAAGGTGAATTCCCCTGGAGAAAATAGATGCTTTGGATTCTATGACACCACATCCCCACCGAGGCTCCATCCCTAAATCTCTAGGATTTGGCAACCCTGCCTCACCCATCCTCCTTCAGCGGCCGGGGGGGACCTAGGAACCCCACTCCCAGTGTGTTGTAGTGGTTAAGAGCAGCAGACTCTAATCTGGAGAACCAGGTCTGATTTCCCGCTCCTCCACATGAAGCCAGCTGGGTGACTTTGACTTAGTCACTGTTCTTTCAGAGCTCTCTCAGCCCCACCTACCTCACAGGGTGTCTGTTGCAGGGAGGGGAAAGGAAGGTAATTGTAAGCTGCTCTGAGACTCCTTCAGGTAGTGAAGGGCAGAGTATAAAACCAATTCTTCTTCTTCTTCTTGTCTCGTGATTCCCAGCATAGTCCTTTGGGTGGTCAAAGAGGGCCTGTTCCTCCCTAGGGTCTAGAATGGAACTTTGCTCCCTGTCAGTAACTGACTACCAAAGCACTGAACTCACCCCTGACGTAAGCATAATAGCAATGCACTCTTGAGTTGGCCATAGGCAAAGACTTCCATAACTGTCAGGGCTTGGCATCCTCTCTCTGTGGCCATGCAGGGAGTAAAGCCTCCCATTCCCCTGGAAGCTAAACAGAATCTGTTCTCCAAACCTAACAGCCAACCCTGGCATTTAGCCATCTCCTTGGTGCAGATGTGCTTCAGAACAACTTAGGGGGTTTCGCTTTTTGTGTCTGCAGGGAGCACATATTTGAAAACACAGGCCTCAGTTACAGGAGAAACAAACATAAAATCATCAGAAGAGTCCTGCTGGATCAGACCAGTGGTTCATCTAGTTCGGCAACTGGCTTCACTTGGTGGCCAACCAATTGCCAGGGAGAGCCAACAAACAGGGCACACAGGTCAAAACCTTCCCCTGACACTTTCTCATAGCACCAGCATTCAGAGCTTTACAGCCACTGAATGTATGTGGGGGTCCCCTCAATCACCACTGTCAGACATCTTTTCTGCAAATGTGTGAAATCCAGCACACACAATGTCACCCCGCCCCGCCCCGGTTAGGGTTGCCCGCTCTGGGTTCAGAAATACCTGGAGATTTTGGAGGTTGAACCTGAGGGGGGCGGGTTTGGGGAAACGAAGAAGTGCAATGGGGTATAATGCCATAGAGGCCACTTCCAAAGCAGCCATTTTCTCCTCCTCCTCCTCCTCCAGGGGAACTGATTTCTATCAACTAGAAATCAGTTGTAATCCTAGGAGATATCCAGCCACCACCTGAAGGTTGGCAACTCTGCCCATGGTCCCTACTCCTGAACTTCCCATCAGTTGCCAGGCACTGCCCAAGTCAAGGATCTCCAACCTTTTTTTCAGTTTGTGGGCACCTCTGGAATTCTGGGTGCAGCCACAAAAAGAGCTTCAGTCACCCAGTGAAGACCCTTGCACAGCATCGGCAGCTGCTGCCAAAGCAACATTTTTTTAAAAAAAAATCTGAACAGCTAATCAGATCTCCAGTGACCAATCAGAAGCTTCGCTGAGCAAAGGCCTCACCTGGCCCCATCAAAGCGCTTGGTGGGCATGAGGAAAAGTGTCAGCGGGTGTCATGCGCTGGAGTTGCAAGCTCTAGGTTGGGAAATACTTGAAAGTTTTCAAGGTGGAACCTGGGGAGCGCGGGGTTTGGGGAGAGGGGAATCTCAGCAGCGTAAATGCCATAGAGTCCACTCGGGCTTTTTTTGAGCAGGAACGCAGTTTCGGCTGGCTTGGTGTCAGAGGTGTTTGGCCTAATATGCAAATGAGTTCCTAATATGCATATGAGTTTTTTTCTGCAAAAAAGCCCTGCGCAGAACAATGGTGATGTCAAGGGGTGTGGCCTAATATGCATATGAGTTCCTGCTGGGCTTTTTCTGCAAAAAAGCCCCACGCAGAACAATGGTGATGTCAAGGGGTGTGGCCTGATATGCAAATGAGTTCCTGCTGGGCTTCTTCTTTAAAAAGCTCTGTACAGAACAATGGTGATGACAGAGGGTGTGGCCTATTATGCAAATGAGTTTCTGTTGGGCTTTTTCTACAAAGAAAGCTCTGGAATTCACCATCCAAAGCAGCCGCTCTCTCCAGGGGAACTGATCTTGATTGTCTGGAGATCAATTGTAATAGCAAGAGACTTCCAGGTGCTACTTGGAGGTTAGCAACCCACGTGTCACCCTGGGGCATCACGTTGGAGATCCTGAGCCTAGAGGGTGCCCTGTGCTTCCTGAACAGGACTGTGTGAGTGTGGTCTACAAAAAACAGCTCATCTTGCTTATCATGTTGCTAACGGGTCCAGCAACAAAAAAGAGAGAAAGAATCTCATCTCCGTGCAGAACAATGCCAGCTGGCAACTCTATAATGGAATCCTGCCATCGCGAGGGTCTGTCCCAGATTAACAGTGCGGTGCCTCCCGGCTCTTCTCCTTGCTTCAACTCATCCCATTTGTTGTTTTTCTTCACAATTACACACGCCGCAAAACTAGTAAACGTGCTCATTGTTTTCATCTGCTCGCCCCCCCCCCCAAGTTTCTCTCTCACTCGTGATTTGTTTATGCTTCTCCTCCTCCTCCTCCTGGGTTCGCTCCTGCCAATTACCTCTGGCCCTGATTGGACAAGGAACGGCTGCCAAGTGCCAAGTCGGCCTCCCTAGTTCCCAAAGGTGGCCTCCCTGCCCCAGAAACTCCCCTGCATTGTACAGCCAAGGCTCCCTCTGGGGAGGACTGGCCTTCGGTTACCGTTTGGAGGGTCGTAAAGGCTTCTGTCGGGTTACAACTCTGTTCCAGGGCCCGGCACCGCATGGGGGGTTTCTTGGGCAAGAGCAAGGAAAGCAAAATAAAAGCAAACAAGCCGCTTCTCTGTGGAGAATTCTCTTCAGCAAACCCCGCCCCCCCCCAAATTAATAATAATAACTGAAATCCTTCCATTGATTGGTGCTCGCAGTCCCCGCCTCATAGCGTACAGTTGAAAGCACTTTGGGGTTGAAACCCAAAGGCACAGCTGCCCTGTCACGGCAGAACAGTAGGACATTTTATATTTGTTTTAGTAAAAAGGAGAAAAGGGAGAAGGAGAGAAGAGAAGAAATATTAGGATTAGCCATGTGGTTCGACTTTCAGGGTTTTTTTTTTTCTGTTCCCGCTCATTGGGGGGGGGGGGGGTGGATTTTATAAAAACTCTCCAAGGGTGGAAAGAAGAAAAGATGACTATTTTCATTTTGCGGCGCAGGGGGTGCGAAATGCATTTACAGGGAAAACAGTAATAAATCTCCAGCCTCTCTTTATGTCCTTCTTTACTGCAAATCCAGCTGTGGGTGGGGTTCAACTGAGCACTTCAGGGACCTCAAATGACCCCATGGTCATTACAGCCCAGTTCTAGGTTGAGGAATCTTGTACCCAGGCCTCAGATTCAGCAGGAGCTCACAGGAGCACAGCTCCTGAACCTTTCTGATGGTTCCCCCTCCTCCTCCTCACCTACCTTGTCCTTGGAATAGTAGGTGCAGCTGCATAACAATCCCTGGATTAGGAAAGTGGGCAGTCAGCCAGTCACCAGGGGCTTTGCCACACCCCCAGCAGCCCTCATTAACCCCTGGAGAAGCCTTTTGAGTGGGGGGTGGCGCAGGAGAGCACCAGGTGAGTGAGGCCTGCTTGAGCTAGCTGGAGCTCTAGCCAGCCCAAGCAGGCCTCACTCACCTGGGGCTCTCCTTTCTTGCCTCAGATTGCTTTTGGCTGGTAGGGCATATGCTAATGAGTTATGCTAATAAGCTCCACCACCTATTTTTTTTTGCAAAGCAACCCCTGCTTGTACCCTCTCCATTTCATTCTTTTAAACTAGTGCCACAAAATCCTGGTGCCACTCACTTGGCTTATTAGGGTTCCTCATCAAAAAGACCAGTAACAGTGGGCATGCATCTTTCAAAAACAGATCCCACTAGAGTCCATAACTCCAAGGTGATAACTTCCTGGAGATTTGGGGGCAGGCTATGGTTGGGATGGGAGGCAGATGTGCGTGTGTGGATGCGCTTTTTTGGTCTGCCCGGGGCGCCTTAAACTCCCCATCTGTTATTGCCCATCTTCTCCAAGCTGGCCGATGGGGTGGTAGCGGCTTCGAGAGTCACACAATATGTGTGAAAGAGCCACATGTGGCTCCCGAGCCACAGTTTGGCCACCCCTGATGTAGGGGTTAAGAGCAGTGGACTCTAACCTGGAGAACCAGGGGTGCAGTCAGACGTACCATTAGTGGCGACACAGCTCTGTCTCGCTGAAGGATTAAATATGTTCATCCAGACATCCACATCTGGCAATCGAGCGTCATCCAGGGTCATCGCGGCTTGCTGCGGATCAATGCAGCATTAATTTGATAGCGCAGAAAGTCCGGCCCTTTTTCAAAGAAGCGGCACAAGATTGATTTTTTTCTGTTTAGACAGCTCACGCACGATACTGCCCCTTGGAATGTTTACCGCCCCCCCCCAACTTTTTTTTTTTTTAAAGCCCCAGCAGACATGCGCATTGCCAGATCATCTGGGAATCTGAGGTGACTCTACTGCTTCTCCAATCAACACAGGATCTGAGGGGGCGGGGCGTGGAACGTTATCCCACTATTCAGAACAAGAAAAAAATCTTTTTTTTTCTATGTGGAGGATTTTCAGATATCATTGTCACTGCTAATTTCTAGGAAATTCCTGGCAGTTCCCTGGTTTGAATCGGCAATGTTAATGCCGGAAACTTTCCCCCCTTCCCCCCCGCCTCTGAAGCAGCGTTTGATTTCCCACCTCCAAACTGTTGGGCGCATGTTCAATGGCCCCCCCCTCCCAGAAATCACCATCTGATCACGCATGCGCCAAGAAAAGAGCATGATAGTATTGGATGTCTGACCGCTCAACAACAGAATGAGTCGCATTCTTGGATGCTCGTCTGATCAGCCCTGCATCAAATCAATATTCAGCAGTTCAAATTTGAGCACTACACACCTGCTTTTAATGTGACGTGTGACTACACCCCAGGTTTATTTTATTCCCCACTTTTTTTGTAGAAAAATCTCAGTAGGGACTCATTTGCACATTAGACCATACCTCCTGACACCAAGACGGCCAGAACTTAGTTCCTGTGCATTCCTGGGGGAAAAACAAAAACAAAAGCCCTGGTAGGATCCAATTTACAGCAAATTATATGGAGTAGTATAGACCAAAGACCCTAATTATATCTGATCTTCAGTTCCCCTGGAGAAAATGGCTGCTTCAGAGGGTGGACTCTGTGGTATCCCATCCCTGCAGAACTTCTTCCCATCCCCAAAGTTCTCTCTCTTCAGGCTTCACCCTCAAGAAATTTCCCAACCAGAAGTTGGAAAACCTAATTGCAACTGACATCCAGACAATCAGTTTCCCTGAAGGAAATGGCAGCTTTGAAAAGCAGCCTCTGTGGCATCCTATCCCTGCTGAGTTCCCTCACCCAGTTCCATGAAGGTTGCCAATTTCCAGGTGGCACTTGGAGATCTGCTGTTACAGTTGATCTCCAGACAACCAAGATCAGTACCCCTGGACAAAATGGCTGCTTTGGAAGGTGAACACTATGATCAGGGCTTTTTTTGTAGCAGGAAATCTTTTGCATATTAGGCCACACACCCCTGATGTAGCCAATTCCACTGATGTAGCCAACCCTATAATAAGAGCCCTGTAAGCACCAGGAGGATTGGCTACATCAGGGGTGCGTGGCCTAATATGCAAAGGAGCTCCTGCTACAAAAAAAAAGCCCTGTCTATGACATTGCAACATGCTGAGGTCTCTCTCTCCCCTCCCTGCCTCCCCCAAACCCTGTTCTCTCTTGGCTCCACCTTCAAAATCATCAGGCCCTTTCTCACAATACAAGAACTCATGGGCATTCAATGAAATTGCTGAACAGTCAGGTTAAAATGGATAAAAGGAAGTACTTCTTCACCCAAAGGGTGATTAATATGTGGAATTCACTGCCACAGGAGGTGGTGGCGACTACAAGCATAGTAGTAGTAGTAGTAGTAGTAGTAGATTTTATTTCTACCCCGCCCTCCCCGCCTAGGCGGCTCAGGGCGGCTCACAACAATTCATACATTAACATAAATAATAAAACATTAAATTTAACAATTAAATTTAAACATATAAAAACCAGTTAGTTAAGTTAAAATACTTAGCCAGCTTCAAGAGGGGATTGGATAAAAATATGGAGCAGAGGTCCATCAGTGGCTATTAACCACAGTGTGTTTGTGTGTGCGCGTGTGTATATATTTTGGCCACTGTGTGACACAGAGTGTTGGACTGGATGGGCCATTGGCCTGATCCAACATGGCTTCTCTTATGTTCTTATGTATTTCTGAACCTACAGCAGACAATCCTGATTCTACTTCAGCACCACTCTAAATTACCGAGGAATTTCCTAAGCTGCAGGTGGCAGCCTTACCCATATGAGCTGAGAAGGTCCTCTTAGCATACTTTCCAGAATCTTCTGCAGCATGCTGAGATTCTTCAGCAGAAGAGTCTGTGTGGAAAGGGCTCCATAACAGAATATTTGAAAACCATTGTTCTAAAGCACAGCAAAGAGCTTTATCTGATCTCCTACTCAACTGAGTTACTCAGTTGTTTGAATCTAGCCAACTATTGTTTACAGCCTTCAGGCATGTAATATTCAGCTGACTGCTTTTCTGCACCACTTTCATCCAAAGTTCTGTATGTTCGCTCGTTCATTAAGCCCTGGGGTGAGCTTGGGCGGAACTCACACCATGTACTCAGATTTTATAAACGAAAGGAAAGCCTTACGGTGTTGACAGGAACAGCACAAACACTTTTGCACTCAATGAAGAGTGACTGGATGGTCAATACCTTCAGCCTGGAAGAGCCAAGGTAAGAAGGTCCACAAAGATGACAAAACATTTATTTCTATTTTTTTTGTTTGGGCCTCTCTCAGTCCTGGGGCCTTGAGATGATGAACAACAATAACGACAGTGAGAAAGCAGGGTGCATGGTCAGGGTTGCCAACTCCGGCCTGGGAGATTCCTGGAGATTTTGGGCTCCATAACATACAATATTTGAAAACCATTTTCCTAATGGTTCGGTGTAGTGGTTAAGTGTGCAGACTCTTATCTGGGAGAACCAGGTTTGTTTCCCACTCCTCCACTTGCACCTGCTGGAATGGCCTTGGGTCAGCCATAGCTCTGGCAGGGGTTGTCCTTGAAAGGGCAGCTGCTGTGAGAGCCCTCTCCAGCCCCACTCACCTCACAGGGTGTCTGTTGTGGGGGAGGAAGGTAAAGGAGATTGTGAGCCGCTCTGAGACTCTTCGGAGTGGAGGGCGGGATATAAATCCAATATCTTTGTCGTCTTCTTCTTCTTATCTGAGAGAACAGGGTTTGATTCCCCACTCCTCCACTTGCACCTGCTGGAATGGCCTTGGGTCAGCCATAGCTCTGGCAGGGGTTGTCCTTGAAAGGGCAGCTGCTGTATGACCTCTTTCAGCCCCACCCACCTCACAGAGTGTCTGTTGTGGGGGGGGGGGGAGAGTAAAGGAGATTGTGACCGCTCTGAGATGCTGAGTTTCAGAATATAGGGCAGGAAATAAACCCAATATCTTCTTCTTCTTCAACAGCAAAGAGCTTTATCTGATCTCCTACTCAACTGAGTTACTCATTCTTTTGAATTTAGCCAAGGGGGATGTTAGGGTTTGAGGAGGGGAGGGAGTTCAATGGGGTTCTCAGGTTCCCCTGACCAGTAATAGGGGATGGGGGGAATGGCTGCCAAATCCAGGCTGGGAAATTCTTGGAGTTTTGGGGTGGAGCCAGAGGAGGACAGGGACCTCAGTGGGGTACAGTGCCATAGAGTCCACCCTCCAAAGCAGCCATTTTTTCCAGGGGAACTGATCTCTGTAATCTGGACAGAGATCAGTTGAAATTAGGGTTCCCACTTGCCAGGTCTGGGTTGGGAAATACATGGAGATTTGGGGGTGGGGGTGTGGAGCCTTGAGTAGGTGGGGTCTGGGGAGAAGAAGGACCTCAGTGGGGTCTAATGCCATACAGTCCACTTTCCAAAGCAGCCATTTTCTCCAAGGGAACCGATCTCTGTCACCTGGAGATGAGTTGTAATTCCAGAAGACCTCCAGGTGCCACCTTGGGGTTGGTAACCAAAATCACAGTGCTGCAAACCTGCTGTAAAGTCACAGGGACTTAGTGTTGCCATAATGATGCTGCCATAAAGCATGACTGCTGCTTAAAAACAGCAAGTCGCAACCAATACTCCTCTAAGCTGTGGAGCCTTATGAGCAAAAATTCTACTTTGTGAGCTACTGGTATTATAGTTGTGAGCTACTGCATCAATTAGCTTGTTCTGGGGCCATTTTTCCTGAGCTATGACAAAAATGTGTGAGCTGGAGGCTAAAAAACTGTGAGCTAGTCCACACTAACTCAGCTTAGAGGCAACACTGGTCACTCACAACCTAGCTAACCTCATGTGAGAAGTCCCCTGAGGACAACCCTCACAGACTGCAGCCTCTGGAAGGGTTCAGAAATGGGCATCAATGATCAGGCCGTGTTTGCATGACTCTTAAAATAACATTAAACAATGTAACATTTTCTAAATTTGAAGGTTGGGATAGAGTTGCCAACTCAAGGTTGGGAAACTAGGGCTACGAAGCCCCCCCACCCGGTCCAGGCAGGGGAACCAACCCGCCCAACATTGTCGACGTGATGACATCACCTGGAAGTGACATCATCATGCCAGCAATGGCACTTGTGGCCGCTCTAGGCATTTCTGGGAAAGCTCTATGATTTTCCCAGACGCTCTAGCCATTTGGGAGGGAAAAATGTATGGTATAAAAGGTACACAAAAGTCCCCCACCAGAGAGCAGAGGGGACTTGGCAACCCTATAGGAAACTCCCAGAGATTTGTGGGTGGAGTCTGGAGAAGGCAAACTTTGGGGGTGGACAGGAGCTGAGTGGAGTTTAATGCTATGGAGGAGACCACTTTCCAAAGCAGCCATTTATTTCAAGCAGGGCTTTTTGTGTAACAGGAACTCCTTTGCATATTAGGTCACACAACCCTGATGTAGCCAATCCTCCAAGAGCTTACAGGACTCTTAATATAGGGCCTACTGTAAGCTTCAGGAGGATTGGCTACGTGAGGGTGTGTGACCTAACATTGCAAAGGAGTTCCTGCTACAAAAAAAGGAGCCCTGGTTAGTTTTTGACTAAACATTAGGAAGAACTTCCTGACTGTTAGAGCAGTGCCTCAGTGGAACAGGTTTCCTCAGGAGGTGGTGAACTCTTCTTCTTTGGAAGTTAGATGGCCAAGTTAGATGGGAAAAATCCAGAAAAGGGCAACTAGAATGATTAAAGGTTTGGAACACTTTCCCTATGAAGAAAGGTTAAAACGCTTGGGGCTCTTTAGCTTGGAGAAACGTCGACTGCGGGGTGACATGATAGAGGTTTACAAGATTTTGCATGGGATGGAGAAAGTAGAGAAAGAAGTCCTTTTCTCCCTTTCTCACAATACAAGAACTCGTGGGCATTCGATGAAATTGCTGAGCAGTCGGGTTAGAACAGATAAAAGGAAGTATTTCTTCACCCAAAAGGTGATTAACATGTGGAATTCACTGCCACAGGAGGTGGTGGTGGCTACAAGCATAGCCAGCTTCAAGAGGAGATTGGATAAACATCTGGAGCAGAGGTCCATGAGTGGCTATTAGCCACAGCGTATTGTCTGAACTCTCTGTTTCGGACACTGATGGTCTGTATTCTTGGGGTGGGGGCAAAGTGGAAGGACTTCTAGCCCCACTTGTGAACCTCCTGATGGCACTGGGGGGGCGGGGTTGGCCACTGTGTGACACAGAGTGTTGGACTGGATGGGCCATTGGCCTGATCCAACATGGCTTCTCTTATGTTCTTATATTCTTATCTGACAGCAATGCTGATTCTGTGAACTTAGGCAGATCATGAGAGGGAAGGCAGGAAAGGTTGCATCAGTGCTTAGTTCTCATGGCCTTTTCTTACACACTCGGAAATGCTGATTGCCTCCAGGGGTGGAATTCTAGCAGGAGCTTCTTTGCATATTAGGCCACACACCCCTGATGTAGCCAATCCTCCAAAAGCTTACAAAAAGACCCTTGTAAGCTCTTGGAGGATTGGCTACATCAGGGGTGTGTGGCCTAATATGCAAAGGAGCTTCTGCTAGAATTCCACCCCTGATTGCCTCTTTGAGGTTAAGCAGCAATTTTCTCCAGGCTAATTTGGTAAGGGATACTGGAGATTTTTGCCATCTTCTGGGCATGGAGCAGGGGTCACTGTGTGTGTGGGAGGGGGGGAGTTATTTGTGAATTTCCTGCATTGTGCAGGGGGGTGAACTAGATGACCCTGGAGGTTCCTTCCAACGCTAAGATTCTATTATTCTATGAACTGATCTCTGTCTTGGGGATTGGTTGTAATTCCAGGAGATCTTCAGGTAAGCCTGGAGGTTGGTAACCACAAAGTAGAAATGATAGTTTGTTATTCTATTATACTATTGAGAAAATATTAAACAGGAGTGTTTCAGTGATTCAGTGGTTTTCATTTTCTAAATAAAAGTATTTAATCTATCACCAACCCATATCTTCCAAATATAACACGTCTCAGGATTCCACACAGACCCTTAGCCTTGACGTTATATCACATAATGTTTTCTTTACTGCATGGGATCATTAAGCAGCTTTTCGAAATGGAAAGTCAGATAACTGGCTTGCTCAGAGGCTTAGTTTGGGCAGCAGGCCAAGCAGTTCCCTGTTAAAACAAAACAATCCTAAGCAGGTCCACTCAGAAACCTACTGAGGTCTATTCAATGGGTCTTTATCCCAAGAAAGTATTCTTAGGATTGCACTGCCAAGCACATTGATATAATTAACACTGCTGTCATGGAAGGGGAAGATCAGAGGCATATGAGGTTGGAGAGCAGAAGCGAGCAGTATGGGATGGTTGCACATCATCAGAGCAGTAGCAGTCTGTCTGTGCAAAAGGAATTTAGAATTTCTGTAGCAGCTCCTGTAAAGGACCTCAGCCATGCTTAACTCTTGCTTGTACCCAGGGCTTTTTTTGTAGCAGGAACTCCTTTGCATATTAGGCCACACACACTCTGATGTGGCCAGTCCTCCTAGAGCTTACAGTAAACCCTGTACTAAGAGCCCTGTAAGCTCTTGGAGGGTTCACTACATAAGAGGGGCGTGGCCTAATATGCAAAGGAGTTCCTGCTACAAAAAAGCCCTGCTTATTTCCTAGCAGAAGCGTGGGGAAGAGCTTTAGATGTAGGAGCTTGGCCTAGGCATCGAACTAGGCAGGCCTTTTTTTGCAGCAGGAACTCCTTTGCATATTAGACTACACCCCCTCCAGTCCTCCAAAGAGCTTATGGTAGGCCCTGTACAAAGAGCCCTGTAAGCTCCTGGAGGATTGGCTACATCAGGGGTATGTGGCCTAATATGCAGAGGAGTTCCTGCTACAAAAAAAAAAGTCTGCTTGTTGTTCTTCAAGATTCTGCTGGACACAAATCTTGCTCTTCTCAGGCTTTTTTAAATAGAAAAAGCCCGGCAGGAACTTATTTGCATATTAGGCCACACCCTCTGATGCCAAGCCAGCTGGAATGGCATTCCTGGTTTTAAAAAAGCCTTGGCTCTTCTACTGTAGACCCAACACTGCTTCCCACCTGAAACAGGTTGAGCAATTGGCTCATAGATGTCAAACTAGGTATAGTCGACTGTCTAATGTGTTTGTAACAAAGCTCATGGCCTGTTTCTAATAAATATTTAGTTTTTAGTTGAGGCTGTGGGCGTCTCTTTCTTGATCTGGTTGGCCTCCCCTGCTGGCACGGTCACCTGTGCTATAAAATGGAATAATATCTGCCACCTCTATGGGTTAACATCTTATCGTGATGTGAGACGGCCAGGCTGGGCAATAGGTGATGATACGGGAAATTTTCTGAGTGCTGTTGAGCTTCTTTGTCATAAAAGGCTTTTATTGTGTTTTATTGTTTTATGATATGTTGTACTCCGCCCTGAGCCCTACGGGGAATTGGCAGAATAGAAATATACTAAAATAAAGAAAATATTCATTTATAATAAATGCCACCGAGTCGATACGGCTCGTCAATCAAAAATAGTATTGACATGGCGGATTTCTGGCACAAACATTTGAAGCGTTTCTGTTCTTCCACATCAAGAAAACAGGAAGTAGGCAGACACTTCTCCACTGGGCCTGGATCCAACTCTGCGAAGAACCATCTCTCTAGAGAACAATTTGCACTGAATCTTAATTATCAATTTTATTAGATTTGGATTTCAGTGAGCTACTTTGGGAACCAGTTTTGGCTGGGAAATGGGAGATAAACATACAAGAATAAACACACCCTAAAGTCAAGCTGTAATTGGCAGCAAATATCAATGGAAGAGATAAAGAATGCCCATATAAAATTGCATCTGTAGCATTAGTCAAGCTGATCCATTACAGCACAGATCAGCGACCTTTGATAAGAGCCAAGTGACATCCACACTGTGAGCAAGAGAGAAACACAGAGCCGGTGTAAGAAAGCCAGTTTGCATAATTGAAAATATAGAACTTTGCTGGAAATTGCCATATGGATCAAGAGCCTGTAAAGTTCCTGTAAAGCCCAGATGTGGGCAGTTGCGATTCCTTCATTAGGAAATGACGCGAGCACAAGCAGGGCCGGCCCTGCCACTAGGCAAACCAGGCAATTGCCTCGGGCACCAGCCTTCCGAGTGTGCCGAACTGGATGCCCCCATGTGACTCCGTGATGTTAACACTGCAGGGGAGGCACCAGATGTTAGCCTTGCCTAGGGTGCCAGACAGTCTAGGGCCAGCCCTGCACACAAATTAGGCCACCAAGGAAGTCCAGAGTCAAGGCCAGCAGCAGCCAATCACGTCCTTTTGGTCTCTTGCCTTGAAAATCCTAGAGGGGCTGTCATGAGTCAACTGCAACTTGACAGCACTTTTTACCACCACACATCTTATATTTCAGCATGCAGGACATCTCGCACTTACTGGTTTGAGGGCCAGTTTGGTGTGGTGGTTAAGAGTGCCAACTCTAATCTGGGAGAACTGTGTTTGATCCCCCACTCCTCAACATGCAGCCAGCGGGGTGACCTTGGGTCAGTCACAGTTCTGTCAGAGCTGTTCTCTCAAGAGCAGTTCTCTCTTTTTCTTTTCCTATTATTATTATGATCATTATCATTATCATTATTACTATCATTGTTGTTGTTATTGTTATTATTTTTAGCTATAAGCTTTTATACTATCACTATTACAGTCTCTCCTTTTCAATCTCATCTCACTTCTTTATTTTAGGTGGGAAGTAAGTAGCTTTCACAGTACATGCGACTATACTATTTTTATTTAACAAAACAATGCTTGACTCTTACATACTTCATTAACTCAAAAGTACTTCCTCTCCCAACATCATTTTTGCTATAAAATTAGTCTGGTTTTCAGTTGCATGTTCACTTTAATATCTTTTAATTTAATACTTGTACACTTGATTTAGTTACATGTTTGTCGTATATTGATTAACCATGATAATTATAACCATGTAATCCTTGCCCAATCGAACCAGTTAATATTGTTGTGTATAATTTTGATGCATTATACACTCACTGGTTGTTGTATAATCCTAATTTTCAATAAAATTGTTCCTTCTTAAAAAAGAGAGAGAGAGAGAGAGAAAAGAGCAGTTCTCTCAGAGCTCTCTCAGCCCCACCTACCTCACAGGGTGTCTATTGTGGGGAGAGGAAAGGAAGGAGATTATAAATTGCTCTGAGACTCCAAATGAAGGGTGGGGTATACATCCAATCTCCTCCTCCTCCTTTTCCTCTTCATTGTTTTCGACTTTTATAACATCCTTTTTTTTTTTTGCATTGTTGCTAAGTTTTGTGATCCTACTCCTCTTGCATCGTTGTTGGATTTTTTCAGTGCTACTTGACTGCATTGCCTTACACTGTGTAATCTATTAGAAGTGAAGGACAAGACATTGTCTTTTAGCCTCAGCCTCCAGAGAAGGATTACAAGAGAGTCAGATAAACCAGCAAAAACTGTGAGTTTTCTTCTGGTGTACTCTTCTGCTTCTGTCCCCTTGATATGCAGACTGATACACTCAGGGATCGCTTCCTTTCTTCTACTCTCACAGATCTCTCTCTCTCTCTCTTTCACACACACACAAAAGGAGCACATTTGCTCTCCATCTTTGGCACCATGGATGCAGGACATGCATCTCTCCATCTGAATCCATCCAGGTAGATAGCATAGATTCTATTCCTGTCTCTCATCTATCCTATCTAGAATGCAGTTCGCTAAAAAAAGGGGGAGGGGGGACTCTTAACTAGCTTTGAAACTGACAAGTGGCTCTGTATAACACTGTCACTTTGCTAGCAGGTACAGAACCAAGAAGCTCCGCTGCCTGCAGCCAATAGTATGCTCTGCTAAATAACATAACTGTTACTTGCTTACTATACCAGTGAATCTAACATAATTCACCTTGGGTCTCGGGGAGAAAAGCAGGCTATAACTAAAGCAAATAATAAAATTAATTAATTTTATTGTAAATCCTGATGCAGTGTATGTCTGTGTGGAGTGCCATCAAGCCCCTTTCGACTTATGATGCCCCTATGAATTAATGACACCCTCCCCCCCAAAAAATGTCCTATTGCAGATTGAGGGGCCATGGCTTCCTTCCCTGAATCAATCGATCTCATGTTGGGGGCTTCCTCTTTTCCTGTTTCCTACCATGATTATCTTTTCCAGTAGCCAGGGCTTTTTTTTTGTAACAGGAAATCCTTTGCATATTAGGCCACACCTCCCTGATGGAGCCAATCTTCCTGGAGCTTACAGTAGGCCCTGTACTAAGAGCCCTGTAAGCTCCTGGAGGATTGGCTACATCAGGAGTGTGTGGCCTAATATGCAAAGGAGCTCTTGCTACAAAAAAAAAATCCCTGCCAGTGGCTCTAAAGCAGGGGTGGCCAACGGTAGCTCTCCAGATGTTTTTGCCTACAATGCCCATTAGCCCCAGCCAGCATGACCAACGGCTGGGGCTGAATGGAGTTGTAGGCAAAAAATATCTGGAGAGCTACTGCTGGCCACCCCTGCTCTACTGAGCCAGTTTGGTGTAGTGGTTAAATGTGTGAACTCTTATCTGGGAGAACCGGGTTTGATTACCCAATCCTTCACTTACAGCTGCTGGAATGGCCTTGGGTAAGCCATAGCTATTGCAGGAGTTGTCTTTGAAAGGGCAGCTGCTGTGAGAGCCCTCTCAGCCACACCCACTCACAGGGTTTCTGTTGTGGGGGGAGAAGATATAGGAAATTGTAAGCTGCTCTGAGTCTCTGATTCAGAGATAAGGGCGGGGTATAAATCTGCAGCCTTCTTCTTCTTGTTGTCTTCTCATAATTTGACCAAGGTACAATAGCCTCAGTTTAGTCATTTTGGCTTCTAGGGAAAGTCCAGTGCAGCTCAAGCACCGTTCAGGGGAAAGGGAGCGCAATATGAATGCGATAAACAACTTTGATAAACAGATTTGATAAATAAACTCGGGTGCAGAGGCAACTTAAAAAAAGAAATAAATTGAGGATGCAGTGTTTTCATAGTTGCCTTAGTGAAGAGATGTAATGCTGGTATTTGCCATTTGTTTTTCCAAGCTTGCTCAGTGACAGAAACAAGGGAGTAGCAGGGCCAGATGTTTACGGAGGACTTCAGCCATGCAAGATGCACGATAAAAGACCCCTGCTATCCAAATGAGACATGTGGTGGAGAGAGGGATCGTTATTTAACAGCTCTAAGATTAAATAAATAAATCCTCGGCCTCACATCAGGGGCTGACTCTGGTCTGAAAAAATGTGGTAGCAAAAAGGTGTCCTCGGGATGATGCAGGTACAAAGTCAGCATGGGAAGACACCATCTTCGGCACAGAAAAAGTCCAGGGGGTGCAGTCAGTGCCCCATAGCTGCACAACCAAGTTACACAACAGAGGATTGCTTTAGCCTAGACAAGAGACGTGAGTGAGCCTCACAACAAAGACGGTTCTGGGAGCCATGGAGAGCATCCTTGACAAATGAAGAAGCAGCACTCTACACACAGCAGGCAGTGAAACATCCACATGAGAGCAGCTAAACTGACAGTTCCATGATAAAAATTGAATCGGTACGCACCTTTCCTGAGTATGCTCCTTCCACACATTTTCCATGTATGTACGTCCACCTGGCTGGTCCCAAAAGGGTGTTTCACTGCCTGTCATGTGTCACATGCTACTGATGCATTTTATTGCAAAGTAAAGCTATTTTCCCCTCTTCCTACTTCTACCTAAATAAAATTGTTTTTTTTGTGCGGGGAGCAAGAAACTTCTTAGAATCATAGAGTTAGAAGGGACCTCCAGGGTCATCTAGCCCAAGCCCCTGCACAATGCAGGAAACTCACAAATACCTCCCCCTAAATTCACAGGATCAGTGTTGCTGTCAGATGGCCATCTAACCTCTGTTTATAAACCTCCAGGGAAGGAGAGCCCACCACCTCCTGAGGAAGCCTGTTCCACTGAGGAACCGCTCTAATGGTCAGGAAGTTCTTCCTAATGTTGAGCCGGAAACTCTTTTGATTTAATTTCAACCCACTGGTTCTGGTCCTACCTTCTGGGGCCACAGAAAATAATTCCACACCATCCTCTATATGACAGCCTGGTGGGGCTGAGAGAGTTTTTGCAGCAGCTGCCTTTTCAAGGAGAACTCATGTGAAAGCTACGGCTGACCCAAGGCCATTCCAGCAGGTGCAAGTGGAGAAGTGGGGAATCAAACCCGGTTCTCCCATATAAGAGTCTTCACACTTAACCACTACACCAAACTGGCTCTCTCTGAATAGACACTGTATGTGTGTGGACTGTTTTCCTTTTGCCTGGGAATCCTGAAAAATGAAGTTTCCTGACCATTCCCTACATGCATGTACTCTCTTTAGCTTTGCCAGTTCACACAGTAAAATCCAGTTGAAAAGTACATTGAAAGTGGATCAAAAGTGCATTATTTAGCGTGCGTGACCGCAACCTCTGTAGGGTAATTTTGCCCTGAAGAGAGTCTTTAATAATCTAATTCACTTTTGGGAAACAAACACACAATTGTCTCATGGCATCCTTGCGGATTATTGTAATCAGGGCTTTTTTGGTAGAAAAAGGCCGGCAGGAATTCATTTGCATATTAGGCCACACCCACTAACACCACCAAAATAGAACCTTTAATATACACCCTGCAGTGCAGCTGCTTCCCAGATAGTTAAATGCTCCTACAAAATCAAAAGCTCATAATGGCAGCTAACTTACTATCGGCTTCGTTGTAACCCAGCAAAAAAGCCGCAGTTCTTCATTAGCAATAAACAAATGGAGCTGTTAAAATACGCTGAAGCCACAAGACCCTGGATGAACTTTATGCACAGTTCCTTGGACACCCGGTTGGTCGGAAAGCAATGGTTTTTATCATCAGAAATGTTGCCTTAATGACTTTTAGTAGCGACAATGACTGAAAAGCAGAGGCCGCAGAGCCTCCATCAAAGGCACAACTGGAAAATGTAAAAAATCAGCTCGGAAGTAAGATTTTTTTTTTAAAAAAATGTCTTAAATACATTGTTAAGCAGGGGTCCTTTTGTAGAAAAATATGTGGCAGAGTTCATTAGCATAACTCATTAGCATATGTCACCCCCACCAGCCAAAAGCAACCTGATGCAAGAAAGGAGAGCCCCAGGTGAGCGAGGCCAGCTTGGGCTGGCTAGAGATCCAGCCAGCCCAAGCAGGCCTCACTCACCTGAGGATCTCTTTGGCAGCCCTCCCCCAGTCAAAAGGCCAGCAAGCCACCCACCACCCCAAATCACATAAGAAGTGGAGAAAGGGTGGTGTGGACTTCTCCAGGGTTTAATGAGGGCTGCTGGGGGTGTGGCAAAGCCCCTGATGGCTGGCTGGCTGCCCACTCTCCTAATCCAGGGATTGTTATGCAGCTGCACCTACTATTCAATGGACAAGGTAGGTAGGTGGGAAGAAAGGAGGGGGAACCCTCAGAAGAGTTCAGGAGCTGTGCTCCTGTGAGCTCCTGCTGAATTCAACACCTGCTGTTAAGTATATTTTGCCCCTGAGCAGTAACAAGTCAGTGGCAAGGATACAGGCTTTGGTTGCCTTTCGATGAAACAGCATTGGTGATTTCGTATGTATCAGCAGTCCTTAAAGGAAACAACAGATTCACGCAGCAGGCAGCCAAGCCACTGATCCTGCCCGTGGTTCCTAGAAAAGACAACTTAGGTTTGCAGTGCTATCTTCTCTGGATCCAGAAGTACAGCTATGAGAATGATGCATTAGTGGCCGTAGTTTGGTGGTAGAGCATCGATTTGGCCTGCAGAAGGCCCAGGTTCCGGTATCTTCAGTTAAAGAAGAAGATGATGATATTGGATTTATATCCTGCTCTTCACTCTGAATCTCAGCACCTCAGAATGGCTTCCAATCTCCTTTACCTTTTTCCCCCACAACAGACACCCTGTGAGGTGGGTGGGGCTGAGGGAGCTCTCCAATAAGCTGCCCTTTCAAGGACAGCTCTGTGGAAGCTATGGCTGACCCAAGGCCATTCCAGCAGCTGCAAGTGGAGAAGTGGGGAATCAAACCCGGTTCTCCCAGATAAGTGTCCATGTACTTAACCACTACACCAAACTGGCTCTCAAAGATCTGGCAGTAGATGATGTAAAAGACCTGAGATTCTGGAAAGATGCTGCAAGCCTGAGTATTCAATACTGACTTTGATGGGCCAAAGGTCTGGTTCAGTAGAAGGCAATTCCATGTGCGTTCACTTTATGCACACACTTTCCAGTACTACCTGGAAAAGGGGTGTGGGTAATGAACATGGGCAGTGGGAGCTTTGGCAAGCTGGGCAGGGGAAGGATGCAAAGGCAGGTAGGCAGCAGACAGGTGAGTGGGCAGGAAGGGAGACACGAGCAGAAGTGGACGGGGAAGAGCCTCCAGGCAATCTCTGCCCCCCCCCAAAAAAATGTGGAACTGGCCCTGTGTTATAGGCAGGGGTCATTTTGTAGAAAAATAGGTGGTGGAGCTGATTAGCATAACTTATTAGCATATGCCACCACCACCTCCTAGCCCAAAGCAACCTGATGCAAGAAAGGAGCGCCCCGGGCAAGGGAGGCCTGTTTGGGCTGGCTAGAGATCTAGCCAGCCTAAGCAGGTCTCGCTCGCCTGGGGTTCTCCTGAGCCAACCCTCCCCCCCCCCCCCCAGTCAAAAGGCCAGCAAGCTACCCGCCGCCCAAAATCACATAAGAAGTTGAGAAAGGGTGGTGCGGGCTTCTCCAGGGGTTAATGAAGGCTGCTGGAGGGGTGGCAAAGTTCCTGGTGGCTGGCTGGCTGCCACTCTCCTTATCCATGGCTTGTTATGCAGCTGCACCTCCTATTCAATGGGCAAGGTAGATGGGGAGGAAGAGGGGGAACCCTCAGAAAGGTTCAGGAGCTGTAATCCTGTGAGCCCCTGCTGAATCTGAGGCCTGCTGATAGGTTACCTGAAACCCAAATTTGCCCATTTGTACCTTTCACTAGAACTAATGTAGCAATTCTAGCAAAGAACTAGCATCGTTGCTCCCCATCTTACCTGCAACTTGCCATTTCTCCACTATCTTGAGGGCTCAGCTGACTTTTGCAAGCAGAGATTTGGAGTATGGCATCTTTCCCGGCACAACACAGTGAGTGACTATTGTGTGAGCACAAAATATTCTACAGACTCTCACGCTGAGCATGCTCTGCTGGTGACACTTAGACGCCCAACTCTTTGGAGGAGGAAGGACCGACTGGCCAGCTGTCTGCTGTGTTGTGGGGCTGCCTCTGCAAATGGCCAGAGGGAGTTACAGCAACACAAACAACCCCTCTAGCTGTTATTAACCCTCAAAGGAAAGAATACAGGAAAAAAGACAGGCTGCCTGTCTTTTTGAAGGCTAATAACAGCTCCAGAGGGTGTTTTTTGACTAGTAAAAATAACACAGGGGAAAGGATTAATTCTCCTCCATGCAACCTTGATCCAAATTCTGGCCGCAGGAGGTCATCATCAATATCCCATCTTGCCGGAACTGAAGATTGACCAGTTCTTGGGCAGTCAACTGTCCTGATGAAAGGTTGGATCCAGATGGCTCTTTCCCTCTGAGCCATAAAATTCCCCTCATTATCACAACCCCTCTCACACATGGCTTTTCTCCACGCTGGTCCCTTGATGCCCAGCAGAGCCTTTTGGGTGCTCCAAGGAGACCTCCTCCTTCTTGTTCATCTGCAGAAAAATCTGGTTGGATTCTCCCAGCATCCTCGCTCATACAGATTGGGCCAGAGGATGCAATAAGGAGATGGAAAATTATTGCAATGGATGGGGCTTCGACTTCCCAACAAGGGAGGGCAGGTGATGTAGTAGTAGTAGTAGTGGTAGTAGTAGATGATGATGATATTGGATTTATGTGGCCTTCATTCTGAATCTCAAAGTCTCAGAGCAGCTCTCCTTTATCTTCCTCCTCCGCAACAAACACCTTGTGAGGTAGGTGGGGCTGAGAGAGCTCATCCAGAAGCTGCCCTTTCAAGAACAGCTCTGGAAGAGCTATGGCTGACCCAAGGCCATGCCAGCAGCTGCAAGTGGAGGAGTGGGGAATCAAACCTGGTTCTCTCAGATACGAGTCCACGCACTTCACCACTACACCAAACTGGCTCTAGATTTTAATATGGAACCCTTGCTTTCAATAGGCAGATGTGAGGCTAACTAAGCCAGAAATCTAGCAACAAGTTGCTCCCATCCCTCGGGGGGGGGGGGAGGGGGGTGCAACGGTTTTCTTAAAACTCTCATCAACCATCAGTTATTCTTTCCATAAGCCACACCTGACTGGCAGTGATAGATGTTAGCCTATGTGGACTCGATGGTACATGGTGAGCCACAGAGTTGGGGGACAGGCACACATGTTAAATGTTAGCCCAGGAAGCCTCGTTAAACACATTAGTGGTCTAACGAGACCCTTAAAGTAGCCAGGCTTTCCATTTCATTGGTTGTCGCCAATCCCACTGATTGCATCAATGCCACACTTATCCCGAGGATACGCAAGTCCGAAACAAAGAACTTTGATGGAGTTAATTTCTCTCACCCCTTCTCGTAATTTAAACCAGCTCTGTTTCAAAATATATATTCCAATATCTTTTTTTTAAAAAAAAATGGTTGTACAGGGAAATTGACTAATTATGTATTTCACAATGACGATCGAAATTACAAACAGGAGTTGGAAGGGAAAGAAAGTGGTTATGCTGCATGCGTTTGAGAGAGACCGTTTCGCGTTAGCCCTGAAACAATTGGGGTTTGTTGTCTGGTTTTTCTCTTCACCTGTTTCCAAGAGGCAGTGGGTGGCTGGACAGGGGACCATAGCAAAACCTAGCTGAAAGATCTCTTCTTAAATAAAGAATTACGTGCCGATGGAGCTTTGTTCCAGCTTGGAGATCACTTAAGGCTCTTGTACAATTTCTTCCTGGAATTGTATGTCCTGTCAATCTGCTTGATGGATCATATATTTAGGGGGCAGTTGAGGGTTCCAAGACCCCGGGAGGGAGCGCAGTGCAAAAATAAAAGGAAAGGCCCGTGGCCAGGAAATTGCTCTGACTTCTGTGGAAGCAGCAGCTACTCAAAACCACTTGGCTACTGGCATGGGCAAGTTAGCACAAGCAAAGGAAACAAACGGCTTCCTGACACTCAGCTGTTTATCGGGCTTTCTGCAGATCCTGCTTAAAGGAACTGTGTTCCCTTTCAATGGGGTTTGCAGGGTCACGAATGACACAAACCAGTTCAGTTCATGGATGAGCCTTCTGGTTCGGTTCATGGTTCGGTTCATGGTATAGCCATGAACCAAGAGGCAAACTGCATATTCCCAGTTTGTACCCATCCCTAGAGTGGACTATGGGAGTCTAGAACACTGGCTCGGTTTGAAGGAACAGAGATTTCAAAAGGCCACAGTCAGGGATTGCACCTGAATGCAGAAGATTCCAGGTTCAATCTTTGACATCCCCAGTTGTTGTGCGGGGGGGGGGGGGGTAGTATCAGGGGATGAGAGCCTGGGGAGCCTCTGGGTGGACAATACTGACCTTGATGGACCAATGATGTGACTCAAAAGAAGGTAACTTCCTACATTCACCCTTTCCCACCCCCACCCCCAAGCACACATGGATGTTCCAGTGCTCATTTCATCTTCACAATAACATGATGAGGTAGGTTAAGCTGAGAGGGAGTGGTTCACACTGGTCGTTTTCGCACTCACCTTCCGCCGGCGCGACCCCCCTCTTCACCGCGCAGGATCTGCGCGGATTTCGCACTAAACGCTGCAGAGCAGCCAGAAAAGCCGGAAGCTCCCGGCACAAGAGCCGCTCAAACTGAAACCACCAAAAAGCAGTTTGGCGTTTGCGCGGCTTTTGCGACGGGAGCTTCCGGCTTTTCTGGCTGCTCCGCAGCGTTTAGTGCGAAATCCGCGCAGATCCTGCGCGGTGAAGAGGGGGGTCGCGCCAGCGGAAGGTGAGTGCGAAAACGACCACTGAGATTCACAGGGGGTTGAATCTAACAAGATCCTAGTCCAAATTCTATACCACACTGACTCCCATTCATGACATTTTTAGTTCATCTTTTCTCCTAGGAGCTCAGGGCAGTATATGTAACCCTTCCCCTTACCTCCCTGTCTCATATTTTATTTTCATCACATTCCTGTGTAGGAGGTTAGGTTGAGAGCTAGCGACTGGCATACTATCACTTTGTGACCTTCACTGAGACATGCATTTGAACCCATGTCCCCCAACTCTTTGGGTAACGTGGAGGAGGAGGAGGAGATTAGATTTATACCCCACCCTTCAATACCTGAAGGAATCAAAGTGGCTTACAATTTCCTTTCCCATTCCCTCCCCACAACAAACACCCTGTGAGGTAGGTGGGGCTGAGAGAGCTCTGAAAGAACTTGTGACTGGTCCAAGGTCACCCAGCTGGCTGCATGTGGAGGAGTGGGGAATCAAACCCGATTCTCCAGATTCAAATCCCCCGCTCTTAACTACTACTCCAAACTGGCTCTCTGCCAGTTTGCTGCCACCGCTCTTCTCAGGCTCTTCCCTGCCTCCCCCACTCTCACCGCAGACCCATTTTTACTGCCTCCGCTCTCCCCAGGCTCTTCCCTGCCTCCCCTGCTCTCCCCGCAGCCCTGTTTTTTCTGACACTGCTCTCCCCAAGCTCTTCTCTGCAACCCCGTTTTTGCCACTGCTGCTCCCCCCAGACTCTTCTCTGCCCCCCAAGCTCTCCCTGCAGCCCCGTTTTCACCGCCGCTGCTTTCCCTGGGCTCTTCCCTGCCTCCTAAGCTCTCCCCGCAGCCCCGTTTTCACCGCTGCCACTCTCCTCAGGTTCTTCCCTGCCTCTCCCGCTCTTCCTGCACTGCCCGCAGCCGTTTTCACTGCTGCCGTTCTCCCCGGGCTTTTCTCTGCCTCCCAAGCTCTCCCTGCAGCCCGATTTTTGCCGCCGCCACTCTCCCTGGGCTCTTCTTCCCACCCCCAAGATCGTGAGAGAGAGAGAGCTGAGGCCTGGAGGCTGCCTGCTGGAGGAAGCAGCCAAAACTCCACACAAACACACCCCAAATTTTATGTCCTGCCCCCCCCTACCCAAAATTTTCTGGTTATGGTGCTGGTGGCAGATTGTAATTCCTCATACAAGGTTCTCTACATCTTGGCCTAATGCTGTGAGCTGTTTTAATGGCTCTAATCAGCGGACGTGCTTATGTAAATGCTAACGATCCATCATCTTTACAAGCTTGGGGCCTGCTCGGAATCATGGAAGGAGGAACACTTCTCAGACTGCTCCCCTCCAGAATTCTCTGAGCTCTCGGGAGTTTGAACAGGCTAAGTTCTCCCAGCTCCTTAAGTGACTTTCAGCTGTTCCTGGAGCATATTTACTCCCCAGCAATTCTTCTTCTTCTTCACTTAGTGACCTTCACTGAGGCATACATTTGAACCCTCATCCCCCAGCTCCTTGGGTAACATGGCAAAGAAGGAGGAGGAGGCTGTTTATGAGCTGTTTTGAGAGCTGTAACCAATGAGAAAGCGGACACATGGGGTATAAATAAGAGTGTGGGGAAGTCTTGAAAAAGTACCTTTTCTGCCCATCATAAGTAATATTTTCAGGACTGCTTGCTTGCTTATTATTTATTTATTTATTTATACATACATACATACATACCCCACTTTTCTTTCCAACAGGGACCCAAAGTGGCTTACAGCATCATTTTCTCTTCCTCTCTTTTATCGCCCCAACAGCCCAGTGAGAGAGGCTAGGCTGAGAGAGGGTAACTGGACCGAAGCCCTCCCAGAGGGCTTCCTAGGCAGAGTGGGGATTCAACCCGAGATCCTAGTTCAGCACTTGAACTACAACACCAATACTGGCTGTCAGTCACCCCTTTCCTGAATAGTTAGATTCAAGTCCAGTAGCACCATGGTGATGGAAAATGCTGTCAAGTCACAGCTGACTTACGGGGACTTCGAAGGGTTTTCAAGGCAAGAGACATTCAGAGGTGGTTTGCTATTGCCTGCCTCTGTGTCACGAATTTAGTATCCCTCAGTGGTCTCCCATCCAAAAGTGACCAGGACAGCACTACTTACCTGCTGAGATCTGGTGAAATATGTGTCTTGGATTACGTTTGAGGTCAGCTACTCTAATGCAAGGTAGACCAAGTCCTATGAAGAAAGGTTGAAGGAACTGGGCATGTATAGCCTGGAGAGGAGGTGGCTGAGACGTGATATGATCACCATCTTCAAGTATTTGAGGGGCTGCCATATAGAAGATGGTGTGGAATTGTTTTCTGTGGCTCCAGAAGGTAGGACCAGAACCAATGGGTTGAAATTAAATCAAAAGAGTTTCCAGCACAACATCAGGAAAAATTTCCTGACCGTTAGAGCGGTTCCTCAGTGGAACAGGCTTCCTCGGGAGGTGGTGGGCTCTCCTTCCTTGGAGGTTTTTAAACAGAGGCTAGATGGCCATCTGACAGCAATGAAGATCCTGTGAATTTAGGGGGAGGTCTTTGTGAGTTTCCTGCATTGTGCAGGGGGTTGGACTAGATGACTCTGGAGCTCCCTTCCAACTCTGTGATTCTAAGGTTAGCTATATCTTTGCATAACATTATGAGCTGTGTTGAGAGCCTCAATCAATGGGAAAGCAGACACAGGGGTATAAATAAGTCAGTGTGGGGAAGTCTTGAGGAAGTACCTTTTCTACCCATGGTTTCTTCATCAGAATAACACCCGGAGGGTGTTAATGTTCCCAGTGCTGTCTGGACCCTGCTTTATTTATTCATCTTTTCCTGTATAAAATCACGGTCAGAACATGTAGATATTTGTCATTCCAAAAGAAAAGTTGGAAGGCAAAGGGACAATACTGCGGCCAAAGTCGCATGCCAAAGCTTTCCAAAGCATCGATACATATTTCAAAGAAATGTTTACCACCACTATTACCCCCCTGCACAGCAAAAAATATGCAAACACATTGCTTACTGAAGAAACACCGACCTTCACACTGAGCTTTCGGCCTGGATTTCACAACCTATCATCAAGTTGCCCACAGCTAGTAATCTTCGTGCCCAGGAAATTTCTCACATTCCCTGTAGAAGGAACGATGTTTTCTTTCATGCCAGAAATGCTAATCTCAAAATGAGGAAGCAGGGCCATTATTAGCTGCAGAGTGAATTTATCCCTTTGTGCTGGAATGCTGCAAGTCAGAATAAAATACTTGAGGGATTTTTGGTGCATTTAGTCTCTTCATCAGTAGTCTCTGCCCTAACCTAGATAGCCCAGACTGTCAAATCTCAGAAGTTAAGCAGCGTTGGCCCTGGATGGGTGACCTCCAGTACTTTTTTTGTAGCAGGAACTCCTTTGCATATTAGGCCACACACCCCTGATGTAGCCAATCTCCAAGAGTTTACAGGGCTCTTCTTACAGGGCCTACTGTAAGCTCCAGGAGGATTGGCTACATCAGGGAGGTGCGGCCTAATTTGCAAAGGAGGTCCTGCTACAAAAAAAGCCCTGATAAGAATTGATATCTGTTGGGTTGAACATTTCATCAAGTCCAGTGTTCTTTCTCCAGGGGTGGAGAAAGAAAACACAAAAAGAGATAACCAAAGCACGTGGTGCAAAAATACATACTCAAACTTCAAGCAAGCATGCTTTGAATCTATGCTCTTTGTCAAGGGAGTTAAAAAGGTAAAAGAAAACTCTTTTGTCTGGTTATTATAAAAATCATAACTATTATATTGGTTGTTTCAAATGAGTAGGCATGTTACTAAGAACATAAGAGAAGGCATGTTGGATCAGGCCAATGGCCCATCCAGTCCATCACTCTGTGCAGGCCCAGCACATGGAAGTAGGCCATGTAGGCAGCTGCCTAGGTCACCGCATGGCCTAAAGGTGCCCCAAGGCGCCCCCTTCCCACACACCAGCCGGCACAGTTGTCTCTTTCCCCCGCCCAAGACTCAGGCGGAGGAAAGAGGCAGTTTGGCCTCACTTCCAGGCTGCTTCCCCTGCAGGGAAGGCAGCCTGGAAGCAAGGACAAGCCCCTGCACTGGCTCTTTTCCCCACCTGAGATTCGGGCGGAGGAAAAAGGTGGCTTGGCTTCACTCTCGGGCTGCCTCCCCTGCAGGAAAGGCAGCCCAAGAGCGAAGAGGAGGTCCCGCACCAGCTCTTTCCCCCACCGGAGACTCAGGCGGAGGAAAGAGGTGGCTCTGCAATTTGCATGCAAATGGGGTGATCTGGCCCTGCTCAGCCTTCCCGCACTGCAGGATGGTTGAGCGGGGGAGGGGGGGTTGCATGCGGGGGAGGGGGGGTCCCTGCTAACGGCTGATTTGCCGGACTTTGCTGGGGTCTCCCAAGGCTCAGGAGGCCTCAGCAAAGGGGGGGGGGAGCAGGTGACAGTGATGTCATTGTGATGTCATCGATGCATGTGTGAAAATAATGGTGGGGGCAGAGGATCCTGGCCCAGCCTAGGGGTGCAGGCACCCCTAGCCCTGGGCCTAACTCTGTGTCACACAGTGCCCCCCCGCCCCGAAAAAAACCAGGTGCAATCAGGAGGTCCATCATTGAGCCAGGACACTAGAAGCCATCTCATTGTTGCTCTCCCAAGCACCAAGAATACAGAACATCACTGCCCCAGACAGGGAGTTCTAACAATACGCTACGGCTAATAATAGCCACTGATGGACCTCTACTCCATATGTTTATCCAATCCCCTCTTGAAGCTGTCTATTCTGTAGTGTGTGTGTGTGAGTAAGTGCCATCAATTCACTTCTGATTATGGCAAACCTATGAATTAATGTCTTCCAAAATGTTATATCATGAACAACCTTGCTCAGGTCTTGCAAACTGTGGGTCATGGTTTCTTTCCTTGAGTCAATCCATCTCCTGTTGGGTCTTCTGCTTTTCCTACCTTCATCTTTTCCTAGCACAATTGTCTTTTCTGGCGAGTCTTCTCATAATGTGACCAAAGTATAGCCTCAGTTTAGCCATTTTAGCTTCTAGGGAGAATTCAGGATTGATTTGATCTGGTACTCACTGATTTGTCTTTTGGGCAGTCCTCGGTATCCATAAAACTCTCCTCCAACATGTTAGTTCAAAGGAATCGACTTCCTGCCTCTCAGCTTTCTTCATTGTCTAACTTTCCCGCTCCTACTTAGTAATGGGGAATACTGTTGTCTGAATTATCTTGATCCTGAACTCACCAGTGTCACATCCCTACCTTTAAGGATCTTTTCTAGAAACTTTGCTAATAGTGGAACAAAATTTGAGTCCAGTTCCGCCTTAAAGGCCAACAAAATTGTTCAGGGGATGAGCTTATGAGTCAAATCTCCCTTCATCCGACACCGAAATCTGATGATGTGAGCCTTTGACTCATGAATACGTATGCCCTGGGAAACAGCATTGGTTTTCAAGGTGCAAAAGGACTCAAATTTATTTCTACGGGTTGGATCCCATGAATCCATTCTGCTAATAGTGCTACTTTCCTCTGATGCAAGCTGGCTTCCAGTTAGGCAAGATTCTCATTTTTGTATCAGCAGAAGGCTCCTTACAGGTCCGGCCCTGCCACTAGGCAAACTAGGTGATTGCCTAGGGCGCTGGCCTTCTGGGGGTACCAAATTGGGTGCTCCCTAGGTGACTCAGTGATGTTATCAATGCAGAGGTGGGGAACCAGAAGTAAGCCTTGCCTAGGGTGCCAGACAAGCTAGGGCCTATGGTGCCTTTGTAAGATTATTTCCCCTCAGGTAGTTTGAACAGGGTTCACCAGTTCAAAAATCTAACTCAGGTGCTACAGTTTCTCTGTGTGAATAGAAACATCAAATATTTTAGGTCATGTCACATCTAAGCTTCCATACCACACCCAACCCACTTTAGTGAAATTCCTCTAGCAGCATCTCTGCTATACTAGCTTGCTGAAAGAAAGAAATGAATACTATCATTGCGATTTCCTTTGAGCCTGAGGTGCCTGTTCACAAAGGGGCTGGCCTCAGCATCTCTGCATCTTGTCATACCTCCTTCTAGTCTGCTTTCGTCAGGGCCAGTAAATCTGATCTCTGCACAAGGTCTGATTGGTTCATTTGGCCACTGCCATTGTAGACACTTTACATCTCTGCATGAATCACTTGTCTGAGCTAGCCTTCTTCAAGTCAGGAGGAATGCCCAGAACAGTGACTCACTTGTCAGGGATGCTCTAGGCTGATCCTGCATTGATGGCCTGTTTGGCCCCTGCCAACTCTGGGACTCTGTGATTCATACAGAAACAGGTGGGCTTCACCACTAGTGAGTAATAGTCATTCTTAGACATCCTACAAGTAAAGCAATTTTGGACTAAAAGCAGGGCTTCTGAGGAGGGGGCAGGGGGGTGAAATTCCAGGGGACCACGTGTGTATTACAATCTCTGAATTCCCAGTTTTCATTTTTGTAAAGTCATTTCCTCGCCCTTTCCATTGTGGAGATTCTTGATCCTGCAGCCTGCAGCGTAGCTGCTAGGCTGCTTGGATCTGTTTGCCCACCAGGGGGGGAAGGGACGGAGTTCGCCCGTTTGGGCGCACTTTGCTGGGGGCGGGGTTTAGCTGTGTTATCGGCTAGCTCCTCGTTCCTTCTCAGTCCCTCGGCGATCGCCCCTCCCACCCGCCCTGTCTGTTATGTAGGCATTGCTGGTTGCCTCATTTGAGGAGCCGGGTAGGAATTTTTTACGCCCCGGTTGATTGGCTGGTGCTGGGGTGTGTTTTTCGCCTACCCTGCATAGCAGTGCAGTGGATTGAGGAATTGGCTTGGGGAAGGTGCCTTTAAATAGGTGGTCACTTTAGTTGGCAGGTTTTAGGGGTTTAGGACACTATGCGGCTAGGGGAGGACTGTGAAGCATCCCCCTTTTGGGGAATTTTGGGGTCTGGCATGATCGACCTTGGGGTTTGGAGACCCGGGTTTGGAGAATGCAGACTGTCCAGGAGGCTCGGCTAGAGGGTGCCTTTCTGCCGAGACGTGCGTCTGGGTTTGGGCCCTCTGGTGCGGGCCTCCCTGCTGGGCCTGCCTGGAGGGAGCTGAGTCGCTCAGCTCCGGCTGGGGGGCTGGGTCCCTCGCCCGTTAATGGCAGGGGAGCGGTCGCGGTGACCCCTAGCCCTGGCCAGGCCGCTGGTGGGGTGCCCTTGCTGTTCATGTTGTGAGTTAATAAAGTGGCCCAATTTTATTCCAATGCATTGTGTCCGTCTCTTTATTCTGACCTTGGTGGGCAAACATCTTTCCCTCATATCTCCACAAAAGGAAAAGCTAGAGACTTGCTTTTTAAAAATGAAAGGTAGGAATTAAGAGAACCAGGTACCAATGTTCCCTGTAAGCTGTGGAGTCTCATGAACAAAAAGTCTACTTTGTGAGCTACTGGCATTAAAGTCGTGAGCTACTGCATAAATTACTTTGCTCAACAGCCATTTTTCCCGAGCTGAGACTAAAACATGTGAGCTGGAGGCTAAAAAATTGTGAGCTAGGTCACACTAACTTAGCTTAGAGGGAACACTGCCAGGTACCCATATTTGTTCTAACATTATATTGATATTCCTCGGCAGAAACTGGGTTTCCCCGGCGGAAGCTGGGTTTTCAGGTAGCTGGCTTGAGGTTGACTCAGCCTTCCATCCTTCTGAGGTTGGTAAAATAGTAGTAGTAGTAATAATAATTTGGATTTATATCCCACCCTCCACTCCAAATTTCAGAGTCTCAGAGCAGCTCACAATCGCACCCAGCTTGCTGGGGGGAAAGTGTAGATGACTGGGGAAGGCAATGGCAAACCACCCTGTAAAAAGTCTGCCGTGAAAATGTTGTGAAAGCAACATCACCCCAGAGTTGGAAATGACTGGTGCTTGCACAGCAGACCTTTACTTTCCTCCTCCTATATTGATATAATAATCTAGTCCCAATTTAAAAAGCCTTAGCCTCCTTTTGTGGGTAAAGGATATGGTCGCTGCAGGGACAATCTCAGCGAAAATCTGAGGGATTTGACTGACAAGCCTCCTCTCTCTGGAGGATATTATCAACTTTTCATATCTCCCCAATTGTCCTTCCCCATTAAGCCTCTTTGTGTTGTAGTGCAGGGGTTCCCAACCCTCGGGCCACGGACCGGTACCGGTCCGTGGCATGTTAGCAACCGAGCCGTGAGTTGTATAATTATTTCATTATATATTACAATGTAGTAGCAGCAGCAGTAGTAGTAATAATAATAATTTGGATTTTTTTTTTCCCAGCAGAGTACTTTCTGAAAGAAACTGATGTCTCACTTCATTTAATAGGGCTTATGTCTGTGACTGCCTCATCTGCAGGGCTTGAATTTAGCAGGAGCTCACAGGAGCACAGCTCCTGAACCTCCATCCAGGGTCTGCATGCAGTGGGGAGTTCTCTCCCCACTGCACACAGATCCTGGGGCATATGCAAATGAGATATGCTACTGAGCTCCTGCACCTTTTTTTCCTAAAAACGACCCCTGCACATCTGTATTTAATTTATAGTACACTTTAGTTACTAACTAACACGAATTTGAGCAGACTCCGGAGGATGGTGGAAGACAGGAGGGCCTGGTGTGACTTGGTCCATGGGGTGCGACTGAACAACAACAAAAACATTTTAGTACTCTGGCTCTGTCCCTTGGCTAGAGGTTCTTTCTGATTCTGCTTGCTCTTTGTTTTTGTTTTTTTTTGTTTTTTTGGGGGGGGGGGGGTTTGCACTGAATCCTATTGCAATCTGCACAGTGTAAATCATAAATCAAGCAAAATCTATTCTTCAACAATCCTTTGACCTAATGAACAATTATTATTCTATTTGTAGTATCAAGAAGCCAGGTGATTTTGCTGTGGTTGTTGTTGCCATGATATTTGTTGGGGTTGTGCATTCCAGAATCCCAGGCTGAGAATATACACAAAAATCAGTGTTTTGGATCATTACCTTGATTTTCCAGAATGATTACACAAATGCAGGATTCTTAGACATTACAAAAAACATACCCCCAGCCAAAAACTTCATGCAATTAAAAAAAAAATCAGGTGCTTACTATTAGAAACAGCAGGCATCATGTTTTTCTTTGATTCTCCAAATTTCCCAGGCAGTGGCCTTGGGGTGGAGGCTCACTGCCAGTACAAGCTAAGCACAGCTGTGTTTCTGACCCATTCTCACTTCTTCCCTACCTGATTTGTGGGTGTGGGCCTTTTCCCCCTAAGTAGCGTGGTTGGGGGCTCCTTATTAAGGGGTCCCTAGAATTGGACTCCTTGGTCCAATTTACTTGATATAAGGTCTTTAATGGATCTTTAGGTGGTCTTTTATGGACATGCAGCGCTGGCTTCCCTGATATTCCTTGGTGGTCTCCCATACAGCTATGTATGGTTCTGCTCACTGTGCCAGATTCATTGTCTGATGAAGTGTGTTTAGAGAGCACACGAAAGCTTACATTCTGAATAAAACTAAGTTGATCTTAAAGGTACAATCAACTCTTATTTTGTTCTACTACTTCAGACCAACGCGGCTGCCTACTTGGATCTAAGTTATTACAACACTCAGGACAATGCAACCCCCAAGGGTTAAAAGAGATATTGGCTTCTTATCTCACTATACATGCTAAGTCATTCAGTTGCCACTTATACCCAGAATTAAACTTTGTCAGTCTTAAAGGTGTCACTGGACTCAAACTTAGCTCTCATATCTGTTGTTAACTCTTTGTCATGAGTCAGCCAGGGCCCAGTGTTAGCGAGGACTTCTCAGGAGAAGAGGAGCCACATGTAGACAGCTCTGAGTTAGCAGAAGCCAAAAGCAGGAAGATGAGCTGCAGCCTTGTCAGGATTCGCAGCCAACAGATGCTGGAGAGCCACCTGCACCCTCAAGCTGATTCAGCAGGTGAAACACAGGGAGATTGTTGGGTATGGATGTAATGTGTACATAGACACGCAACTACAGGTTCTGCCTTGTCTGATGTTCTGGGACTTTGAACTGAATGACTCTGCCTTGTCTGACTACTGGTTCCTGATATTCTGAGCCTGCTAGTAGATTATTATCTGTGTGCCAATTTGCTGCTAGGCACAGGTCTCACCAAATGCATTTTCCACACTTAGTGCCAGTTTGTTGTAGTGGTTAAGTGAGCGGACTCTTATCTAGGAGAACCGGGTTTGACTCCCCACTCCTCTACTTGCAACTGCTGGAATGGCCTTGGGTCAGCCATAGCTATCACAGGAGTTGTCCTTGAAAAGGCAGCTGCTGTAAGAGCTCTCAGCCCCACCTACCTCACAGGGTGGCCAGTGTTGGGGGGAGGGCGTAAAGGAGATTGTGACCACTCTGAGACTCTGAGATTCAGAGTATAGGGCAGGATATAAATCCAATATCATCATCTTTTTCTTCTTTCTTCTTCTTCCATCTATTGCTCAGTTATCTTGACTCTAATAAGCCCATCCTGGCAACTAACTGTCCCTAATTATGTTTGAGGAAATCCGTTTCACTGTATCTAAGTGTGCATCTACACATGCTAAGGCTCTCAATTCTTGAACTTTTTTTTGGTCTTGCTGCTGGACTCAAACTCAAGGTCTCACATTTGTTTGTCAACTTTTGTATTTGTATGGTAGTTCATGACTGTTCATAGATCTTACAGTTTGCCTTAATTCAATCTCAGCTAAAATCGCCGAGTTACTTATATATCTTGACTCTGACTAGCTCTTTCTGGCAACTAACCCCACCCCAGCTTAGAGGGAGTATTACCCCCCCCCCACACACACACACCCTCTCTCTACCTATGAGTAATGGCTGAGGACAACTTTTTCACAGTTATCTGAAGAAGTGTGCATGCACACAAAAGCTTCTGTTTTGGACAGGGCTTTTTTTTTGAGCAGGAACACACAGGAACACAGTTCTGGCTGGCTTGGTGTAAGGGGGTGTGGCTTAATATGCAAATGAGTTCCTGGCATTGAATAAACTTTTTGTATGTCTTAAAGGTGCCACTGGACTCAAGCTTTGTTCTTATTTTACCTGTTGTTTATTTGTTGTGTTGTGGCGGGGGGGGGGGGGAGTCGTGGTGGTGCCATTTAGTTTTTAAATGCCATTCTGGAAAACCTGCCACTTCTCCCCATAGGGAGCAATACCTTTGCAGCTTCTCACTTCAGAGCCCTTCAGCTTCAGAGCCAGGGGAAAATATATGCAATGCAAGCCAGTGCTTCTGATTCTTTGAACATGAGAGCCAGTTTGGTGTAGGGGTTAAGTATGTGGACTCTTATCTGGAAGAACCGGGTTTGATTCCCTCCTCCTCCACTTGCAGCTGCTGGAATGGCCTTGAATTAGCCATAGCTCTTGTAGAAGTTGTCCTTGAAAGGGCAGCTTTTGGGAAAGCTCTCTCAGCCCACCCACCTCACAGGGTGTCTGTTGCAGGGGAGGAAGATAAAGAAGATTGTGAGCTGCTCTGAGATTCGGAGTGGAGAGCGGGATATAAATCCAATTTCTTCTTCTTCTTTTACAAATGGGGTTACTAACTAGGGTCCAGCTTCCCCTTCCCCAGGAGCAAAACAAATGCACTGGAAGCTGACAGATGAAAATGTTGGAAGTGAAAGCAGGACATATTGCTTTGAGATAAAGAAAAAAACCCTCAGATGGTTTTTATTTGTCTACAAAAATTTCTCACAGATATGTGCAAATGAAAGCACATTTTGGGATTGATCTCTATCAGAATGATATGCTTTTTTGAAAACAAATGAAAGAGCATAGAGATTCAAACTATTGTTGGGATGAAAAGAGAAGTTACTCCAAAAAAAGAGCATCTTCCTCTTTCTGCCAGCATAGAGAAAAACAACACAATCTGGAGGTTCATGTATCCAAAAGTATATTGTTATTTCATCCCAGTACACAAATCTGAAAAGCGAAGGGCCAAACCAATCCTTTGTTGGTAATCCAAGGCTGGATCTCCCCAAAGTGTAGTTTTTCCTTAAAAAGCAATTTGGGGCGGGCAGAGGGGCTGGACTCAGAAGGGCAGCTTAAGTCTGCCCACTGTGCTGTTTCTGCCCAGTCGAAATCACCATTATCTCTCCCAGGCTGTTTGGTAAGGGGGGGGTGGGAAGGAGCAAACAGGGATGTTTGGCTTTTATCCTTACCAGCAGGGCTTTTTTTGTAGCAGGAGCTCCTTTGCATATGCTCCCACACACCCCTGACGTAAGACAATCCTCCAAGAGCTTACAAAAAAGAGCCTTGTAAACTCTTGGAGGATTGGCTATCTCAGAGGGTGTGGCCTAATATGCAAAGGAGCTCCTGCAAGAATTCCACTCCTTAGAAACCAACAAGATTTTGGGAGTTTGAGCTTTTGAGTCCCTTCGTCAGATACATCCATCCTTTGGGTAGGCTGTATGCTGCCCTGGAGGAGAGAAAAGGCCCTTTCATTTAGGCATTGCTTCATCGTATGGTTTCTGCCCTGCCAGACTGCTTTTTGTTAGCATTTTCTTTTTTGCATCCTCGTTGCAGCCAACTGAAAACTAGCTCACAGCTATTTGTGTGAGACTTTTTAAAACATCGATTGAGGTTGTTTACCTTACATTGATTTAATTACGTCTTGTCAGGGCTCTACTCAGCCATGGGATGCGGCTGCTGGCAAGGAGTGGTTTCTAACCACCACATTCCAAACACAGGGCCCTTCACGGCACACAACGCCTGGACTGGACTCTATAAAGCCTGGAGACCTGTTGCTGGGGTGAAGCAATTCTGTGGGCTATGTGGCAGTTCCATCACCCTCGCGGTTGCTTTATCAGAGAAGGTCAGGCTGGTTTCCTCTAAACTGGAATGTCTGTGTAGAATGCAGATTTTTTCCCCATCTCCTTTTTAAAAAAAATATACCGTGGATGAAGTTTCTTTTAAAAGAAAAGCTAATTCCAGGAGTTATGACTAAGCATAACACCCACAAAATTAGAAGAGACGTATAAAACAAGAAGAATTCTCTAGACTTAAGCTATTCCAGTAACACGCACATACGCACAGGATCCGTGCTTTAGAAAGAGAGAGAGAGAAGTATATCATAACTCCCTTTGGACATCTTGTTCTTTTAACCCAAGAGTTCCCATAGTCAAGAAGTTGGCTAAGATACTCCAACTAGTAATGTCTATATTAGGGCAGCCAAATCTGCTTAACATAAGAGCCACATAGAATAAAACGTCAGATGTTGGAGAGCGACAAGACATGAATGTCAGATGTCTGAGAGCAGGAAGGAAGGAAGGAAGGAAGGAAGGAAGGAAGGAAGGAAGGAAGGAAGGAAGGAAGGAAGGAAGGAAAATAAATGTGGGCATGGAGAGGTGGAAAGAAAGCAACTTTAAATGCATTTTCCAAGCTGCTGGCTGTCTTGACTTGGATAAGTGGTTTAAAGAGAAATGCCTTCTCCAAGCTGGCCAATGGTGGGGGGCTTTGAGAGCCACACAATATTTATTTATTTTAGTATATTTCTATTCCGCCCTTTCCTCGTAGGGCTCAGGGAGGAGTACAACATATGGTAAAACAATAAAATACAATAAAAGCATTTTAAAAACAATATGTGTGGAAGAGCCACATGTGGCTCCCGAGCCACAGTTTGGCCACCCCTAGTCTATATTATATTAAATCAAATGAATAATTATAGGATGGGGAAGACTTGTTTTGGCAGTAGTATGTGTGAAAAGGATCTAGAGGTCTTAGTGGACCATACACTGAACATGAATCAGTAGTGTGATGCGGTAGCTAAAAAGGCAAATGCAACTTTGGGCTGTATCAACGGAAGTATGGTGTCCAGATCACGCGAAGTGATGGTATCACTTTATTCTGCTCTCTGATAAGACCTCACCTGGAGTATTGTGTTCAGTTTTGGGCACCACAATTTAAGAAGGATATAGACAAGCTGGAATGTTTCCAGAGGAGGGCAACAAAGATGATGAGGGGTCTGGAGACCAAGTCCTATGAGGAAAGGTTGAAGGAGTGGTTGGGTTTTAGCAAGTTCCCTCCCTGAAGACAAGAAGAAGACTGCAGATTTATACCCCGCCCTTCTCTTTGAATCAGAGACTGTCTCAGAGCAGCTTACAATCTCCTATATCTTCTCCTCCCACAACAGACACCCTGTGATGTGGGTGGAGTTGAGAAGGCTGAGAGAGATAATTAACAGCTTGTTAAATTAAATTAAATTAAATTAAATTGTTTATGCACGCTGGTGTCTTAGCTAGCTTAAGGTTACAGACCAATAGAATAGCCTGCACATATTTGCCGCCAGAACTAAGTAAGAACATGCATAATTAGCCAGTATTGGGATGCTTCAATTGGGTAATCAATACACGGGGGTTGGACTGGAGATCAAGGATTGAGTTGCAGTTTATGGCCCCTTGTCCAAGAATCTCTAGTCTTTCCTCACACAAGTTTTAGAAGCCTCTGAGTAAACATGTAGAAGAGAGTAGCTAGACAGGATGTTTTCCTACATTGTTGTTTGTTATTTTTCAACTCCCAGTGTCAGGTCTTTGGTGCCCCTCCCGGTCCCCCGGCGTCGCCGTTGCCCCACCCGGGCACTCTGGGGCGTTCCCCGGAGGTCTCAGAAACAGGGGGGTGGGCACTGGGTTACTTCACCGCAGGCCCCCGTTCCCTCCTGGCTGTGCTATGGCTCCTGTCCCTCTCTCGCGCGAGGCAGCCTCTTTGCGCATCAGCCAGCTCTCCTCAGCGACCTCCTCCCTCCCTCCTTTTATGCTTCCCGACCCATCCTCCCCCCTCCCAGGACCTGCCCCTCTCTGGCTCCTCCCCCCTTCAAAGCCCCAGACGCCCAGGAGAGGTGCGTCGGGGCCGGGCTGACTGGGCGTGCCGCGGGCGTCCCAGCCCTCAGCGGCGTGCTGCAAGGGAGCGTCTCGTGCTGCGACGAGCTGAATGGCTCTCCCTCTTGCTCTCCGGCGTCTTGCCCCGGCCAGACCTCACGGACTCGGAGCCGGGCTCGCCGTCTGGGAGGCGTCGCTCGGGTGGCTGCTTTCGCCCCGTCAGTCGAGGTGAGGGGTGGGGCCTCCACAGGGGCTTGGAGAGGTGGGGAGGGCTCTTGGGGCGATGCCGGGGGCTTGGAGCGGCTGGCAGGCGCCGGGGGGTCTCCTCGGCGCAGTCCCTGCCCGGGCTGGGCGGGACACCCAGTAAACCCTCTCTTTATTAGAAAGTAAAGTTTCTGTTTTAAAGCTAATACATCTGCTTCACTGTGTTTTTATCTTTGCTACATTTACAAGTACCCAAAAGGAGCTGGGTATGTTTAGCCGGGAGAGGAGACGACTGAGAGGTGATATGATCACCTTCTCGAAGGGCTGTCATACAGAGGATGGTGCAGAGTTGTTTTCTGTGGCCCCAGAAGGTTGGAACAGGCTTCCTTGGGAGGTGGTGGGCTCTCCTTCTTTGGAGGTTTTCAAACAGTAGGTAGATCAAACTTTTCAAACTTAGGCAGATCATGAGAAGGAAGGCAGGAAGGGTTGCATCAGTTCTTATGGCCCTTTTTTACATGCCCAGGGAATGCTGTCCTGTTTACAGGGCCGGCTCACCCACTAGGCAAACTAGGCGGTTGCCTAGGGCACCGGGAGAGTGAGGGTGACAAATTGGGCTCCCCCCTCCCGGTGCCCCAGGCAAGCACCTAGTTTGCTTGCTCCTCCGCCCTCACATGCGCCCACCACCCCTCCTTTCCCTTTCCCCACCACACTCTGTCCCACCCCCCATGCCGCACCAAGGCAGGGCGCCCACCCACCTCCTCCTCCCTTCCCATCACCGCACGCCAACCCGCACGATCATAGTGCGCTGCGCAGGGGCCCCGCGGTGCTCCATTCCCACCCCCCATGTCGCGCCAAGGCACGGCACCCGCCCCCTCCTCCTCCCTCCCTTCTTGTTCCTTCCTGTCCTTTCTGCGAGTCCTGATGCAGCGTGCATCTTATCTTTAGAAGAATGGGCTTCTAAGGATAAGATACACACTGCGTCGGGACACGCAGGGCCCCAGCGCAGCGATTGCATGGGCAGCGATGGATGGGACGGAAAGGGAAAAGGGGGGAGGAGGAGGGGGTGGGTGGGCACTTTGATGCGGCACAGGGGGTGGTGGGATGGAGCGATGGCAGGGGGGCGCCACACACCCATGGGCCAGCACTGCCTGTTATAGGCTGTTCACCACTTTGGGGTCAGGCAGCAATTTTTCTGCAGGCCAGTTTGGCCAGGGATCCTGGAGGGCCCCCGCCATCTTCTGGGCATTGGGACAGGTATCACTGGGGGTGTGGGGGGAGGTATTTGTGAATTTCCTGCATTGTACAAGGGGTTGGACTTGATGACCCTGGAGGTCCCTTCCAACTCTATGATTCTGTATTATTCAAATAATATAAAATAGCCTCACTTACTCCCTGGCTCAATTCATACATCACACAAAATCATGGTTTATTTAAATTATGGTTAATTGGTGAAGCCGGGAGTTGGTTTAAAGTGATTGTAAAAATCCTGGTTTTGATTCCTGTAACAATGTGAGTGCCCTGACCTAGCCTGATTTCAGAAGCTAACCCACCTCACAGGGTGTCTGTTGTGGGGGGAGAAGATATAGGAGATTGTAAGCCATTCTGAGTCTCTGAAGGGCAGGGTATAAATCTGCAGTCGTCTTCTTCTTTATATGAACTATTAACCTCCATTCCAATGTGTCTGAGGCAGTGTGCGTGCACATGAAAGCTCACATGTTGAATAAAACTTTGATGGCCTTAAAGTTGCCACTGGGCTCAAAATTCATCCTGCTGCTTCAGACCAAAATGGCTGCCCACCTCAATCTTCCTACCATAAAGTTACTAGGTGTTGGATGGATGGCTTTCTTACTCCCACCCCCATTATTGCTGCAAAGGAGGGGAAGATGAGAATGTCAGAAGTTGGTGGGGAGGAAGAGGAGAGAAAGAGAACAATTCAAAAGGCAGAACTGGCCATTAGGAAGGGCTGGCTGTGACCCACTTTCAAAGGCTTTGTAACCCACTTCTGGGTCCATCACACAGGCTGGAAAACAATGCACCAGAGCATTGGCAGAAGGATTTCCACCTAGAGAGTGGATTCCTACCTCTATCCACTGCAGCCACAAATATCCTCCTTTGGAGATACCAGAGAACCCTCAGGTATAGCCCTTGGGACATTTTGGGTAATAGCAAAAGGCTGGAGGTGTCAAGAATCAGATCTTTGCCATGAATGTTCCAGTGCCAGAAATAGTCTATTGATGCTGTGCTTTGCAATTGTAACTCTTGCTCTGGTTTTGACTACCTGATGTATATGTAACCATTCTCCCCTGGACTACAGAAGGCCTGCTCAGACAGTGTGTGAAGGCCACCTGTTATCTGTTGTACCAGCACCTCCCAAGTTCCACTTTTAGAAAACTGTCTGGGAGGGGGGCTTTGCTCTTCTCCTGGGAAAATACTTTGAACCTTGATTCCCGCTTTGCAGAATTTACTTACATAGTAGCAAGATGATAGTATAATTCAGGGGTGGCCAATGGTAGCTCTCCAGATGTTTTTTGCCTACAAATCCCATCAGCCCCAGCCAGCATGGCCAATGGCTGAGGCTGATGGGAGTTGTAGGCAAAAAACATCTGGAGAGCTACTGTTGGCCACCCCTGGTATAATTGTATGGGCTGACCCTAGGGTCAGTTCTTCCAAGAAGTATCTCGGCTGTATCAAGTCTCTATAAAGGACCTTATTTGATTTACATCTTAAAGGTGTGCTTACTGAGAACTGTGCAGAACTTGATAGGAGGGGCAGGCCTCGGATTCAGTGGGAGCTCACAGGAGCACAGCTCCTGAACCTTTCTGAGAGTTCCACCTCCTCCTTCCCACCTTGTCTATTGAATAATAGGTGCAGCTGCATAACAATCCCTGGATGAGCTCCACCACCTATTTTTCTACAAAACGACCCCTGAGGAGGGGTGATATTCATGCTCCTCAGGCATAAGTTCTTCCACGTGCAGCAGTGCTGCAGTGGATCCAAGCCTTTGTTTGTGGCCCAGGCCACCCTGAAAAGTCAAAACTTGGCCCATGATGTTGAACTCATAGAAGAAGCTCCTCTGTTTTACAAGCCAAGTTGTGCTCAAACCAGAATGCTGGCTTGTGGCAATTGTTGACTCTTCACATACTCCAATCTGACTTGGATTTGAGACAATGAGAACTTGCAGTAGCAGCCAGGAGCATGGATAGAGGCTCAGAATTAAACTTCATTGACCCATTCAAGGATATCAAAATTGTTAAGGTACTCCTATGGAAACCTGGCCTTTGGTAAGTGAAGGACCACAGTTGAGTGGTAGAGCATCTGTTCAGAAGGTTCCCAGATTTGTTCTCAAACTGCAGGGATCAAGCACTGGGTGATGTGAAAGATCTCAAGCTGAGATCCAGGAGCAGGTGCTCCCAGTGTGACACCCATGATTACCATGGCACCAGCCAATACCTTTCCTGGTGACTGTCACATTTTTTAAGAAAGAAAATAGGCAGGGTGAGGTGGAACTTTACCACAGTAAGGCTTCTGATTGGTCACTGGAGATCTCACTGGCTTTACAGATTTTTTTTTTTAAATTAGTTTCTTGGAAGCTGCTGCTGCCACAACATAAGGCCACAGCAGTGACTAAAGGTAAGCTACCTGTAAACAAGGAAATATTTTTAAACAATGTGATTGTTTTAAAAGCAGCCTGCTAAGTAGAGCTTCTGCTTGGAAATGTTGAATAGTTACTGCATGACTTCATTCCTTGATGTTTGCAGTTGGCTCCTCCTCCTTCAGCAGCCATTTTGTGATTGGCTCCACCTAGTGTGGTGGCCATTTAGTAGTTGCGCTCACCACTCTGTCCAAAGGCCATCTACTCCAAAGGCCATCTACAGGCTTAAAGACATATGGGGGACCCCTGCCCTGTAGAGTCACTAACAATCTGGATAGATAATACTGACCTCAACAGGCCAATGGTCTGATACAGATGACGTGTCCATGCTGACTGATCAACTGGGGAGACAGAATGGGCACAAGTGCACTAACCCCACACCACACACACTCCCCATACAATCACCAAGTTATCAACCTGGTGGGAATGCACAGAAGAATGCCCATGCATTGAAGTCCATCCATGAAGAGTGACAGTGCTTTCTGATTAAATGATCTGAAAAGAAGTGGGAAACCAACTGTGCTTACTATAGATGAAGAGAAGTAACATAAATAACTCTTTCTTGGTTTTGTCTTGTAGCTATTGAAATGATGTCTAATATAATTTTTCCTTGTTTGAGCTTTAACCACTGATCAACTATACTTTCTCTCTCAATCTCAATGTACCTTTACCTGTTACAATTGCATCAATCAAGTATTTAGGAATAAAAAGGGATTAAAAGGATCATTCTATATAAGCATTCAGCATGAAAATATTACTGCATTTAACATAGTCTTGCCATAGCAATGGATTGATCCTTAAATGATTATTAAAATATTAGCAAGTTTTATATTCTATATTCGTTTTTGATCTATATTTAATTTTGTACCTTTTGAAATATCTCTGAATTATGTTACCCATTTTTGGATTATAGTTTGTCTACTACCATTATAGAATTATTTGGGACTGTTCCTGTCTGTAGCGTACACAGATCCCTTCCTTGAACAATACCCTTGGAAAGACAAGACTGAGAGACAGAATGTCAAATAAGAGAAACATTATTCAATGCTGGAAAAATGAAATGCAAGGGAAATCAAAAGCATAAAACAGTTACATTAAATTAAAATTACTGTATGGCATTTTGTGTGCAATAACCAAGGGATCCTAGGATTGTCTGGCAGCCTGAAGCTCTAGCTCTTTTTTAAGCATCATGCAGCAAGCTAGGCTTATTTTAAGGGGGGGAAGTGCTGAGAGAGCTATGACTGGCCCAAGTCAGCTTGGCTTCAAGTGGAGGGGAGCAGAACTGAACCCAGTTCTCCAAATAAGAGTCCACCACTCTTAACCACTAGACCATACTGGCTCCCTCCATAAAACAATGACCAATTCCTCACTAGGGAAGTCAGAGGGAGCCACAGGTCAAAATGCACCCATGCGACAACTGGTGGGAAACTGATCGCTTGAGCCTGGGAAAGCAGAAGCCCATGGGTGGAGCAACTGCTAGCGAGGAAATCAATCAGCATTTCAGAGGTAGAAACACTATTTTCTGAATAAGTCATTTGCTATGGTCTTTCCCTGCAGAACTTTCTTGGTGGTCTCCCATCCAAGTGTTTACTACAGTTGACTAGGGTTGTCCACTCTGGGTTGGGAAATTCCTGGAAACTTGTGGGTGGAGACTAAGGGTGAGGTTTTGGAAAGGCAAGTACCTCAGTGGGGTATAATGGCATAGAGTCCAGCCTCCAAAGCTGCCTCCCCCCCCCCCCCAGAGGAATGTATCTCTGTTGCCTGAAGGTGAATTGCAATGTCAGGAGATCTCCAGGGCACACCCTGCTTAGCTTCAGAGATCTGACAAGCTCAGGCTACACCGTGGGTGTCAAATGTGTGGCCCAAGGGCTGGATCAGGCCCACAAGCAACTCACTGTCATCTGCTTCCTTCTCCCTCTCTTGGCTTCCTTCTGCATCACAGCTTGCTGTCAGGCTTGCTCAGTTGAACAGGAGCTACAGAGCAAAGTCTCTGTTTTCTCCATTGGCTGACCAGCACATGAAGCAACCTGCGTACAAAAGCTCACAAGACCCAGCCATTTCATGTTTTCCCCTGGGTCTTAGGCTCAAAGAATTGACCATGAGATTTTTGTAATGAATGTCAATAAATCAAAAGTAGGTTTGCAACTTACAGACATGCACAAATTGTGATTGTCTGTGTCCTTTATAAAGTTTATATCTCCAGAACCTGGCATTACATTTTATGGCACACATGGCCCAGCCTGACAAGGTCTCATTTATGTCACATCCAGCCCTCATAAGGAATGAGTTCGACACCCCTGGGCACTTACCCCGTCCTCCTGGGCACTTACCCCGTCCTGGGCACTTACCCCTGCCTCCTTCGATACTTTCACATATGCCTAATAATGCAGTTTCAATCCACTTTTGCAAGTGGTTTTTGCCATTTCACACAGTAAAATCCAGTTGAAAAGTGGATTGAAAGTGTGTTATTTAGTGTGTGTGAAAGTAGATACTTCACAGTGTGTTTCATTCTCTTCAACTCACCCCTCAAAGGAACCAGACTCATCATTTTGAGACAATCAGGCTGAAACCAGCTGACTGGTTTGGGGCGGCTTGCAGCAGCCCCAAAGAAAGCCGGCCAGAAGACGAGTGCCCCGGAGCTTCCGGACGGCGCTGGAAGAAGAGGCAGGCCTTGGGCAGCAGGGAGCATCTGGAAAATTCACGCATCCCACTCGCGGCTCCCGGGCACTCGTAAGGCGCCCTTCGGCCTTCCAGACGGCCAGGTGCCACCTCAGAGCTGCCCCAGAGAAAAAGGACCACTTTCCAAGTGGTGCCTTTTTGAGGCGGTTGGAGCGTCCTCGAGGACGGGGTAAGTGCGGGACAGGGGTGGGCAGCAGATTTTGCCATCTGGGCAGTTTTTTGGGGATGACATCAGAGGCATTACTGAGTCGACCCAAAGTGCCAGTCTGTAATCAGCCTCACAGTCCTTACCAACGACATTTCATTTTCTCATAACCAGGCCTTGGATTTAGCAGGAACTCACAGGAGTACAGCTCCTGAATGTTTCTGAGGGTTCCCCCTCCTTCTCCCCATCAACCTTGTCCACCTTGAATAGTAAGTGCAGCTGCATAACAATCCCTGGATAAGGAGAGCAAGCAGCCAGCCACCAGGGGCTTTGCCACACCCCCAGCAGCCCTCATTAACCCCCGGAGAAGCCCACAGCAACCTTTCTTCACTTCTTATGTGATTTTTGGCGGCGGGTGGCTTGCTGGCCTTTTGACTGGGGAGGGGAGGCCCAGGAGAACCCCAGGTGATCGAGGCCTGCTTGGGCCAGCTGGATCTCTAGCCAGCCCAAGCAGGCCTTGCTCGCCCAGGGCTCTCCTTTCTTGTGTCCGGTTACTGTTGACTGGTGGGGGGTGGCATATGCTAATAAGTTATGCTAATAAGCTCCACCACCTATTTTTCTACAAAACGACCCCTGCTCATAACAATAAGCTGACTCTAGCTTGATTTCTTCATTCAGAATTCAGGTTCTTTTGATGTGGAGACTGAATTTTGCTGCAGCAAACTATCGTTCTAGGCGGTAAAGCAAAAGAAGATGAAGGAAACCCCCAAGGCAGGCTGCATACATAAAAGTAGCTACCCACAAGATGAGTGATAAATGGAGGGGCTGGATTTCCTCCCCGGCTTCACCCTTGCCTGAATTGTCAACAAAACCAGAAAGACATCCAAAACCAGCTGGGCTCACCACCATGGCATCCGCTGCAGAGGGGAAACAAAATGATCCACTCTGAATAGCTAAAACAACTGTCAGCCTGGAGGTTGCTGCATTAAATCCAATCCCCACTGCAGTTGCAATGGACTTTCCCCCCCCTGCCGGCAGACTCCCCACCCACCCCCATCAAATGAATCAACAAAGGGGCTTTTGTCAATGAATGCCCTTTTAAAAGACTCACCGTCAAATTGCACCCATTCTTGCTAAGTTATGCTCATTCACTCCAAGCAGCTCAGGCTGGGCTCACTTAGCATGCGGTGTAATAAATCAGCCCTCTGTGGAGTTTCAGTGCGTAGCTTTTTCTAGGAAGACGCTGGCAAGAGCTCGGCTCTTCGCCACCAGGCTTTGCTGCTCAGGCTTACGGCCTGTTTGTTTTGGCGTGGAGCGGCCTGCAAGACACTGCGGATCCGCAGGCAAAGGCCAGCGCTTGCGATTTACCAAAAATGAGGGAGGAAGCAGGCTAGGCCTGTGTGCTGTCATGGATGCCATGAGGGTGTCAAAGCTGTTTCTCTTAGCCTAAAGTCCTTTTGTCAGAGTGCCAAAGACAGTTTGGCAGTTGACTGCTGGGAGAAAGTTCCTAACAGTGAGCTCAGTTCTA